>NC_090270.1:50322646-51023479 GCF_040414725.1 Anabrus simplex
AACTATTCATTACAATGGTAGGCCTTCCTTACTAATGCCAGTTACACAGGAGTTGGAGAAGGACCCCATTCCTACTGCCAGTCAAAGTCGGTGTGAGGAGTACTGATTACAATAGCAGACACACCCTTTCTCGATCGCTACAAATCGACATCAGTGAATAAATACAGATCGACATACGAAAGTATATGCGTGTTTACAATATTGCAGACCTTCATTTCCAGATTAACTGCTGCTAAACGTACGTCATATCGACAAAGGATTGTAGCATAAGACGCCGGATTTAGTGGCCTAAATGGCTGGTCCTATGATATCTCATCTCTTCTTTGGTCAGACTGAGTTAGAAACGTTGAACAGGGTAAAGTTTTGGTAAGATTATCTCACATTGCATTACTTTTCGGATAATTATGTGACAGCTACATACATAACATTTGGCTCACGTATGGTTACGGGGTGGGCCAATTTTCTTGAAGAGTTTGATGATTCTATATTTCCTATAAGTGATTGATAGTATGAATGATACATGTAAAAGGTCCAAATTTACTTAACATCGATTAATAGAGAAAAATCAAACGTAAAAGGGATACAGATACGACAAAAAGTCATAAGAACAAGGTTGTAGATCATTTCAAATTGAACGGAGATCGGTGCAATCCATTATGCTAGTGGTTTTACGTCGCACCGACACAGGCAGGTCTTGTGGCGACGATGGGATAGGGAAGGCCTAGGAGTTGGAAGGAAACGGCCGTGGCCTTAATTAAGGTACAGCCCCAGAATTTTCCTGGTGTGAAACCACGGAAAACCATCTTCAGGGCTGCCGACAGTGGGATTCGAACCCACTATCGATATGCCTTTGCTGGCAGGACCTAGTGTTTACAGTGCACTGTGTCTTCTGGTATGGGCTAGACCAATTTTGTTACATTCATTGATCTGTCTCTGTCTTATCCTTGGCTTTGACAATATGAAAGTGACTGAGGTATGAGCGATGCTAGTAATGCCATTCCTTGTACAGTCTGTTCCTGCTATGAATGGTATGAAAATGTTGCTCATTGGGTCGGTTGGTGCATGCATTTCAGTGGGCTTGGCAGACTGATATGTAATAGCAACTTCTGGCTCAGTGAGGAAAGCAACGGGAAACTACCTCACTCCTCATTTCCCTAGTACGCCTTTTCAGTATTGCCTAGGCAATCTGTGACAGCTGATGGCAGAGCTGTTGAGGATCCAACCAGCCTTAGGGCTGAAGACTGAACATAAACACACATCTCCCGGATGCAAGCTCACAGCCGCGCGCCTCTAACCGCACGGCCAACTCGCCCGGTCAATCCGTGATGTGATAGGACTTCCCGAAGTTCTGCACCATTATTAAAATTGCCTCCATATTTCGAAATTCTTCGGGGATAAAAAGTGAAGAATTTAAAGATCTTGGAATTTTCCGTCCGTTACAGGCTAAAACGTATAATTTTGTCAAATTTCAATTTTCTTTTTTGTCTGGTAGAATATGCCGCAATCTGGATTTTGGGCGAGGAGGGTAAAAATTAGGACTTTCAGGAAACTAAACCAAAAAAATATGCAGATGGTCATTATTACCCCTTAAACGCGTTGCTGTGCGAAAATATTGCCAAAATAGTCAATGTAGAGGCACACAGTCGTTACGATTTTATTTATATAGATAGATAAGGAATCTGATCCACGTTCAACACCTTTTGGGTTATGTCCGCTGGACATAACCTGTAAAACTGACCATTCATGATATCTCCCTTATTAATCCTCCTGACGAAAAAATGCACATGAAAATAAAGTATTAGAGATGGAATTCCATCACGTTTGGTCGATTTCCAGTCAGGTTGCTCTTGTACTATATATATTGCGGAAGAGTAAAATCACCATTTCGGTTTCCTTTAAACCACCAGTCCATTCCGGGAACATGAAATGTTATTGACCTTTGAAAACTACCTTTGGACAGGTGGATGCTAAATATAAAGTGTGGTTCGAGTATCTTCACTAGTTTTCAAGTTGTAAGAAATAGCTTTGCACGCACCCGCTCTTGAGTTAAATCCGATGGGACTAGTACCGAAAAAAGGTCCGTTAATGATATCTCCCTTATTAATCCTCGTATTGAAATGATGCACATGAGAAAAAAGGTTTAGAAATTAATTTTCATTAAGGCAGGTAGATTTCCATTAAGTTTGGTTGTGTATATTTCTGGGAGTGCTAAATGACGGTTTCGGTTTCGTGTAAACTCCCAGTCAGTCCAAGGATTTAGAAACAATATTTGCCCTAAAACCTATCCAAGAACAGGTGGATTCTAAATATGAAGTTTGGTGGAAATATATCCAGTAGATTCTAGCACTCGCGTACATACGGCTTAATTAGGGAAGAAAATAATACAGTTAAGAAAGTCGAAATTAATAGAAAATAGATTATAACTGAGGACAGCCGGAAAAGGACAAATATGTAAATGCCAAGTGAATGTATTGGAAAATCAAATGCCCCTCAATAAATTATGCTGGTGTGAGTTATGAATATAATAAAGCGGTAACAGAGGAGAAATTTAGGCGAAATGATTCTTAGGTAAACAGATAAGAAGATGACTAATGGTGTTATTACTTAGTCTGTTCGAGGGCGATTATAACCTCCAACGATATTCCGCCAATATCCCGCAAATAGGTCGATTGACGCCTCTCTTGCCTTCTACCCAGGGAACAACTACGAATTTAAAAGCATGATGAGGAATATGGCAATACGTTACTTCCCTGCTGGCATGCAGTCAGAGACGTTGCCATGGTAACCTGTAGGTTCGTTATCGGTCTGTCGGTCAGTCAATGCAGAGCACGATACCCGCAGAAAATAGTAAATTTCTCCGTCATGTGAAGAGTAAAGTAAATTATGAACATAACGAACGTTGTTTATAATGAAGAGACGTTTCACGTACGGTCCACGGAGTTTACAGAAAATCAATAGTATAAGAGAAAATGGAGGAAAACGATTCTGGCTTTCCCATTCAAAGATTTTAAAGTGATACTCTAAATATGAAGTTTGGTTGAGATTTATCCAGCCGTTTCGACGTGGTGGTGGAACGGACAAACAGACAAAGACAATCAGACAAACAGACACGAAAAGTCTGAAAAAATGGCAAAACAAAAGAAAGTACAGACATTGTATACTGGGATCGATGTAAGTTACTGTACACACAGTGAATACGATTTTTTAAATTGCATGCCTCTTAGTGTTATCCAAGAAACAGCAATGCAAAGTGCGAGTTGCGGAGTTGTGATGATAACGGCAGGCTCACTTGCTTACTGTTATTCATAGTCGAGTGGGGAAGTTTTCATTATAATAGAAGACACCCTTGTCTTCTGTGCAGTCACAATCGATTTGAGGAGCTTTTGTTACAATGGAAGACCCCCTTTCCTACTTCCGGACACAATCGCATAGGGGAGATTTGAAGAAAATTGCGTGCTCCCTTGCCTTCTGCCGGTTAAATCGAGAAGGGAATTATCATTACAATGTCCGGACCTCCTTATTAATGTTAGTTACACAGGAGTTGGAGAGGGGCCCCATTCCTACTGCCAGTCAAAGTCGATGTGGGGTGTACTGATTACAATAGCAGACGCCCTTCTGCGTACAGTCGCCACCGATTTGTAAAGTATTAATTATAATGGCAGTCACACCCCTTCTAGTTTTCTAAAAATCGATTTCATTGTATATACGTAGACCGGCATACGATAGCATATGCAGGTTTACAATATTGCAGAACTTCATTTACAGATCAACTGCTGCTAAAGGTGCGTTATATCGAAAAACGGATTGCATCATAAGACGCCTCTTTTGGCGGTATAAATGGCTGATCCTATGACATCTCCTCTGTTCATCGGTTAGATTGATTTAGACATTTTGAATAGGGAGAAATTTTGGGTAAGGTTTTCACACAATGCATTATTTACTTACGTGACAACTAGATACATAGAATGTGGCTCACATATGGCTACTTGGAGAGCCAATATTCGTGCCGATGATGATTCTGTCTTTCCTACAAATGAGTCAACCTATGAATTATATGTGTAAAATTGTAAAAACCGCGAAACGTGCAATCGGGAAACAAAGCCAAATGTAACGCATAAGGGATAGGGATACGATAAAATGTCATAGAACCAAACTTTTAGATCACTCCAAATTGAACCGATATTGTGCCATCAGTTTGGTGATATGACTTACCGTTTAGTAACGAAATACTTCGAAACGAATGTCTGCACATTCATTAAAGTTTCCTCCATATTTCAATATTTTCCGGGGGTAAAAATTCAAAATCCAGTATTCGGGAGATAGTGGGTTCGAACCCCACTGTCGGCAGCCCAGAAGGTGGTTTTCCGTGGTTTCCCATTTTCACACCAGGCAAATGCTGGGGCTGTACCTTAATTAAGGCCACGGATGCTTCCTTCCCACTCCTAGCCATTTCCTACCCTATCGTCGCCATAAGACCTATCTGTGTCGATGCGACGTAAAGCAGTTTGGAAAAAAATTCAAAAAATCAAACATGTTGGAATTTTTGTGTCGGTTAGAGGCTAAAACCTATAATTTTGCTAAATTTCTATTTTCTGTCTCGTCTGGCAGATAAATGCCAAAATCTTGATTTGGATGGAGGGGGTAAAATTTAGGGCATTCAGGAAACGAAAGCTAAAATATACGTGAAACGGATAACAGTACGAAAATTTTGCCAAAATAGTCAGTGTACACACACATGGTCCTTACGATTTTATTTATATAGCTCATAATACAAATACTCCAACCCCTGTTTCACTTCTTTTATTGTATTTTACTCTTTCTTGTAAAGATTAAATTAGATTAGATGTGAAATACTGTTCCTTTTTCATTGTAAATATAATATTAGAATAGTTCAGATATAGGTTATTAGACTAGTTTAGATACGAAATTATATTTTTATCTACTTGTTTCTTGTAAGAATTTTTAACGGAGATTCCAAATACCAATTCTCATTTCTGTAACATCTTCAGTTTTTGAGATATAAGTATCCGCATAAAAGGCATTGAACCCGTTTTTCACCATTTTCACCCCCTCCTTTTACGAGAATTTTCCGAAAACAAAAATATACGTGTTTCTTTATTTTTAAAGTAGATTCCAAATACCAATTTTTACGTCTGTAAACTGTCAAGTGTTTGAGATATAGATGTACTCATTTAAACAGATCAATCCCATTTTCACCCCCCATTGCGACTTAATAACAAAAAATCCTCCCTTAATGAGCACCTACACGCTAATATAAATGTATCCCCAAAATCCCATTACTTTATGTCGCGTAGTTTTGGTTGGGCGTTGATGACAGTCAATCGGAGTTCCTCATACATACAAACCTATGGATATCCACAACAAACACCTGTCCAATTGTTTCTGATAAAAGTGTACCTCTGAGGAACTGATACAATACCATGCATTCATTTATTTTTTCAACAGGAAAAGTATTATCTCAGATTTGTATAATAACTTTTGCAGTTGGATAGGGTTTTTACTACAAATACTACAATTCATTGTATACTTAGACGATCTTTTGTCGAAAGGATTTAAAGGCAGCTTACTGAAGAATCTCTCTGGCAGCCTTTAGATAATACATTTCTTGTTTTGTTTTCACTTCTTGTTTATTTTTCTAATCTTTGCACATATAATTATTTTTAAAATTTAAATTACTCGAGTCAAAGAAAACAGCTTAATTGATTTTGTTTATATAGATGATTTACACGAATATGAACCATTTCTTCAGTAGTTTTTGAAATATGACAAAAACATGTGTAAAGTTGAGCACCTACACGCTAATATAAGTTTATCCCCAAAATTCCATTCCTTCATGTCGCGTAGTTTTGGTTGGGCGTTGATTACATGAGCAATGAACATATGACAGAGAGAAACACAGTAGGTGACGCACATGACATTTATTTATTTACTTATTTATTTATTTATTTATTTATTTATTTATTTACTGCGCACTGCAGGATTTATAATCCCAATTACTGTGGCAAAAGTTTACACGTGCTTTTTTAAATGTTTCAATAAGTCTAATAACCTAATACCTAAACTATTCTAATATTATATTTACCGAGCTCGATAGGTGCAGTCGCTTAAGTGCGGCCAGTATCCAGTAATCGGGAGATAGTGGGTTCGAGCCCCACTGTCGGCAGTCCTGAAGATGGTTTTCCGTGGTTTCCCAATTTCACACCAGGAAAATGCCGGGGCTGCACCTTAATTAAGACCACGGCCACTTCCTTCCACTTCCTAGGCCTTTCCTATCCCATCGTCGCCATAAAACATATCTGTGTCGGTGCGACATAAAGCAAGTAGCAAATATATAACAATATAATAATATTTAATATTTACAAGAAATAGTAAAATAAAAGGTGAAAATAGTAATTTCATACCTAAATTATTATTTTCTTCTACTTATATCACTTTTAATTACATTTATGGGATAGGGCTTACTGCAAAATGTTTATAATACATATTGTGGTTCAAATCAGCATTAAAAATTAGAGAGTTTTCACAGAGATTATTGTTTTTACGTACTACCAACTACTTTTACTGTTTTCGGAGATCCCGAGGTGCCAGAAGTTTGTCCCTCGGGAGTTCTGTAAATGCACCGATACGAGACTGACCACGCTTAGAAGTTATGAGCCCTAGGAGTTTCCTCTTTCAGTCACATCTTACGGCAGCCAGGGGATACATTCTACTGCCCCCATCCATAGGAGTAACTGAGCGAACAGTAGATGGTTGGTTTTGGAAGGAACATGGCTAGGGAAGGTTTAAATAAAGAAGACAGAGACTGGGGAATTGTGATCGAGTTTAGTATGTATAGTACCGGTCATAAGTATTTTGACAAACGATTAAACTGCTCTAGCCTTGTTGTTTAGAAGCATAATGCGTACACTTGTACAACACAAATACTTTGACCATATTTACACCCAACCAAACCATCACATTCATGCAAACGTAAATGTATAACACAAATAATTACACTGTAGTTATACATGGAAATCATAAATTAGCTTTTAGCTTAGCAGAAAACAATTCCAGAAGTTCATATTATGTACTTCGTATCAACTTGTACTTATTCGGGTAGCCACTTGCTTGTACATCGAGTTGGCATTGAGTCCACCAATTTCTCAAGTCACGAGACGGAAATTTTGGACCATCGTTCATTTAAAGCTTCGAAGTATGCCTCCTTGTTTGTGTATGTTTTGTGTTTAAGACGCCTCTTTTGATTTCCTCCCATCAATGTTCAATTGAGTTTAGGTCAGGGCTTTGACTTTGCCAATCAATACCCCTGACTCTTTTCTTGCTGAGGCATGTTTTGACGAATTTGGAGGTATGTTTGGGATCATTGTCTTCCTGATTCAGCTATAAATAATAATAATGCTATTTGCTTTACGTCCCACTAATTACTCTTTTACGGTTTTCGGAGGCGCCGAGGTGCCGGAATTTAGTCCCTCAGGAGTTCTTTTACGTGCCAGTAAATCTACCGACACGAGGCTGACGTATTTGAGCACCTTCAAATACCACCGGACTGAGCCAGGATCGAACCTGCCAAGTTGGGGTCAGAAGGCCAGCGCCTCTGCCGCCTGAGCCACTCAGCCCGGCGTTTCAACTATCGACGAGACATGTTTTGTTTAGCACACGGTACCGTATATTGTTCAATGATGCTGCCATATACAAACTGACTTAAATTTTTACCAATGGACCAACTCCAGTTTTAGGAAACCAACCCCAAGCCATTACATGACCACCAAGTTTTACTGTGGGTTTTTGGTACCGTACAGTGGCGTATGGTGGGATAAAGGCGTGGGCTACCACTAGACTTATGTTACCTTTCTTCGATGGTTGGTTTAGTGAACGTCAAGCCTGTAGTGTTTTCAGCTGCAGACAATAGTCAACGGAGAAGTCTGCTGTGTTGTCATGGCTGCTTCACAAGCTACTAACCTGGCCTCTGCTACTGTCAATAATCAACACCTGATCAGTGGAGATGGTAACCTAAGGTTTAGCAAATTAAAGTCCGGCTTTATGGCTAAATGGACAGAATGCTTGACTTTGGTCCGATGGCCTCGGTTCATTTTTAGAGAATCAACCCGTCATACTGTTAATTTCCCTAGCTTGGGCACTGGGTGTTTATGACGTCTCCGGCATTCATTTTATCCTCATTAGGTCACTACCAAGCCTATGCAGATGCCATGCATTATTATTATTATTATTATTATTATTATTATTATTATTATTATTATTATTATTATTATTATTATTATTATTATTATTATTAAATAACATTGTTGAATTTTACAGCGGTCGTACCCATCGTTCACTGGTTAATTAGCTTCCTCGGGAGATCAGTGGTGGTGTCCGTCCCATGATCACTGGTTCGATTCCATCCAACAAAACAGAACACTAAACCTGAAAGATTGCATTTCATTTTAGCAAATCTACCAATAAAAAGAAATCTATATTACTCCTATAACACCAGCCCTGTGTCTTCCTACAAGGATGTAGAAGTAAACGGGAGTGAAATACCAGCACTCTCTTATCTATATAATTAAATCAGAAGTATGAGGTGAAGAAGTATATACAATGAGTAACGCATGGTTGATAATTAGCAGTGGCGATCTGACGGACCGAAGCCTAGTGCATCTACCCCCCTCCCCCCCGGCTCCCGTTCCTAACCGATATACAGCAGTATGCCGCGCGAGGTGAATCGAGGGGAGAGGGACGAGAGTCTGGGCTGCAATATCAGTCTCCGATGCCTTGCTCTCAGAAATACGTGCGACGGTTTTTCTCACTGCTTTCAAGTTTTGTAAATGGAACAATATGATAGATGCTTACAGTATAATATGCTTTAGACTTCCATCATTCTCAATTGAGGTCTGGGCTACAGTGATAGCCTTGGTAGAACTCAGTATATGCCACTAGTACCGTACATCATTCCGTGTGTTAATTGGAAGTCTGACAAAGGAATTTCCATCCGAGTTGAACATATTCAGTCTCGTCGCTCCGTAGTTCTTGACACCATTGCTTGATCGTCCAGGCATTATATTTCTTAGCAAAGGCAAGTCGGGCTTTCCTGTTCTTTGCTGAAATCAGCGGCTTCTTGCTTGGTCGTCGGCCCATTAAACCTTGGTATTTGATGTACCGTTTGATAGTAGTTGAGCCAAATCTGACCTTATTATTGTCTGCTGTCGTACGAGGATCAGCAACACATTGCCTTGGAATGAGTTTCTCAACAACAGGCGTAACAATTCTAGGGCGACCAGATCTAGGAATTTAAAAGTGTTCCGCGGTTGTTGTAGACTCTGTTCCAAACATTTACAATTTGCCTAGAAAGTACAAAGTCTTTTGCAACTTGAGCTTGTGTATTGCCTCTGTTCACTTTTTTTTGTTAGTGGCTTTAGGTCTTATTGCGACGATGGGATAGGAAAGGCCTAGGAGTTTGAAGGAAGCGCCCGTGGCCTTAATTAAGGTACAGCCCCAGCATTTGCCTGGTGTGAAAATGGGAAACCACGGAAAACCATCTTCAGGGCTGCCGACAGTGGGATTCGAACCCACTATCTCCTGCATGCAAGCTCACAGCCACACGCCCCTAATCGCACTGCCAGCTCGTCCGGTATTGCTTTTCTTCAAAGCTCAATCACTGCTTGCTTAAGATTTAATTAATGCCCTTTCCTTTTTCACGTTGTAATATCTGTTTAGGTGAAAGAAAGAACTGGAAATCGTACGTAAGTAAATCATTGTTGTAAGTAAAATCTCATGTCAAAATACTTACGGTCTGCACGTAAACAGTTGGTCCCAATTTACTAATAATAATGTTATCGGCTTTACGTCCCATTAACTACTTTTACGGTTTTCGGAGACGCTGAGGTGCCGGAATTTAGTCCCGCAGGAGTTCCTTTACGTGCCAGTAAATCTACTGACACAAGGCTGACGTACTTAAACACCTTCAAATACCACCGGACTGATCAAACCTGCCAAGTTGGGGTCAGAAGGCCAGCGCCTCAACCGTCTGAGCCACTCAGCTCGGCGGTCCCACTTTACTGCCAGGTTAGAAACATAAACAACTCTGAACTCTCAACTCAGACACAAAATGGTAAAGTAATGAATCGGTCTCCTGTTTGTTTTGCATCATAGGTACCATTTACGATATTGAAAATAGGAATGTAAAAATACTTACGGCCGGTACGGTATGGGTTGTAGGGAAACTACTGTATGGTAGAAAATTCCCATCAACTATAAATTCTTCTTCTTCTTCTTCTTCTTTCGAATGGGCCACCAGAGGATCACGTGCCAATTTCAATTCCTTCTTCTTTGTTCTTTCCTTTTCTTCCAGTACGCTTTCATCTGTTCACTATGTTTCTTCTTTCTGTCTTCAGACCACTTTGAACCAGTCTTTTTTACTTTCATACCTTGGAATCCTTCTATTTTCAATACTTTTTCCCGAAAGCCTTCTCTATTATTTATTTCTTCTGTTGTTATATTGTTTTTTTCTAAATCCTTTCTTACTTCATTGACCCAGCTTGTCGTTGATTTCTTACCCCACAAATATCTGAAAATCTTACTGGTTAATCTACTATCTTGCATTAGATATAAATGTCCAAAAAACATAAGTCTCCTTTTCCTCATTACCTCTGATATATTTTCTATTTTTTGATATATTTCAGCATTACTTCGTAATTTCCAACCTTCTGCTGTGTTTTGTGGGCCTAATATTTTCCTCATGATTCGCCTTTCTAGTATTTATAGTTTATCTAAATTATAGTTTAATGCCAGACATTCGCTTGCATATATTATTATTATTATTATTATTATTATTATTATTATTATTATTATTATTATTATTATTATTATTATTATTATTATTAAAGTGTTAGCTGCCAGCGTGAAGTGCCCTCGTAAGTTCAGGTTTTCTCCATCCGTTCACGTACCTCAGTTCTTGTTTGGCACCACCAGCCCCTGGAATATCGAGCTACTTTATAATGGGAAGTGGGGAGGCTGCTGGATTTATATGATATAAAATACGTGGTTGATAATAGAGCTGTTACACAGTCGATTTATGGAGGTCAAACAAAGTGGCAGAAAATTTCAATCATGGTGTTCAAACAGGAATCCGTACACACCATTACACTCTAGAGCAGTGCGCTCCATTACCCTAGTCAACATCATGTGAAACAAGTAATCTTACTCGCAAGCCATAAACAAGGGACCTATCATGTACAACATTTGACCCATTATAGAAGGGTCTTGTGTTGTACTACTATCTGACTATTAATCATCAAAAATTACCGGGCGAGTTGGCCATGCGCGTAGAGGCGCTCGGCTGTGAGCTCGCATCCGGGAGATAGTAGATTCGAATCCCACAGTCGGCAGCCCTGAAGATGGTTTTCCGTGGTTTCCCATTTTCACACCAGACAAATGCTGGGGCTGTACCTTAATTAAGGCCACGGCCGGTTCCTTCCAACTCCTAGGCCTTTCCTATCCCATCGTCGCCATAAGACCTATCAGTGTCGGTGCGACGTAAAGCCAGTAGCAAAAAAGAAATCATCAAAAATTGACCCCTAAGAGAAAATTATATTTTTATACATTTCAATACAGCGTTAAGAATTTAATCTCTCCAAAGCTGTTTACCCTTGCCTTGGAAGATGTATTTAAAACCCTTCATTAGGATAATAAAGGAATAAAAATCAACTGGTTATATTTGAACCACCTGCGTTTTGCCGATGATAAGTGAAAATCATAAATCATAGGTGAAAATCTAGATGAGCTAGAAAGCATGATCCAAGCATTATAAACTGCCTCTGCTAAGACTGGTTTGGAAATGAACATTAATAAAACGAAAATACCCAGCTCAGACAGTCAACCACTTAAAATGGGAAACCAATATATATATAAGCTGTCGATGAGTACATCTGTCTTGGACATAAGATAAAACTTGGAAAAGACAACAAACGAGCAGAAATTCCTCGCAGAATAGGTATGAGTTGGATAGCATTCCGAAAACGAAGGTTCATCCCGACCAACAAGGATGTTCCAATTAACCTGAAGACCAAGGTTTATAATACGTGCGTGCTGCCAGTTACTACTTACGGTCTGGAAACGATCTCTCTGACGAAGGAAAGTGCTCGCAAGCTTCAGCGAACTCAACGAGCCATGGAGCGACAGATGCTAGGGATCAGCCTTAGGGATAACATCCGTTCAGAGGACATCAGGAGAAGAACGAATGTAACAGAAATCCTAGAGAGAGTAGCAAGACTAAAAAGAAAAGGAAAATTGGAAAAGCAAGTACATACCGACTAATATGCCAGAGATCAATGATAGGGATGGATACAGGAAAAGGATTGAGAGTCACCAGTGGAGTAGACAAGAGAAGAGGATACTGAATATCTCGGAAGAAGAGCGGGAGAGAAGAAGAGAAAGGATGAAGAGGTTCTGGGAGGAGAAGAAGAAAATGCAATCCGTGAAGGAGCTGCCCGTGGTCCTACAGAGGCCGTAACGCAAGAAGAAGAAGAAGAAGAAGAAGAAGACTAAAATGCAATTGATAGGACACGTAGCTCGACAAGACTACAACAGGTGGACCTCTAGGATTGTTCACTGGAGACCATGGGAACGCAAGAGAGGCACTGGAAGACTCCAGAAGAGATGGCTCGATGACATAAAGCTGTTGGCTGGAACACGCTGGTTCCGAGTGGCTCAAGACCGAAGACGATGGAAGCATATGGAAGAGGCCTATATCCAGCAGTGGATATAGGCTAGGAAAGAAGAAGAAGAAATTAAGAAATTCTTTCCATTATTTTTAACATCGTTATGGCCTCATTGGACCACGTTTATTTAGGTTTACAACCATGTTTACGTATCCTTGCACACGTGTCTTTCATTCGCTTCAAGTGAGGATTTCTTCTGTACTCTGACCAGACAATTTGTTTCGCTGGTTTGACCTCATATTCAGGTACCCTCCAATGCTAGACGTTTTGTTTAAAGGACATCTTGCTCCGTTATCCCACTCAGTCTCGAGATGCCAACTTGTGTTAGGATCTCCTTCCTCAGCCTATCAGACATACGTAACACATGACCGAAGAAAGTCAACCTCCTTTTCCTGATGACATCCGTTACTTTGCCCACCTTGCTATGAACTTCTTCATTTATTTTCGGAGCTCCCATGCTCGTTTATTTTTGTAGGTCCTAAGATATTTCTCCCACGCTTCGTTCTAGTTTCTTCATTCTCCTTCCTTTTGGATTGGTCCTAAGATATTTCTCTCTATCCTTCGTTCTAGTTTCTCCATGCTCCTTCCTTTTTGATTGGTCCTAAGATATTTCTCCCTATCCTTCGTTCTAGTTTCTCCATGCTCCTTCCTTTTTGATTGGTCCTAAGATATTTCTCCCTATCCTTCGTTCTAGTTTCTCCATGCTCCTTCCTTTTTGATTGGTCCTAAGATATTTCTCCCTATCCTTCGTGCTAGTTTCTCCATGCTCCTTCCTTTTTGATTGGTCCTAAACTATTTCTCCCTATCGTTCGTTCTAGTTTCTCCATGCTGCTTTCTTTTTGATTGATCCTAAGATATTTCTCCCTATCCTTCGTTCTAGTTTCTCCAGTTCTCGTTTTGAGGCGTTATTTCTCAAGCTCAGTATTTCTGATGGATATAAAACTTCTGGTTTTACGACTGTCTGGTAGTTTCGGATAACAGCTCCATATGATAGTGCTCTCTTAGTACGTTTCAAGAGTCTTCATATAGGCTTCCTTCATTTTAATTAATCTCACCTCCACACCCTGTTTTTCCATTATTCGTCACATCTACCTACTCTCCTAAATATTTGAAAGTTATAACCTTTTGAACATCGCCTTGTGTTCTTTTTATCTTAAGTGGACTGTCCTTAATCTTGGCTATATAGTTTGTTTATCAATTGAGACTTTGAGTCCTATTCATGCTAAGTATACACTGCAGTATTACAAAATAGTGTTACTACAAATTTTAGCGCGACGATTTTAAAACTTACTTGTTGTGAGTCTTAATACAGAGTCTTTCACTTCCGGTTTTACGACTGTCTGGTAGTTTCGGATAACAGCTCCACATGATAGTGCTCTCTTAGTACGTTTCAAGAGCTGAGCTTGGGGCCGGGAGAGCGCCCATATGAATCGCATGTAAATAAAAAGCACACATAATAACGCATAATCAAAGTAAAATAATTTCTCACTTCAAAATGTCCTCCACCCGTGTCTACACATTTCTGGCTTCATCTAAGGAAATTTTCATTCATACGCATTAGTTCATCTACCGAGATAGCCTAAATTTCTCTCGTTATATTTTGTATGAGTTCATCTACAGTACGAGGGTTTGTTTCATAAACATTATTTTTCATTTTTTCCCGTAAATAAAAGTCGCAAACTGTATGATCTGAGGATCTTGCGGGCTACAATGGTATACTAATTACTCTGTTGTTAAACATTTCCTCAATTAAACTTACTGACTCGTTAGCCGTATGTGCGGTTGCCGAGTCTTGCTGGAAATATCCAGACTGGCATTCATTGTCCGTCAATTGTTAAAAAATGGTACGAGAATGTCATTCCAATATCTCTGCCCAGTGACTGTGGTTTCAAAACACTATAGAACTTATTATCCTGTCTGCAGTTACTGCAGACAACACTTCCGTTTTCACACTGTAGATGAACTCAAAATATTACGTGAGAAATTGAGGCTATCTCGGTAGATGAACTAATGCGAATGAATGAAAATTTCCTTAGATGAAGCTAGAAATGTGTAGATACAGGTGGAGGACATTTTCAAGTGGGAAATTATTTTAATTTGATTATACGTTATTATGTTTGCTTGTTATTTACATGGGATTCATACGGCCGCTCTCCTGGCCCCAAGCTCAGCGAGTTGCCATGTGGCCATCTACTCGCTGCGCTGCGCCACTTTGAGTGAAAGACTCTGTACTAAATGCACACTGTATTGTTACATATGCAAAAATGAAGTCATCTTGTTACATTATTGTTATCATGTTAAAAGGAATTGTTATTGTTCTGTTAGTGAAATGAACCGTCAAGCGAGTTAGTTATGGAAACTCCACTTGTGATAGATTCTTACTTAACACAGGATGGAGCTTATATGGTAGTGTGTCTAGCGAGGAAAAATCACTCGTTCAGATTGACTCTATTTTAATTGTATGTAGGAGTTTCTACTCCTACGGTCCTCCTGAGCGGGCTCCGTCCTATATTCACTTTCACGCCGTGTTGACGCTACACTCTAATAGAGTCTACGGCGTGATAGTGATTGTGAAGACTCAGAACAAGTGGACTTTTTAAAATCATCGCGATATATTTCAATGAATTTCTATTTTTCGCAACACATCACTTTTTGTGTATCATATTTTTCTAGTAATGCTTTAGAATGTCTCTTTTTCATTTATTTGTTAGCCAGCTGATGATCCCAACGGGAACCAAAGCATGTTCTGGTGTTATTTATTAATAGTATAAAGTCTTTCTTAACGGTGTGTTGAAAGGTGGAATAATATAATTGTTTCTTAGGAGTCAATTTTTAATGATTTGTAAGTCAATATGGAATCATCATGAGGTTTATTGTGTGTAAAACTATCTCACTATGAACTCATGGTGATGACATTTATGTAGTGCATTTTTTGAATTATCCTTCAGATCTACGAAGAACAGGCTCGCTAGGCGTGTAGTTTTAGTAGGGAAAGTACAGAATTTCCTTCGAAGAACGGAAGTATCAACAAAATAAATAGAAGGCTCACAAAGGGAGTGAAAATTACAGACTCCCTAAGCGCTGCCTGCGATAGAATGATGATGATGATGTCACTGTCCAGTCGAATCCGACCATCGGCGATGCTATGAATTAGCGCACTCCACGTTGTCCTGTTTCACACTCCCTCCTTTAGTTATTCCAGGGTGAGGGTGGTGTATGTTTTAATGGTGTCTAGCAAACGAGTCCTCTGGCGAACTGGTCTTCTTGTACCGCTGATCATTCCCAGCAGGATTGCTTTTTCCAATGCATCTGATCGCATAACGTGGCCAAAGTATGCTAGTCTCAGCTTCATAATCTTACCAACCAATGACATACGGGGCTTGATGCGCTATAAAACTGCCTTACTGGTGATTTTTGTAGTTCATGGTATTTATGAGAGTCTCCGCCAAAACCAGAGCTCAAAAGCGTCGATCTTACATTTGTCTGTCTGTTTCAGCGTCCAGCTCTCACATTCATACATGAATAGTGAGAATATAATCGCATTGATTAACCTGTACTTGGTAGCCAAAGCGATATCTCGGCTCTTCCAGATCGGGGACATAGTCATCATAGCGATTCGTCCAAGCGAAATCCGACTTTTGATATCAGGACCGCTATCTCCACTTTGACTGATTTTGGCTCCTAAGAAGATGAAATCCCTCCATAGAAATTTTTTCATTGTGTTCCGCGTAGGTGCAAACCGTAAATAATGCGCCAAATATTCCGTTTCTGAAATCTTTGAGAATTTTCTCCTTAAAGGACTTAATAGCTTCTTAGAAAGAAAACTCTTTTTCAAAAGATGTCCAAATCATCAGTCGCTTTGTGTTGTTGATCACTTTAATGACGTGACTTATATTCAGAGTTCACTAGGGTTTCATATTACGGTGTGTGTGGAAGAAAATGAACAGTTGAAATCCAAGTTAATTACCATGGTAATACCACACAGGTGGCTGAACATTATTTATTTCATGCTATGTCTTCTTACCGTACGGAAAATGACACTTTACGCACTTTTTAAAATTACAAATCATCTCTGACTGGTTGAACTCAGCTTTACAATAGCGTAAACATGGAAAGCCAGAGAGATCATGAATCCAGGAACACGAAACTTAACCCTGTTGAATTGTCTCTCTGCCTGATTTCAGCACCGTGGTTCCGTCTTTAAAAACTTTCGTTTGGTGCGTGGCATTGAATGAAAGTGAAACATGCGCAATAACTAGGACAGAAAGAAAGAAAGAAAGAAAGAAAGAAAGAAAGAAAGAAAGAAAGAAAGAAAGAAAGAAAGAAAGAAAGAAAATAAAAGCTTTTGAAGTGTGATGTTACAGAAGGATGTTGAAGGTGAGATGGGTATAGGTATATAGAATCATGAATCAAGAGATACTGAATCGAATTGATCAGAGGAGAACAATTTGGCGAAATTTGGATAGGAAAAAGATAGGATACAATTCAGGACACTCAAGACATGTTCAGTTAGCTTTTGAGGGAAGTGTATATAGTAAGGACAATAAGGCTGAGTGTAACAAACATATTAATAATTTATAGGATGCAGTAGTTACTCTGAAATGACAAGGTTAGCTCAGGACTGGGTGGCATGGAGAGCAGCATCAATTTGAATGATGATAAAAAACATAGACAATTTAAAAAATAAAATAACTGTATATTTATAAAATAAAGTACAAGCCTGCAGGTTACTAGTACGAAAATATATTCGTTTCAAAACATCTCAACTCATGTGTAAAATTCCACTTTCAGCGCTTGTGACGAATATACAGTAATTACTCGAGTGTATCTGGCCATCGCGTATATCACGCACTGTAATTTTTATTATGGAGTTAAGGGAGAAATATAATCTCCTCATATATCAGCTATAAATACAAATGATCTGTTTATGTAATCAATTAAGACAGGAATTCCACAAGGCAGTATTATTAGAGTTTTATGTTATATATGGATTTTTCCATGATACAGACCACTATCTGATCTGTAGTGAACTAAGTAGGAGAGAAAGTGAAATCTGTCTGCAAACGAATTAGGGTAGAAAATATCCTGGACGAGGAAACTAGAGAGAAGTTGCGAACAGTGAACAATAAGCAGGCTCAGGATGTAGAAAGAGAATGGGTGGCATACAGGGATGCTGTAGTGGAAACAGCAAGGGAATGTCTAGGAACAACTGTGTGTAAAGATGGGAATAAAGCGAACATCTTGGTGGAATGAGGGCAACTTGTAAACGTAAAAAGAAGGCTTATCAGATATGGCTCCAAACAAGGGCTGATGCAGACAGGGAATTGTACATAGATGAAAGAAACAGAGCGAAACAAATAGTTGCTGAATCCAAAAAGAAGTCGTGGAAAGATTTTGGTAATAACCTGGAAAAGCTAGGTCAAGCAGCAGGGAAACCTTTAAGGTCAGTAAGAAAGAATGTTAGGAAGGGAGGGAGAAAGTAAATGAACAGTGTTTTGGGTAATTCAGGTAAACTCATAATAGATCCCAGGAAATCACTCGGCAGGTGGAGGGAATATTTTGAAAATCTTCTCAACGTAAAAGGAACTCTTCATGGTGGTGTCGCGATCAATCGAGCTGATGGGGAGGAGGAAAGTGATGTTGTGATGTTGGTGAAATTACACTTGAGGAAGTGGAAAGGATGGTAAATAAACTCCATTGTCATAAAGCAGCAGGAATAGATGAAATTACACCTGAAATGGTAAAGTATAGTGGGAAGGAAGGGATGAAACGGCTTCATAGAGTATTTCAATGATAAGCATTCACTGGCATCTTGGAAGGGAGTGTGCGGTCAGTGGTTGAGAGGAAGTTGGATGAAAACCAGTGTGGTTTCAGACCACGGAGAAGCTGTCAGGATCCGATTTTCAGTGTGTTCCACGTAATTGAAAAATGCTACGAGAGGAATATACAGTTGTGTTTATATTTCGAAGATCTAGAGAAAGCATATAACAGGGTACCTAGGAAAATATGTTTACCATACTGGGGGCCTATGGTATTAAGGTTAGATTGTTAAAATCAATCAAAGGTATTTATGTTGACAATTGGGCTGCAGTGAGAATTGATGGTAGAATCAGTTCTTGGTTCAGGGTACTTACAGGGGTTATACAAGGCTGTAATATTTCACCTTTGTTGTTCATAGTTTACATGGGTCATCTGCTGAAAGGTATAAAGTGGCAGGGAGGGATTCAGGTAGGTGTAAATGTAGTAAGCAGTCTGGCCTATGCTGACGCTTGGTCTTAATGGCAGAGTGTGCCGAAAGCCTGCAGTCTAATATCTTGGGACTTGAAAAAAGGTGCAATGAGTATGGTATGAAAATTAGCCTTTCGAAGACTAAACTGATGTCAGTAGGTAAGAAATTCAGCAGAATTGAATGTCAGATTGGTGATATAAAGCTGGAACAGGTAGATAATTTCAAGTATTTAGGACGTGTGTTCTCCCAGGTTGGTAATGTAGTAAATGAGGTTGAATCAAGGTGCAGTAAAGGTAATGCAGTGAGCCCGCAGTTGCAATCAACAGAGTTCTGTAAGAAGGAAGTCAGCTCCCGAACGAAACTATCTTTACATCGGTCTGTTTTCAGACCAACTCGGCTTTTTTGGAGCGAAAGCTGGGTGGACTCAGGGTATCTTATGCATAAGTTAGAAGTAACAGACAAGAAAGTAGCGAAAATGATTGTTGGTACAAACAGATGGGAACAATGGCAGGAGGGTACTCGGAATGAGAAGGTAAAGGCTAATTTAGGAACGAACGCGATGGATGAGGCTGTACGCATAAACCGGCTTCGGTGGGGGGGGGGTCATTTGAGGTGAATGGAGGAAGATAGGTTACCTAGGAGAATAATGGACTTGGTTATAAAGGGTAAGAGATGTAGAGGTAGACCAAGATAATGATGGTTAGACGAAGTTTATAACGATTTAGAGATAAGATGTACAGAACAGTATGAGGCAACAGCACTGGTTGCAAATAGAGGATTATGGCGATGTTTAGTAAATTCACAGGGGTTTGCAGACTGAATGCTGAGAGGCATAACGGTATATAGTGTATGCCTTTGCTGGCAGAACATAATGTTTACAGTGCACTATGTCTTCTGGTATGGGCTACAACAATATTGCTACTTTCATTGCTCTGTCTCAGCTTTATCCTTGGCTTTGACAAAATGAAAGTGACTGATGTATGAGTGATGCTAGTAATGCCATTCCTTATGGACCCAGTCCCTGCTATGAATGGTGTGAAAATGTTCCTCATAGGGTCAGTTGGTGCATGCATTTCAGTGGGCTTGGCTGAGTGATATGTAATAGCAACTTCTGGCTCGGTAAGGAAAGCAACGGGAAACTACCTCACTCCTCATTTCCCTAGTACGCCTAGGCCATCTATGACAGCTGATGGCGGAGCTGTTGAGGATCCAACCAGCCTTCGCGCTGAGGACTAAACATACATATAATGATGATGTGTGTATTTATGTATATAAATGATATGAGGAAAGACCTGGAATCAGAGGTAAGGCTTTTTGCGGATTATGTTATAGTGTATAGAGTAATAAATAAGTTACAAGATTGCGAGCAACTGCAAAAATGATCTCGACAATTTTGTGAGATGGACAGCAGGCAATGGGTTAAAATTCAGGTTGTGAGTTTCACTAAGAGGGAAAGTCCTCTCAGGTATAATTAGTGTGTTGATGGGATGAATGTTCCTTATAGGGGTCATTGTATGTTAATATAAGGAAAGATCTTCATTGAGGTAATCACATCAACGGTATTGTAAATAAAGGATACGGATCTCTGCAACCTGGTTATGAGGGTGTTTAGGGGTTGTAGTAAGGATGTAAAGCAGAGGGCTTATATGTAACTGATAGGACCCCGTCTAGAGTATGGCTCCAGTATATGGGACCCTTACCAGGATTACTTGATTCGAGAACTAGAACAAATCCAAGGAAAAGTAGCGCGATTTGTTCTGGGTGATTTCTGACAAAATAGTGGCGTTACAAAAATGTTGCAAAGTTTGGGCTGGGAAAGGAGAAAGGAGAAAGAAGACGAGCTGGTCGACTATGTGGTATGTTCCGAACTGTCAGTGGAGAGATGGCGTAGAATTAATTACATTTGTAGACGAATACGTCTGTGTGATGTTTTTAAAAGTATGAAGATAAAGTTGGAATTCAAGAGGACAGATTGGGGCAATATTCGTTTATAGGAAGAGGAGTTATGGATTGTAATGATTTACCAAAGGAGATGTTCAATAAATTTCCTAATTTTTTGGAATTAATAAAAGGCAAACTAAAAAGTTGATCGGGAATGTGACACACAGGCGACTGCCCTAAATGCGAATCAATGTTGATTGTGGTGACTGATGTAAAATTTTTATTTCACAATCTTCCTGAAGCGTTTTAGGATTAGGGTTTTAGGACAAATTGACTTTATGGAAGTGCATACTTTGAAGAACATAGAAGTAGATAATATATTACTATGTCATTAAAGATCAGTACTCTTAAGGTCCGTAAGTGTGGTTACTAAATATGTAAACAGAACTTTCCCAATGGAAAAGTCTTTATGTTGTCCTTTGTAATTTAAATATAAAAGTTGCCGAATTACGTACAGATTTAGATTTCTGAGAAAATGCCTAAATAATAATGTCACACTCAATTTTTTTAAATTGACCAAGAAAACTCATAGGGACACTGCTAAAACCTGCGCCACCCAGCGGAAATCTGATAACATCCTTTTTAATGTGTTAATCATGACCATTATTCTTTTAATTCCATACAACTTTCTCAGTGTTTTATTTGTTTGTGTATATACGTAAGTACATTATTATACTAGATGCTTTGCGAATTGGAAAGTCTTTGTGTTCTCATCCTTTTCAATACAAAAAAAAAAAAAAAAAAAACACGTCCACCTGTGTTAGACGGGACAATGTCTAGACATGTTTCGGCATATCAAAAAGTCATCTTCAATAGAATGCTGAAATGTTACATGTGTGTGTTTGAGTCATCAATCCATAGACTGGTTTAATGCAGCTCTCCATTGCACCCTATCCTGTGCTAGCCTTTTTTTATTTCTACGTAACTACTACATCCTACGTCTACTCTGATCTGTTTGTCATATTCGTACCTTGGTCTATCCCTACCGTGTTTACCACCTACACTACCCTGGAAAACCAACTTAACAAATCCTAAGCGCCTTAAGATTATTATTCTATCTCTTCTTCTGGTCAAATTTAGTCAAATCGTTCTCGTCTCACCAATTCGTTTCAATATCTCTTCATTCGTGATTGGATCCAACCATCTCACCTTCAGCATTCGTCTGTTACACCACATTTCTAAAGCTTCTATTCTCTTTCTTTCTGAGCTAGTTATCGTCCATATTTCACTTTCATAGAATGCCAGACGAAAGTCTTCGAAAACATCTTTTTAATTTCTATATCCGTGTTCAAAGTGAGCAAATTTCTTGTCTTAAAAAACTAAACGCCTTCTTTGCAGGTGAGAGATGTTCTCGAATTAATATGTTAATTATTCCCACGTTTCAAATATTTGACTATCTAAGCTGGGTTTGAACCAAGGCCAGCAAGAAAGACAGGCCCTGACGCGGACACGAGCGATTGAAGTCTGCCGAACAGCTGCCCTTAAATGTACGATTCTTGGATTTGCTCACATGAATAAGCTAGACAGACTTTTGTGATAATGATAAACGACATCATGACCACTAGAAATCAGCTTACTTTTCATTAATTCTTGGTTTAACTTGAGGCTATCTGCAATTGCCACACTGAGTTGTCCTTACTCCACATCTGCTCATTTTTACAGTACACTTTTTATTTCATTCCGATATTTTGTCACATTTTGAAAAACTACAAGGAATTGCACTTACTTTTAGCTTCGGAATTTTTCGAGAAAAGTCCTTTAATTCACCTTTAACAATGAACTTGTCAACTCTAATAATGTCACTTTCTGAAAAATGTCTGATACAGAAAAACGGGGCTTTTAGACCACTGAAATCGGTTGGTATTTTTCTTAGCCACTGAGCCTTCAAATGTTCATCCTTGGGAAAAGAAAACAGCCGCGTCTCCAGGGGTGTAATTGGACTTGCACACTTTCACGCTACAGTGACGAGGCATGCTGCATTGTAGGTTCGGTCACACAATCTCAGCATTATCTGAAACAGTAATTCATCGGGATTTATAGCATATTGCACGTATAAGTGTACATGAGTGCTAAGAAGTATCTCATCACAAAGAACGAACATGTATCCCATTGACTATACCTTTCAAGCCTCCAAATCTTGCACCACACACGCTTCTGAAATGATTCCTCTCGAACGATAATGAAATTTACCTTCATCGCAAGTTCACACACATACAGTATTATAAACAAATAATGTTACACGTGCAAAGGTAACTATTATTAACAAAATTACTCATCGAATGTAATTTAAACGATACTTGAATATTCTTCTTATTTTACTACCGCTTTTCACACATCTGTGGGGTCGCGGGTGCGAACTGTGTTGCATATTGGGATTTTGCCCTGTTTACGGCCGGATGCCCTTCCTGACGCAACCCTATATGGAGGGATGTAATCACTATTGCGTTTTTCTGTGGTGGTTGGTAGTGTAGTGCATTGTCTGAACATGAAGATTAAAGTGTTGGGATAAACACAAACAGCCATTCACCGAGCCAGAAGAATTAATCACAAGCGTTTAAAATCCCCGACCCGGCCGGGAATCGAACCCGGGACCCTCTGAATCGAAGGCCTCAATGCTGACCATTCAGCCAGTGAGTCGGACGATACTTGAATATTAGAACATATATTATGATCTAGTAGCAACGGAAATACATAAGACAACATGAACCTTCGCCATACTGGAAGCTGGCTGGAGGCTGGCTGGATCACGTGATAATCTCGCACCAAGATCTGTCTTTCTTGTTGGCCTTAGTCTGAACCCAGGATCTTCAGAATCGGCGGCTGACACTTTCACCGAAACAAGGAGGGAGCTGTGGTCGGAAATGGGACCACACCGCTCTAGGATTTTAGTATATGGCGCGCTCGGTGAGAAATGAGAGTATTTGTTTTCTGAAGCAAGTAAACGGACCGTAGGCTAAGAATGAAGGGTATATACTCTCAGCTGAAGGTTCTATGGCAGTGATTCGCAGGCCTTGTGGCAGTAAATTCTGGATTGTGCCTCCGTCGAGTTCGATGGTGCAATACCGCACGCACCATTTATTTTAATATACGGCGACCCGTATCTTCGAGGAGCAGACAAGCAGGTGATGGCGCGTGAGAATGCAGATATTGGAATCTAGGTGTGACATTCACAGGCGGGTTACTACCGTATAAACTTATGAACAGCGCTGTACAGTCCGGTACTGAATAAGAAGCTCCTCGTCCGATTGGTCTCGGTTCAATTGCTGGCTATGCTGCGAATTTAAGGGAAGTAATAATGTTATTGGCTTTACGTCCCACTAATTACTGTTTTCGGTTTTCGGAGACGCCGAGTTACCGGAATTTTGTCCCAAGGAATTCTTTTACGTGCCAGTAAATCTACCAACACGAGGCTGATGTATTTGAGCACCTTCAAATACCACTGGACTGAGCCAGGATCGAACTTGCCAAGTTGGAATCAGAAGGTAAGCGCCTCAACCGTTTGAGCCACTCAACTCGGCTTTAAGGGAAGTGAAAATACTAAAACGGAACATATTGTGACTTTTGTATTTTCATTCTAAAAATGGAAGTTAACGGAATAAGAGATCTCACCTTGCTGACTTGGATTTCGCATATGATATTGCTTTCCTAGCCTAAACAAATCTACAGGGTAGGGGTGGTGATTCTTGTTTTAAGAGGGAGTACAATTGGGTAACCATTGTTTGTTAACACCAGTCAGAAGAGGAAAAGGAAGTCCGACTCCTTGGCTGAATGGTTCAGAGGGTCCTCGGTTCGATTTTAGGTCGCGTCGGGGATTTTAATCGCGTCTGATAAATTCTTCTGGCTCGGGGACACGCAGTAGTGATTACATTCCACACATAGGGTTGGCATCAGGAAGGGCATTCGACCGTACAAGTGAGCCAAATCCACATGTTCAGACGGTTGAGGCGCTGGCCTTCTGACTCCAACTTGGTAACTTCGAACCTGGCTCAGTCCGGTGGTATTTGAAGGTCCTCACATACGTCAGCTCGTGTCGATAGATTTACTGGCACGTAAAAAACTCCTGCAGGTCAAAATTCTGGCACTTAGGCGTCTCCGAAAACCATAGAAGTAGTTAGTGGGACGTAAAGCAAATATTATTATTATTATTATTATTATTATTATTATTATTATTATTATTATTATTATTATTATTATTATTATTATTATTATTATTATTATTATTATTATTGTTACCGTGTTTTGGTGGTAGGTAGAGGTGTAAGAAGGTGCGGGCGTGAATGGGTCTCGAACTACGGAATCAAAGTTAATGTAAAATTTAACAAGGTTATATTTTCTTTTCAAGATTAAGTAATAACAAAGAACAGGTACTTAGTAGCCGAAACACAATTTGAAATGTACAATTACAGGGGTTACAGAGTTTGGGCTTCGAGCCCTGAGTTGACAATTCTTGAGCAACTAGCCCAACTTTTCGATATACAAAATTTTAACAAAGGGGCAGAAGACCCCAATCAAACCCTGGAGCACTTGCTCCAAATTACACAGTAAAGCCTCCTCGAGGCACACAACACTCCGTTTCCAAAAGAGCCACTCGCTCTTTAATTTAAGCCTCTCCCAGGCCACACCAAACTCCACCTTCAAGTTGTCCTCAACGGACATAAACACAGGGGTAAAATACCCAATGTACTGAGGTCTATTAAATGAAAAGCGGTTTAATTAAATGACCTCTAAAACAATTTGAGAGGAGGCGAACTTGCACTCCTAATACACTTTGATTTTAAGACCTACTTTGGCTCTTAGGCCACTGATGCAAGGGCTAATCCCATACTACAGAGGTGACTTAGAAAAGAACAATTTGTTTTACGTTATCGAAGAATAGGTTGAGAAAAATAAGTTCACCTCAAAACAATATGAGTGGGAGCTCGAGAGGGTTAGCACTCTCTATCCCAGTATGTAGCTTTACAAGAGAATAGAGGAAAAGAGTAATTACATTTTAGGAAAAGGTTACATGGTAGAACGCTTCGCACCCGCCCCGAAAGTTAAACTGCTGAGCAAGAAAAGAATGAATTTATTAATCGGCCATTACCTTATTGTTGACCGCTGCCGAAGAAAGAGGCGCTTCCCGCCTCCTGCTATGTACTTAATACACTGAAAGATCGAACAGAAGTGGCCCGGAGACCCTAAAATCAGCAGTTTATATCCTCTCGCGGAAGGTTCTAGGCGTTAGGGGAATGAAAACACCCTCCCTCAACATTTTTATTGGATAGGACCCCGCAACAGATTCAAGTTGGGGGAAGATACCCCTGATTGGTCAGAAATTAATTAAAGAAATTCGGGATTGGTTACATTCATAACAAGGGGAAGAAAGGGGTAAATATTACCAACTTAAACAATGACAGAAAGAAATTTAACAAAGAACAAACTCTTGAAATTAAATTTTCTCCAAAAAAATAGTTCTTTGACTCCTCACTAGGTTGCACTATTGTTGATCTTCAGTAGTGTCCTCTAGAAGAGAAAGTTCACACTTCTTACTTCAAGTGAAACAAAACCACATCAAAAATGACACAGTTCAAAAACTCAAAATTTTCCACGTGGTGACATCTTCTGAGAAAGTAGAGAATTAATAGCGTAGATAAAGTTCAGAGTTCCTCCAGCAGAGGAGTTTCAACTGGCGCACATTTTAAATTAGCAGAGTGGAGGTGTACCGCCCGGTACAGACCTCCCCCCCCAAAAGTTCCTCCAGGGATGACACATGAAGTCAGTTTGAAACAAGTTCCAAGTTATGATGTGAATATGAAGATAGATTGCAGAAGCATTTATGATATTTACTTAATTTGGTTTGTTCTAGCTTCAAAATTTTGTTGTTGCAGATGAAGAATAGTCTTTAAGTTTGTAGAAGTAGAATTCAGAGGATAAACTTTTAATACTTAAAAGTGATGAAAAATTTTGCAATGTCCACCAAATATTGCAGTTGAATTCCCAAGTGTAGTCATTACTTATAGTATCTGTTCATGTAGTAGATGGTGATGAAGTGGGATGGCCAGACCGGCCGTTGCTGCTTGCGTCCAAAGGAGGCCGCTCGGACCCCTCAAGTACCCTGAGATACCGCTCGCCCGCACTATGAGGGGAGCAGAGGTGTTGAAACACGCCGCGCCCGCGGTGAACATATACAGGCTGCGGGCAAGTAGCAGGTCGTGCGCCGCACATCAGCCTTGGCCGGGAGGAGAGCTCCGGCTCGCCGTGCACACGTCGTCCTCGCTGGGGCCGAGGGGGCCCGTCCTCTGCTCCAGTAGCTGCACGGCGCCGCGCGGCTGCGGGGGCACTGAAACATTAAAGCTTGGCGGCAGAATTGTGTTGGACTATCATCTTCTTTGAGGGTACAGGCTTGTGGAGAGGTTGAGGGGCCAGCGGCGTGCAAATATCCATGGCCTAAGTTAAGCCACTGTGTTTGTTGGAGCAGGAGACGGGAGCGTGGTAATGGCCGTGGCAAGGACAGGATGGCAGTTTAACAATCGGGGAGGTTTACAAGAAATGCTTACATATAAAATAAAATAGAAGGAGCAGAATGCCTTAAAAGTTGAACTCAAAAAAAAAAAAAAAATATAACCTTCCTATTCCTTTCAAATTATATGAAGCAAGTTGACACAAAATTTACACTGGTTTCACCTGTGACAGGTGAACCCTAAATATCCTCTCGGTGGCTGGATTGCTTAATAACAACGTAACCGGGGTGAGGAAATCGAGAATTATACAAGGCCCATGAAATCTGGGGGCATGCTTGCCCGCGGGAACAAAATTTTTGACCATAACCTGGTCACCTACCTTCAAAGGGGTGGGTCTCCGTCCACGATCATACCTTTCCCTAACCTTTTCATGAGACACTTTAAGATTGGCTTTAGCCTTCTTCCAAAGATCTTTAATGTTATCCGGATCTATTGTCTCGGGTAGAATGTCATTCAGAGACCAGAGGTTAGAGAGCGGCGAGTTGGGAACAAACTTGAACATCAAAGAAGCTGGAGTAAACTTGTGAGATTCATGAACCGCCGAATTCAAAGCAAAAGCTATCCAATGCAGGGACGTGTCCCACCTGGCAGGATCTTCATGATGATAGGCGATAAGTGCGGACCTGAGATTACGATTAACCCGTTCAGCCAGAGATGGTTGAGGGTAATAAGCAGAAGTGGTTACATGAGAGATGGACAAGTCAAAACAGAATTTACGAAAAAGATTTGATGTGAACGCCTTAGCATTATCAGATACAATATATTGGCACGGACCAAAAGAAGCAAACATAGAATTTAGACAGGTAATGGTGGACTGAGCGGTAGCCAGCTTAGTCGGAAATAACCAAGAAAATCTGGTAAAACCATCTACACATACAAGGATGAATTTGTTGGCATTTCCCTTCGACTGGGGGAAGGGTCCTACATAATCAATATACAGGCGTTCCATGGGGCGCGACGCTTGATGAGAAGACAAAAGGCCTACTTTAGTGGACATGGTGGGTTTACTGAGCAAACACGATTTACAAGCTTTTACAAGTTCCCGAATTTCACCGTCCATACCTTTCCAGATGAACCTTTCACGAATCTTTTCACGGGTTTTAAAGATTCCAAAATGCCCCCCCAATGGGGTCTCATGATAGTATTTGAAGATCATAGGCACCAGAACAGCTGGAACGACAACTTTCATCATCTTGTCATGCCTCGAAGGGCAACATAAAACACCATTCCTCAGAACATAAGGGACAACATGTTCCCCAGAAGAAAGGGTTTCCATTATCGGAGCCAGCGTCGGATCTTCACGTTGGTATTTCTCGATATCCCTAAAAAGCATGGGAGCATCTGTTAGGATGGCATTAACCTCAGATAGCATGGACTCGGGAGGTGATGAACTGTCGACCTGTTCATGGTTATCAACGTCGTCTGAAAACATACGGCTGAGTCCATCAGCAACAACATTTTCAGTACCTCTGATATGCCTGACATCGAATTGGAAGGCAGAAATACGGATGGCCCAACGGGCTATACGACCAGTACGACGCGGCCTACCTAAGACCCAGCTTAAGGCTTGATTATCAGTCTCCAGGTCGAATTTAACATGTTCCAGATAGAGACGGAACTTCTCTAAGGCGAATAAGACTGCCAAACCTTCGAGCTCATAGATGGAATACTTGGCTTCTTGAGCCGACAAAGTCCTAGATGCATAGGCGATGGGTCGCCTCCCTAGTTCAGTCTCTTGAAGAAGGACTGCAGCTACTGCTGACGACGATGCGTCGGTTTGGACAATGAATTTCTTCGAGAAATCAGGCATAGCAAGTACAGGGGCATTACAAAGTGCTAATTTAAGGTCTTCAAAAGCGGCTTGTTGAGAGGGTCCCCACTCGAATTTGATGCCTTTCCTACGAAGAAGGTTTAAGGGCGCCGCTCTATTAGCGAAGTTAGGAATAAACTTCCTGAAGAAATTCACCATACCAATGAACCTGGCGATACCTTTAATGTCCTTGGGAGGTTTAAAATCACGAATGGCCTGTGTTCTAGAATGATCGACTGCTACACCATCGGGTGACACAATATGCCCTAGGAAAGACATAGAGGGCTTAGCAAAGGCAACCTTGGACAACTTAACCGTTAACCCAGCCTTACGAAGGCGATCGAGAACTTCTCGCAGATGATCTAGATGTTCTTCAAAAGTCTCTGAAAATACGACGACATCATCCAAGTAGTGATATAAGTACTCAAATTTGATGTCGGAGAAGACCCTATCTAGTAGCCTAGTGAGTACAGCTGCTCCGGTGGGGAGCCCGAAAGGCAGGCGGTTGTATTCGTATAAATTCCAGTCCGTGGCAAACGCTGTAAGGTGTTTAGACTCTTCGGCAAGGGGAATTTGATTATAGGCCTGATTCAAGTCCAAGATAGTGAAGAACTTGGCCTTACGAAACCATGAAAAACAAGAATGAAGGTCAGGAAGGGGCACAGATTGCAACACCACCTTCCGATTGAGAGCCCTGTAATCAATGACAGGCCTGAAGCCTCCTTGGGGTTTCGGGACTAGAAAAATAGGCGATGAATACGCCGACTTAGAGGGCCTAATAATACCATCCTTCAACATCTGATCGATGATTTCTTTCAGAGCCTTCATTTTAGGTGGAGATAGCCTATACGGTGGAAAACGGACAGGAATCGAATCTGTGACCTCAATTTTGTATTCGATCAGGTCAGTAACGCCAAGAGTATCAGAGAATACCTCGGGAAACGACTGACACAGTTTGCGAATACTATCAGCCTGCTCCTCAGGTAGATGTCTAAGGTCTAACAACATCTCATCCTGGGTAGGCGAAATAGAAGAACATGACACAGAATTACACTTTAATAGTGGAATTTTACAACTAGAAGCAAATTTGAATGTGCACGACCTAGACTGGAGATCGAGCACAAGACCAGTGTGAGAAATAAAGTCAGCTCCCAATATAATGGGGCAAGACAATTGCTTAGCCACAAACAATTTAATTTTCCATGTAAATTTAAAAATACGAATTTTGACCAGTAAGGAACCTAGAATTTCTAATGGAGATGTATTAGCAGAAACACATTTCACAGGAGAAGAGTCATAGACAGGTAGGTTACAAACAGACTTCAATTTCGAGTACCATTCAGCCGAAATAATGGAACAAACACTGCCTGAATCTAATAGAGCTGTTATAGGTTCGTTATTTACCTCAATCTTAAGGAAAGGAACAGGTGCGGGAGTATCCGCCGCAATCCTAAGGCACTCTTTGGGGCATTCAAAAGATGTATTCGAAGACTTATCGTTCCCTGAATTCTCGACCTTTTTGCCAGGGGCTGAGCCTTGGGAAGCAGAATTAGTTGACTCAGCCGCAGCCACTAGTCACTTTTGATTGTTGTTGGAAGTTACACCAGAAGTTGAGCAGGAGGGGGTGCTATTCGAATTGGGACAATTCTTTGCGATATGTGAGAAAGCCCCACATTTAAAACAGCCTTGTGATGAACCAGCTCCATTATTTGCCCTACTAGTTTTGATCAGAGGACACTTATTGCGCAGATGGTCAGGCGACCCGCAAGCATAACATTTACGGGGGGTGACTGATCGGCGAGGTGGAGGCCGAGTATTACTAAAGGAAGGCGGGGGTTCTTTCGCGACACGCAAAGAATCGGCGTATCTAACTCCTTCCGCCGAGACGGCCAACGCTTCAAGTTCCGAGAAGGTTTGCGGGCACGCCGCGAAACACAAATATGACCTATAGGGAGGTGAAATTCCCTCTACAATAGCCTGCACAATCTGATCTTCAGGAAAATGAAGGGCAAACACCCTAGTATAAAACTTAATGTCCTGTATGAAATCAGCCAAGTTTTCATCCAAGCGCTGTACACGATAATAGTACTTCTGAATAAGGGAGGACCTGGGCCTAGCAGGGATGAAGTTAGCTAGCAAATGGGCATGGAAATCCTCAATAGATGATTGCTCGGCAATGGCTCTTACGATTTTATCAGAGAGAATACCAATAGCATACGGATAGATAATTTGCAAGATTTGACAAGGGGAAAGAGAAAACACAAGGGCGTGATCCTGAAATTCAACTAAAAATCTTAAAAATGAAATAACTTCACTGGTGGTGTTGACAGAAAACTTAGAGATACCTCTTAGCAACATTGCCAATGGATGAGGCAAGCTGCTAAACCCGGGTGACATAGTAGGTAGAGGTTTCAGGGGCAAAGAAGTTAATTCAGAACGGATGTTACTCAACGATGCACGGCGTTCAGACTCGTTGTCCAATGGGGCAGAGATAGTTTGAGCAGTGGGGGTTTTCCTATTTACTTCTCCCTTAGGAGACTCTTCCTCGCTACCTACATTCACTATGGTGGGTTGATCAGATTTGGGAGGAATTTCCCCAGTTAACAATTGAGTGACCTTACTAGATAATTCGGAAATATTTTCCAGGAGCGTACTAGCTTCCTTCCTCTGAACGTCATTCAGTTTTAGAGACAACAGATCGTTAACCCTATTCGAAAAATGATATAGCCTGCCTTGCACACGCTTAATTTGATTAGGAGACGGATCATTTTCATAAAAAAAACTAACTACAGAAGCTAGCCCAGTAATATTCTCCGTGATCGTGGAAAGAGAGTCGTCAATTTCTTTCTCTCCCAAATTGGGGATGGAAATGGGCAAATCAAGGGACTCTCTAAGCTTGTTAGTGTCTACTGCAACCGTGCCTCCAGATTGCACATTTCTGATAGTTAATTCATAGATCAACTCCTCTTTGCGCAAATAATTAAGATGGAGAACATCGCGAGGGCCTGGCATGATAACAGAACAATTTTGAACAAGTCAAAAAAAATTCCAGCAACTGAGAAAATGGTTAGAGTTCGGATCAAAACAATGTGTAGCCGTCAGAAGGGGCTAAATTGAGACCCATTCAACCACGCTCTGCTACCACTTGTTACCGTGTTTTGGTGGTAGGTAGAGGTGTAAGAAGGTGCGGGCGTGAATGGGTCTCGAACTACGGAATCAAAGTTAATGTAAAATTTAACAAGGTTATATTTTCTTTTCAAGATTAAGTAATAACAAAGAACAGGTACTTAGTAGCCGAAACACAATTTGAAATGTACAATTACAGGGGTTACAGAGTTTGGGCTTCGAGCCCTGAGTTGACAATTCTTGAGCAACTAGCCCAACTTTTCGATATACAAAATTTTAACAAAGGGGCAGAAGACCCCAATCAAACCCTGGAGCACTTGCTCCAAATTACACAGTAAAGCCTCCTCGAGGCACACAACACTCCGTTTCCAAAAGAGCCACTCGCTCTTTAATTTAAGCCTCTCCCAGGCCACACCAAACTCCACCTTCAAGTTGTCCTCAACGGACATAAACACAGGGGTAAAATACCCAATCTACTGAGGTCTATTAAATGAAAAGCGGTTTAATTAAATGACCTCTAAAACAATTTGAGAGGAGGCAAACTTGCACTCCTAATACACTTTGATTTTAAGACCTACTTTGGCTCTTAGGCCACTGATGCAAGGGCTAATCCCATACTACAGAGGTGACTTAGAAAAGAACAATTTGTTTTACGTTATCGAAGAATAGGTTGAGAAAAATAAGTTCACCTCAAAACAATATGAGTGGGAGCTCGAGAGGGTTAGCACTCTCTATCCCAGTATGTAGCTTTACAAGAGAATAGAGGAAAAGAGTAATTACATTTTAGGAAAAGGTTACATGGTAGAACGCTTCGCACCCGCCCCGAAAGTTAAACTGCTGAGCAAGAAAAGAATGAATTTATTAATCGGCCATTACCTTATTGTTGACCGCTGCCGAAGAAAGAGGCGCTTCCCGCCTCCTGCTATGTACTTAATACACTGAAAGATCGAACAGAAGTGGCCCGGAGACCCTAAAATCAGCAGTTTATATCCTCTCGCGGAAGGTTCTAGGCGTTAGGGGAATGAAAACACCCTCCCTCAACATTTTTATTGGATAGGACCCCGCAACAGATTCAAGTTGGGGGAAGAAACCCCTGATTGGTCAGAAATTAATTAAAGAAATTCGGGATTGGTTACATTCATAACAAGGGGAAGAAAGGGGTAAATATTACCAACTTAAACAATGACAGAAAGAAATTTAACAAAGAACAAACTCTTGAAATTAAATTTTCTCCAAAAAAATAGTTCTTTGACTCCTCACTAGGTTGCACTATTGTTGATCTTCAGTAGTGTCCTCTAGAAGAGAAAGTTCACACTTCTTACTTCAAGTGAAACAAAACCACATCAAAAATGACACAGTTCAAAAACTCAAAATTTTCCACGTGGTGACATCTTCTGAGAAAGTAGAGAATTAATAGCGTAGATAAAGTTCAGAGTTCCTCCAGCAGAGGAGTTTCAACTGGCGCACATTTTAAATTAGCGGAGTGGAGGTGTACCGCCCGGTACAATTATTATTATTATTATTATTATTATTATTATTATTATTATTATTATTATGTCCGACTCGTTGGCTGAACGGTCAACGTACTGGCCTTCGGTTCAGAGGGTCCCGGGTTCGATTCTCGGCCGGGTCGGGGATTTTAACCTTAATTGGTTAATTCTAATGGCACGGGGGCTGGGTGTATGTGTTGTCTTCATCATCATTTCATCCTCATCACGACGCGCAGGTCGCCTACGGGAGTCAAATAGAAAGACCTGCACTTGGCGGGCCGTACCCGTCCTGGGATATCCCGGCACTAAAAGCCATACGACATTTCATTATTATTATTATTATTATTATTATTATTATTATTATAATCATCATCATCTGTTTACCCTCCAGGTTCGGCTTTTACCTCGGACCCAGCGAGGGATCCCACCTCTACCGCCTCAAGGGCAGTGTCCTGGAGCTTCAGACTCTTGGTCGGGGGATACAACTGGGGAGTATGACCAGTACCTCGCCCAGGCGGCCTCACCTGCTATGGTGAACAGGGGCCTTGTAGGGGGATGGGAAGATTGGAAGGGACAGGCAAGGATGAGGGAAGGAAGCGGCCGTGGCCTTAAGTTAGGTACCATCCCGGCATTCGCCTGGAGGTGAAGTGGGAAACCACGGAAAACCACTTCGAGGACGGCTGAGGTGGGAATCGAACCCACCTCTACTCAGTTGACCTCCCGAGGCTGAGTGGACCCTGTTCCAGCCGTCGTACCACTTTTCAAATTTCGTGGCAGAGCCGGGAATCGAACCCGGACCTCCGGGGGTGGCAGCTAATCACGCTAACCACTATACCACAGAGGCGGGCATTATTATTATTATTATTATTATTATTATTATTATTATTATTATTATTATTATTATTATTTTGATTCGTTATTCCCAAGTAAGAAGCGCGTGTGAACTTATTTAGCACAAAGTTTCTTCTTGTCTTCCCAGAATCTCTTCATCCTTTCGCTGTGATCCTTTTTGCGTTCTCCCGTCCATCCTGTACCTTGTCCTTTAGGATGATCTGCAAATTTATGTTTATGTTTGTTTATGAGATTTCTGAATTTTTTCTGTCTTGCATGATTTCCTCAATTAAACCAATTTCCTGAAGATCTTTGTTTATTTCTGTAAGGTAGTTGTGATTTTTTTAGCAATACTGCAAGATTTAGTATTTTCTTTGTTAGCCTATTGTTATCCATCCTAATCAGGTGACCATAGAATTTTAATTCTTTTTCTAATGGTGTCTGTAATTTTTTCTGTTACATGATAGATTTCCTGTGATTTCCTTTTCATCCAAATGCCATTTTCGTATTTAGGTCCTAGAATTTTCCTGAGAATTTTCCTCTCTTGTTTTTCGATGTGTTTTATTTTTGATCTGCCTCCATTTATCAGAGTTTCTGATGGATAAAGGGCTTCTGGTTTGACATCTGTGCTGTGGTGTCGTAATTTTGCGTTCTACTCCAGGCAATTTTGTATGCTTTTTGTAATTTTGTAATTCTTCCCTTGTTTACTTGCTGATTTATCCCGTTTATCTACTTGGGAGATTTTCCATATCCAGTGATAAGAGGATGAAAACCTACAACCTGTTTTCCAATATTTGACCGGGTCAGGGATGCAATGAATGAACCATATATAGGCTATTATTACAATGGGGTCGCCACTTCCAAAGTGATTTATCAATGACTGATACATGCTATGAAATGATAATGGAGAGTGTTGCTGGAATCAAAGATGACAGGGAAAAACCGGAGTACCCGGAGAAAAACTTGTTTCGCCTCCGCTTTGTCCAGCACAAATCTTGCATGGAGTGACCGGGATTTGAACTACGGTATCCAGTGGTGAGAGGCCGACGCGCTGCCGTCTGAGCCACGGAGGCTCAATGATTAGAGGATTGTTGTTAATTCCTGATTTTGTACCTTCCATATACTTTGTCTTTTCATATGAAATTTGCAGAGCTATTCTTGCCGCTATTTCATGAATATTTTCTGCGGACTGGAGTGCTTCGTGTTCGTTGTTGGAGAGGATTGCCAAGACATCTGCAAAGGCGAGGCAATCAAGGTTTATTTATTTAGTGTATGGCCCATACAATCAAGTCGAGTGCAGAAATAAATTAAATACATATTCACATAACAAGAAAACAATGAGCAAGGAAAGACTTCTTACAACAGAATGTCAAAATCTTTGATCCACTGTATTGCTTGTGGAGTTGCCATCAGAAAACCACACTTTGCTGCCTGTGTATGCCCGTGTTTCACACTCTCTGACAATATGATGTATGGTTTGTCATGCAGTTCCGCAGTCACACGCAGGTGTCGGAACATTTTTCTATTTAAACAATATGTCTCTGAATCTGCTATGGCCTGTTCTTATTCTGTTCAGAGCAGACCATGTTTTATGTGGTAGCTGCAATCCACACACTTCACCACAACTGGAACCCAAAATATCTTGGAGCAACCTTGGATCGAACACTATCCTACAAGCACCATCTGCTGAACTCTGCACAGAAACTGGAACCACGCGACAGAAATCAAGGTGAATTTTGTTTTTGAGAAGTCTACCAATATTGATCGCTTTAGCCTCATTTTTGCATTCTCGAACAAATTTTTCCAGGACTAGACTGAAAAGTAGTGGTGATAAACCATCGCCTTGTCTGACCCCTGTTGTAATTTCGAATGATTCTGGTATTTAAAAAAATATTATTATAATTATAAAATCCACATGTACGGCACAGTTCGCACTTGCATCCCCAAAGGTGTGAGAAAAACAGAACAAGAAGAAGGTAAAGGAAGAGGTCCAATACTAAGAAGAATGAAGGTGTCCGTGAAAGAAAGACAAGGGCCATGAACTGCGTGAAAATGAAAGACTCCCTAGGTCTCATAAAGGACAAGTTTACCAAAGGAGGTCGGATAGGAAATATGAAAGTAGGAGCCTGGCACAAGTGGAAGCAATGCCGGACTCAGCTAGGAGGCACATAGTCGTCAATCCACGCTGCCAAAATGAAAGCCCTGGCTTCCCTTTTAGTCGCCTTTTACAACTGGCAGGGGACACTATGGATGTACAACCTACACCCACACAGGGCTAAATCTACAGGAGATGACCACCGAGCCAAGTAGGATGGTCGGTTGTACGAATAAATACAACCAAAAAATCAGAAAGCAGGCGTATAAATGATGGGAACATAACTGGCCAAGAATCTGCGCTAGAATATTTTGACTACTTCACACCTCCTGCGAATGTGATCTCGTTGACCATTTCACACCCCTAAGCAATCTTGTTTGTAACGATGTGTAAGCAGATGCCGGCTACTGCAGTCTACAAACGAATGCGCTGCGTATGGATGCCAACTTCAATTAGCAGACCAATAAAACCAAGTTTCTTTGTATCTATCGTTCTCCCGTCAGTATTACACTAATACAAAACCTGGAAACGCTCAGCGAAATCATCACGCACAAGCTTAATGCTGTTACTCAACGAATTCTGAGGTGGATCTTAAAAATAAACCTCCACGCCCACGTTGCTAATGGAGAATTTCTGTGAAGAAATAGTGTTCATGGCCTACGTAGTACAATTGCTGAAAGGAGACTACGATATGTGAGGCATGTTTTGTGGACTGAAGACAAAAAATTCTATAAGCCGACAAGGATGTGGCGCCATATGGCAGAAGAGAATGGCAACACAATACCTGGAACTGAATTTTGGAAAACGATCTTGAAATAATAGATATTGGCTAGGATGAATTCTAAAGTCTGGCAGCTGAGAAGATTTGCTGGTAGAATCTCGGCATGGGAGGAACTAAATAAGATATCCAAAAATAACTGCGCAGACGAGTTCGAAAATGACCTCCACTTTCTTGAATATTCACTTTTCTGCGATTGTGACTTTGTTAGGAGACGTAGTGTTTACAGTGCACTATGTCTTCTAGTGTGGGATAGAACAAATTCGTTACTTTAACTGATCTGTTTCAGTGTATTTATTTATTACATTTTTTTACAATTTGCTTTATGTCGCACCGACGCAGATAGCTCCACTGGCGACGATGGGATAGGAAAGGGCTAGAATCTGCAACGAAGCGACCGCGATTTTAATTGATGTACAGATCCTACCAAAACTTTAAGGACACCTCTATATTTCATGAACATGATTCCTGTCCTTAACATTTGGGTCTCCGGCATACGACTTTTTTTACAGCGAACTAGTACATTATTTATAGTAACATTTGCTGAAATTTTTATTAAAATATCAATCATTTTATTGAACTTATTAAATGTATTAAATGTTTTGTTTATAATAGTTGGAAAGAAAATAGCTATTTTTTTAGTACTTGAGGAGATCTGGACAGTACAATATGAGGATTACATTTATGATTTTTCTATGGAGAAAAACAGATGCCTGTACAATATTTTAAATTGTAATAGAGCAGCAGAATATGTTCCCATTTTATAGCTCACAAGAGAACTACAGGAAATGGTCATAATTCAAACATTTTCTGACATTGGTTGGAAAGGAGACCCCTCAAGGTGCCGAGGTAATTTGTGTGTTCCATTGTAGAGTGAATATTCCACTTTAACGTAACACATAAACGATCTCGGTAGCTTGAGTGGTCTCCTGTCCAGCCACCGTCAATTTTATGACCACATTCTGTGGTTCAGTTGCGAGGTATAAAACGGGGGAATTTAAAAAATGGAAACATATTCTTTTCCTCTATTACAATTATATATATTTTATAGGTATCTCTTTTTCTCCATAGTAAAGTTATTAATATAAACCCTATATTTTACTGTCCAGATCTCTGCAAGTGCTAAGAGATAACTACTTTCTTTCCAATTACTATAATCAAAAATATATCTAACTTCAAAGATAACAGTGATATTTTAATTTAAAAAATCATCAAATGTTACTTTAAATATGTATTAGTTCCCTGTAAAAAAACATACGCCTGAGACCAAAAGGACAGCAATCATGTTCATGAAATATACAGTAGTCCTTAAACTTTTGGTAGGACGTCTACAGCCTGGTGTGAAAATGGGAAACCACATAAAACCATCTTAAGGGCTGCCGACAGTGGGGTTCGAACCCACTGTCTTCCGAATGAAAGCTCACAGATACGTGACTCAAACCAGGCAGCCACTCGCTCAGTGTCTCAGTCTTAACCTTGGCTTTGACAATATGAAAGTGACTGAGGTATGAGCAATGCTAGTAATGTCATTCCTTATGCAGCCAGTACCTGCTATGAATGGTATGAAAATGTTGCTCATAGGGCTGGGTGGTGCACGCATTTCAGTGGGCTTGGCCGACTGATATGCAATAGTAACTTCTGGCTCAGTGAGGAAAACAGCGGGAAACTACCTCACTCCTCATTTCCCTGGTACGCATCTTCAATGACGCCTGCGCCATCTGTGACAGCTTACTTAGTTTCCCTGTTCTTCTGAGGTAAATATAAGGGACAGTCAAATGAAAACCGAACACCCACCATAACACACTACCTGCGTCAAAGGTGGCGACACTCTTGTTATGCATCGGTGGCAACACTGTTGTTACGTATCGATATTGCCATCGCTGAGGGTAGGAAAACTGCATAGTGACATCTCGGTGACAATTCACAGGCGCACGCAGTTGTTGGGTTATGTCTTTGCTAGTGCGCTGAGTGGTCTAGTGTGTTCGTTCACCTGTAGGATTGGTTCGTTTTTCTGGTAACGAGGTTGCTAGAGTACGCGAAACTCATCGTCGCCCGTCTGCTGTGTAGTAGTGAACACGTGACAATTGCGCACGAATGGCATAGGACCGAGACGGGCGCACATCACTGCCCCCATAATTCCAATCTGGTGAAGGCTAAGCTTCAGCGATTTGGTTGGGAAATACACTGACTGACAGAGCAAATGCAACACCAAGAAGGAGTGGTCAGAACTTTATACCAATTGCAGGGTAGTCTGACGTCACTGAGGTATGCTCATGATGTGAAATGCGCCGCTGTGCTGCGCACGTAGCGAACGATAAATGGGACACGGCGTTGGCGAATGGCCCACTTCGTACCGTGATTTCTCAGCCGACAGTCATTGTAGAACGTGTTGTCGTGTGCCACAGGACACGTGTATAGCTAAGAATGCCAGGCCGCCGTCAACGGAGGCATTTCCAGCAGACAGACGACTTTACGAGGGGTATGGTGATCGGGCTGAGAAGGGCAGGTTGGTCGCTTCGTCAAATCGCAGCCGATACCCATAGGGATGTGTCCACGGTGCAGCGCCTGTGGCGAAGATGGTTGGCGCAGGGACATGTGGTACGTGCGAGGGGTCCAGGCGCAGCCCGAGTGACGTCAGCACGCGAAGATCGGCGCATCCGCCGCCAAGCGGTGGCAGCCCCGCACGCCACGTCAACCGCCATTCTTCAGCATGTGCAGGACACCCTGGCTGTTCCAATATCGACCAGAACAATTTCCCGTCGATTGGTTGAAGGAGGCCTGCACTCCCGGCGTCCGCTCAGAAGACTACCATTGACTCCACAGCATAGACGTGCACGCCTGGCATGGTGCCGGGCTAGAGCGACTTGGATGAGGGAATGGCGGAACGTCGTGTTCTCCGATGAGTCACGCTTCTGTTCTGTCAGTGATAGTCACCGCAGACGAGTGTGGCGTCGGCGTGGAGAAAGGTCAAATCCGGCAGTAACTGTGGAGCGCCCTACCGCTAGACAACGCGGCATCATGGTTTGGGGCGCTATTGCGTATGATTCCACGTCACCTCTAGTGCGTATTCAAGGCACGTTAAATGCCCACCGCTACGTGCAGCATGTGCTGCGGCCGGTGGCACTCCCGTACCTTCAGGGGCTGCCCAATGCTCTGTTTCAGCAGGATAATGCCAGCCCACACACTGCTCGCATCTCCCAACAGGCTCTACGAGGTGTACAGATGCTTCCGTGGCCAGCGTACTCTCCGGATCTCTCACCAATCGAACATGTGTGGGATCTCATTGGACGCCGTTTGCAAACTCTGCCCCAGCCTCGTACGGACGACCAACTGTGGCAAATGGTTGACAGAGAATGGAGAACCATCCCTCAGGACACCACCCGCACTCTTATTGACTCTGTACCTCGACGTGTTTCTGCGTGCATCGCCGCTCGCGGTGGTCCTACATCCTACTGAGTCGATGCTGTGCGCATTGTGTAACCTGCATATCGGTTTGAAATAAACATCAATTATTCGTCCGTGCAGTCTCTGTTTTTTCCCCAACTTTCATCCCTTTCGAACCACTCCTTCTTGGTGTTGCATTTGCTCTGTCAGTCAGTGTACTTCAACATCCTCCGCATAGCCCAGATCTTTCACCTTATGATTTTCACATTTTAGGCGACCTGAAGAAAGACATTCCTGGACGTCGGTTTCGTGTGGACGAGGAAGTGCAAGAGTGAGTGCTGTTGTGGATCCGTCAGCCACCGAACCGTGTCGTCTTGTAATTACCCACACTTGTATCAGGTGTGATCTGACATCTCGATAGTGAGTGTGAACATCCTCTGTGCTGGTTGTGGCAATTATCGTCTATCGAACGGGGCATGATAGTTTGGACCAGATGGATGGAACATCCCATTGTCATAGTTGTGTGGATATTTAGTATGTCCCTATCGATGGTGTCACGTGTGTATGGGGAATACCTCATGGACGGCATTACCACCAGCAGTGAGCAGTGCAGTGGTCGATGATAGCGATTAGCGGCATGTGGCTAGAATTGTCCGTAGTAACATATGAGGTACACGGGCTCAAATCACATCCACATTCAATGCAGGAGGTCTCATACGCATATCAAGCAGGTCAGTGTAGCGCTGTTTAACGTCAGTGGGATGTGAGTGCAGAAAACCTACCAGAGTACCCTTGTTAACACGAGGACACCGGACACAGCGTCTATGAAGCCACGGACACCAGTTGCCAACAAGGCACCGTACAGGCTGGTGGTAGCTCTTGGGGCGTGTTCACGTGGCATAGGCTGGATCCGCTGACCCACCTGAACAGGTCTTTGACGAGAGATAGCAAAGCTGAACGGCTCGGTGACCACTTGCAGTCCTTCACGGACTTCACTTAAACCTACAAGGATGAAGTGTTCCAACAGGATAATGCACACTGTCATTGGGCCCAAGTTGTCCAGAACTGATTCGAGGAACCTTCCGGAGTGTTTTAACGAGTACAGTAGCCACCTCGTTCACCTGATATGAACTCACCAGCTAGCTACTCGTACGACAAGAACTAAAGGGACCAGCTGGGAGACTCATTAACAAATAACATCTTATTGACCGATAAGACACACACACACACACACACACACACACACACACACACACACACACACACACACACACACACACACACAAATACAAATTTCAACTACGGTAAATTTTCCCCTGCCGACTTAAATAGAGTGCCTTTTGAATAATAACAATAAGAACAAAAATCAGCAGTTCATACATTAGGAGGTTTTTAGTACCAAATATCATTATCATTTTACCTTAACACAACACAAGACAATTTCAGGTTTCCCTCGGTTTTAAGTCCCCAGCCAATCAGGACCCAGCCCGTGCTGAGATGTCATCAGTCACGTGACCAGAAACAGTCAATCAGCGCTTGACATAAGAAGTTTTAACTTCAAAATTAGAAGAAGATGATTTTTTTTTTTTTTTACAAGTTGCTTTACGTCGCACCGACACAGATAGGTCTTATGGCGACGATGGGAGATGAAAGGGCTAGGAGTGGGAAGGAAGCGGCCGTGGCCTTAATTAAGATATAGCCCCAGCATTTGCCTGGTGTGAAAATGGGAAACCACGAAAAACCATTTTCAGGGCTGCCGACAGTGGGGTTCGAACCCACTATCTCCCGAATACTGGATACTGGCCGCACTTAAGTGACTGCAGCCATCGAGCTCGGTGGAAGAAGATGAAGAAGACACCATATACATTAAGAATAAGGAAAATACTAGTGACATAAATGATTTTTACTTTCTCAGTGTTCTTTATGTATTTTAACTGTTTGTGTCAATTTTAGATTTTTTTTAGCTAAAGATGCCTCATAAGGAGACGAAACATGTCCTAAATTAGCATTTGTATATAATGTGCTAGTCCTATGTACTTGCAGGGCAAAATAAAAGTATTGAAAGGTGGAAACTCTCTCTTATTCAAAGTTGATATGAACCCTGTCGAGCATTTATGTGATGTGGTGGTGAGGTCCAATCATACCAAGACCCTGTACCTACAAATAACAGGAAGCTGTGGTCACTATCCAAAAAAGCGTTTCCTTCCACTAGGAGTTGCTGCACTTGGTCGAGCGATGGAAAGGCCTACACGACTGTCCATGACTTTCGGCATGTCACTTCAGAGTCATCCTTATCTGAGCTGCACTGGATCTTGCACTGTACTTTGCACCTTACGTCACGGACTCGAAAAATGAGAGTTGACACCATCTTTCTTACTGTACGTTTCATTCAGATTTAAAACCATTCACCCGAATGACAGCTTAGAGGATGGATCACGGACATTTTGAAAAGTACTACACGGACATTCTACCAGTATGGATTCTATGCCTACTGTAATTAATTACAACTGTTGGAGGAAGGATTTGACTGCAACTTCAGTGGAGTCGCAGATACTTCCTAATGAAACATTCCTGAAGTGAGCTCAGACATTCTGTGACTCTGGTTCTAAAGTTTTTGAACCATTCTAATTAATGAATAAATGCGAGGGGAGAGGAGGATGGAGCACGTGTTTCTGGTAGTAAAGTGAGTAAAATGCCGAACTGTTGGGGCACATTGACTGGAACAGAATTACTACAGAGTGGTTACGTTAAAAAAACTGCTAACTGTTCTTCAATATACAACTCTGTTTTATGTCTCGTTCCAGATAATAATAGAACCGTTGAGACCGCACACCAGTATATATGAACGAATTCAAGATTCAGTACAGCGTACCGATCAAGATAGTGATCAGAAATTTGTTAACTTTTAAAAGTCAATGATACTGAATATAGTGATCCTATTAATTAAGGTACAGCCCCAGCATTTGCCTGGTGTGAAAATGGGAAACCACGAAAAACCATTTTCAGGGCTGCCGACAGTGGGGTTCGAACCCACTATCTCCCGAATACTGGATATTGGCCGCACTTAAGTGACTGCAGCCATCGAGCTCGGTGGAAGAAGATGAAGAAGACACCATATACATTAAGAATAAGGAAAATACTAGTGACATAAATTATTTTTACTTTCTCAGTGTTCTTTATATATTTTAACTGTTTGTGTCAATTTTAGATTTTTTTAGCTAAAGATGCCTCATAAGGAGACGAAACATGTCCTAAATGAGCATTTGTATATAATGTGTACTTGCAGGGCAAAATAAAAGTATTGAAAGGTGGAAACTCTCTCTTATTCAAAGTTGATATGAACCCTGTCGAGCATTTATGTGATGTGGTGGTGAGGTCCAATCATACCAAGACCCTGTACCTACAAATAACAGGAAGCTGTGGGCACTATCCAAAAAAGCGTTTCCTTCCACTAGGAGTTGCTGCACTTGGTCGAGCGATGGGAAGGCCTACACGACTGTCCATGACTTTCGGCATGTCACTTCAGAGTCATCCTTATCTGAGCTGCACTGGATCTTGCACTGTACTTTGCACCTTACGTCACGGACTCGAAAAATGAGAGTTGACACCATCTTTCTTACTGTACGTTTCATTCAGATTTAAAACCATTCACCCGAATGACAGCTTAGAGGATGGATCACGGACATTTTGAGAAGTACTACACGGACATTCTACCAGTATGGATTCTATGCCTACTGTAATTAATTACAACTGTTGGAGGAAGGATTTGACTGCAACTTCAGTGGAGTCGCAGATACTTCCTAATGAAACATTCCTGAAGTGAGCTCAGACATTCTCTGACTCTGGTTCTAAAGTTTTTGAACCATTCTAATTAATGAATAAATGCGAGGGGAGAGGAGGATGGAGCACGTGTTTCTGGTAGTAAAGTGAGTAAAATGCCGAACTGTTGCGGCAGATTGACTGGGACAGAATTATTACAGAGTGGTTACGTTAAAAAAACTGCTAACTGTTCTTCAATATACAACTCTGTTTTATGTCTCGTTCCAGATAATAATAGAACCGTTGAGACCGCGCACCAGTATATATGAACGAATTCAAGATTCAGTACAGCGTACCGATCAAGATAGTGATCAGAAATTTGTTAACTTTTAAAAGTCAATGATAATGAATATAGTGATCCTACAACTACCGGAAACCTGCAGCTGAGGAGAGGACGTTCTTACCGAGAAAGTGGCTGTGCTGTTTGGGTCTCGTAGCTATCAGCCTACATTTGGAAGATACTGAGTTCGAACTCCTCCTGTCAGCAGCCCTGAAGATCGCTTCCCGTGGTTTAAAGTTTTCACATCAGGCAAATGCTGGGGCTGTACCTTTATTAAGGCCATTCCTCGACCTTTCCTATCCCATCGTCGCCATAAGACCTATCTGTGTTGGTGCGACATTAAGCCCATTGTAAAAGAAATCTCAACTTGGGATTGGTAATTTAGATCTTAGTTTTAGTTTGTTGGCATGGGTTGTACGCTTCTCCTCTTGGAATCTGTGGTACTTCTTTACGACGTGTGTTGTCACAACTTTTGCGTATAACTGTCTTATGTTTTATACCTGAGCTAAATAAAAAAAAATTACCGAGCTCGATAGCTGCAGTCGCTTAAGTGCGGCCAGTATCCAGTAATCGGGAGATAGTGGGTTCGAACCACACTGTCGGCAGCCCTGAAGATGGTTTTCCGTGGTTTCCCAATTTCACACCTTAATTAAGGCCACGCCCGCTTCCTTCCACTTCCTAGGCCTTTCCTATCCCATCCTTGCCATAAGACCTATCTGTGTCGGTGCTACGTAAAACAAATAGCAAAAAAAAAAAAAAGTACCGGGCGAGTTGGCCGTGAGCGTGGAGGCGCGCGGCTGTGAGCTTGCATCCGGGAGATCGTGGGTTCGAGCCCCACGGTCGGCAGACCTGAATATGGTTTTCCGTGGTTTCCCATTTTCACACCAGGCAAATGCTGAGGCTGTACCTTAATTAAGGCCACGGCCGCTTCCTTCCAACTCCTAGGCCTTTCCTGTCCCATCGTCGCCATAAGACCTATCTGTGTCGGTGCGACGTAAAGCAACTAGCAAAAAAAAAAAAAAAAAAAGTTATCTGGGAAAAAGCTGTTTCCCGTGCATAGCATTTAGTATCTACTTATGGGAAATGGATAGAGTGATTAGGCCTATATATTTGTCCAGTGCTTCTCCCCATCCTATAATTCCAGACTATAATTCCGAATCGACAAGTGCATGATACATATTTAGCATTACCTTGAGAGACACAGTAAGTAAATAATCAAACAATAAATAAATAAATAAATAAATAAATAAATAAATAAATAAATAAATAAATAAATAAATAAATAAATAAATAAATAAATAAATAAATAAATAAATAAATAAATAGATAAATAAATAAATAAATAAATAAATAAATAAATAAATAAATAAATAAATAAATAAATACATTCCTTCGAAATAATAACGAGAAAACGACTGGGGGATGGGCTATCACCGTTGTTGTTCAACTGCGCATTTGAGAAAGTAGTTAGAGAATGGAACAAGAATATAAAGAGTGGAATTAGACTGGGTTGCAGAAAGAACAACCTTAAAATCAATTGTTTTGCTTTTGCGGATGGTATGGCCTTGTTTGCTGAAACTATGTAGGAAGCAAGGGAGCAAATTCTTGGACTAGTGAAACAAGTAGCTAAAATAGGTCTTCACTTTTCCTTGGCAAAAACCAAAATCATGACAAACAACAGATATCCACATAAATACCTCAAAGTTCGAGAACAAAAGATTGAAATAGTAAAATAAATCAAATACCTCGGAGAATGGATTAGTTGGAATGCTGTGGAATGCAAAGCAGTGGAATCCAGGAGAAGTAAACTTGAACTGGCTTTCAAACTAACAAAAGATACATACAACAAGAAGTCCATTTCATGGGAGTCCAAAATTAAACATTATAAAACCAGAAGCACTGTTAGCAGCAGAAACACTAAACATGAATTTCAAAGGCCAGATGGAGAAATTCGATCTAAAAGAAAAGAAAATTTTAAGAAAGATCATAGGACCAAAATTTCAGGATAATAAGATAATATACATCAAGAATACTGAATAATTCTCAGGTAATATGCGAAAAAAGAAGGATGAATGTTACGGTCATCTTCTCAGAATGAACTAAAATAGATTAACCAAACAAATCTTTGACTTCTTCCGTAACCGGAAAACGAAACCCAATTTGTTTAAAGAAACTGAAAAAGACCTAGTAGAATTGAAAATGACAGAAAATTCACTATTCGATCAACAGCTCAAGTAATAACTAAAGTCGAAAATATCAGGTTCCAAGCCTATTATCTCCGACGACGAGAGGATACGAAGATCTAAAAGAATTAAAAAAAATTGACACTAAGAAAAGAACGATGCATAGAGAAATAATTGGTTCAACGTACTCTAAAAAGGGTGAAACGAAAGAAAAATAAATAAATAAATAAATAAATAAATAAATAAATAAATAAATAAATAAATAAATAAATAAATAAATAAATAAATAAATATTTCATCTTCTTCACCAATTAACTTCAGCCTGTTGTGAGACCTTTTCCATCTCAACAACATATCCCCCCGTGGGTGGTGGCGGCAGAATAACACCCACGGTATTCCCTGCCTGTCGTAAGAGGCGACTAAAAGGTACCCCTGTGGATCTGAACTTCGGAGCGTCAGTTTGCGATCACGAAGCCTTTACCTGAGTTCTGGCATTACTTCCACTTACTAGTGCCAGGCTGCTCACTTCCATCTATCCTACCCGACCTTCCTTGGTCAACTTTTGTTCTTTTCCGACCCCGACGCTATTAGGTTTCCGAGGGCTAGGGTGTCTTTCATTTTCACACCCGTCGTGGCCCTCGTCTTTCTTTGTCTCATACCTTCATTCTTCGAAGTGTCGGATCCCTTAAACAATAATCACTACCAGCACCACCCTCAACAACATGTGTTATTAACAACCACCTTGTAACCAACCACTTGGCAGCCAGCGTCAAAATGTTCTATAAAAATATCGTAACGCAATTAAACCAGGGATTGGCTTGGCTCACAGTAGTCTCAAAGTGGGCGCAATTTAATCTATGTTATAGATCTCCCTCTCTCTCTCTCTCTCTCTCTCTCTAAACCACCGCACCAAATCTTATGATTGAATATCGTGACACAAGTACCCGTAAGTTGATGCCGTTCTTTGCGATCTTGGCGTCTTCCGGACAGTAACGCTCCATGGTAAGTTAGTGATCTCTCTTACTTGATAACTCTTCTTTCTGCTACAAGTCCTTCTGAACTTTTGCCATAAATTTTGCCACAGACAATTAGTTTTTGCAGGTTGTCATCCATTATCATCATAATGTGACCAAATAATTGCAGGGTTGTGTTAAGATTCAAATATTAGGTCATGCTGTAAGTTTCCTGCCATCCGAGTATCATATTACATACTGCACGGTATACTCTCACGTTCTCATGACACAAGTAATGAAGGAAGATTATTAGCTTTATTTAAGTACGGTAATATCTATGATAGTAGGCTATTTCTTACAAATGAGTTTAAAACTTGCATATTCTCTTGAAATGTAATCAAATTCCTATGCAATTTTCTCCTTTAGTGTTTGCTCAAGCCGTGAGCTCTCAGGTCCAACTCAAATACACTTCGCTTAAGAGAATTTGTTTTACCAGTTACTTCATACTAACTCTGTGTTAATTATAATTAAGTTGCGATTTACATATGATATTACACAGACGAGCCTCCTATTCACACGACGGCGTCTATAAAACCAGGTTACGTACATTGGAATGTTAACGAAATCATTTGCTCACATTCGAACTTAAACTCTGGAACTACAGATCCGATCCAAATCGTTGAGGTGGAGAGAAAATGTGAGACTCGGCGGGCCTTGGTTAATTACCAGTAGGGGATATGTCTTTTAAAAGTGCCGATTTTGAATTATTTGATTGGGTTTGATTTAATAACTCCAAAATCAAAATAAATACCAAACTGTTTGAGATATCTAAGGATAGAGAATTTTTCATACAACAAAGAAGTCTGAATCTGAAAAGCATAAGACATCAATGGAGGGCATAAACATGTTAAGTTGGAATTTTTGAAAAATCAACGATTTGACACGCTTGGTACGTTCTGCAAGTCTACATACTGTACACTCCTCAAGAAAGAAATTTGGTCATGTCTTTAGGTATAATAATAATAATTTCGTGTGGCTATGGCTATCCGAGTGCAGCCCTAGTAAGGCAGTCCCTCCGATGAGGGTGGGCGGCATCTGTCATATGTAGGTAACTGCGTGTTATTATAGTGGAGGATAGTGTTATGTGCGGGTGTGAGTTGGAGGGATGTTGGGGACAGCAAAAGCACCTAACCCCCGAGCCATTGTAATTAACCAATGAAGGTTAAAATCCCCGACCCAGTCGGGAATCGAACCCGGGACCCTTTGAACCAAAGGCCAGTACGCTGACCAATCAGCCAACGAGTCGGACATGTCTTTAGGTATTAAGTTTGATGTGGTTTCGTGTAGTTGTTGATGTGGCGAAATCATATAATTGTGTCAAACGTTTTGCTTTTCTGGTGTAAATAAGGCTTCACCGAGCTCGATAGCTGCAGTCGCTTAAGTGCGGCCAGTATCCAGTATTCGGGAGGTAGTGGGTTCGAACCACACTGTCGGCAGCCCTGAAAATGGTTTTCCGTGGTTTCCCATTTTCACATCAGGCAAATGGTGGGGCTGTACCATAATTAATGCCACGGCCGCTTCCTTCCCACTCCTAGCCCTTTCCTGTCCCATCGTCGCCATAAGATTTATCTGTGTTGGTGCGACGTAAAGCAACTTGCAATAAAAAAAAAAAAAAATTCAGGCTTCAGAAGAGACTATCGTTTCAGATCGTTTTGATATGAAAACGCATTTTATTTCCAGTCCGGCGCTGGCCGTGTAGGTCTACTAACGCTGAAACGCCCGTCACAAAACGTGACTCTATATTGCAGCCCTGATATCTCCGCATCTGTTAAAGAGATCGTAATTTTATTACATTATATATTTGAAAAGAAGAACAGTTGAACTAAAATGTCACCACATAAAAATTCCGTGACGTCACCTATCAAAACGAGATGGCCGCCGGATAAGACCACATTTTGACTATACCGCGCTCGAAGGGAATTGTTATAATTTTGAACTCGTCATAACGATTTAAGAAAAGTGTCGGTTGGAAGTCTATGTGATACTGCTACTACTACAAAATGTTTTCATTCCTCCCCTGCCGCCGTCTCTCAGGCCAGGAGATTTGTGTCGGAGAAGGAGATGGGCGGAGAAAGTGAGAGGGTTCGGCCGTGGCCTAGTACAAAGTACTAGAAACTGTCCCGGCATTCGCCTCAGTGCAGGGGAGTGGAAAACCATTCTCAGGACAGCCGACGGTTTTTCCAGCCCACATCCTTGCATGTGCTATCAAAAGATGTCAGGTTTTACATGGTAGGCTCTTTCTTCTTTCTGCCTATGTGGTTCTTCCCTGACCCTTCAATACCATAATTCAACACCATATACCTAACACAAACTCTTGCCGTGGTAGTGAGTCTGACTCGGAAACCGGCAGATACTCCTTTTATCACTTCCCACTCCTCCCTGCTATCTCTTTCTTCTCCTTAGAAATAATAGCATGTCGGAGGCCATGTAGATTGAGTCGATGGTCACGCGGGGGGAGCGGGCTTCGGGGGCCCCCCCGAAAAAAAAGCCGACGGTGGGGACCAGCCCCTCTTCGTCTCCTGACTACAGAGGCATAAATCCACGGTAGAGCCTTGGTCACCCCTCCTCTGTTCGGAGTGCAGAGCTGTCAGACAACGGACCTGCCGTGGCCACTAGTGGGCCGAGACCCACTCTGCATTCACTGCCCGTCTATGTGGTGCGACGACGAGACGAACCATGTTATTTCTATTCCTACCCAGTTAGTGAAATCGTTACGGATTGATGTTTCTTTGAAAACCAATGTTTTGTATAATTTTGGACAAATGTTCATAATGCTCAATTTTAAACAACAAGAAAGCAAAAATAAAACGTTCTATTACTCCACCGTTTACTTCCGGAGGTGCATATGGCCCTGAGGTTCACTCAGCCTACACCATAAATGAGTACCAGGTTAATTCCTGGGGTCAAAGGCGGCCTGGCGTAGAGCTACCACTCTACCCCATCACGTGCCGAGGTTAACAATGGTGGAGGCCTTTACCTTCCACTCCTCCAAGGGCCTTCATGGCCTGTACGGAGGTTACTTTGCTTTTACTTTGCTTTTTTACTCCACCGTTTATGAAATGAAAATTCACAGACTGTTGTCAGTCATTCGACCCGGTCAGGAATAGAATAAATGAAGCTCCCATCTAGCGGCGAGGATAGGAATTGTGCCGGCTGCCGAAGCCTGTCGCACTCCTTTGGAGCAATGATTAATGACTGACAGATGAAATGATATTGGAATGTGTTGCTAGGATGAAAGATGGCAGGGAAAACCAGAGTACCCGGGGAAAATCCTAACTCTTTCCGCTTCGTCCAGCACAAATCTCACATAAAGTGACCGGGATTTCAACCACAGAATCCAGTGGTGAAAGGCCGGCGCACTGCCGCCTGATCCACGGAGGGTCTAGTGATCAAACAAAGTATAGATTAAATATTTGCTAGAAACATTAATGTAATCGCTAAACATTATGTGTCGATTGCAGAAACGATGACTAGTTTTAAGCCTTAGACAACGTCTATCAAAACAATGTCTAAGTTACGCACGATGTTCCATTGCATTCAGCCGGTATTTAGCTAGACGTCGTTTAAAGTTTCAGTATAGGTTCGGAAATGGAAATAGAAGTATCTTTCATTCAACACCTTCATTGTAGCAACCAATGACATTCTTCGGTTAGCGGGCCAGGATGACTTGTCCACATATAAGAATACCATAATATTATCGAGACTAAAGTGACACTCCACCGTACGAAGAAGAGTAGCTTTGATTATACAGTAATGTTGTTACGGTGAGTGTAATCTAAATAAGCATCGGCGGAGGGAAGATGAAAATACAGCACTGTGTAACCGAATGAGTTGTACGGCCGATATACTGTAGATGTAGCTTGCATTCTCGTGACCGTAGGTTCGAAATGCACCAACGGCAGCCCTGAGGTTCATTTTTTTGTAGTTGCCCCATTTTTACACCAGGCAAATACTGGGGCTGTTATCACGGCCTCGGCTCTTCCTTCCAAGTCCTATCCCACAGTTGCCGAAAACTTATCTGAATAAGCCCCACTGTCGGCAGCACTGAAGATGGTTTTCCGTGGTTTCCCATTTTCACACCAGGCAAATGCTGGGGCTGTACCTTAATTAAGGCCATGGCCGCTTCTTTCCCATTCCTAGACCTTTCCTATCCCATCGTCGCCATACGACCTATCTGTGTCGGTGCGCCGTTTGAAGATAATCCGTGATCTAAACGTCGTGGCCTCCGAGCTCCACCTGAAATTAATTTAGGCCTACACGTTCTCACAGTTACTGCTGGATCTCGCTGTTCTCTCTCTCTCTCTCTCTCTCTATATATATATATATATATATATATATATATATGTGTGTGTGTGTGTGTGTGTGTGTGTGTGTGTGTGTGTGTGTGTGTGCAGCTTCCACCAAAGTTCCAGTCTCATCCATGGCTGTGACATCATGGAAGCTCATGGGGTATGAATGGTGCTGAGTGATGACAATAGAGCACATTCAGTGCGTCTGAGTGTTATGAAAGGTGTTGCTTTCTCATAGGGTTACTCGTGCTGCAATAGCACTTTCTGGCCCAGTAAAGAAAGCAATGGCAAGCTACCTCACTCCTCATCCTGCCTAGTACGCCTCATTTTGGTGCTGCCATTGGTTTTTGTGGTTTTCTTATAACTGCATAGCCTTTGATAGTGCTATTTGAGGATCCAACCAGCTTCTCGGCTGATGACCTAATGAACAGACATATTAATTTAAGGTAGAAAATAAAGTGTCCGCCCCTGTGGTGTATTAGTTAGTGAGACTAGCTGCCACCCCCGGAGGCCCGGATTCGGTTCTCGGCTCTGCCACGAAATTTAAAAAGTGGTACGAGGGCTGGAACGGGGTCTACTCATCCTCGGGAGGTCAACTGAGTAGAGGTGGGTTCGATTCTCACCTCAGCCATGCTGGAAGTGGTTTTCCATGGTTTCTCACTTCTCCTCCAGGCAAATGCCGGGATGGTACCTAACTTAAGGCCACGGCCGCTTCCTTCCCTTTTCGTGTCTATCCCTTCCAATCTACCCATACCCCCGCAAGGCCCCTGCTCAGCATAGCAGCTGGGGCCGCCTGGGCGAGGTACTGGTCATCCTCCCCAGTTATATCCCTCGACCCAGAGTATGAAACTCCAGGACACTGCTCTTGAGGCAGTAGAGGTGGGATCCCTCGCTTAATCCGAAGGAAAGACCGGCCCTGGAGGGTCAACAGATAAAGAAGAAGAAAAAAAAAATGAATTTCACTGCAGTTTGCCTAATATTTTTATTATTCCCATTTTTTATCTTTTCGTTCCCTCAAATAATAATACCGAGCTCGATAGCTGCAGTCGCTTAAGTGCGGCCAATATCCAGTATTCGGGAGATAGTAGGTTCGAACCCCGCTGTCGGCAGCCCTGAAAATGGTTTTCCGTGGTTTCCCATTTTCACACCAGGTACCTTAATTAAGGCCACGGCCGCTTCCTTCCCACTCCTAGCCCTTTCCTGTCCCATCGTCGCCGTAAGACCTACGTATCTGTGTCGGTGCGACGTAAAACAACTAGCAAAAAAATGAAATAATAATGTATTTTGTATAAAAATATACAGCTACGACGAGACTCGAACTCACATCGTCGAGTTTCGTAGAAAAGCACGGCGACCACTCGTCCACCACTCCGCTACACTGGGTTCTAACTCTCCAAGTATATATGTGTTGCATTGGAATCGGGGATTCATCAATTTTTCGGAAAATATTAGGTTGTGGACTTGACATGTTTAAGTAAAATAGTTCGCCTTTTATCACCTCCACTTGGTCCGAAGCGGATCCTGCGTCATAACATTTGTCCAATTTTTTTTGTGGGAGGGTGTGGGTAAACGAAAGCGTATTGACCGACACCTTTATACACGAGTTAGTGTTGCGTGTCCCTCAACACGTACATTGAAGCTCGTTGAAATAGGTTGGCCGCCTTTCCTTGTAAGATTGACATAGGCTTACACATTTCTAGAAGCTTCAAGCGACAACATGAGATTCACGTCGTCCACCGCCAATAGGAGCGCGAGTGACGTCAGAGTATACGTCAAGCGTGCAGCGTAGGAGCGAGACGAAGAGATAACTGAGAACCATACCTTAAGTTTAGTATTTCACGGGCGTGTATTACAAGCAGTCCATTAGTTTCTCAGTCGGTGTAAACACAGTTTATAGTTGACGAAACGCGTAGAGATACTTTCCTGTGGTGCGAATATAGGAAATCTATGGAATATTGGTGGATGGTTTTGAATAGACCAGTAGCAGGCGGATCATCAGACGAGGAGAATGGCGAAGGTAAGTGACGGTTGCAATCAACACTTCCCATATGTATCCAATTTGCTATTTTTTATTTTATTATTTAATTGACCTTTGTTGTAACAACATTTGGTTATGCTCTATGTACAATGAACACTCACAGCACACGTAAAAAATATCAATTGTCAGAGCAAAGTACTTATAAAAAATAAAATCCGAATCGTCCACATTCATTAAGTACATAAAATCACACTGATATCCTTTTCGGGAGGAGAGGGGAAGAGTAAACAAAACACTGGCAAGGTCAAATTCTTATATCCGCGGTTCTCAAAACGTCCATCACAGCATTGCGAACTGAATTTTTTTCACCTTCCAACGCCAATGTAGCGCTGGTCGGGAACGGCACTTGTAGATGACATAGTTCAGATAGAAATCGGCTTTGAGAAGCATCATAAAGACCACACTTAAACAAAATGTGGTTGAGATCGCCATACTCCGCATACTGACTTCTACAGCATGGTGAATCGAAAACTTCTATGCGATGTAGATGTGTAGGGAATGATCTAAGGTTTAGCCTCATTCGGATTACTGACACCGTCAAAAAATGCCAGACACCAGACAGCTTTCTTGGCATTTTATTCAGTGTTCTAGTAAGCTACAGACCAAGCGAGTGGCTGCACAGTTTGAGTCATGTAGCTGTCAGCCTGCGTTCGGCAGATAGTGGATTCGAAATCCCTGAAGGTCGTTTATCGTTGTTTTCCATTTTCACGCCAGGAAAATGCTGGGACTATATCTAAATCAAGGCCACGACCGCTTTCTTCTCACGGGTGAATCATACCTCAGTGTCCATGACCTTGGCAGGAGAAGTAAATACTTCTGCTACCCTTCCTCACAGCACATGCAAAGTCTCTACTACATGGTGTGGAGCTACACAAATAGGTTAGCCGTGACGAACGACATTTAGTGTGTATTTCCGCTAATCATTTTGTTAATAATATAATAAACCATCTTCAGGGCTGCCGACAGTGGGGCGCGAACCCACTATCTCCCGAATACAAGCTAACAACCGTGCGCCACTACTCACTCGGTCAAAGATCTAAAGCTACTTCATGGATGAGTGACAAGAGAGAGACCTGGCTTCTTCCGAGTGCACTAGGGCAATTAAAATACCCCTGCATTTGATAGATATGTAGATAGATATGATTCATATGTACCCTTATACATGAGTAGCATAAAATGAAATACATAGTGAAACAAATTACTACGCGACTCTGCTATCTATTATTATTATTATTATTATTATTATTATTATTATTATTATTATTATTAAATCCGTTTACCGTTCAGGGTTCGTTTTCCCCTCGGACTCAGTGAGGCATTTGGTCGAAGATACAATTGAGGAGGAGGACCAGTACCTCGCCCAGGCGGCCTTACCTACTTTGCTGAACAGGGGGCTTGTGGGGGATGGGAAGATTGGAAGGGATAGGCAAGGAATAGGGAAGGATGCGCATGACCTTAAGTTAGGTACCATCCCGGCATTTGGCTGGAGAAGCAGTGGCAAACCACGGAAAACTACTTTGAGGATGACTGAGGTGGGAATAGAACCCCCTATACTCATTTGACACCCCGAGACTCGTACCACTTTTCAAATTTCGTGGCTGAGCCGGGAATCGATCCCGGGTGTCCAGGGGTGGCAGCTAATCACATTAACCACTACACCACAGAAGCGGACCTGTGGTATCTTACTGTACGTAAAATATCCAATGAACTACACAATAAAAATAAATGGACATTTTGTTAATAACGTTATTTGTTTTTATTTTTCGTCTCACTAACTGCTTTTACGATTTTCGGAGACGCCGAGGTGCTGGAATTTAGTCCTGCAGGAGTTCTTTTACGTGCCAATAAATTTACAACCACGAGGTTGACTTATTTGAGCACCTTCAAGTAGCAATCTCTCAAGTTGCGGTCAGAAGGGCAGCGCCTCAACCTCTGAGCTATCAGCCTGGCATGACATTTTGATTCCTAAGTGTAATAATATAATAACACCTACGAAGAAATTAAAATACACTAAATAATAATAATAATAATAATAATAATAATAATAATAATAATAATGTTACCGGGCGAGTTGGCCGTGCGCGTAGAGGCGCGCGGCTGTGAGCTTGCATCCGGGAGATAGTAGGTTCGAATCCCACTATCGGCAGCCCTGAAGATGGTTTTCCGTGGTTTCCCATTTTCACACCAGGCAAATGCTGGGGCTGTACCTTAATTAAGGCCACGGCTGCTTCCTTCCAACTCCTAGGCCTTTCCTATCCCATCGTCGCCATAGGACCTATCTGTGTCGGTGCGACGTAAAGCCCCTAGCAAAAAAAAATCATGTTCGACTCCTGGCTGTATGGTCAGCGTTAAGGCCTTCGGTTCAGGCGGTCGCGGGTTCGATTCCCAACCGCTTCGGGGATTTTAATCGCGTTTGATTAATTTTTCTGGCTCGGGGACTGGGTACTTTTGTTTGTCCCAATACTTTCATCTTCATATTCAGACAACACATACTATACTATTGATGGGAGCTCAAGAGAAGAATTTCGCTAGGAATGTGGCCGGGAATGCGTTAGCCCTCGCTTCTCCCCTCGTCCCTGTTTTATCGTCACCAAGCTGGTGTATGTACTTGCGTTTCTGAAAACGTTCGCCCTCGCAGTCGCAGTGTCCTCAGGTGGTCTCTTCCTGCAAGACACTTGATGTGTTTTTGTATACCGCAGGTTGGCAAAATTATTCATCTATTAATAGACTACATCTGATCAGCGAAATATTAAGACAAGGCAGTTTCCAACTAATAGTAATCTAGGTTATTTTCCAGTGACACTGGGAATTTATGCCATCTTCAGAATTAGATTTTATCACGGGCAGAGTCCATCCTCAAGGTGCAGATCGAAAGAGCTTTTGTTATTTTTTATTTTAATATATATATATAATATATATATATTATATATATATTGTATTAATTATTATTATAATACTTTTTACATATTTTTACAAAATGATCGCCAACGTCCGGTGACGGTTACATTACTAGAAGAAGACGATATTTATTTTCTGTATTTCAAATGCAGTAAGTTTCATGAAGTGAACTAAAGGCAGGTCAATTTCGCTCGTCAGTGTGCCGAGTTACGAATGCATTCTCTCTCAAACACATGTACCGGGCGAGTTGGCCGTGCGTGTAGAGGCGCGCGGCTATGAGCTTGCATCCGGGAGATAGTAGGTTCGAATCCCACTATCGGCAGTCCTGAAAATGGTTTTCCGTGGTTTCCCATTTCACACCAGGTAAATGCTGGGGCTGTACCTTAATTAAGGCCACGGCCGCTTCCTTCCAACTCCTAGGTCTTTCCTATCCCATCGTCGCCATAAGACCTACCTGTGTCGGTGCGACGTAAAAGCCCCTAGCAAAAAAAAATTGCAAACACATGTCCCGGCGTGTTCGTTACGTGAAGAAAATGAAAATAATAATAATAATAATAATAATAATAATAATAATAATGAACCAGATTGAATATGTGCGCGTATAACAATTTTATGATTACGATCCAATCATTCAACTCATCCAGACATCAGTCAGTCATTCACTCATTCAGCCATTCAGTTAATATATAATGTCTATTGTAAGCTAAGGAGAAATATGTTCGGACTCCTAAAACAAATTACACTAATTAATAATAGGAGTACCGGTAAGACACGTGTTGTCCTAGACAATATAACACTGTTAATGTCTAGGACCAAAAGAAATAAAATTAAAAAACTACAATTTAGAGATTGGGTGTAGGCTAAATAGTGATTAGGAGTAATTATGATGTTTAATGTAGTAATATATATAAGAAGATCATTCATATAAAAAAATAGCAATAAATGATTACTCTGTCCCCAGTTCCAGGAGATCCGGAACTAGGGGATGGAATTATTCTATTCTACTCTTCTGTATAACAATATTCTCGCTTGTGCGTCACGAATTCTGTGCCGCAAAGGTTATTTTACGTGTCGATAAAGCTGTCGACACGACGCTGACGTAGTTCAGCACCTTCAGATACCATTGCACTTAGCCGAGGTCGAACCCACAGACATATTGTACGCTCATAAAGCCAGCGCTGTACCATCTGAAATGGGTGAGAGAGGAGGGAATTTATTCATTATTCGACGAGTTAGTTTACTGACGAACTCAATTTTATAGAATTTTATTTAATCACAAAATATTAAAAAATACTGTAGGCCTAACTAATTATCTTCATCAATCCTTGTGTCTCTATGTCACTTTTCTTGATAGGCAAAAATATAAAATAAAATAACATTTAAAACAATAGTCTGTAGGCCTAAATTAGCTTAATCAATCCTTGTGTCCCTATGCCACTTTTCTTGATAGACAAAATTACGAAATATAATAACATTAAAACAATAGACTGTAGGCCTAAATTATCTTAATCAATCCTTGTGTCCCTATGTCACTTTTCTTGACAGGCAAAACTATGAAATAAAATAACATTTAAAACAATAGACTCCAGGCCTAAATTATCTTAATCAATCCTTGTGTCCCTATGTCACTTTTCTTGACAGGCAAAACTATGAAATAAAATAACATTTAAAACAATAGACTCCAGGCCTAAATTATCTTAATCAATCCTTGTGTCTCTGTCACTTTTCTTGGTGACACACAAAACTATGAAATGAAATAACATTTAAAACAATAGACTGTAGGCCTCAATTATCTTATTCAATCCTTGTGTCTCTGTCACTTTTCTTGGTGACACACAAAACTATGAAATAAAATAACATTTCAAACAATAGACTGTAGGCCTAAATTATCTTCATCAATCCTTGTGTCCCTATGTCACTTTTCTTTGTGACACACAAAACTATGAAATAAAATAACATTTAAAACAATAGTCTGTAGGCCTAAATTAGCTTAATCAATCCTTGTGTCCCTATGTCACTTTTCTTGATAGGCAAAACTATGAAATAAAATAACATTTGAAACAATAGTCTGTAGGCCTAAATTAGCTTAATCAATCCTTGTGTCCCTATGTCATTTTTCTTGGTGACACACAAAACTGAATGAAAATGAAATAACATTTAAAACAATAGACTGTAGGCCTAAATTAGCTTCATCAATCCTTGTGTCCCTATGTCACTTTTCTTGGTGACACACAAAACTATGAAATAAAATAACATTTGAAACAGTAGTCTGTAGGCCTAAATTAGCTTAATCAATCCTTGTGTCCCTATGTCACTTTTCTTGATAGGCGAAACTATGAAATAAAATAACATCTGAAACAATAGTCTGTAGGCCTAAATTAGCTTAATTAATCCTAGTGTCCCTATGTCACTTTTCTTGATAGGCAAAACTATGAAATAAAATAACACTTGAAATAATAGACTGTAGGCCTAAATTAGCTTCAATCCTTGTGTCCCTATGCCACTTTTCTTGATAGACAAAACTATGAAATAAAATAACATTAAAACAATAGTCTGTAGGCCTAAATTAGCTTCATCAATCCTTGTGTCCCTATGTCACTTTTCTTGATAGGCAAAACTATGAAATAAAATAACATTTGAAACAATAGTCTGTAGGCCTAAATTAGCTTAATCAATCCTTGTGCCCCTATGTCACTTTTCTTGATAGGCAAAACTATGAAATAAAATAACATTTAAAACAATACTCTGTAGGCCTAAATTATCTTCATCAATCCTTGTGTCCCTATGTCATTCTTCTTGGTGACACACAAAACTGAATGAAAATGAAATAACATTTAAAACAATAGACTGTAGGCCTAAATTAGCTTCATCAATCCTTGTGTCCCTATGTCACTTTTCTTTGTGACACACAAAACTATGAAATAAAATAACATTTAAAACAATAGACGGTAGGCCTAAATTAGCTTCATCAATCCTTGTGTCCCTATGACACTTTTCTTGGTGACACACAAAACTATGAAATAAAATAACATTTAAAACAATAGACTGCAGGCCTAAATTACCTTCATCAATCCTTGTGTCCCTATGCCACTTTTCTTGATGACACACAAAACTATGAAATAAAATAACATTTAAAACAATAGACTGTGGGCCTAAATTAGCTTCATCAATCCTTGTGTCCCTATGCCACTTTTCTTGATAGACAAAACTATGAAATAAAATAACATTAAAACAATAGTCTGTAGGCCTAAATTAGCTTCATCAATCCTTGTGTCTCTATGTCACTTTTCTTGGTGACACACAAAACAGTTTCCCTTCTCGTGCCTATTCATCACATTATTGGATAACATGTCTGATAAACTCCCTAGCTTCGCTGTGGATAGTCTTTCCTTTCTTCCGGCAGGGTACTATAATAGTAATACAAAGTAGCACTATAATAACATAAATGTTTTATAACACAGTTTTTTTTTTGCTAGGGGCTTTCCGTCGCACCGACACAGATAGGTCTTATGGCGACGATGGGATAGGAATGGCCTAGGAGTTGGAAGGAAGCGGCCGTGGCCTTAATTAAAGGTACAGCCCCAGCATTTGCCTGGTGTGAAAATGGGAAACCACGGAAAACCATCTTCAGGGCTGCCGACAGTGGGATTCGAACCCTCTATCTCCCGGATGCAATATAACACAGTTATGTAAGTCTCAATATATAAATCGCTGTTCAACATTTAAAAGGTCAACACTACCGAACTGTTCGACTGGCCACTTGTATCATCAGAGGGAGACTGGCTGCTGGCTGACGATACTTTTAGGAAGAGCCATAGCCGAGACGACTGAGAGAGAAAGCTGCTCCCCCGTGTCCCACCTCACGTCCCGCTAGTCTTCTCTTCAGCTCGCATCTATACCAACCACCACAAGAACACGCAATATTGATTACATCCATCCACATAGGGTTGGTGTCAGGAAGGGTATCCGGCCGTAAAATTGCGTCAAATTCACATGTTTGACACAGTTCGCACCCGCGACTCCAGACATGTGGGAAAGACGGTGATGATATGTTAATTATTATAATAAGATCAAGAAAGAGGAGGAGAAGGAGGAGGAGGATGAAGTAGCTCATCCACTGGAGATATTTTGAGCACACTCTTTTAAAGCTTTTATGGTTGATATCCCCTGACCTCCTGCGGAAGAAGGTTCCATTCATGGCTGGCCACAACAGTAAATGAATATTGATGTAGATTGACGATTTATGCTTAGGAATAGCGAGCAATGTCGTGTTCAGCGCTCTGGTATCTTTCTCATGGTGTGAAATAGTTCATAAAGGTAGTTCGCGGATCGTAAAGTAAGGATTCGGTGCAGCGAAGTAAAGTATGCAGCGTGCGCCTGTCTTCAAGGCGGGTAATATGATCAGATACATTTAAATCGTACACAGGCTTTCTATGCACGTTGTAGTTTATCTCGGAGTTCAATTTTCGCGTAAATAAACTAGTTTCTTTTTTAAACTCGACGTAAAAGTAAATTTAAAATAGTTTAATGTGTGCAACGTGGCAAAAACTTGTCTACTCACAGATATTGTCTGATCCGACCGCGAGAGGTGCTGGTCAGTCGTTACTCCTAGATCTAGGCTCTTGAAAAAGGAAAAACTTGGCTTTAAAATCGTACATCAGAGATGGACATGCGGTAGTTACTGCAAATGAGTTTTGGGTGGGCAATTGCTGTGGTTTGGGATTTTTTCAAATATTTTTAAATTTACAATTTGTTTTACGTCGCACCGACACAGATAGGTCTTATGGCGACGATGGCATAGCAAATGGCTAGGAGTTGGAAGGAAGCGGCCGTGGCCTTAATTAAGGTACAGTCCCAGCATTTGCCTGGTGTGAAAATGGGAAAACACGGAAAACCATTTTAGGGCTGCCGACAGTGGGGTACGAATTCACTATCTCCCGGATGCAAGTTCACAGCTACGCAACAACTCGCCCGGTTTTTCAATTTTTAAAAAGAATCCACGCTGGAAATACCATTTCCTTATGACATTTTGATCCATGTTTACTTTTTCGACTGCTGTCGAAACGTCTGTTGATTTTGCGTTGATGTACATGTAAGCTTACGTCGTCAGCATAAATGTGACTTTTACAATATGTCAGCTATTTAGCTAGGTCGTTGATAACGACTATTAATGTTATTGGTTTTACGTCCAAGTAACTACTTTGCGGTTTTTGGAGACTCTGAGGTGCCGGAAGTTTGTCCAGCAGGAGTCCGTAAATCTACCGACACGGAGCTGACGTATTTGAGCACTTTCAAACACCACCAGGCTGAACCAGGATTGAACCTACCAACTTGGGCTCAGAAAATCAGCGTCTTAGCCGTCTGAGTCACTTAGCCCGGCTGTTAAAGACTGGACATTGCAAAGGAGCCAGAGTTGACTCTTGTGGAACACCTGCATTTACATGTTGCCACGAAGTAAAGGTGGGTTGCCTTGAATGGCGACACGTTGTTGACATTCTAGTAAATAGGTTCCCATCCACATCAGAGTACTTTCGGAGAAACCTACACAATAAAGTTTGGATAGGAGCAACTCATAGTCTACAGAGTCAAATGCTACACTAAAGTCCAGTCATACGAGAATTGCCACTTTTCCCTCGTCAATAGCCTGTATTATATCGTCAGTTACACTTACTAAAGCAGTATCCGGCCCAGCGATGTAGGGTACAACGCGTCCGGCGGCCCCGGGTTCGATTCCCGGCCGAGTCAGGGTTATTTAATTGTAATGATTAAAATCCCTGGCCTGGGGACTGGGTGTTTGTGACGTCCTTAATGTTACTTTCCTCACACACAACATTCCAGACTATCACCGTTCCAATAACATGCAGGTTCATACAATATGGTGCCAGTAGGGGCAAGAGATCCACATGGATCGATGCCCCGAACAAATCTATATATTCAAATTTTTTATGAAAACTAAAGTTAGTAAGTCCGGCCATTCTATCCGGTGAATTTCCTTCATTCTTTTTTTAACTGAAAGGTATTCATGCACAGATTTGTCATCAGGTACTATAAATCACTTAACTTCCGCCTTCCTCAAATTATTTGATTTTTCAATTTTTTGTCTCTTTGAAGCAATCGCATCTGTGGTTCCAATCGAGGTACGGAGTTCGTTTTGGCCTAAGAACACTCAATGGATCAAACTCTTTCAATTCAGCTCTTAATTCTTCAAATTGGTTGATTCTGAGGAAAGTAATGAGTGCACATTCAATTTGACGTATCATTTCTTCAGAATTTTTTCTCATTGAAGCAATCGTATCTTTCGTTCTAATTGAGTTACACAGTTCGTTTTAGTCTAAAAACACTCAGTGGATCAAGTTATTTCTTTTGAGGCAACAACTACTTAAATTGGTAGATTCTGAGAAAAGTTATAAGTACATTTGTCTCCGTGACGAAGATCTTTGAAGGACTTTTTAACAGTTCGGCGCGTAGTGTGGTTCCAAGGAACGTTTAATTCAATTTCTTTGTGTGATGTATTTTCAAGTGTTTTGTTGACATAATATTACATTCTATTACCACAGCAGATCGTGTGCTTTGTTTCATTAACTCGAAACTTTGCAAATACATCCGTGTGGATAGTAACGAACAACACCATACTTTGTACATTGCGGGCGGAGCCAGCGAGAAACTGCTAGTGATATTTAAAAAAATAATAAAAATACTAAAGCAGTACGTGTATAGTGATCACTGAGATAATTTGTGATTTGATTACGTACAATGTAATGGTTAGCGTGATTAGCTACCACGCCCGATGGCCCGCATTCGATTCCCGGCTCTAGCACGAAATTCGAAAAGGAATACGAGCGCTTGAACGTCCGACTCACTGGCTAAATGGTCAGCATTGAGGCTTTCGCTTCAGAGTGTCTCGGTTTCAATTCACGGCCGGGTCGGCGATTTTAATCGCATGTGATTAATCCTTCTGGCTCGGGGACTGGGTGTTTGTGTTTGTCCCAACACTTTCATCTTCATATTCAGATAACGCACAACACTACCGACCACCCCAGAAACACAAACTAGTGAATACATACCTCCATGTAGGATTGGCGTTTGGAAGGGCATCCGGCCGTAAAACAGGGCAAAATTAGCATGTGCTGCACAGTTAGCACCCGAAACCCCACAGATGCGGGAAAAGCGTTAGAATAAGAAGAATAAGAAGGAGGACGAGGACTGGAACGGGGTCCACTCAACCTTGGGGGGTCAACTGAGTAGAGGGCGTTCTATTCCCACCTCAGCCATCCTCGAAGTGGTTTCCGGTGGTTTCCCACTTCTCCTCCTGGCAAATGCCGGGATGGTACCTAACTTAAGGCCACAGCCGCTTCCTTCCCTCTTTCTTGCCTATCCCTTCTAATCTTCACATTCCCCCACAAGGCTCCTGGTCAGCATAGCAAGTGAGGCAACGTGAGCGAGGTACTGGTCCTCCCCAGTTGTATCCCCTGACCTAAAATCTCGTGCTCCAGGACACTACCCTTGAGGCGGTAGAGGTGGGATCCCTCGGTGAGTCCGAGAGTAAAACGAACGCTTGACGGTAAGCGTATTAAATAATAATAATAATAATAATAATAATAATAATAATAATAATAATAATAATAATAATAATAATAATAATAATTGTACCGGGCGGTACACCTCTACTCTGTTTATTTAAAAGTTGCGCCAGTTGAAACTCCTCTTCTGGAGGAAGGTTGAACTTTATCTATTCTATTAATTCTCTACTTTCTCAGAAGATGTCACCACGTGGAAAATTTTGAGTTTTTGAACTGTGTCACTTTTGATGTGTTTTGTTTCGCTTGGAGTAAGAAGTGTGAACTTTCTCTTCTAGAGGACACTACTGAAGAATTACTATAGTGCAACCTAGTGCGAAATCAAAGAACTATTTTGTTGGAGAAATTTTTATTTCAAGAGTTTGTTCTTTGTTAAATTTCTTTCTGTCATGGTTTAAGTTGGCTGTATACCCCTCTTTTTCCCCTTATTTTGGATCTAGCCAATCCCGTGTTTCTTTAATTAATTTTCCACCAATAATGTGTTTCTTTTTCCTCTATGTAGGGGTTTCTTTTCCCGAACCAATAAAAACTTTGAGGGAGGGTGTTTTATTTCCCCTAACGCCTAGAATCTTCCGCGAGAGGATATAAACTGCTGATTTTGGGGTCTCCGGGCCACTTCTGTTCCATCTTTCAGTGTATTAAGTACATTGCAGGAGGCGGGAAGCGCCTCTTTCTTCTTCAGCCGTTCAACACCAGGTAATGGCCTTTTAATAACTTCTTTTCTTGCTAGGTCGGCAGTTTAACACTCGCGGCGGGTTCGAAGCATTTCCATCATGTAACCTTTTCCTAAAATGTAATTACTCTTTTCATCTTTTTCTTGTAAAGTTACATATTGGGATAGAGAGTGCTAACCCTCTCGAGCTCCCACTCACATTTGTTTTGAGGTGAACTTATTTTCTCAAACTTTTCTTCGTTTATGTAATGTAAAGTGTTCTTCTCGAAGTCACCTCTGTAGTATGGGATTAGCCCTTGCGTTAGTGGCCCAGAGCCAGATTAGGTTTTAAAAGCAAAGTGTATTAGGAGTGCAAGTTCGCCTCCTCTCAAGTTGTATTTTAGAGGTCATGTATTAATCTTTTCTCACCTAATAGACCTCAGTAGGTTGGGTATTTTACCCCTGTGTATATGTCCTTTGAGGACAACTTGAAAGTTGAGTTTGGTGTGGCCTGGGAGAGGCTTAACTTTAAGAGCGAGTGGCTCTTTTCTAAAACTGGGAGTTGTATGCCTCGAGGAGGCTTTGCTGTGTAATTTGGAGCAAGGGCTCCAGGGTTTGAGTGGGGTCTTCTGCCCCTTTTGTTGAAATTGGTATATCGTAAAGTTGAGCTAGTTGCTCAAGAATTGTGTTTTCAGGGCTCGAAGCCCAAATTCTTTAATCCCTGTAATTGTACATTACAAGTTGTATTTCGGCTACTAAGTACCTGTTCTATTTGTTGTTACCTAATTTTGAAAAGAAAATATAACCTTGTTAAATTTTAAAATTTAATTTCTCTTTAGTAGCTTGAGACCTATTCACCACCCAGCACCTTCTTTCATGCTTAACTACCACAAAAACTCGGTAACAAGTGGTAGCAGAGCGTGGTTGAATGGGTCTCAATTTAACCCCTTTTGACGGCTAAACATTGCTTTGATTCGAACTCTAACAATTTTCTCAGTTGCTGGAATTTTTTGAGTTTTTCAAAATTGTTCTGTCATCATGCCCGGCCCTCGCGATGTTCTCCTCCTTAACTACTTGCGCAAAGAGGAGTTGATATATGAGTTAACTATCAGAAATGTTCAATCTGGAGGCACGGTTGCAATAGATACTAACAAGCTTAGAGAGTCCCTTGATTTGCCCATTTCCATCCCCAATTTGGGAGAGAAAGAAATTGATGACTCTCTTTCCACGATTGTCGAGAATATTACTGGGCTAGCATCGGTAGTCAGCTTTTTTGATGAAAACGATCCATCTCCTAATCAAATTAAGCGTGTGCAAGGCAGGCTGTATCACTTTGCAAATAGAGTTAATGATCTATTGTCTCTAAAGGTGAATGACGTTCAGAGGAAGCAAGCTAATACGCTCCTTGAAACTATTTCTGAATTGTCTAATAAGGTCACTCAATTGCTAACCGGCGAAGCTCCTCCCAAAACTGATCAACCCGCCACGGTGAATGTAGGTAACGAGGAAGAGCCTCCTCAGGGAGAAGTCAATAGGATAACCGTTGCTGCTCAAACTATCTCTGCCCCATCGAACAACGAATCTGAACGCCGTGCGTCATTGAGTAACATCCGCTCTGAATTAACTTCTTTGCCCTTGAAACCTTTAACGACTATGACACCTGGGTTCAGCAGCTTGCCTCATCCATTGGCAATGTTGCTTAGAGGTATCTCTAAGTTTTCCGTCAACACCACCAGTGACGTAATTTCATTTTTAAGATTTCTAGTGGAATTTCAGGATCATGCTCTTGTTTTTTCTCTTTCGCCATGTCAAATTTTGCAAATTATCTATCCGTATGCTATTGGTATTCTCTCTGATAAAATCGTAAGAGCCATTGCCGAGCAATCATCTATTGAGGATTTCCATGCCCATTTGCTAGCTAACTTCATCCCGGCTAGGGCCAGGTCCTCCCTGATTCAGAAGTACTATTACCGTGTACAGCGCTTGGATGAAAACTTGGCTGATTTCATACAAGATATCAAATTCTACACTAGGGTGTTTGCTCTTCACTTCCCTGAGGATCAAATTGTACAAGCTATTGTGGAAGGCATATCACCATCTTATAGATCATACTTGTGTTTTGCGGCATGCCCGCAAACTTTCTCTGAACTTGAAGCGTTGGCCGTCTCAGCGGAAGGAGTTAGATACGCCGATTCTTTGCGTGTAGCGAAAGAACCCCCGCCTTCCTTTAGTAACACTCGGCCTCCACCTCGCCGATCAGTCAATCTCCGTAAATGTTATGCTTGCGGGTCGCCTGACCATCTGCGCAACAAGTGTCCACTGATCAAGCCAAGTGGGACAAGGAATGGAGCAGGGTCATCACAAGGCTGTTTTAAGTGTGGGGCCTTCTCACATATCGCCAAGAATTGCCCAAACTCAAATAGCACCCCCTCCTGCTCAACTTCTGGTGCAAATTCCAGCTATGCCAATAATAAAAAGTGACTAGTGGCGTCGGCTGAGCCGACTAATCCATATTCCCGAGACTCAGCCCCTAGTAAACAGGTTGTAAATGCAGAGAACGACCAGCCTTCAAATTCATCTTTTGAATGCCCTAAAGAGTGTCTTAGGATTGCGGCGGATACCCCCGCACCTGTTCCTTTTCTTAAGATTGAGTTAAATAACGAGCCTATAACAGCTCTCTTAGATTCAGGCAGTGTTTGTTCCATTATTTCGGCTGATTGGTATTCTAAATTGAAATCTGTTTGTAAACTCCCTGACTATGACTCATCTCCTGTTAAATATGTTTCGGCTAATTCATCTCCATTAGAAATTCTAGGTTCCTTACATGTCAAAATTCGGGTTTTTAAATTTACATGGAAGATCAAATTGTTTGTGGCCAAGCGTTTGTCTTGCCCCATCATATTGGGAGCGGACTTCATTTCTCACACTGGTCTTGTGCTCGATCTCCAGAGTAGGTCGTGCACATTCAAATTTGCGTCCAATTGTAGAATTCCCTTGTTAAAGTGTAATTCTGTATCATGTTCATCTATTTCGCCTACCCAGGATGAGATGTTGTTAGACCTTAGACATCTACCTGAGGAGCAGGCTGATAGTATTCGCAAACTGTGTCAGTCGTTTCCCGAGGTGTTCTCTGATACTCTTGGTGTTACTGACCTTATTGAATACAAAATTGAGGTCACGGACTCGATTCCTGTCCGTTTTCCACCGTATAGGCTATCTCCACCTAAAATGAAGGCTCTGAAAGAAATCATCGATCAGATGTTGAAGGACGGTATTATTAGGCCCTCTAAGTCAGCGTATTCTTCGCCTATTTTTCTAGTACCGAAACCTCAAGGAGGTTTCAGGCCTGTCATTGATTACAGGGCTCTCAATCGGAAGGTGGTGTTGCAATCTGTGCCCCTTCCCGACCTTCATTCTTGCTTTTCATGGTTTCGTAAGGCCAAGTTCTTCACCATCTTGGACTTGAATCAGGCCTATAATCAAATTCCCCTTGCCGAAGAGTCTAAACATCTTACAGCGTTTGCCACGGACTGGAACTTATACGAATACAACCGCGTGCCTTTCGGGCTCCCCACGGGGGCAGCTGTGCTCACTAGGCTACTAGATAGGGTCTTTTCCGACATCAAATTTGAGTACTTATATCACTACTTAGATGATGTCGTCGTATTTTCCGAGACCTTTGAAGAACATCTAGATCATCTGCGAGAAGTTCTCGATCGCCTTCGTAAGGCTGGGTTAACTGTTAAGTTGTCCAAGGTTGCCTTTGCTAAGCCCTCAATGTCATTCCTAGGGCATATTGTGTCACCCGATGGGGTAGCTGTCGATCATTCTAGAACACAGGCCATCCGTGATTTTAAACCTCCCAAGGACATTAAAGGTATCGCCAGATTCATTGGTATGGTGAATTTCTTCAGGACGTTTATTCCTAATTTTGCTAATAGAGCGGCGCCCTTAAACCTTCTTCGTAGGAAAGGCATCAAATTCGAGTGGGGACCTTCTCAACAAGCCGCTTTCGAAGATCTTAAATTAGCTCTCTGTAATGCCCCTGTACTTGCTATGCCTGATTTCTCGAAGAAATTCATCGTCCAAACGGACGCGTCGTCGTCAGCTGTAGCTGCAGTGCTTCTTCAAGAGACTGAACTAGGGAGGCGTCCCATCGCCTATGCATCTAGGACTCTATCGGTTCAAGAAGCCAAGTATTCCATCTATGAGCTCGAAGGGTTGGCAGTCTTATTCGCCTTAGAAAAGTTCCGTCTCTATCTGGAACATGTCAAATTCGACCTGGAGACAGATAATCAAGCCTTAAGCTGGGTCTTAGGTAGGCCGCGTCGTACTGGTCGTATAGCCCGTTGGGCCATCCGTATTTCTGCCTTCCAATTTGATGTACGACATATCAGAGGTACCGAAAATGTTGTTGCCGATGGACTCAGCCGTATGTTTCATAACGACGTAGAGACCCACGAACCGGTCGACAGTTCATCACCTTCCGAGTCCATACTATCTGGTGTTAATGCCATCTTAACAGATGCTCCCATGCTCTTTAGGGATATCGAGAAATACCAACGTGAAGATCCGACGCTGGCTCCGATAATGGAAACCCTTTCTTCTGGGGAGCATGTCGTCCCTTATGTTCTGAGGAATGGTGTTCTATGTTGCCCTTCGAGGCATGATAAGTTGATGAAAGTTGTTGTTCCAGCGGTTCTTGTGCCTATGATCTTCAAGTATTATCATGAGTCCCCATTAGGAGGGCATCTTGGTATCTTTAAAACTCGTGAAAAAATTCGTGAAATGTTCATCTGGAAAGGTATGGACGGTGAAATCCGTGAACTTGTAAAAGCTTGTAAATCTTGTTTGCTTAGTAAACCTACCACGTCCACTAAGGTAGGCCTTTTGTCTTCTCATCAAGCGGCGCGCCCCATGGAACGCCTGTATATTGATTATGTAGGACCCTTCCCCCAGTCGAAGGGAAATGCCAACAAGTTCATCTTTGTGTGTGTAGATGGTTTTACAAGATTTTCCTGGTTATTTCCGACTAAGCTGGCTACCGCTCAGTCCACCATTACTTGCCTAAATTCTATTTTTGCTTCTTTTGGTCCGTGCCAATACATTGTATCTGATAATGCTAAAGCTTTTACATCAAATCTGTTTCGTAAATTCTGTTTTGACTTGTCCATCTCTCATGTAACTACATCTGCTTATTACCCTCAACCATCTCTGGCTGAACGGGTTAACCGTAATCTCAGGTCCGCACTTATTGCCTATCATCATGAAGATCATTCTAGGTGGGACACGTCCCTGCATTGGTTAGCTTTTGCTTTGAATTCGGCGGTTCATGAATCTCACAAATTTACTCCAGCTTCTTTGATGTTTAAGTTTGTTCCCAACACGCCGCTCTCTAACCTCTGGTCTCTGAATGACATTCTGCCCGAGACAATAGATCCGGACAACATTAAAGATCTTTGGAAGAAGGCTAAAGCCAATCTTAAAGTGTCTCATGAAAAGGTTAGGGAAAGGTATGATCGTGGACGGAGACCCACCCCTTTGAAGGTAGGCGACCAGGTTATGGTCAAAAATTTTGTTCCCGCGGGCAAGCTTGCCCCCAGATTTCATGGGCCTTGTATCATTCTCGATTTTCTTACGCCGGTTACCTTATTGCTAAGTAATCCAGCCACCGAGAGGATATTTAGAGTTCACCTGTCCCAGGTGAAACCGGTGTAATTTCTGTGTTAACTTGCTTCATATTATTTTGAAAGGATATGAAGGTTATATTTTTTCTTTTTTTTGAGTTTCACTTTTAAGGCATTCTGCCCCTTCTGTAATATTTTGGTTTTAGATGTAAGCATGTTTGTGAAACCTGCCCCGACCCATTAAACTGCCATCCTGTCTTTGCCACGGCCATTACCACGCTCCCGTCTCCTGCTCCACCTTACACTGTGGCTTCATAATAGTAAATGCCATGGATATCTACACGCCGCTGGCCCCTCAACCTCTCCACAAGCCTGTACCCTCAAAGGAAATGATTGTCCAACACAATTCTGCCGCCTAGCTTTAATGTTTCAGCGCCCCCGCAGCCGCGCAGCGCCGTGCAGCGACTGGGGAGGGGGATGGGCCCCCTCCTCTCCAGCGAGGACGACATGTGCACGGCGAGCCGGAACTCTCCTCCCGGCCAAGGCTGATGTGCGGCGCACGACCTGCTACATGCCCGCAGCCTGTATCTGTTCACCGCGGGCGCGGCGTACTTCAACTCCTCTGCTCCCCTCATAGTGCGGGCGAGCGGTATCTCAGGGTACTTGAGGGGTCCGAGCGGCCTCCGTTGGACGCAAGCTGCAACGGCCGGTCTGGCCATCCGACTCAATCTACATCAACTACATGGACAGTCACCATAAGCAATAATTACATTTGGGAATTTAACAACAATATTTGGTGGACATTGCAAAACTTTTCTTCACCTTTTAAGCATTAAAGGTTTATCTTCAGAAATTCAACTTCTACAAACATAAAAACTTTACTGCACCGGCAACAACAAAATTTTGAAATTGCAACCAACCAAATTAATAAAATCTTATAAATGCTTCCGCAATTAATCTTAATATCAACATCAAAACTTGGACCTTATTTTGGAAACAAAGCTTATGTTCTTCTGTGTTACCCCTTGGAGGAACTTTTGGGGGGGGAGGTCTGTACCGGGCGGTACACCTCTACTCTGTTTATTTAAAAGTTGCGCCAGTTGAAACTCCTCTTCTGGAGGAAGGTTGAACTTTATCTATTCTATTAATTCTCTACTTTCTCAGAAGATGTCACCACGTGGAAAATTTTGAGTTTTTGAACTGTGTCACTTTTGATGTGTTTTGTTTCGCTTGGAGTAAGAAGTGTGAACTTTCTCTTCTAGAGGACACTACTGAAGAATTACTATAGTGCAACCTAGTGCGAAATCAAAGAACTATTTTGTTGGAGAAATTTTTATTTCAAGAGTTTGTTCTTTGTTAAATTTCTTTCTGTCATGGTTTAAGTTGGCTGTATACCCCTCTTTTTCCCCTTATTTTGGATCTAGCCAATCCCGTGTTTCTTTAATTAATTTTCCACCAATAATGTGTTTCTTTTTCCTCTATGTAGGGGTTTCTTTTCCCGAACCAATAAAAACTTTGAGGGAGGGTGTTTTATTTCCCCTAACGCCTAGAATCTTCCGCGAGAGGATATAAACTGCTGATTTTGGGGTCTCCGGGCCACTTCTGTTCCATCTTTCAGTGTATTAAGTACATTGCAGGAGGCGGGAAGCGCCTCTTTCTTCTTCAGCCGTTCAACACCAGGTAATGGCCTTTTAATAACTTCTTTTCTTGCTAGGTCGGCAGTTTAACACTCGCGGCGGGTTCGAAGCATTTCCATCATGTAACCTTTTCCTAAAATGTAATTACTCTTTTCATCTTTTTCTTGTAAAGTTACATATTGGGATAGAGAGTGCTAACCCTCTCGAGCTCCCACTCACATTTGTTTTGAGGTGAACTTATTTTCTCAAACTTTTCTTCGTTTATGTAATGTAAAGTGTTCTTCTCGAAGTCACCTCTGTAGTATGGGATTAGCCCTTGCGTTAGTGGCCCAGAGCCAGATTAGGTTTTAAAAGCAAAGTGTATTAGGAGTGCAAGTTCGCCTCCTCTCAAGTTGTATTTTAGAGGTCATGTATTAATCTTTTCTCACCTAATAGACCTCAGTAGGTTGGGTATTTTACCCCTGTGTATATGTCCTTTGAGGACAACTTGAAAGTTGAGTTTGGTGTGGCCTGGGAGAGGCTTAACTTTAAGAGCGAGTGGCTCTTTTCTAAAACTGGGAGTTGTATGCCTCGAGGAGGCTTTGCTGTGTAATTTGGAGCAAGGGCTCCAGGGTTTGAGTGGGGTCTTCTGCCCCTTTTGTTGAAATTGGTATATCGTAAAGTTGAGCTAGTTGCTCAAGAATTGTGTTTTCAGGGCTCGAAGCCCAAATTCTTTAATCCCTGTAATTGTACATTACAAGTTGTATTTCGGCTACTAAGTACCTGTTCTATTTGTTGTTACCTAATTTTGAAAAGAAAATATAACCTTGTTAAATTTTAAAATTTAATTTCTCTTTAGTAGCTTGAGACCTATTCACCACCCAGCACCTTCTTTCATGCTTAACTACCACAAAAACTCGGTAACAATAATGATAGATAGATAGATAGATAGATAGATAGATAGATAGATAGAAAGCACAGTCGCATAGTAATATTTTTCAGTTTTTATTTCATTTTATGCTATTCATGTATTCACTGGTTAAGTGTGAGACAAGGGTACATATCTCTAATTTTGCCAGTTAAAATAAATCATATCTATCTATCAAATGCATTTGCGTTTTAATTATTGCCCTAGTCACTCTTCCATGAAGTAGCTTTAGATTCTCTTTGACCGAGCGTGTTGGCAGTTCGGCTAGGGGCGCGCGGTTGTTAGCTTGTATTCAAGTGTCGGCAGCCCTGAATATTCTTTTCGTGGTTTCCCATTTTCATACCAGGCATATGCTGGGACTGTACCTTAATTAAGGCCGCGGAGGCTTCCTTCTCACTCCTAGCTCTTTCCTGTCCTATGGTAACCAAAAAACCTATCTGTGTCGGTTCGTCGTAAAGTCAATAGTAAAAAAAACAAAATGGTCTTTGTAATACCTTTATGCGGCTTTTCATATTCCTACTCCTTTAATTTGACATAACTCTCTAAAGATCTTTGAAGAATTTCATTTTTCAAATGTCGACCAGATGTTGAAAGGCATTTCTCATTCAAGAAAGTGTAGTTGCTGAAGAGCATCTTGTTTTTCAGTAGAGATGTTCGTCATTTGCGCAAAGCAAACGTTGACAGATGTTGAAATCCTGAATGCTTCTGCTTGGGCTATAATCAGATTTTGTTTCTTTTGTATGATTTCATTCAGTGGACACAATGCTCTTTTCTTGCGAAGAAACTCTTTGTATATCAATTTCTCTATTCATCCGATCACTCCCATGTTCCTTTCTTCTTTCGCCTCCCAGTAAGTTGTCTGTGTCCGTCTTGCAAGCATCTCACGTTCCTTCTTGCCGTATTGGGAGCCAATGCTTGGAAATGTTCCGTGCATCTCTGTAAACTGAGAGTATACTGTTTCTTGTTCAGCAAGTGAAGGAGTCACAGCTCCTTGTGCTTGACTGTACCTCGCCCCTCTGATAAAGTACTAGTGACACCCCGAACGCTGTACCACTCTACTACAATTGCAGCTATGTCGAATTGTATTCCAAGAATCTGAACAATGCTGTTAGCTGACAGTAGCTTCCAACTCCTCTAACTTAATTGCTGTCGTACTCATTTCCAGGATAAGTTCCTGATCATCGCGACAATTTTCATTATCATTATCATCCTCTGTCTCGAGAAATGTGTATCTCAATAACTCATCCACGATGTAATCTGTGTGGAGGATTCCGCGGTAGGTAATAAGATTAGAATACACGGTTTGGGACGGCACAACTAAAACCCGGAGTTTTTATATAAGAAACTTCAGCCTTTTATTTTCACAGATTAGCCTTTTTTAGTTTTTTAAACTTTATTTTAGTCTTTTATTGAAATTACGCTGGCCCCGCGATTTACGAGTAGCGTGCCTGTATCCCAGGATTCGATTGCCAGCCAGGTCATGGATTTTACCTGGCTCGAGGTCCACTCAGTCTACGTGATTGCAATTGAGGAGCTATCTGAGAGTGAAATAGTTGCTCCGGTCTTGAGAGCCAAAAATAACGGCCGAGAGGATTCGTCGCACTGACCACACGCCACCTCGTAATTTGAAGGCCTTCGGACTGAGCAGCGGTCGACTGGTAGGCCAAGGCGAATTCATGGAGTTTGGTTTACAGAAATTTTATTACAAACGTACAATTGAGACATAGGCGTATGTAGACACAGAATTAGAATGATTTGCATCATGGCATACTTATGCAAACCTTTTATTACATTTTATGTACAGTTGTAGAGTGTCGTCCGCCTCTGTGGTGTAGCGTTAGTGTGATAAGTTGCCACTTCCGTAGGGGGTCATCTGAGTAGACGGGGTTCTATTCCCACCTCAGCCACCCCGAAGTGATTTCCGGTGGTTTCCCACTTCTCCTCCAGGCAGATGCCAAGATGGTTCCTAACTTACGCCTCGGTCGATGAGATTAGCAGTTTGCATTTTTCTACAACTACGAGCGCTAATGTGAGTCAGTGCAGTGTTTCACTAAAGCCATTATAACTACATTCGGTGTGGAGATTTTTCAAAAATCAATAAAAAATCCTAAGGGTATTGAATCAAGGAACACATTACAGAAAGAATTATGTAAATAATTTTGATAGGATTTGAATCAAAAAAGAAATGCGTAAAAAAACAATCGGTTTTAATTTGTTTTTCCGTTACTGCATGTAGGCCGGAAGTAATTTTCAAAATTTGTACTTTTTACTTTGATAGAATACCTTTGTTGACAAGATTTAGTGTTTACAGTGCACTATGTCTTCTGGTATAGGCTAGAGCAATTTTGTTACTTTCATAAATCAGTGTCTTTCTAATCCTTGGCTTTGACAATATGAAAGTGACTGAGGTATGAGCTATGCTAGTAATGCCAATCCTTATGCAGCCAGTCCCTGTTATGAATGGTGTGAAAATGTTGCTCATAGGGTCGGTTGGTGTATGCATTTCAGTGGGGTTGGCAGACTGATATGTAATAGCAACTCTGGCTCGGTGAGGAAAGCAACGGGAAACTACCTCACTCCTCATTTCCCTAGTACGCCTCTTCAGTGATGCCTAGGCCATCTATGACAGTTGATGGCAGAGCTGTTGAGGAATCGCTGACGGACTGAACATACATACTTTGATAGAGCTATCCATAACGCACAATTTGCTACCTTCCCGGGCCCTTTAGCCCTTCAACTTTCGGCACAATTGAGGAAATTGCTCAATTTTACGTTTTCCATAGTATGGAGACCCCTACTTTGTCTGCTAAGAAATGTTTTTAGCATTAGAATGTCCTTCGAAGCGTTGACACGTCGTCTGACCGCTGGGCGAAATTTCACGACATTCCTCGTATTTGTAATGGTTCCACAATAACATACGCTTTCAACACGCATGTCAGATATGACGGCTATCAATCTGCCAAATACGAAAATAAGCTAATAATTAGTCCTGATAGCATCATCATCATCATCATCTTCCTTCCAAGTATTGGGCCATGTGACCCGTTACGGTCTTGCATTTTACTTTTTGCAAGACTTGAAAGCAATCAAATGTCCTTCCGACGGGTTGCTAGCCTGAAGGAAGTAAGACCATTGGTGGGGCTGCCACCTCTCAGCTAAAGGACTAGCTGAAATTACAGCATTTCCTCCATAATGGATGTAACGGTTATACCGCCGTGACTCTGTCAACAGGGCTGGGAACAGGTTTTTTCATCTCGAGAAGGTGAGGTTGGCGTTTGGGCAGGAGAGGTTATGTCATAATCATCAACATCCTTCCAAGTACTGGGCCATGTGGCCCGTTACGGTCTTGCATTTTCTTTCCATCGCTTCATTGGACGTCCTATAGATCTCTGTCCTCTTGGTTGATAGCGTAGGATCTCCTTTGGTAGTCTTCCAGATTCCATCCTTTGAACATGACGTTTCCAGTTTTCTTGGTAATCATAGATGTAATTGATTACTGATTTCACATTCAGTCCCTTAAGCACATCTTCATTTCTTATACGATCCCATTTCGTATAGCCTGCTGTTCTGCGCATGAATGTCACTTCACGTGCTGTAATTCTGGAAATGTCTTGAGTTCTTATTGTCCATGCCTCACTGCCGTAGCAAAGCGTTGGTCTGTCTAAAGTGTTATAAAGACGTAAGCGAGTGTGTTTTTGGACAAGAGATGGCTTCATGATATGATTTATGATTCCTGTTGTTCTGGTAAATTTGGTTATTTTTGCAGAGATATCAATTTCCCCTTGGTAAGATAAATTGTATCCCAGATAATTGAATTCGTTGACTCTTTCCAAAATTTTATTATCTAAACACATTTTACTTGGGATAGGGTCCTTCTCCTTAAAGGCCATTATTTTGCTCTTTCGTGGTGAAATGATCATGTCGAACTTTGAAGAGACTTTCTGGAGATTAAATACTGACCACTGAAGATCATCTTCTGATGATGCTACCAATGCAACATCATCAGCAAAGAGTATGGCATCTAGATGTGTGAGATATCTGCTGACTGGGATTGATCCATGCCTTTCATGCCTCCATTCCTGTATTATGTTGTTCATATAGATTATGAACAACAAAGGAGAAAGTCCACAACCTTGTCTCACACCTCTGCTGATCAGTTTCCATTCAGTCTGATGATTACCTAACTTTATTGCAATAAGGTTGTCACTGTACATGTTGTATATGTTATCTATTAACTGTTGTGGGACATTATCTTCTGCTAAGATATTAAGAAGTCTGTTCCTATTAACTAGGTCAAAGGCTTTCTTAAAATCAACAAATGCTATGTGAGTTTCCAAGTTAAATTCCCTGCGATTTTCGACTAAGATTTTCAAGGTAAAGTAAGCATCAGCACATGAGCGTCCCTTTCGAAATCCATGTTGTTCATTTCCAATCACATTTTCATAATACCTGAATAATTTTTCTCTGACAATATTTGAGTAAATTTTGTAACCTGAGTTGAGTATACTTATCCCTCTGTAATTTCCACAATCTTTCACACTGCCCTTCTTATGAAGAGGAATAACTATAGCTTTTTGCCAATTCTCTGGTGGTCTGTTGCCATTCCAAATTAAATTGATGAATTTGAGAAATCTTTGCTTGAAGATGTCACTGGAATACTTGAATAATTCTGCATTTATTGAATCTTCTCCAGATGCTTTTCCGTTTCTAAGTTTTTTGAGTATTAGCTCCAGTTCTTCGAGTGTAATGGTTTCCGAAGACTTGTTAAGAGATGTTGGCAGAAGAAATGGCTCAATATTTGAACCTCTCCAAAGGTTCCAAAAATAAATGAGCCACTCGGTTAGAGGTATTGCATTAATGCGTATGTCTTCTTTTACATCATTATTTAGTTTCTTGAGTATTTTATAGGTCTGTGGTTGTGGTCTTGTTATATCAGTCTCCAGTTGTGAAACAAAGTTTTCCCAACTCTTTCTGTGCTTTTTCCGCACTTCCCTTTTTGCTACTGCTCTTTTGTGGTGATACTCTATTTTATCTTCTAATTTGCCAGTTAACAAAAAAATTTTATAAGCATTTCTTTTGTCTGAAATAACCTTTTCAATCTCTTCATCCCAGATTCTTAAACCCTTTTTCCTCTGCCATTTTTTCTTAACTCCCAAACTCTCAAAAGCAGACTGCTTTAAAATTGAACACAAATTAGCCCACTCCATTTCCACATTGTCACTAACTGGTGTCATCTGTGTAATTTCGTTAAGTCTGTTCTGGTACAGCCATTTTATACTGGGGTCTCTTAATAGGTTAACCTTATAAGAAGTTTTAATTTCTTGTGTTGTTTGTGTCTTTCTTTTATACCATCTAGGCCTCAGACGAATAGGTGCTACTAATAGATAGTGATCAGTTTCCAATTCAGGGCCTCGATAGACTCTTGTATCCAAGACTAAATCTGCCAATTTACTATTACAAATTATATAATCTATAATCGATTTCTGATTTCGTGCAGACCACGTATACTTGTGGGTGTCCTTGTGTGGGAAAATTGTGTTCATAATCTTTAACTGATTGAAGACAGTGAAATCTATTAATTTCGTTCCATTGTTATTACGGGTTGTTTCTCCGTGGATTCCGATGTGATTCTGAATTTTCTCATTACCAACTCTGGCATTGAAGTCTCCCAGTAATAGTAGCATATCTTGTTTGTTAATTTTATTGACTATCTTTTGCAGATCATTATAGAACCCATCAATTTCGTTTGAATTGCCCACCACTGGAGCGTATACCCCTATAACTGTAAGATAACCCCTGAATAGTTTTAGTCTTAACTGGATAATCCTTTCATTCCAAAAAGTGTAGTTATCAATTGTTGATCTTAATCTTTTGTGTACCATGAGCAGTACACCCGCCTGTGCTCTAGTATCTCTGTCAACCCCACTGTAAAACTGTAAATAATTTACTGTCTCTTTTGATCCCTGAAGCTTTCTTTTTGTTTCTGAAATTGCCGCAATTAAAATGTCTTTTTTTGCGAGAATGTCGTCCAGCTGGTCATCCTTGTGTGAGATACCTTGTACATTCCAGGTAGCACATCTAAAAGTATTTTTCTTCTTCCAATCTTTGTCCATTTCACTGTCCTTTTCAATGCCAGGAGAGGTTATGTATTCCACATAAAGTTAATTTTAGATAATATACAGAACAATAACAAATAGATAATATGCCAAGTTCTTCATGATATAGATAAAATACATATAAAGCGTATAAAATATCATAATTTTAAAATATTCACCGTATAAGGAAACTTCAATCTTCAAAGAATATAAAAGATTTGTTTATAATAACCATAGCAACTGTCACTAATCCTTCACAGCACCATAATTTTCATATTTTCCACAAAAAAAAAACCTACTATAAAATTCAGGACACCAGTAAGTGTATATTACAAAGATAATAATAATAATAATAATAATAATAATAATAATAAACAAGAGACACAGGTAACACGATGTAAATTTCTACTGTAATCAGAAAAGCGACTGCATCATATGGATAGGCGTGAGTAAGTAACAATATATTGACGGAGCGATCGCAGCGCTCAAATGTCAAATCCATTAGGAGAATGCACCTGCCGTCGACGTTCTGAGAGAGTTGGCGATGACAACGACTTCCGTTTGTAGTCCTGATAGCGTGTATATAAAATTCAGTTTTCCACAAAAAGTTCGCTTGCATTTACTTTTCAACTCCAAAGATCTCTTCAGGAATCTACGCTGTTATGTGTCAAAGAAAACGTTCCACACAAACCATGATGGGTTCTCGTTCCAAGTGTATTGATCACTAGAAAGAGGTTTGGAAACTAATTCACAGAGTTCGTTGTCAGTACTTGAAATGACAGGTTACTCGTCAACAATGGCTACAAACGGAAGTCGTTGTCATCGCCAACTCTCTCAGAACATCGCGGGCAGGTGCATTCTCCTAATGGATTTGACATTTGAGCGCTGCGATCGCTCCGTCAATTGCTACTTACTCACGCCTATCCATGTGATGCAGTCGCTTTTCTGATTACAGTAGAAATTTACATCGTGTTACCTGTGTCTCTTGTTTATTATTATTATTATTATTATTATTATTATTATTATTATTATTATTATTATTATTATTATTATTATTTTTATCCCGTTGATTCGCGTGCTTGTAAGTTTTATCGTAGTGTTTTAATCAGTTCAGTTTATTGTTTCTTGCAAGTTGTAGTAGTATGTGAGTGCTTTAGTTTTAGTACTTGGTTGTTTATTTCAAGTTTCATGTTATATTACTTCTCTGAGTGTTGTTTCCGTGCGTTTAAACCATTAATTCGCAGGAAACTCCAAGCGATGAGTAGAAGTTCGTTCTTCTTCTTGAAAGCCACTGTGCTTTCGCGGGTGTTATGCAGACCAGGTTTAGAAGTAGGCTAATTCGTGTGATAATTGGAGTTGTATGGTAATATCATTACAGTGCTCGGCTCCATGGCTAAGTGGTTAGCGTGCTGGCTTTTGGTCACAGGGCTCCCGGGTTCGATTTCCGGCAAGGTCGGGAATTTTAACCTTAATTGGTTAATTTTGCTGGAACGGGGGCTGGGTGCATGTGTCGTCTTCATAATCATTTCATCCTCATCGCGACACGCAGGTCGCCTACGGGAGTCAAATCAAATCACCTGCATCTGGCGAGCCGAACTTGTCCTCGGACAGTCCTGGCACCAAAAGCCACAGGCCATTTCATTTCATTTCATCATTACAGTATGGGTGCTAAAAAATGTTGCAAAGTTTGGTCTGGGAAGACTTGGGAGAAAGGAGACGAGCTGCTCGATTAAGTGGTATGTTCCGAGCTATCAGTGGGGAGATGGCGTGGGAGGACATCAATAGAAGAAAATAAGTTTGAGTGGTGTCTTTAAAAGTAGGAAAGATCACAATATGAAGATAAAATTGGAATTCCAGAGGACAAATTGGGGCAAATATTCGTTTATAGGAAGGGGAGTTAGGGATTGGAATAACTTACCAAGGGAGATGTTCAATAATTTTCCAATTTCTTTGCGATCATTTAAGAAAAGGCTAGGAAAACAACAGATAGGGAATCTGCCACCTGGACTACTGCCCTAAATGTAGATCAGTAGTGATTGATTGATTGATTGATTGATTGATTGATTGATTGATTGATTGATTGGTGCTAGTAGTTAAGAATGCATGTTGTCGGTGGGTCGAAACTTTGAATTTCGCAGCGTAAGGTGAATATGAGCAGCGAAAAAGGATGTTTCGTTGCGAAAGCTGACATAAAGAAATAACAGTTGAAGAATCAGCTGAGGATATCTCGCAACGCAGCGCGCCGGGGTCTTGTCAGTAGTCAAAACTCTTTTCTTATTGGACAGCCTACAGATATATGAAAATGGGATGCCGATGTGTCCAAACCTATCTGAAATTATTTGAATTGAACGTTCTTATGATATTTCCCTTTTAAAAGCGGTTCCCTTTTTAAACATTTTGTGATGCAATAACCCGATTTTTGTCACTGTTGTGTGTGTATTCATTATAGACAAAACGTTGTACGCTCGATATTTTGTAATTATCTTTCAGTAATTGTCACATGACCTCGTTACGGGTCCGTTTAATGGAGTTTGCCTTCTCTTTGTCGACCCACTGCTATTCACACGACTAATTTATTTTCGAATCACCAGAACAAATTTAATTTTAAATATTATCTTATAGAACTCAATGAAGTACTCTTAAAATGCATCAGGCAGGCTAAAATAAAAAGAGGACTAATTTCACTGAACAATACATGATAGAGTGAGGGGTGAAATTTTAGGAGAAGGACTTTTAATATGTATATAATGCCATGATTGTACTGAGGTCCTATCTGGAAGTATTGTAATCAGTATCTCGATACCAATTTAATTATGGCAACTAGTGCTCGTCTGTGTATATACTAGGTGGTGGTGGTGGTGGTGGTGGTGGTGGTGGTGATTGGCGACCATCCTCCATTAACACTAATCAGAGGGAAAAATGGAAGGGGCCCGACAATTCCAAAAATGAAGGTATCGGCCAAAGAAAGGCAGTGACCATGAAGGGCATGGGAATGAAAGACTCCCTAGGCCTTGAGTGCTCTAATACAATGGCTATTGGAAAATAACAAGAGTTGACCAAGGGAGGTCGGATAGCATAGATGAAAGCGAGGAGCCTGGCACAAGGAAACAGGAAGCAATGCCTGGACTCAGCTAAGGGCCTCGTGGTCATGAATCAACGCTCCCAAGTCAAGAGCCTCTGATTCTATGTATACTAAGTCAGTAGCTTCAACTTCTCACCGTGCGATTTCTCCCTGCAACTAAGAGCTAGAAAAGAAATCTCGTATCAAGTGAACCTCGTTATATTCCTCAGTCCAGAATTAAATTCCTTGAACTGGCCGGAAAACGAACCCATGGCCTGGGAATAAAAGAAACATTCCCTACTTCTACACCACGGGGCTGGATGATAATAATAATAGATCTAATAAATAATAATATTAATAATAATAACGTGAAGAGGGTCTCTCCCTAGAGTTAGGCAGCACTTTAAACTACTACTTCCTGTGACGTCTTGAGGAGATGCGCTGAACTCTGTCTTAATATGACGATGTGAAGCCCACCTACAGATAGCACTTTCCTGTTTGAGGTTGACACGTAGTAATCTGCGTTGGAACTTTCATTTACGTTCCTTTAACAGGAAATGTAATGGTTACAGGTTGACAACTCTCCCTCTTTGTTCATTTTCTTTTTTTATTATTTGCCTTACGTCGCCCCAACACAGATAGTTCTTATGGCGACGATGGAATAGGAAGGGGCTAGGACTGGGAAGGAAGTGGCCGTGGCCTTCATTAAGTTACAGCCCCAGAATTTGCCTGGTGTGAAAATCGGAAACCACGGAAAACCATTTTCGGGGCTGCCGACTGTGGAGTTCGAACCCACTATCTCCCGGATGCAAGCTCACTTTGGTCACTTCTTAGGGTCGCTCCTAGTGAAGATAATTCAATCAATAATAGCCCAGTCTACCATTATAAAAGTGAAGGCGAGTTGCCTCATAAAGGTTAACTTGACTGTGTGACCATCGGACGAGATTTTTACCTCGCTCAAGGCAGATAGCGTGCTGGGGCAACGAGTCAGGTAAGGTTCTTCATCCTAAACCATGTGACTCTAGAAGATCCGAGTGGTACCATGAACATAACATTCTCTTAGAACAGGGCTTCCCAAACGTTTTGTCTCCGAGCAACTTGGGCATAACGCAAGCACGTCCAAGGACCCCTTAGCCACTGCATTCAGCAAACAAACAAACAAACAAACAAACAAACAAACAAACAAACAAACAAACAAACAAACAAACAAAATTTTGTAAAGATGCCATGTTTGATTTTATTTATATAATTTAGGACTAATATTTACTCTTTGATTGTTTAAAAGATATTTTATAAATGCACAAAAATTATAAGACAGTGTTACACTTGGCGAATAATTACAACGGTCCGGACTGGTAAACTTATTTGAAAAATTCACCTGTTGAAACAATGGGTTCGATGGTGCCGTTATCCAAAGACGAAGCGTTTTACAGTACAAGCGTAGTCACTCGAACCGCAGATCAGCCTCTACATTAACTCTGCTTCTGTACTTTGTTTTCATTTGTGTGAGAGCAGAAAAGGTACACTCACACAAGTATGTGTGCATGAAAAGTATTAAACGCACTATTTTATTTCTAGAAATTGTAGGGCATAAGGGATGTCATAGACATAAAAGTCGATAAGAGGTGTGAAGTTCGTTACATTCATGGTCCTTCCTGGAGCTAAATATGCCACTCCATCTGATTTTCAAGCCATATCATACTTCAATATATTTTTCACGTTGTTTCTGCCAATATACTTCGGCTAGTTGATATTCCTCAAGAGAGGGCAGTTCATGTTCAGTTTCAAAGAAATGATTTGTCATCCATGAAATTTTCTCAACCAGAGGCGGAAAATATGATCTGAATGTGGATACGAACAATTCCAAGTGTCTCACAATTACATCACTTACATTTCTTCTTTTCCCGCAGCTAACTTGTACTCTGTGTCGACAATAGTGGCACAACTAAAATAAGTGCTAAAATAAATGAGTTTAAAGTCTCTGACAGACCGCAGAATTCTTCTGCAACACTGGCACACCTTAGACTGTGTCACTATTGATGAACAGAATGCTCTATGCGACTGCCGAGCTATAGGTGCAAACTGAGAAGCACCAGTATTGTAGTCAATGTCAACAAAATTGAGAAAATGGAAACTAGGGTCCACACTCGGGCTTCCTCTTAAGACAAGACCGATCAGGGTGGTTACCTTCGCCGCTTGAAGAAGCTCTACATGATATAGAAATAAAATCCCTACGTTAAGAACGAATTGGGTAGGGCACAACGCCAAACTTGATATTCTAAAGCAGCCATTCGCAAACTGCGGTCCGTGGATCCCTGGGGGGGGGGGGGAATAATGGAAGGGGTCCTCAATAATTAATTGTAAGTACTTGAAAAGCGAAATTTTATTGTATACACACAATTCAAGGACTATTATACGAAATTTAGTAACTATGTCTTCATTCTTGTACACTGTATAACTCACATACAGTATATCGCTCGTGGGTAGCAATAGTGGCACAACTAAAATAATACAAATTTGGAGTTAATGCACTGTCCAGCATTGCAGATTAGTCTTCCTTCCAACAGCAACAGCGATATATTGAACCCATGACCTTTGTGTCCCAAGAATTTTGAGTCTTAAAGTTACCTTATGAGGCCCCACGTCAATCGTAATGAGAAGCTTGAATATATATTTATATCGCAGAGGCGACACGAGGGAGGAAGATGGCCGTTTTCTTTCCCACGCTATGAGATGTGACGTCATCCGCACGTGTTAAAGGTGGATGGATACAGAAGAAAGTTTTGGTTAAATAAGTATATTTAAATAAAGGAATTAGCAATGAACGGGGTGTAATGAGTGTCGTGTAATTATTTGTAAGACAATAAATTGGTCTTTAGTAAGACAGATTTGAGATGATAAGCAATTTTTGTGGATTTTGCAGGAAAGACGTGCGTGTCTATTTTGCACACGCCGAGTCGTTAGAATATAGTGCCTATCAAATGAGGTCAATTAGCCAGTTAATTTGGTATGAGATGTTTTTAAATGTTCATAAACAATGCCACTAGCAGGTTAGCAAGTACTTGGTTACAAACTGTTTTAAATACATTTCCACAAAGTCGGAATAAGTACGCAAATTTTCTTGGCGGCAAGAATAAATGCCAGGGAGGGGTACAGAATCTATAAATAAGAGTGGACGCCATCTTGAAATCACCCTACACTGTATCATTGAAGCTCGCGAGGGATGGTTATACTGTTGAGTCAATCGATCGTCGAAAAATAGACTAAGTCCAGCAAAATAGAGATTTTGGCCGATGTGGCCGGGGTCGTGACTCCAAGTGGAAGTAGCTTTTTTTTTTACCACAGAATTAATCTGATGTAAAGACGGTCAAGTTACCGAAGTAATATTGGTGAAAATATAATTATTGTGTTGTCAAGAAAAGTACTTCGTGTGCGGGCAACAAATCCAATCATTCGAGCTCGATCTGCCAAGACACCGAGTGAAGGGCATTTCTTTTTTATGCCTTGTTTTTCAGTAAAAAAACATGAATATAACCAAATGTGAAGCCAGAAATATTAAAATGGCTAAATGCCAGAGGGTTGCTGGTGAGCCAAAAAAGGAAGCTGACGTGCAGTTAAGGTAGGTGAAATGCCATCTTACCGCCTATTATATCTTGTTTTATGATATGAAACTTATATGTATTTGTAATGGGTATTTATGACGCAGTTTGGTCACCCATTTGTTTCGTGAATATCAGAAATATGACGAAAGGTCATTTGTTTCTTTTTCTGCTTGGATACATTTTATAAATTATTACGAGGGCCGTGAAATGTGTTGTAAGTAGTCAATATTGAGGGTTACGAAGTGATATCACGTCCAAAGTAGATCGTCATTTTCCGTGAAGTTATTGCCTGTATTTGTGGTGTCAAATTAAGATGCTTTTATCTGACATAATTTTTTTCTGTTTGAATTATGATGAAGGTAGTGCAAGATATCCGTGGTTACCCAGTTTCAGTCGGGTGTAAGCGTGCTGTCGTGTTGAGTAATGCAGATCGGTAAATATCTGTCACGAAGAGTAATGCTATTTCTATGTACGTTTAAACTGTGTCTGATTGATAATGAATAACAGTAAAGTTTGTCAGTCGTTTTTTGTGAAAATCCAGTTTAAAAAAATACGAGGTCATGGTATGAGAAGTTGTTCATTATTAAAGTATTGTGCCTAATTAGGCGTCGTGGATTCTAAGGATTATTGTTCCAATCTTTTGTCAGTGAGATTTGTCGAGTTCGAGGCAAGAGGTTAGATTTGCCGTATGAATTAAGGTAGGATTTGTGAATCAGGTGATTGGAAGCCTGTAAATGACGCCGGGACTTCTGCGTGAGCCCGAGGAAGATATCTGTATAATGTTTGGGATGGGAAAGTGTGAGAGAATCCACGTAATTGTTAATTTGCGACGTGTATAATTATTGAATGACATCTTAAAAGTAAATCTATGTGCATATCTGTTTAGGTCAGGAATGTTGTATTTATAATTCTATTTGCGAAGTCGAAGATTTCATTTTTGTGAGACCAGTTAAGCGTGGACCTAGGACAGATGTTTTGTTTCAAAGAGCTGTCAAGGAGGGTTGCTTGTTTCCAATGCCGCCAGCTGATTGAGTCGTCGCTCGGATATAACGGGAGTTGTGCTGCTTGTTACGTGTTCAAGATGTACGAGATCTAGTTGCAATTTTCATCCGGGAGTAACGTGCAGGTTATTAGATAATAGCAATTTATTTAACCGAGATCTGAATGTATATTTGAAAGCACTAAGTTAGACTATAATGAGTGAATTTAGCCAAGTTCAGGGTGTCCAGTATATAATGCTGGTAGTAGTGATTGATTTATTTTTGAGGGGTGCACAAAGCTTTACGAAAGGGTCATGATGGGATATGACGTAGTAATTGGCTTACATTTTACGGTGAGTTACTTATTCAGATTTTGTTTTGTACTTATTTGTTAGGGTTATCCAAGTATTAATAATTGCTAGTATTATATTAAAGTTAAAATGTGATGTCATGAAACAAGATATAATACTGGAAATAAATGATGTAAATTTTCTTCTAGCTGCACGATAACAAAAGATGAAATACATGATCGAAGTCAGAATTCGAGTATGGACTTGTGAAATAAACTATTCGTCCGCGGAGATATAATTCATTGTTAATTAAGATTCATAAAATCATTTAAATTTATTAAATTACTAGCAAATGTACCCGTGCTTCGCTACGGTATTCTACAATGTATACGGATCGAAGTAAATTGCTGTACATGAAGTGAATAAAAAAATTTAATTGCATGTCTCTTGGCGTTATCCGAGAAAAAGCATAGGGAGGTCCGCAGACGTTGTTTCCAATGTAAAGTGCGAGTTGCAGAGTTGTGATGATAACGACAGGTCCACTTGTCTGCTGCAATTCACTATGCGTAACGTCAGTCACATTTTGATGGGTAAATTTGTTTATAGTCGGGTGCACCTATACCTAATGATAAAGAGAATCAGGTAAAAGAGTTGAAAAAATGCACGCTCCCTTGCCTTCTGCTAGTCAAATCAAGAAGGGAATTATACATTACAACGGTACACAGGGGTTGGAGAACTACCCCATTCCTATTGCTAGTTAAGGTCGATGTGGGGAGTACTGATTACAACAGCAGACGCCCTCCTGCTGAGAGTCACTTTAGATTTGTAAAGTATTAATTACAATGTAAGACACACCCCTTTCTAGATCGCTAAAAATCGACTTAATAAATGTATATCGGCATACGGAAGCATATGCATGTTCACCTTCGTTTACAGAATAACTGCTGCTAAACGGTGCATTCATATTGAAAAACGGATTGTATTAAAAGACGACTCTGGCCTCATTTAGCTATCTAAATGGCTGGCCCTATGGTATTTCCTCGTATCTCATCTATTTAAAGGCAAGATTATTTTAGAACCGTTGAATAGGGTGAAATTTTTGTAAGGTTTTCACACAGTGAATTACTTTTCAGATACTTATGCGACAGCTTCAAACATAGAATTTGGCTGGGTGGGCCAATATTCGTGTAGAATTTGATGATCCCATCTTTCCTATAAGTGAATCAAACCATCAATTTACGTGTACAAAGTGCAAAATTTAGGTAATTCCAGAAATAGAGCCAAATTTAACATAAGGGATAGAGATACAACAAAAAGTTATAGGATCAAAGTTGTAGATCACTCTAAATTGAACGGAGATTGTGCCATCCGTTTTGTGATACGACTTACCGTCTAGCCACCAAACACCTCGAAAGGAAAGTCTGGACCGTCATTAAAATTGCCTCCATATTTCGATATTTTTGGGGGGTAAAAAATTATGTTTTAAACATCTCGTAAATCTTCCATCGATTACAGGCAAAAAGCTTTAATTTTGCCAAATTTCTATTTTCTAACTCGTCTGGGAGATTGTGCTGCCATCTTGATATGGGGAGGGGGTTAAAAATTAGGACTTTCAGGAAACTTTTAAGCCCATGAAACGTATAGGTCATCCTTCAGGATAAATATCACCGACTGTGTTCTTATGCAGATTTGAAAACTCCCAACGTGTCCCTCTTAGAGAATTTTGAGAATTTTAGATTTTTCTAGGGATCTTGAAGTCATCAGGTTGTCTGGTACCAAATTTTAAGTTTCTAGGATGCCTAGAATGGTCTCATTAATTCACGTCTGTTTTCATTTGTATGCCTTAATTTATATCAGTATATATAGATCGCGCCAAACTGTCTTCTATTTATTAATATGGATTTTATATTTCACCCGCTTCCGAAGAGGTTCTAGGGGCGTCTTACTCCCACAGTGTGTTTTCCAGGTAGTAAGTCATACTTGAAAGTCATACTGAAACATACACACGTCTATTACCTTGGGCATATTTGACACTTTATTTTTTCACCCTTTCTCACCCTTTATGAAAAAGGGGGGCATTTTTGACAAATTATTTCACCCTTTCTCACCTTCTATACCAAAGGGGGGTGAGGCTGGACTTTAAAATCCGGAATGTTACTATTCATCTCAGCGACCCCGACAACTATGGATTCAACATTATTTTCATTTATTTTTATATATCACTCTCCAATTGCCACCCACCACGAAGGGGGCTGAACTTTAAAAAATTCCGGAGTGCCATTATTCATATCAGCGACCCCGAAAAGTATGGATTCTACACTACTTTCGATGACTTTTATATCTCAGCCCCCTCGCTCATTGGTGCCTAAGGGTTCCTGGGGTGTCCTACCCCCACGTGGTTTGTCTCCTGATACTAAAATTTCGAAGTGTACAATTCACCTCGGCGAAATCGAAAACTATGTATTCGACACTATTTTCGATTAAATTTTTATATCAATACCCCCTCGCCCCCTATCCCAAAGGGGGATAAACTTGGACTTATAAAATAAACGGATTCTCACTATTCATCTCAGCGACCCCGACAACTATGGATTCGACACTATTTTCCATTAATTTTATATAACATTCTCCCATCTCCCCCACCACGATGGGGGCTATAATTGGACTTTAAAAAATTCCGGAGTGTCACTATTCATCTCAGCGACCCCCAAAAATATGGAATCGACACTACATTCGATGATTTGTAAATCTCAGCCACTCGCCCCCACCCCTAATGTTTCCTGGGGTGTATTACCCCCACGTGGTTTGTTTCCTGATACTAAAATTCCGGAGTGTCACTATTCATCTCATCGAACCCGAAGCCTACGTATTCGACAGTATTTTCTATTATTTCTATATATCAATCCCCCACCTCCCCGCCCCCAACGAAGAGGGCTGAACTTGGACATTAAAAAATTCCGGAGTGTTGCTATTCATTTCAGGGAGCCCGAAAAGTATTGATTCGACACTACTTTCGATGATATATATGTCTCACCCCTCGCCCCCCCCCGCCCCTAAACGTTCCTGGGGTGTCCAACCCCCACGTATTTTTGTCTCCTGATACTAAAAATGCGAAGCGTACCATTCACCTCGGCGACCCCAAAAACTATGGATTCGACACCATTTTCGATTATTTTTTACCTGACCCCCCTAACTCCCCACTCCTAAGGGGGGCTAGAGGTGGCTTACCCCCACAGTGCTCGTCTCCGGATAGCAAATAATAAGTGTTCAAAATTTGATTGAAATTGCTCCAGTGGTTTAGGAGGAGATGTGTCATTTACATACAAACATACAAACATCATTTATACTCAGTAGAAACCGTATTTGTGAAATAACTTAAAACCAAGTAAAAACTTGAAGATGCATTCTGGAAATCTTAGTTTGTTTTTCTGGGAAAGTTCAAATGTTAATGTTACGGGGTTTTGTGGATTTGCAGAGGAGAAAGAAGGTGCTGGCTGGAATAGGTCTCAACTACTGAAGCATGAAAGATGAATTAAAATTTTAACAAGGTTATATTTTCAAAACTTAACAATGGTAGTATAGAATTTGGACAGCAAATAACAACCATTTACATCAGATACACAATTTACTGGGCTACGGCCCGAATTCATTAACTCTCGAGCTCTCAGCTCACAATCACAGATCTACAGGGCAGAAAACCCCTAAGTACAAGGAGCACTTGCTCCTAATTACAATGTTAAAGAAAAGAGCAGAACCGCTCTCAATATTACAAGCCTATCAAAGGCTACAACAACTTTCACTTAAGACTGCCCTCAAGGCACACCAAAAAACAGGGGTATTTAATACCCAACCTACAGGGCCTTTACATGAGGAAAACAAAATGTCGGGTTAATTACATGGCCCAGAAAACCAAATTGACTGGAGGCGTAGCTTGCACTCGTACATGAAATTGCCAAAAGCCTAGGTGGCACTCGGCCAGTTATACAGGGGCTAATCCCATACTAGGCAAGTGACACGCATGAGAAAATTTTACCACATAAAAGAATAGAATAAAGGTTATGAAAACGTAGTCACCTCCTTTTTACAAAAATGAAGGGGAGTTCGAGAGGGAGAAGCACTCTCTATCCCCGCTTTACACATTTGTACTTTATAGATAGACAGAAAAGAATTTACATTTTAAAAGGTCGGTTACATATTAAAGGTTTCGAACCCACCCCGAGAGTTAAACTGCTGAACTAACTAGAAATGAAGATGTTAACAGGCCATTACATTGTAGAAGAACTGCTGCTTGAAGGAAGAGGCGCTTCCCGCCCCCTGCTACATATCCATACACAAAGAAAGATGTTACTGAAGTGGCCCCGACCCCAGAAAATCAGCAGTTTATATATTTTCGTGGAACATTCGAGACCTTTCATGAATGATGACACCCGCCCACAAGCATTTATTGGTCAGCCAACGCTTACATGTCAAAACTGAAGAAGAAAACTAGGATTGGTGGAAAATTAATTTAGAAAATTCATGATTGGTTACATTCAAAACGGGCGGAAAGAACTGATTTATATTGCCAACCCCCCAAACCACAGAACAAAATTTAGTAAAAATAAAACTTAGGAATACAATATTTCTTCAAGAAGGTTCATTCCATAGCACTAGAGTGCACAGGTATAGTTTTTATGTAGTGGCATCTAGAAGAGAATGTCCACACTTCTTGCTACAGAGCAAACAAAAACACCTCGAAACTCACATAGAGCCATCTACGGAGAAACAGTAGAATTAATACAGTTCTTCAAAGTTCGGGCTTTCTCCTGTAGAGTAGATTAAATTGGCGCAATATTTGATCTAGCGGCGTGGAGGTGTACCGCCCGGTACAGTTAATGTAACGCTTAAGGGGACACGTCCGAAGGTAATGGATTTTACTGCCACAAAGTATTGTGCGCGTTGTTGTTGTTGTATATTTGACTTTAATTGATTGAGCATTAAATGTGCTGGGATTAGTAAAGTGGAAACTTTGGTCATCAACCGATGTAACTTAATTGTGTCTAGCCTTCAGCTTAGAAACTTGGATGGTCATGAGGTCTTCAACCTCAGTCACTTAGATTAGGGCCATATGCCACTATAGCATCATTTTCCTTGCGGTCATCGTCCACAATGACTTTAAGGTAAATTAGAAGTTTAGATGTCGGTCCATGACATAGTCGCAGGTCACATCGATTCAATTAAGGGTCCATGCCGTACTACCACTGTGTGGCACACACCGATTTGACTGCCTTAATCATACCCGGAGTCCAGAGTTCGTGTTACGAGGGCTGGACCATCACGAATCATTATGATGGGACATGCAGTCTCACATGGAAGCCGAATTTGAGGATTTCCAGACTTTTTCTTCATTCATATGCTGTGACAATGGTTTCTAGTAAGGATGCCCGTCAGGCAGTTAAGTCAAAGGCTCAAACCAGTATTATGATCATCAGTGTTGTAAGTATTGTTAATTGTACAAGATGATTCCAAATTATAAATGATTTCAAAAATTTTATTCTTTAGTTAAAACAAAATATTTCTTAAAAGATATAGTAGATAGAGTAGGCATTTGAAACCCCACCTTCCCTCAGCAAGTGACGAAGAGCCCGTAACGACCCAAGAGACAGATCTCATGCTAATTGCTGATAGGTAAGGAAGGTAGGTATCCTTTATGGACCACCAAGGGTTCAGTATCTTGTAGTTCAATATTCCACCAACAAATGGCAGAATTGCCGCCTGACTGATTTGCTCCAGTTATTGCGAGTGCGACTTGACGAAGGTTAGAGAGGGCCAAGCGGCAGGGCGCGGCTGGCTTGAAGAAGATCCATCGAGTGTCATTTCTTTCATCGACTTGTCCTTGACCTGAGCAATACTCGTTAGATTCATCTGTTTATCTATACTTCGCTATCTCCTCCCACTAAATACGATGACGTTACTTTTTTAGAGCTTAATTCCACCCATATCGTAATATACAACCTAAATACCACAGTATCACACTTAACTCTTAAGTTCAGAGGACTTTAGTACATGCGTCAGTTTTGTACTAAATATGCCCAGGTATTGCACTATATCACCCTGTCTCGAACAGCTGTCGTGGTTATATTTGACAGAGAGCAGAACCTCAACTGGATCTTGCTTGTACACAACATATTCTGTACGGGCACACAGAGTTATCTGAGAACGTATCTTAAATACTCATCCCCAAACAGTATTCCTGCAAGGTCAGAAACCTTTCCATTGCTGAGCTTCCCAATCTACCGTCCGACAAGTTACGTCAGTCCATTCATCCCTGCAACCATACGCTCCTGGAATTGCCTTCCGGCTGTAATTAGAGACATATACATAGTCGAAATGTATTTAAAAAGAGATGTTGTAAATGGTATATAGACTTAGGAAATTAGTATATAATGTAATGTTTCTTTATAGTAACTGTCAAAAAAGTTTTTCGTTTATAACTATTATTTGAGTTTGGTTTGTACAGCGTAGCATCTATAAGATGGTTTCCTATAACAGCAGGCTTCATAGCCTGAGTCATGCCATATAATGTAAGTTAATAACGAAAATCCACAGCCTGTTTCCAGTCATTTAGGGGCTGCCTGCCCGAGGCGGTAAAGGCGTGTTCGGTTCGCCCGGAAGGACGTGGGTTCGAATCCCCGTCAGGAAGTCTTAAAATTTAAGAAACGATATTTCCACTTCCGGAGGTGCATATGGCCCTGAGGTTTACTCAGCCTACACCAAAAATGAGTACCAGGTTAATTCCTGGGGGAAAATGCAGCCGGGCGTAGAGCTAACCACTCTACCCCACCAAGTGCCGCGGTTAACAATGGTGGAAGCCTTTACCTTCCACTCCTCCAAGGGCCTTCATGGCCTGTACGGAGGTGTCTTTGTCTTTGTTGTTTCCAGTCATTTGACCGGGTCAAGAGTGAAATGGATAAAGCCCCATCTAGCGGCGAGGATAGGAATTGTGCTGACTGCCGCACCCTGTCGCATTCCTCTGGGGCCATGATTGATAACTGACAGATTATTATTATTATTATTATTATTATTATTATTATTATTATTATTATTATTATTATTATTATTATTATCATCGTATGGTATTTGCAAGTATATGAAAGGAAATGATATTGGAGAGTGTTGCTTGAATGAAAGATGGCAGGGGAAACCAGAGTACCCGTAGAAAATCCTGTACCGCCTCCGCTTTATCCAGCACAAGTCTCATATGAAGTGACCGTGATTTGAACCAAGGAACCCAGTGGTGAGAGGCTGGCGCGCTGTCGCCTGAGCCGCTTAGGAAAAAATAAGTTAGTAAATAAAATAAAAATCAACATTCTGCAGATATTTAAACATAAAATAGAAGCCAAGAAGTACTGATAAGCAGGAATTGTTCACAATTTTGGTCCTTAACTATATCTCTTAATGAAGACTTTTGTCACTCCTGTAAAATACACGCAAGAGGTTTATTTCGTGCAGCGACGATGTGCTTAAATATATCAGACACTAGATTTTGTCCTTTCCCTCGTTGTCCTATGATATCTGAATAAAAAGGAAATACTTGGAAGAGAGTGAAGTTTCACATTCGGAAATAGCCATGTGTGTTGTCTCTGAAGCTGCTGTTTCTAGTTTCTACTTCACGTGTCCTGATATTTCACGCTTGCAATCGTGACATTTGATCATATCGTAACTGTTGCAAGCAATTTGAATTCTCCTTCTTTACGCGTTGACATGTGAGGTAAGTTGGTTGGAGGCTGCCAGCAGCAACTCTGAATAAAGTTACAAGCCCTCCTTCCATTACTCGATGACCTTTACGTTAGCACGCGACAAGCGTAAAAGTTAACTTCAATATTAGGAATGATGTAAAATAACGAGCAACTGGTATTAATTAGAGTGGACTGATGGTAGTGACTGAACGCTGTAAGGGGGCGAAAGTGTAGGACGGTTAGGAAGTTGAACTTGGTTGACTCGCTATAAGTATAAGGGGCGATCAAAAATTTTCCGTCCGACGGTCCTACAGTCCTGAATCGGGAAGCCAGTCAGTTAAAATCAACGTGCGCATCAAGGCATTCATCCCACCGACGCATCAGGTTGAAGATCCCCGTGAGGTAAAACACCGTATCCGGCTGCGTGAAGAAGTACGTAAAAGCCTGCTTCACATTCCACGTCCGACAGGGAGCGTCGAACCCTTGAAGGCCCTTCTGTGGGGACCGAACGGGTGAAAATCGCATGGGGAGAGACCAGGACTAATCGCCCTAATCGCCTCATCCACTGCCCACTTGTTGTTGTCCGTAATGGATGAGGCTGGCCTCGTAGATTGAACGGCGTCTTCTCTCAAAACGTGACCCGCACTGAACATGGTGGTGCACCATACCACGACGGTGGTTTTCGACAGACATGCTTCCCCTTACGCAGTGTTCATTCTCCGATGGATGCCCACCGGTATTTGTCCTTCGGCAGCCAAGAACAGAATGACAGCACTTTGGTCCTGTTTGGACGCATATGGTAATTACGTTGCCACAGTTCACGTGGCAGCATTTAACGCACGACACGACTGCCACTCTAATCCCTTTGTCTACATGTGAGTTCATATATACCCCCATTGGAGTCGCGCTACGTTGCATGTCCGCTGTAGCAACGCCCTCAAAGGGAAACTATTCCATGACGCCTTATATTATTAAAACAAGATCGAGAATGTATCGAAAATATCCAATCTCATTGTCATCTGCACAGGGTCAGCTATCGAATCTTTGCTCACCACTTCGTTCTGCTCTGGTCTTCGGCCGAAATAATGCTTTGCAAGTGTCCGTTTTAAAAATAAGGCAAGTTTAGGAGGAGAATTGCACGGAAATTCATTGATTTTTCTAATTTCTCTGTAACTTGGACATTCTTTGAGTTAGAACTACGAAGTTTGCAAACATTTAAAATGCATTGTTCTTAGCTACAAACATGTTTCCTCAGTTAGTAGCATCGCAGGGAGAACTCAAGACGGCAGCTTCTGTCGCAAAGGTGGCTGAGAGAATAAAACACTGGGTCACGTGTTGGGAAACTGCCCTAACGGTGATACATTAGGAAACGCCCGCCATAATTAAATAAGATCATCCATTGCCGACGAGCTTCGAAGAAACGGTTATACCGTTTACGAAGAGGTTCATGGCGTGTCGACAAACGGGAGCAAAGGAAGAATTGATATGATAGCCTTCAAACATGACAGCAAGAAAGGTTATATAATGGACTCCACAGTCAGAACGGAGCATCGCACTGCCTAGCCCTATGTAGATAAAAAGGAATATCTACACACCTACAATATAATTTTACAGGGGAAAGTACCGTTTAGAAGAGGTGGAAGTATTTGGTTTAATGGTAGAGGCACGTGGCACTGTAAGAAGGATTTTTAAAAGTGAATTTCTGGAACAGATTTGGCCTACAGACGTCGAGAAGCTATCTTTTTGTAATCACCACTTTATAACGATCATTGTCAATTTTAAAATCACATCTATATTCACAGTAGTTCCTTTTAAAGTCCTAATAACCAAATTTCCAAGTGTCTAATGCCTTTGACTGTATATTGTGTTATTAATTGTTCACATTAATTTTTTGGATGTAGTTAAACTTTGTCCTACCGAGCTCGATAGCTGCAGTCGCTTAAGTGCGGCCAGTATCCAGTATTCGGGAGATTGTGGGCTCGAGCCCCACTGTCGGCAGCCCTGAAGATGGTTTTCCGTGGTTTCCCATTTTCACACCAGGCAAATGCTGGGGCTGTACCTTAATTAAGGCCACGGCCGCTTCCTTCCACTTCCTAGGCCTTTCCTATCCCATCGTCGCCATAAGACCTATCTGAGTCGGTGCGACGTAAAGCAAATAGCAAAAAAAGAAAAAAAACAAGTTTGTCCTTGTGGCAATCCAGATTGTCTGGAAAGTTTCTCAATAAATACACCGTCTGACAAAAAAGTTATGCACCCAGAAGGACCCCAAAACGTCGGTGCCCGCAATCCGCCAATATGTACTGGAGACTCTGATCATTCTGAAAGTTCCCGTACAGTGTCTCGACGACTCGTATTCGCCGTATTGGGGTCTTAAACCCCTACCATCCCATGCGTCGTTTGCCCTTGACACCAAAACACCAACGCCTGCGTTTGGAGTGGTGCCTCGTACGGGAAGAATGGACAGAGGCATGGTCCAATATTCTCCCGTTCTGGTATACATGCATATTATTGATGTGTAAGTAAATTATTAGATTTACAAGGATCTGTAATGTGGAGAACGCCCACCAAAGTGCATTGGTGATGGCACCGTCCTGTTGTTGATAAGTTGTTTGCAGTCAGCTGCTGTGAGTCAGACAGTTAAGCAAGACATGCAGGACTACGTACAACACGAAGCACCCGCGATGCCTCGCAGACGCATTAGACAGCCTATCCTTCAACTGACGGCATTTGACAGAGGCCGCATTGTGGGATTGCATGAGGCATGATTGCCAGGCATGTGGGACATTCAGATGTTACAGTGGCCCAATGTTGTACTCAATATGTACATGAGAACACCCAATCACGTCGTGCAGGTTCGGGTCGACCAAGAAACACCACCCCGACGGAGGATCGTAGTATGGTGCGCCAAGCATTGCGGGATCCCATAACTTCGGCACCCGTCTTCCCCGAGCATGTACTGGAGACTCTACAACATCCTAGGAGTTCCCGGACAGTGCCTCGTTGACTCGCATCACCCGATTGGTGTCCTACCGCCCCATGCGTCGGTTGCTGTTGACACCATAACACCAAAGCCTGAGTTTGCATTAGTACCTTGTCCGGGAGGTATGGACAGAGGACGACTGGCGTCCAATAATGTTGAGTGATGAGTCCCACTTCTCCATAACCTCCGATGACCATCGCGTGAGGGTTTGGTGATGTCAAGGGCAGATCCTGCCCATATTGTGAAAGACACACGGGCGTAATCCCTGGCATCATGGTGTGAAGATCCATAATATATGCATTCAGGTCACCTCTAATAGTACTTCGGCAGACTTGGACGGCACAGCGATACGTCACAGACATTCTGCGTCCGCACGACCTAACCCTTATGGCACAGAACCCTGGGACAGAGTTCCAACAAGATAATACTTGTCTACACACAGCACGTGTGTATATGCACTGCCTATAGTCTGTTGAGGTCCTCCCGTGGCCAGAAAGATCCCGGATCTCTGCATAATTGACGACGTGCGGGATGACATTGGAAGGGGGCTCTATCTCACTACCAAACTCCAGTATCTGGAGGGACAGCTGCAATAATTGTGGACGAATTTGCCTCAGGAGAGTGTCTCCAAAGGCTCTTTGACACCATTCCGTGCCGCATAAGGGCATGCGTTGCGGCTAGGGGGTGCGACACCCTACTGACTTGGTGCCAACATTTCACCTGTAACTGCCAACGGCCTTATTTATTTCATCCCATATTATAATCAGTTCAATAAATGCACATGGCCTTTCAGCATATGTAGTTTCATTCAATTTCAACCAATCCTTCTGGGTGTTTAACTTTTTTGTCGGGCAGCGTAAATCTAGATAAAAAGATTTAAAGAAATATTTTTTTAAATTTAGATTTTTGGTCATATGGCTGTACCTTTTCCTCAGCAATGGCGAGGTCCTGGATCTTACAATTTTTTAGTGATTTCTAATGCCTTGATCATTTAATGCCTGCAGGGGTTTTTAATTCCATGCCTATTTCGATTTAAAAAAATAAATTAACTTTTCAATTTGAAACGTTCATAAGGAATACATACATATGAAACTCTAAAGTCCATAAAATTACCTATTTTGTAATTCCCTTGTAGGAAAATGTGTGACAGTGTTTATTCTGCCTGTCTATCAAGTTTCATATTGGTATCCTTTGTCGTTAAAGAGAGAAATGTTCAATTGAATTGAACTGAATTGAATTGAATTGAATTGAATTGAATTGAATTTCCCAACACGCATCCTCTCACTGTACCTTTCAAATCAACCGGAACTGATGCTTCACAAGCTTCTTCACTACTCTTAATTGTGATACCATCCACTGCTCGACTAAACATACGTAAAATGTTGAGCTAAGATTTGAAAATAGCAATACATAAAAAGGGAGCGTGGTATCTCATGCGCATGTATTAGGAATTTGAATTTTTACGTGCACTTAGATACTGAATCAACCAAATCATTTTAGGACTAGATTCCCAACATAATAAGCTTCCTATTAAAATAATTTAATAGTTTTGAAGGATTTCGCGTACATGTCCCCTGTAAGGATATCAGAGTGTTTGATAAAATAGTGATGCTACTGCCATGAAGTAATATCACTTCTGAAATTGCACTAAGTAAGTTGAGCAACTGGTTTCTTCGACTCTCTACAGTCGGTAACTTGGGCTTCAGTAGCTTAGGTCACTGATTGCGAGGAAGCGGTGGTGCAGAATTCAGAGTGGAATTGTATTTTTTATTTCAAGATTCTAGCTATCCCTCTCCTCATCGGACTACCACGTGATGTAGGGGTAGCGTGCCTGCCTCTTACCCGGAGGCCCCGGGTTCGATTCCCGATCAGATGATGGATTTTTACCTGGATGTGAGAGCTGGTTCGAGGTCCACTCAGCCTACGTGATTAAAATTGAGGAGCTATCTGACGGTGAGGTTGTGGCCCCGGTCGAAAAAACGGAGAATAACGGCTGAGAGGGTTCGTCGTGCTGACAACACGACACGTCGTAATCTGCAGGGCTCTGGACGAGTTGGCCGTGCGGTTAGGAGCGCGCAGCTGTGAGCTCGCATCCGGGAGATAGTGGATTCGAATCCACTGTCGGCAGCCCTGAAGATGATTTTCCGTGGTTTCCCATTTTCACACCAGACAAATGCTGGGGCTCTACCTTAATTAAGGCCACGGCCGCTTTCTTACCATTCCTAGGCCTTTCCCGTCTCATCGTCACCATAAGACCTATGTGTGTCGGTGCGACGTAAAACAAATAGCAAAAAGAAAATAGTTTTTTAAACTTCTGAGGATAGAACCAAGAAACCAGCGGAATGGTGAAAGACAGAAGAAAATAATAAATTATTATGGTATCATTTTATTGAAGAAAATTATAACAATTATTAGATGGAAATAACTAACTAACATGCAGAGAAAGATCAGGTGATAAAGGAAATAAAATAAAAATTTGGAAAAGGAATCATAATCGAAGGAGATGAAATCAACACTCTGAGATAGCCGATGATATGTTTAATATGGACTTTTGTTGAATGAATTTAAGTACTGTATGTATCGCTAGCCAGCAGGCGTGCAATAGCTCAACAAATTTATCTCTATAAGATTGTTAATGCATTAATGGACGATAATAGTTTGCTTCACGAGTTATGCTTTAATGTTTGAACAAAAAAAATATAAGATTTCGGCAGTTGTTTATAACTTCTGTCTCCAAAACTGTATTTTGTTAAGAACTCTCCATTTATAAATATGTGTGAAATATACAATAAATAAATAAATTAATTAATAAGTATCATATAGATCTTTTCTTTGCTTATGAATATGACACATATATGTAAATATATTAACAGAATTTTACTCGTCGAAGTGATTTGTTTATATGTATAATATTTACATGATTTAGTTACATTTTTTTGTTTGATGGATTAACGGGCTTCTGTATACGAGATATTGTTTAATCCATTTCGTACAGAGCATTATCATCTCATTTACATAGCATTTTTATATTTTCTTCTTTTTGGTATTTATGTGTTATTTGTGTCAAATAATTTGTAAAAGCCACCTATAATTGGAGTGTGCCTCTGTAGGTGGCATATTTGTTAAATAAATAAATAAATAAATAAATAAATAAATAAATAAACATTTTTATTTTATGTGGGTATGCAGATGATCTGGAGAAATTGCTGAATGAATGAAGTAGTTCAATATTATTACTTGGGTAGTTGTCCGCCTCCATGGCTGAATGATTAGCGTGCTGGCCTTTGGTCACAGGGGTCCCGGGTTCGATTCCCGGCAGGGTCGGGAATTTTAACCATAATTGGTTAATTTCCCTGGTACGGGGGCTGGGTGTATGTGTCGTCTTCATCATAATTTCATCCTCATCACGACGCGCAGGTCGCCTACGGGAGTCAAATGAAAAAGACCTGCATCTGGCGAGCCGAACTTGTCCTCGAACACTCCCAGCACTAAAAGCCATAGGATATTTACATTTTACTTGGGTAGTAGAATAACTAACGATGGCAGAAGTAAGAAGGGCATAAAATGCAGCCTAGCACACGCAAGAAAAGAAATTTGCTCACTTCGAACATTGATACTGAAATAAGGAAGATGTTTTTGAAGACTTTCGTCTGCAGCGTTGTGATGCATGGAAGTGAATCACGGACGGTACCTAGCTCAGAAAGAAAGGGAATAGAAGATTTTGGAATGTGGTGTTATAGAAGAATGCTGAGGGTGAGATGGATAGATGGAATTGCGCGTGTAGAGGTACTAAGTCGGATTGGTGTGTGTGTGTGTGTGTGTGTGTGTGTGTGTGTGTGGATGATTTGGCCAAAATTGATCAGAAGAAGAAATAGAATGACGGGGCACATTTTAAGCTGCCCAGAGCTTTTGATGGAAGTGTAGGCAGTAGAAACGGTAGGGTTAGACCAAGGTATGAATATAGTAGATGTAGGATGTACAGTAGTATTGATATTTATTGAAGAACATTGCAGGCTTCCGACCCAAACGACACAAAGAGAAAAACTTAAAAAGTATGAACTTGTAGACGCAAAATTAAAATAAACTAAGTCTACAATGTGGACGCTCACATGGGCGGGAAACCTATCCACATGTGAGCGCCACCCTTATAACTACCTTACTGACCGGCCGTGCCGTCCCCTCCTGGTGTGGAAAAAAGGAGCCGTCCTCCATGGAATGGCACGTCGGCCCTCTACACAGTTGACACAGCTATATCCTCACCATTCCGTTTGATTACAGGCCACCCGCGCGCTGGAATCCAGCACCCTAGGCGCCCGTTACTCTCTCTTCCTCTCGACCTCCATCTATTCACCTTTGTCAACAACCTTTGGGATAGGCCCGCCGTATCCCTCCCTCTTGTGTCATTCCTTCCCTTGACCCTTCCTAAAAAAATACGAAGTCTACTATGAGGACGCTCAATCCTCGTGTGAGCGCCACCATGTAGGATGTAGTAGTTACGTAGAAATGAAAAAGTTAGCAGAGAATAGGGTGGAATGGATAGCTGCATCAAACCAAATAAAGAAATTACTTGAAAAGAAGGAACAAGAGAATATTCTAGATTTGAGGGAGTTGTGTAATAATATGATAACTGAAGAAAACGTGGATTGGAGGAAGTTAAGGATTGTAAATAAAATGGAAAGCTTTTCGATAATATTGATGAGACTTAAGATGAGATTTTATGCGGTAGAAATAGCGGCGTTTAATTGCTGTCTTTGTATAATATGCACAACCGGGGTAAGAAGCAGCATGATTTCCCTTACAATTTGCTATTTGCTTTACGTCGCACCGACTCAGATATGTCTTATGGCAGCGATCGGATAGGGAAGGCCAAGGAACTGGAAGGAAGCGGTCGTGGCTTTAATTAAGGTTCAGCCCCGGTATTTGACTGGTGTAAAAATGGGAAACCACGGAAAACCATCTTCAGGGTTGCCGACAGTGGGACTCGAACCCACTATCTCCGGATTACTGGAAACTGGCCGCACTTAAGCGACTGCAACTATCGAGCTCGGTCCTTACAATTTTCACAGGGCAAGTAGTGTGGTAATGTTCAACACCAGATCAATTGCAAGGCGTGGGATAAATATTGCAAAGGGAAGAATGATTTAGTTTTAAGAAATATTAAACTCGGAAATGAAATATTAAAATAAGTAGATGAATATTGTTCCTATTGTAGTAGAATAATTGGCTAATTGTTACCTGTATGTGAACAAGAACAGGAGAAATGTTAAGGTATGAAAAATTACTATTATTATTTATACTTACGGAATTGTGCATTAAAATAGGATATACTGTTAAGAATTGACAAGATAGTAGCGTTATGAAAATGTTGCAAAATTTGGGCTGGGAAGACTTGGAAGTAAGTAGACGAGCTGCTCGACTAAGTGGTATGTTACAAGTTGTCAGTGGAGAGATGGCCTGGGGCGACGTTAGTAGTCGAATAAGTTTGAGTGATGTTTTAAAAAGTAGGAAAGATCACAGTATGAAGATAAAATTGGAATTTAAGAGGACAAATAGGGGCAAATATTCGTCTGTAGGAAGGGAAATCAGGGATTGGAATAATTTACCAAGGGAGATGTTCAATAAATTTCCAAATTCTTTGCTGTTACTTAAGAAAAGACTAGGTAGAAACAGGTAAGGAATCTGGTTCACCTGGGTGACGTCCCTAAATGCAGATCAGTGGTAACTGAGTGACTGTGCTGTGATTGATCGTGAACGACATTCATCTCAGATTTACGGAATCAGTTCACTTTATTGCTAGTGCTCGTGCTAACATCTCGCTTTTCACCATGAAATTGTAAGGGAGCGTCTTTTCTTCTTTTGATATGGTAACTTCAATCAATAGACGACCAAGCATCTTGTAGAAGTTACAAGCGAAAGGAACCTTTACCCATATTTACTTCTTCAGGCATTTCAATCGTTCAGTAAAAGTAATCTTACTGTACTGATAGAAGAGCTCCGGCTTTGTGGTCGATTCTTGGCTTGCCACTGAGCAATATATATTCATGTCGATGTGAATGGGAGGACATGGAACTCACATCTGACTGTGGCAGCCTCGCGCATGAACTCTCGCCCACCGTAAAGCCGGGCAACGATTGCTCAAAATAAAAAAAAGTGGTATTTCTATATCGTTCGTGTCCACAGTAACAAGGAAATTCACTTTTTAATTTTATGTTTTAATTCGGGAGATAGTGGGTTTGAACTCCACTGTCGGCAGCCCTGAAGACGGTTTCCTGTAGTTTCCCATTTTCATACCAGGCAAATGCTGGGGCTGTACTTTAAAGCCATGGCCGCTTCCTTCCCACTCCTGGGCTTCTCGTATCCCATCGTCGCCATAAGACCTATCCGTGTCAGTGCGACGTACAGCAAATAATAAAAAGAATATCTGTGTCTCTCTGTCTGTATGCATGTATATATGTACGGGCGTCACGAGAAAATGGCTGAACAGAATTTACTGAAAATCGGTATGTAAAGTCGGGGAATGAGGCATTACAATTTTCAAATATTTAGGCCTCTTATTAGTGGTCCTTTCGATAAATACTATATAACAAACGTTATAGAGAATTAAATTCCCCCATCAATTATATCTTGTACATTTTTACCGTACCGGCTATGATAACAGAGATATTCATCAATTTCGGTTTTTGTTGGTAAGTTCATATTAACACCGAACCACGAGAAAGTGGGTGAATAGAATTCAATGGAAATCGGTATGTTAGGGAATAAGTTACTACAGTAGATTATAGGATATAAATAATTTTATTCATACTGGATGAAACGGTTGTTCGAAGGGAAGGCACCTAATTTAAAAAATACCTATGTTATTGGTCCTATCGAAAAGTACTGCAAAACAAACGTTATATGGAATATACGTTCCGAATATTTATATCTTATACAGTTTTACTGTGCCAAATATGAAAATAAAATTCATGAATTTAGACTTTTGTTGCTTAGTGCATATCAACGCCGAATATATGGAATTATTGTTTAATCGAGTTAACTGTCGATGGTTTTTCTAATGATCATCTTAAGATGTAAAATCGCGAGGTCATCGGTCCACATCGACAAGGAGAATTGTGGAGATTATGATAAAATGTGAAAAAATCGTAAACGCACGGTCGCTTGAAGAATTAAGACAAGAGGGAGTCATTAGATGCCCTAATATCACAGAGTCGGAAGAAAACTAAATGTGAAGACCTACAATATCGAAAGCGCATAAAACTGATCTACGATAATATTACATTGACCATTGTTGTGATGTGGTTTGTCTTTTCTGCCACCAATGCCTGAATATTGTCGGCAAGTTGCTGAGCAGTTACAGTAGATAACTTGGCACATGCTATATGATTGTTACGTCAGTGATGAATACAGCCCGGATTTTAATGCTTTAATACGTTAGAATGCAAACTTACTGAAACGAGTAGCAAGTATAGTTTACCTTCACAACGATTATGCTATGAGGTTTGCATAAACTTTAGGGGTACGGCCCATCAGAACCTCTATACTTCATGTTACTGTTGCTACATTATGGAGGAGCGGGTGGCCGACACTTCGTACTAACCAAAATTAGTTAGCAATCTGACCTGTTACTGCATAAAAATCCGGGCTTTATTGATGAATAATAAAGCTAAATAATAATAATAATCGTATGGCCTCAGCTACCGTGTGCAGACATTTCAATTTGACGCCATCTGGCTGTCTGCTCGTCAATTTCGACGTTCCGTTTTACTCTAGGCCACCACTAGATGGCAGACCGAGTAAACCGAAACTCTCTTGGGCGTCTATGGCTGAGATTTGTAATGAATTTTGTCGGGTAAACACCAAATGTGTCACCAGAGATCTTTTACATGCCGACATCGTACGACATGGAGTGTCGAATGGACTTTTTTCCACCCTTCAAAAATCCGACTACCTCTGCCGGGTTTGAACCCGCTATCTTGGGATCCGGAGGCCGACACTCTACCGCTGATCCACAGAGGCAGCTAATAAAAATATACAATAGTATCACCAGAAACTACTGCTCTTCCCTACGCAGATCCGAGGAGGCTGTTTACATCTCTTACACCTGTAATAAGACTAGCAAGGACGAACACCTTTCTTACGATATTGTTATCTGAATGTGAACAAGAACAGGAGAAACTTTAAAGTATGAAGAGTTATTATTAATACTTAAGACATTGTACAGAAAAGCAGGACACACGGTTAAGAATTGGAGTAATCCCTACCAGATTCCAGAGTCATATATCCAGTTTGTCCAACCTCTGCATGCTGGGGTATTGTAGACGTTTCCACAAAATCCTCCAAATGATTTAGAGTACGCTCCTGTAGGGTTTTCTGCTACGATATGATGGATAGTTTAATTCTCTGCACCGCAGTCACTCTCGGGGAAAACTCACGTAGCCGGATTCTGTTTAGCGCAACTCGAGATCTTGCGAAAGTACGGGTCTCACCAGAGAGATTTTTACCTTCTGCAAGTTATTAAATAAGAACGAAGTCGCTACCTCCCCATGAACTGTCTATTTAAAGTAAAGCCAATGAAAGTACTCCTATCTACTGGGAAAATAATCTAGTGCGTTGTTGCTGACGTCATCCGCGAGGTGTCTTCTCCGGGGTGTTGTTGAATTGGTCCGAATTTGGAGATCAACCATTAGTGTGGTCGAACTGGTCCGACGGTTAGCACAGAGGATGGGGTCGAACTGGTCCGAGGGTTAGCAGAGGGGATGGGGTCGAACTGGTCCGGCGGTTAGCCCTGGCGGTGGGTTCGAACTGGTCCGACACTAAAATATCAAAACCAAGGATCGAGGAAGCCTTATCGTCCGCTCATATATTATTCCAACTGTCCTAATAAAATGTCACAGGGCAATATAGTAAATATATGCCGCGGCTCTTTGGTTTTGTAGAATAACGTATATCTGTACTGGCCTTTAGGTTAGCATTGCTACTTTAGACCCGATTTTGTCTTATCACCTTTGAAATACAGTATTTAAATTCCTCAAGAACTACTAACTCCAGCCTTGTTGTTTAAAGGGGCCTAATGTCTCGGTCATCGTCCTCTAATGGTACGAAGCGAGACGAAATGTAATGACAATTTAAAGGTCCAAAATCATCCACTGACAAAAATTCAAAACATGATGAAGAACGAATGAATGGATATGAATTTAAAACAATCAGTGGATCCGACCCGTAATGTCCCACATTCCCAGAAACTAGCGTTAAACTATAGTATTACTGACCAAGGGACTGCTTATAAAGCACAATCCTGAATCGATGATGCTTGTAGTCTAAAGGGGTCCAAAATGCAGGTCATCGGCCCTTCATAATGGTAGTTATCGCTAGGAAAGTAGAACCATGGTATTTGTCATGTTAAGGTACTAATGAAAAGTAGTGTAGACTTGCGGTATTCCACACATTATGGCAATGTAATACGCACATGTAACGCAGACCTATGGTGTTTCTCACATAGGTGTACTAATCACAGGAACTCGTACTATCCCGTGGTATTTCTCACATAGTGGGTACTAATCATAGGCAACACAGACCCATGGTGTCGCTCATGTAGTGGTACTAATCACACGTACTGTAAAACCCACCCTGATTCACACACTGTCGCTACTAATCACAAACCTATTGTGTACCCAACATAGTGGTACTACGCGCAAGTAAAAGCGACCGATGGTTTTCGGAACGTGGTGTTTCTAATTACAAGTAGTCTCATGGTTCTAATTCGATCATCTCCTGGTTGCCCCTTTTAGTTGCCTCTTACGACCTGGGTGTATTCTTCGCCTGCGTCCCCCGCCCACAGGGGGATGTGTGTTTGGTCCGCGAGAGCTATTTTATTTCGCTCAAGTCCGCCGGCAAACCGGTTAGAACCCACCTATCCGCCACCTGAGACGCACCAAGTGGGAGTATCACCTCTCCCCCAGCTACGCCAGCGTAGCGTAGTAGGTTAGTGGTGCTACCAATTCTTGTTCCTTCCCATAATACCCGACAGGCACCTAGGTGCAGAAGTGAATCACACTGGAGCTCTTGGTTTATACAGGTTCTAAGGTCCCTGAACTAAATTAGCGGGATGGTGGATGTATTCTACTCGTCAGTTAGTGAAATTCGAAGACATCTTATGGACGCTTCATAGAGAGAGAGTTCCTTGTATCCTGTTCTGCGTATTTGGTAACTGAAAGTTATAGGTCGGGGCCGATGACCTTCGATGTTAGGCCCCTTAAAACAACAAGCATTTTCAAAGTTATAGTTCCTCCTTTTATCTACCGGTTATTTCGAATTAATAAACACTACTTTCTGTTTTCATGTTCTCTTTTCCGCGTGCATTTTGTAAATATGTATATATCTCGTATTGCTTAGTTATTTTTTAACATTTACGACCATTAGAGACAACAATAAGCAACATTTACACTTTTTTAGGAGATTTCTTTGCAGCTTAGTACCGTTACATTCTCCCTCTGTTATCCCGTCTCCTTTCTGCTGTCCACCCGCTGTTCTGCTGTTCATCTTCACGAAAGCCCTTGAAGTTATTGATCTGGTGTCGGTGATTGGTTGTGTTAAGAATGTCTTCACGATTTAGTCCAATATTTTTCATATCTTTCCTGACATCCCTGAACCACTTATCACATGTGCTACGTCTTTCATCGAGCATGGTAAACATTTTCTTAGTCAACTGCTTGTCTTCTATTCTAAATAGGTGGCCATAGGACTTGAGTCGTCGCTTCTTGGTGGATTCCATCAGTCGTTCGGTTTCCTGATATAATTCCTCTCGTCTCTGCAATATGCATTGTCCAGCCGCCATGTTTGGGCCCATTATCTTTCAAAGAATCTTCTCCTCAAACTTCCCAGCTCCTCTCAGACCAGCCTTTCTAGTAACTCGGAGGCATTCACTTCCATAGAGACATTCGGGTTTAATCACCGTGTTTTAATGTCTGACTTTATCTTGCACTGAAATTGATTTTTCCTTGTACAGTTCGTGCGTTCTGTGAAGCGCTGCGACCATCCTATCTCACCTACTGTTATTATTATTATTATTATTATTATTATTATTATTATTATTATTATTATTATTATTGTTTGTTGTTGTTGGTATTGTTATTATTTGAATTTATTATAGCGTCATAATTGGAGAAGTAATGACTCAGTTAATGATAAATAATCAAATCACGCGGGTTGAATAAATGCATGTTTAAATTATACATAATCAGACAAAAGTCGGGCGATAGCCTTCAAGTCTTCCTCTGCTGGTCTTGACCACACCATAGTGAGAAATGGGCTCCCTATCGGGGGTATAATGCATTAAACTCTGCAGCCACCACACGCGAGCTCGTGAGGATGATCTCGATACGTTCTTTGGTCGTCAGCAGTCGGTGATACCTGCAAAGCTACAATGATAAAATACGCCACCATTAGGAAACTATTCACGATAGGGAAAAGCGGTTTCCGGCATTGAAATCACAAGAAAAAGCAAGTGGAAATGATGTGTAACATGCCGATAGTTACATTTAAAAATCTTAAGTTAAGGATGGCGGATTCAAAGATGGCGGCCAGAGTGGTTACATGTATCCTTGGGTTTTCCGCGCCCCTCAAACATCATACGTGGCGAGTGTGCAATGTGGACTTCAGACACACCAGCCTTTTCTATTACAATGATGTCGGTTAAAATATTCTAAATATATTTTATTCCATAACGAAAGGTTGTGGTTGAACTGGTCCGACGGATAGTTGGCAGCTGCAAAGAAAGCTTCTAAACATGTATAAATGTTGCTTATTGTGGTCTCTAATGGCCGTAAACATAAAAAAATAACTAAGAAATATGCGATTCATACATATTTACAAAACTCACGCGGAAAAGAGAAGATGAAAACAGAAAAAAGTGTTTAGTCATTCGAAATGAGCGATAGATAAAGGAAGGAACTATAACTTTCAGTTAACAAATACGCAGAACAGGATAAAACCAACTCTCTGTCTATTAGGCGTCCATAAGATGTCTTCGAATTTCACTAACTGACGAGTACATGCACCACCCCGCTAATTTAATTCAGCGATCTTAGAGCCTGCATAAACCAAGAGCTCCTGTGTGATTCACTTTTGTACCTAGGTGCCTGTCGGGTATTACGGGAAGAAACAAGAATTGGTAGAACCACGAGCCTACTACGCTGGCGTAGCAGGGGGGAGAGGTGATACTCCACGTGGCGCGTCTCAGGTGGCGGATGGATGGGTCCTAACCGGCTTGCCGGCGGACTTGAGCGAAATAAAATTGCTCTCGCGAACCAAACACCCCCCCCCCCCGTTGTGGGTGGGAGACGCAGGTGAAGAATACACCCACGGTATCCCCTGCATGCCGTAAGAGGCGAATAAAAGGGGCGACCAAGAGATGACCGAATTAGAACCATGAGACTACTTGTAATTAGAATCACCACGCTGGGAACACTACTTGCGCGTAGTACTACTATGTTGGGTACACAATAGGTTTGTGATTAGTAGCGACAGTGTGTGAATCCGCATGAGTTTTACAGTACCCGTGATTAGTACCACTCTACGAGCGATACCATGGGTGAACGACACCATGGCTCTGCGTTGCCTATGATTAGTACCCACTATGTGAGGAACAGCACGGGATAGTACGAGACCCTGTGATTAGTACACCTACAGTATGTGAGGAACACCATAGGTCTGTGTTACATGTGCGCAGTACATTACCTGTGAGTAGTACCATAATGTGTGGAATACCGCGAGTCTGCGCTAGTTTTGATTAGTACGGCAACATGACAGATACCATGGTTCTACTTTCCTAGCGATAAGTAACATTATGAGAGGCCGATGACCTGGATTTTGGACACTTTTAGACTACAAGCATCATCGATTCAGGATTGTGCTTTAGAAGCAGTCCTTTGGTCAGTAATAATATTGTTTTACGTCAGTTTCTGTGAATGTGAGGCACTGTGGGTCGGATCCACTGATTGTTTTAAATTCATATTCACTCATACATTCTTCGTCATCACGTTTTGAATTTTTGTCAGTGGATGATTTTGGACTTTTAAATTGTCATTACATTTCATCTCATTTCGTACTAGTAGAGGACGATGACCTAGATGTTAGGCCCCTTTAAACAACAAGCACCGAGCTCGATAGCTGCAGTCGCTTAAGTGCGGCCAGTATCCAGTATTCGGGAGATAGTAGGTTCGAACCCCACTGTCGGCAGCCCTGAAAATGGTTTTCCGTGGTTTTCCATTTTCACACCAGCCAAATGCTGGGGCTGTACCTTAATTAAGGCCACGGCCACTTCCTTCCCACTCCCAGCCCTGCCCTGTCCCACCGTCGCCATAAGACCTATCTGTGTCGGCGCGACGTAAAGCAACTAGCAAAAAACAAAAAACAAAAAAAAAAACAACAAGCATCATCATCGTCGTCATCATCATCATCATCATCATCATCATCAGAATTGGTAGTAAAAGAGTAAATTAGGACAATCAAGGAAATAACCGATACGTTTGTGTGTGAAACGTGCATTAAACTACCTGCGCCAAGTTCTAAGTGACTCAATGTGCATCTTTGTACAAAACAGTTTATGAGAATATCAACAGGCCCCAGAGCTCAGTCTGCTGTAAGTAATCCCATTTACATGACGGCTGCTTGAAATTCTTGTTGCATGCCATACCTCCTCGAGGTACAGCTAGTTTAATGTACACAATATTTATAATGCGTGTGGTGCGCGATGTGGAACTGAACGCTGCAAGAAGACATTCACAACGCTACATGCAGTTTATATAACATTACTGACATTCCCCTTTCACATCTTGGGTTACATTCTCTGAGCTGTAAATTTGGACAGGTCGACCATTTCTCCCGCTGTGTTGTATTTGAAGTGCGGTAGATAGCGACAGACAGCCGCTGGGGCGCGACACGTCACAAGCGATCAACACCTTACGACTTGCGATGCCCTCCTTCGCTGATCATATCAGACCCTAATGCGCTCGCTCCAGCGTCTGAGTCTCGCTGGCACTCGCCGCGAGAGATTCTATAGTACCATAATGAAGCAGAATATTACTAAAAGAAAACGGTAATGTCGAAGGTTGCTTTAAAAGCTAGCTGTAAAAACTTACAGATTCTGGAAAGGGAAAAGGAGAAAACGTTAAAAATGCTACCTGACCCTCTTAAAGAAACAACTGAAAGCGAATAAGAGGGTAGTGTAATAGCTCAAAGGTGGGGAAGCCATATGTCCTCTTTATCTATCTATCAATCAATCAATCAATCAATCAATCAATCAATCAATCAATCAATCAATCAATCAATCAATCAATCAATCAATCAATCAATCAATCAATCAATCAATCAATCAATCAATCAATCAATCAATCAATCAATCAATCAATCAATCAATCAATCAATCAATCAATCAATCAATCAATCAATCAATCAATCAATCAATCAATCAATCAATCAATCCTGATGTGCATTTAGCGCAGTCTCCCAGGTTGTAGATATCTTATTTGTTGTTTTCCTACCATTTTTTGAATGTTTTCAAAGAAATTGGAAAATTATTGAACATCTCTCTTGGTAAGTTATTCCAATACCTAACTCCCCTTCCCATAAACCAATATTTGCCCCAATTTGTCCTCCTGAATTCCAACTTTATCTTCAGATTGTGATCTTTCCTACTTTTAGACACCCCTCCAACTTATTCGTCTACTAATGTCATTCCACGCCATCTCTCCACTGACAGCTCGGAACATACACTTAGTTGAGCAGCTCGTCTTCTTTCTCCCAAGTCTTCCCAGCCCAAACTTTGCAACAGTTTTGTAACGCTACTCTTTTGTCGGAAATCGCCCAAAACAAATCGAGCTGCTTTTGTTGGGACTTTTCCAGTTCTTGAATCAAGTAATTCTGGAACCATACTCTATTTAGGGTGTTACCAGAGACTTGTATGCCCTCTCCTTTACATCCTTACTACAACCCATAAATACCATCATAATCATTTGCAGAGATCTGTATCCTTTATTTACAATCCCATTTATATGATTACCTCAAAGAAGATCTTTCCTTATGTTAACACCAAGGTACTTACAGCGATATCCATAAGGAACTTTCACCCCACCGACGCAGTAATTAAAACTGAGAGGACACTTCCTACTTGTGAAACTCACAACCTGACTTTTAAAACCGTTTGTCACCATACCATTGCCTGATGTCCATCTCACAACATTATCGAGGTCATTTTGAAGTTGCTCACAGTCTTGTAGCTTATTTATTACTCGATACAGAATAACATCATCCGCAAAAGGCCTTATCTCTGATTCCAATTTTTTTACTCATATCATAAGAAAAGAATATCCCGACATATCCTCTTTTTAACAGCACGAATAGCATCCGGCCGCATTTTCGAATACCTTGACAAATGTCCTCTTTTCTGGGGGGGGGGGGGTTGAAATATTTAAACCTCACGTGGTGTTTAGTTATCAACTTCACCGCCAAATTTAAATAAGTAGCACATTTCGTTTACAACTATTGTTTGATTCAGTTTTCTTTGTAGCTCAGCGTGTTTAGAAGTTGTGTTTGTGCATAAATTGTATATAAATTGAGTTCTGAAAATTTTATGAAGTTTTATTTTGCCTTAAATATGAAAGAATATGCCAAAACGAATGTGCTTGTACAGTACAGCGATCTGCTGATCGAAAAGTACAAAGCCTTAAAGAAAGGTCGAAATGACCCAGAAGATGAATGTTTAATCTTCCCTCCTGGAACGCAAATCTCAGTCGCTAAAAAGGTATGAAGTCAATATTTATTGTTTAAGTATCAAACTGCGATAACAATAATAATAATCCATGTGTTGAAGGACTGATTCACATGTTCCCTTCTTTGAAGTCTTACTTCTGTTCTCAGAAACTGCGATAACAATAATAATAATCCATGTGTTGAAGGACTGATTCACATGTTCCCTTCTTTGAAGTCTTACTTCTGTTCTCAGAACCCTATCCCGATTATTATCAAGTATTTTTAGAAGCCGAGATGAGCGAAGTGAGTTTATTATTTGTGCAGTCTCTGAAGTCCATATTTAATGCAAAATTCTAGAATTAGTGAGGAATCAAATTGTGTTTCTGAAACTGTCTCTATATTAGAATCTACAGTGGAAAAATACATATATTTAAGTCTATTAAAGTGAAGATTCTTGAAAAGAATTAGGAAGGCTACAGAGCAGAGAGTGATCATTTTGAGAAGGAAGTCGGTACTGTTTATGCCTCAGCAATAGAGTAGGCCTACCTGAAAGTGACGTCTAGATATGAACAAATTCAACCATCTAAATCGATGAAACTAGGGAACATTCCAACATGGGAAGAAATATATTATACCTGAAAAATAATACAGATTAATGCACATTTCGAAACTGATGATGTACTGTGTTTCTACCAGTTTTGAATTTTTCTAAATTTCGTTAAAATCATTGAAAAGAAGCAGAAGCAGCTCAATTGTGGTGCAAATATTTAATGAGCCCCCAAAATAATCATGCCATTCAGAATCTTGAAGTTAGCTGAATATTTCTTTTGTATTCAAAGTCACATTTCAAACACAGAACGAATATGTTAGTTGCTTAATTCACAGTGGACCAAGGACAGAAACAGGTTAACTATTGAGACTGTGAAAGGTGTAGTGTGTTTGCAGTATAACTTCAAACATTTCATTTGCATCCAGTTTCACCACTATTTGTTGGAGAACAAACTGCTTTTACAGAAGATTTCATATTCATAAAAGTACGAACAGCGCCGGAAAAAATAACATTAATGACGAAAGTTATAGGCCTATGCTCTGTGATGAAAGCGAAGCCGATAAAAGTGATTAAGGCGCAGTGATTCCATCAGTTGAATGTGTTCTGTTTCCTCAGGTTAGTATTATGGCATCCCTACTGTAAGGAATAAATAAATAAATAAATAAATAAATAAATAAATAAATAAATAAATAAATAAATAAATAAATAAATAAATAAAGGGAGGTTTATTGAAAATGAAAATCGACAGCAGTAGGTATAAAAGGAGAGATCTGGGCCAGGGGCTAGTGTGCAAATTGGCGGCTATACATAGTCTCTTATGGAGAAAGCTGGCTCAGGGGAGACATAGGACTTATGGAGACGGCCTAGAAAGTAATGCACAAGATGGCGGCCGCGTGCAACTTCCTAGTTCTAGGGCCCCCGAGGCAAGATGGCCACTATACAATGGTTATATGATACTAACTTTAATGAGATGGATCAGGAGCTAATGGTGATACATTCTTTTTGTAGGCCTAAATCTACAGGACTGTCTCAGGGGCTCACAACTTGTAACTAATGACCTATTAGTTTTATCATATAGGCTCTTTTGGAGAAAGCTGACCCGGAGTAGGATTGGCGGTATACATAGGACTTACGGAGATGGCCAAGGGACTAATGCGCAAGTTGGCAGCCGTGTGCAACTTCCTAGTGCGAGGACCCTCGAGGCAACATGGTCGCTGTAGGTGCTCTTGCGTATACATGGGCTCTTATGGCACTAACCCGGCGGGGCTGTGCTAGGGCTTTTCGGGTATTGCCCTAATTCGAGGTTCTATCATCCTAACCGGACGCCCTTCCTAACTTGCGCCTCTCGGTGGAGTGATGTAACATAGGTCGAAGGGTGATGGAATACTGCTGTAAGAAACGACTAAAAGGGGTACCAGGGGCTCTGAACTTCCGAGCGTGATTTAGCGGCTAGAAGACCTCAAGCTGAGTCTGGCATTAATTATAGTTGTTTAATTTTCTCTGAATAGGGAATCTAGGGTTTAGCCGGGTAGTAGATTTTAACTCTTCTGACTTGAGAACAATCTTCTACTCATAGCCACGAGGCTTCAGGAATCTGCTGACGGTGTATCTGGTTACGCTATATATATAACAAATACAGCTGGCGCAGAGATGCATGCCGTTACAATTGATATGACTGAAATATCTAACCCGAGCAGACTTCGACTCTTCGACTTTGAACACAACTCTGCATCTGTTGGCACAAAGGGGTCTATAGCTGAGACTGGAATAAGCCTAACTCTACAGAGCTATCACAGGGGCTCACAACTTGTAACTTATGACCTATTAGTTTTATCAGCCTAACATTCGAGAACTGAGGCAACGGCTGCTATGGAAGATAGCTGCTATACTCTATTCGTTTAGACTTAACTAGAGGGCTAAGGAGCCAAGCAACATGTGCTGTTGTTATGTCTGCACTCGCAAATTCGTTTTTTTGCTGAATCTAGGCATGTGTGCTAAGCTGTCGTCTATCTAACCTCCTTGTTCAACTCTTGTGGGGGGCACTTTATCCCGAGGTGTGGTTGATCGGAGTAAATGCCACTCCTAAGGATTCGAACGTGGGGTCGACATAAACTCAAAACTCAAAAGAGTTTAAATGTAATTCAAGTATCCTCACCCTAATTGAAATGTGTGTAGGATGAAGGTGTACTGATTACAGTAAATGTGGAGACATGCACATCTCAGCAGAAAAAGAATGACTTTGCGAGCTAAGCTGTATTTTCCGATCTGGCGGATATAGTAAAGGAATGCCGACAATGTGTTATGACACAAGACACCTGACTTGAGTGAACTCGGGGTCTTTAGCTACAGGTCAAAAATTGTTAGCAGTGACGTTACTGCAGCTCTGGCTTCTATGATGACGTCACTCCGCTCGGATCCTCATTTCATGAGGTGTGGTGGAGGGGTAGAATTGCACCAACGGTATACTGCTAGTCGTAGGGGTGACTAAAAGGGAGGGATAACACAGGGACAGCTGTGCTAGGGCATAGAGGCAAATAAGCATACACAGACCCTTTTAGGGGCGTTCCCTAATTCCCCTTCCTATAAATTAATAGGTATAGGCTGATTTGTCCTCTTGAATTTCAACTTTATATTATGAACTTTCTTACATTAAAAGGCTTCGTACAAGCTTATTCGTCTACTAATGACATTTCATGCTATTTTTTTAACTGACAGCTCGGAAAATTCTACATAGTGGAGCAGTTCGTCTCCTTTCAACTAGGTCTTCCTACCTCCGAATTTTCAACATTTTCGTAACATTATTCATTTGTCAGGGCTAATGCGCGTGTTTAAGCCTCCTAACCGGATGCCCTTCCTAAGTTCAGTCTAACGCAGGAGGCTCTTGCGTGTACATAGACTCTTACGGGACTAACCACGGGGAAGAATAGTCGCTCGAAGCTAAAAACATAATCAGAATGATAAGATGTAGACAAAATCTTGTTATAAACTATGTTATCCTGTTAGAAGTAATAAAGTTCATTCAGTGCAGGATTGCAAAATGCAGAAGCGAAAAATAATTCGTACTACACACATAATAGGGAATGGAACCCAGGGCTCAAGTCTTATGAGAAGGGAAAAAGGGAAATAGAACACCACCTCCTCACCACGTCCTCTTCCACCCTCCTCCAAGGGCCGAATGGCTAAAGGGCTAAAGGCTAAGGACAAAAGGGCTATCTTGCGTAATAGCCCTTGCCTCAGTTCTCGAAAGTTAGGCTGATAAAACTAATAGGTAATGAGTTACAAGTTGTGAGCCCCTGAGACAGCTCTGTAGAGTTAGGCCTATAAGAAAAGTTTATCACCATTAGCTCCTGGTCCATCTCATTAAAGTTAGTACAATATAACCAATGTATAGTGGCCATCTTGCCTCGGGGGCCCTAACACTAGGAAGTTGCACGCGTCCGCCATCTTGTGCATTACTCTCTAGGCCTTCTCCTTAAGTCCTATGTCTCTCCTGAGCCAGCTTTCTCCATAAGAGCTCGTGTATAGCCGCCATCTTACGCACTAGCCCCTGGCCCAGCTCTCTCCTTTCATACCTACTCACAGCCTGTTTTCAGTCATACGGCCGGGTCAGGAATGAATGAAGCCCCATCTAGCGGCGACGATAGGAATTGTGCCAGCTGCCGAAGCCTGTCGCACTTTTCTGGGGCAATGATTAATGAAGGACAGATGAAATGAAATTATATTTGAGAGTGTTGCTGCAATTAAATACGGCAGAGAAATCGGAGTACCCGGAGTAAAACCAGTCTCGCCTCCGCTTTGTCCAGCACAAATCTCACATGGAGTGTCCGGGATTTGAACCACGGAACCCAGCGGTGAGAGGCCGGTGCGCTGCCGCCAGAGCCACGGAGGCTTATGGAGATTTATTCAAGAAATAAATAGTCCACCCTCTAATGAGGGTGACCATTCATATCCAGAATACAGTCAGGTTACAATTTGAATGAAGTTTAAAAACATCAAAAGTGGAAATTCAATTGTTAATGATGTTATTATCTTCTTATTTCCAAGGTTAGTGGGGGAGGTTTGTTAATCACGTCCTCAGGTATAAGTGGAAATGAATGATTTGTAGAGAGTCCCTCAGTATCTGCATTACTATTTTTTTCCATGTTCGCACAATGAAACTTTCAAAGGTCGATGGCCTACTAGGGAGGGTGCGTATTGTTCCTAATAGTGGCGCAAGTGCGATAACAGGTATAACATGAAAATGCTCTCTCATCGATGGGTAACTAATGCAGATATCGAGCTCGAATTATTATTATTATTATTATTATTATTATTATTATTATTATTATTATTATTATTATTTTCTTGTATGTATGGCTGTGAAGTGTTACATCCATTTAGTATTATTAATATTATTATTATTACATCATGTGTACATACGATATGATCACGTTGTTTTTGAGGTTATATCATGAAACGTGCACTCTATATAGACATTTATTATATTAGTTCAGTTAATGTAAATACTTGTAAATTAGTATTATAGTTTATTCTTGTCTGTATATATAAATTGTAATCCATAATTATGAAACACACTGTAACTTCGAGAATGGTAATAGGCACGAGAACGATTGAAAATATTCTATACATTATAATCTATGTATTATGCACTCTCGAGTTTCGGAGAAGATATATATTTTTGTAAGGTAACTTTCTAGACGCCTGGCCAGGCACATAAGTAAGGAGACGATCTTGACGGTGAAGTTGGTTGTTGTTTAGCAGAGTTATGCTGTAGCAAGTATATATCCTGGGCTGACATGCAATATTTGCAGTCTTGATATTGAAATACGCAGTCATCCGTTTTCAATTGTGTTTCAAATTTGGAATCTCCATGTGGAGCGATTTTTAGTCGTTTTTGATAATGGCGGCTTTGTTGCAATTCTCGATGTGAAATGTTTGTTGTGATACTGTGATTAAGGTTATGTGTGTGTTGATTTGTGAATATATGTGAATAAATAATTGTACCAACTGCAACATCTCCTGTGCGTATTTGTGGATACATTTTTTTTTGCTATTTGCTTTACGTCGCACCGACACACATAGGTCTTATGGCGACGATGGGATAGGAAAAGCCTAGGAAGTGGAAGGAAGCGGCCGTGGCCTTAATTAAGGTACAGCCCCGGCATTTGCCTGGTCTAAAAATGGGAAACCACGGAAAACCATCTTCAGGGCTGCCGACAGTGGGGCTCGAACCCACTATCTCCCGATTACTGGATACTGGCCGCACTTAAGCGACTGCAGCTATCGAGCTCGGTTGTGGATACATTAATAGCAGGCCTCTCACAATCCACCGATTGACAGGTATTTTATACTTTGCTGACAGGTAAGGCAAGCATGGAAGATAAATAGGTTACTTTTCTAGGTCCACATCCCGAGATTCTTATTTGAGCTTCTTTCAAGCGAATTGTGGCATCTTTCTGTTGATGGCTATGATGTCAGCCCTCCGATTAGAGTCATTGGTAGAGATGCAGTGAACCTCCTCGTGCAGCTCCCATTCGCGCTGTCTCATGGATTGAGTAATCGACGTTCTTACACGGTGGTGGCGATGGTTGTGCACAGGGGCGTAGCTATGAGGGTGGAGGGGTTACTGGGGGTAGAACCGCACACCACATGGAATTTTTACAAAAGAAAAAATAAACAGAAACTTACAATAAATAATAAACTAAATAAACATTCAGATACACATTTTTATCATAGCTTGTTATGCCTTTGAGCGTTCAGTCTGCCAGCCTCTGTGAATTTACTAAACACCTCTACAATTCTCTGTTTGTTAAGAAGGAAGCCATACTTTCCAGTGTAACTCAGATGTAACTTAAAAGCTCTTCAGTCTTTTGAACACTCAGGTTAAATATTATACTACCACATACCTAAAAAACACATATTAAACAGGGAATAACAACGCACACTATTAAATAAAGAATGCAATGTTTCGTTGTTGAAAGAACACCATCAGATTCTATCAAGTCACACTCAATCAATTAAAAATAATATTTCTTTTATCTTTGTTTAATATTAGGAATAATGTCCTGCTTTGTCTCCAACTCCAGCATTACAGTAAACATAATATATCTATACCGGCTGGTACAGCTGCCCCTATTCACGCAGTTTTATGCAACCCGCAGATTATAGTCGAACTTAAAAATATTGACCTTGACTACTCACTACAATGTCTGCTCTTACAACGCTTTCCATAATTCGTTTATTCGTGTCAAGCAAATCAGCATTAATGATAAAATACCGATTGATGGTAAAGAATCGTGAAAATTATGTGTCGCAGAAACGTCCTGTACAGAGAATATTATTGGTGAATGACTAGAAGTAGCAGCAACACAACAGCGCTAAACAGCAACCCGGGATAGCCGAGCTTGCTAAAAGTTAGAGGAGAGTACCGATGTTCGTTAGTAGGCGGTTCGAGTCCTGTGTACGACGAGTATTTTTATTGCGTTGTTGATGTTCGTGAGAGTCGTGTTGTTGACGACAAATCTAAATCATGATCAGTTCTCATATTGCAGGTACTCAGCTATGTTTGTTTTTAAGGAGCTCTTAAAAGAGCTATTTGCAATAAAGTTAGATTGTACCGACAGCGGTGCGATGGGCTTATGCATGGCCATTCGATTAATGAAGCAAATGTTCAAAATGACCACCTGCTTCGTTAATGCACATCTGAGCACGGTGGAGGAGAGATATTCTTGCTTGCTGCAACATATGTGGTGGAATCTGCCTGCAGGCTTCCGTGATGAGCCGCCGTAAATGATTCGGGCTCTCAGGCTCCTGCTCATAGACTCTTTCCTTTAAATAACCCCAGAGGAAAAAGTCGAGTGGAGTATGGTCAGGTGATCTAGCCGGCCATGTGACCGGACCCCCTCGTCCAATCCATCGTCCAGGATATGTCCTATGCAAGTGGTTCCGTACTGCCAACGACCAGTGTGGGGGAGCTCCATCCTGCTGGAACCACATCCGTAACCGTGTCATAAGGGGCACATCCTCCAATAAGAGTGGGAGGTACTCACGAAGAAACTCTAGATAGCGTCGTCCCGTGAGGTTTCCTTCGAAGAAATATGGTCCAATTATCTTGTCACCTAGTATCCCGCACCACACGTTGACGCCCCATTGTGCCTGAAATCGAGCTCCCCTGATCCAGTGAGGATTTTCAACGCTCCAGTAATGGAAGTTGTGACGATTAACAGTTCCGTTGTTGTGAAATCTGGATTCATCACTAAAGAGAATGTCCATTAAGAAATTCGCATCAGCTTCAACTCTTTGTAATATCCATTGCGAAAATTCTATCCGTTTTGGAAAGTCATCTCCGTGAAGTTCCTGGTGCAGCTGTTGATGGAAAGGGTGGAATTTATGGCGGTGCAATATTCGCAGTACAGATACATGACTGATGTTCAGTTCATTTCCTATGGCCCGTGAGCTTGTGTGTGGGTTGTATGCAATTGCATTTTGAACAGCTTCGTCGTTATTTCCAGACGTCACTGGAGCATCCCGAATGGGGGGTAATGTATGAAATGACCCCGTTGCACGCAACCGTCTTTCAACACGTCGAAATGTATCTGCTGTTGGCAGCCTTCGTCCAGGAAATCGTTCTTGATACAAGCGTCTGGCTTCCCGTGCATTTTGCCTTGCTTCTCCATAAAGTAGTACCATATTCACATAATCATCTCGTGAATACATAATGTTTGCTTTCGTGCTAACCGTACAGTACGTGCTCACACGTTGCTGCTAGGATTACGATATACGGTTTCATGTGCCCTAAGTATGAAGTGTAGACCGCTGTTAGTTGGTCTTCGAGTCGAACGTGCGCAGTTGCTTGGTTGAATGGGTGGGTCAGAATGTTGACAACACGTGCACTGCGCTTCATTCCCTGTAGTCGTTTGCCATATGTATGCTTTCTTTGTAAAGGTGGCAAATTACTTTTGAGACTTAAGAACGTTAAATATTTATTACGAATGGCCTTACAAGTATAATATAAAAATAAAATTGAAAAGCTCGTAACTAGATTCGAACTCTATATGCCTGCTAACATATCGTATGCTCGCTGCGATTGGTGCCATATAGCCACTGAAGGCGGCAAAGAATTGGTCTCGTAGCTCTGTACTAATGCAATTACCTAGGCTATCGCTTCGATACTGATCGTTGATGTTAAAAATTCTGAACTCGAATGTGCAAACACCACAGTGAACTAAAGAATCGCGTCTCTCTTACGCCCAGATAGTTGCAACCATTTTCTACGCGTTACTTGGTTGAATGAGTCCAGCGTTATGTTTCAGGTGGTATTGACAATCGGTGCGTATGTGGCGATATTTATGATACCTGTTTATTATAACTAGACCTGGGATTTTAGGCTTTAAATTTTTTTGTTTTAGGCGCCTAAAATAGGCTTTTAAAACAAGTAAATAGGCTTTTAGTCCGCCTCTGTGGTGTAGTGGTTAGTGTGATTAGCTGCCACCCCCGGAGGCCCGGGTTCGATTCCCGGCTCTGCCACGAAATTTGAAAAGTGGTATGAGGGCTGGAACGGGGTCCACTCAGCCTCGGGAGGTCAACTGAGTAGAGGTGGGTTCGATTCCCACCTCAGCCATCCTGGAAGTGGTTTTCCGTGGTTTCCCACTTCTCCTCCAGGCGAATGCCGGGATGGTACCTAACATAAGGCCACGGCCGCTTCCTTCCCTCTTCCTTGCCTATCCCTTCCATTCTTCCCATCCCTCTGCAAGGCCCCTGTTCAGCATAGCCAGTGAGGCCGCCTGGGCGAGGTACTGGTCATTCTCCCCAGTTGTATCCCCGACCAAGAGTCTGAAGCTCCAGGACACTGCCCTTGAGGCGGTAGAGGTGGGATCCCTCGCTGTGTCCGAGGGAAAAGCCGACCCTGGAGGGTAAACAGATGATGATGATGAAATAGGCTTTTAAAAGAGAAAATAGGCACTTAAAATATGTTTTTAAAATGTGTGGATAGGCAGGAAATGGACTTTAAAATATTACAATATACACTTAAACTGTAACGTGATAATTGTTTTACATTAACAAACGTGGTATCCCTATTCTTAACCGAAATAACTGCAAAATTAAGACAGAATAAAAAAGACATTTATCAAAAACAATATTAAAAAGGCATGTGTCAAAAAGTTATAGATTATATGATATATCATTGTCCGCCTCTGCGGTGTAGTGGTTAGCGTGATTAGCTGCCACCCCCGGAGGCCCGGGTTCGATTCCCGGCTCTGCCACGGAATTTGAAAAGTGGTACGAGGGCTGGAACGGGGTCCACTCAGCCTCGGGAGGTCAACTGAGTAGAGGTGGGTTCGATTCCCACCTCAGCCATCCTGGAAGTGGTTTTCCGTGGTTTCCCACTTCTCCTCCAGGCGAATGCCGGGATGGTACCTAACTTAAGGCCACGGCCGCTTCCTTCCCTTTTCCTTGCCTATCCCTTCCAATCTTCCCATCCCTCCACAAGGCCCCTGTTCAGCATAGCAGGTGAGGCCGCCTGGGAGAGGTACTGGTCATACTCCCCAGTTGTATCCCCGACCAGGAGTCTGAAGTTCCAGGACACTGCCCTTGAGGTGGTAGAGGTGGGATCCCTCGCTAAGTCCGAGGGAAAAACCGAACCTGGAGGGTAAACAGATGATGATGATGATGATGATGATGATATATCATTAACAGTACTGATCTAAAACCTTAATACTAAAATCACTGTACACAATTACAGCACTGTAGGCATCCAATAACAGTGTAAACGCGAATGGAGTATGTGTTTAGTATTTGTGAGGAACATTCCTACAGTACTTTCATTCGTAGTTTGCTTTGCAGTACATAACAATAATCTTCTCCAAATTTTCCACAGTCAGGCTGTGTCTTTTGTCTGTTAAGATCATTTTGAAAGCAGAAGAAGAGCGCTCCACACTCACAGATGTTAGAGTGGCATAGGAAAATTTACCTACATTTTTCAATGGAATTTCACTTGGTAAGTCTCCCTTTTCCCCATCCATTACCTGATGTACCCTTTTCAGCACTGAATAACCTGGGTTCTTCTGCAGTACATTAGACCACTTGTCTCTTATTTTATCATTATCATCATCATCTGTTTACCCTCCAGGTTCGGTTTTTCCCTCGGACTTAGCGAGGGATCCCACCTCTACCGCCTCAAGGGCAGTGTCCTGGAGCTCGGGGGATACAACTGGGGAGTATGACCAGTACCTCGCCCAGGCGGCCTCACCTGCTATGCTGAACAGGGGCCTTGTGGAGGGATGGGAAGATTGGAAGGGATAGGCAAGGAAGAGGGAAGGAAGCGGCCGTAGCCTTAAGTTAGGTACCATCCCGGCATTCGCCTGGAGGAGAAGTGGGAAACCACGGAAAACCACTTCCAGGATGGCTGAGGTGGGAATCGAACCCACCTCTACTCAATTGACCTCCCGAGGCTGAGTGGACCCCGTTCCAGCCCTCGTACCACTTTTCAAATTTCGTGGTGGCAGCTAATCACACTAACCACTACACCACAGAGGCGGACCTCTTATTTTATCCCCTACCTTAACCCTAGCACTTTGTCTGTTATTCTCAGCTTCCTCGATTACAGAAAATTACAGTTTGATACCGTTTCTTTTTTTTTCCTTCGTATTTGTAATGGTGACTGGAAGAAATGAAAAAAAAAAAATGCCTGAATATACGCATGTCTCTCTGAACACTGGAACAATCATTTAACAGCTCTTTGACAGACGACACACATACAGAGTTGTCCGTTAAAGGCAAATTGTCTATCACAGTCATGATTTCCTCAGGATGTTCTGCATAATACAGGGCAGCTTCCATCCATGAACCCCAACGGGTGATGATTGGCTGTGGTGGAAGGGTATAGAGGGGAGTTTCTCTCGAAAGATGGCTATTTTTGATGGAGCCTTACAGAACACTTTCTTCATTGTTGAAATGAAAGTATTTACTGCAGGAAACTCGGCCCTAACTGTTTCTGCGAGTCTATGCAAGGCATGCGCCATGCAAGTAACATGAATTAAAGAAGGATATAAAGTTTTGAGGGGAGGTGCAGTGGCAATCATGTAGGAAGCAGCATCGGGGACAAGAAGTACTTTAGAATCATCGACACTCCCAGGATACAACAGTGCAACGCCTTGTTGATGAAGTATGCAATGCTTTGACTATTGACTTTCTCAAGCTGTTTAGAGCAAAGAAGGTGAGCGGTAGATGCCTGATTGGGTTCCAGTTTTCCTACTATAAGGTTAGCAATGTACCTGCCCACAGAGTCGGTGGTTTCGTCCACACACAACCATATCCAAGACTCAACAATATCCTCCCTGATTGACAAAATGACCTCATTGTAAGAAATATCTAAGTAGTTTTTCTTTAATGTACATGCTGATGGGATGTGCTGCTTGGTGTATTTCTGCTAAAAAAAATTCTCTAAAAACCAGATTATGCACAGTATTCCAGGGGATATTTGCTGCAACTACGGCTCTACACATATCAGCATAGAAACCATTATGGTTTGTAGGAGATATAGTTTGAGTGAGCAGAGTCTGTCTAATGTTACTTTTCATGGCTGCTTTCGCTTTGTGACTGGCAGTATCTGCATGATGCTGAAGGTGGCATTTTTTCTCATGTGAAATCTAAAACACAATAAAGTGATGTCAATTAGAGACTAAGATGAGGAGTAGAAAAGGTGAGGTATTGAATAAAAATTGTAATTTTGAACTATTTAAATTAAGCCATTATTAATCTAAAGTTAATTAAGAACAAGAACACTACAGTCCCCGAAGGGCCTTGGCTTTCAATAACGGTTGCTGCCCAGCTCATGGCCTGCAGGTATTGGGTGGCATGTGGTCAGCACGATACACCCCTCAGCCGTATTGCCTTGCCTCCGTGACCCCTGCACACTGTAGCTTCTAAATTGTCCTCACGATGGTGGGTCAACACCGTTCCAGACCTCATAGATTTCTAAATTAATGCCGGAACTGGAAATCGAACCCAGGTCGCCTGGACTAGGTCTCTAAAATTAATTAGAGGAGCCAATATCAAAACCTTCGTTTTAAATTAATATGAAATTTCGGATATATGCACATACCTGTTTATTGCAGTACTGGCAGAAAATAATCTTCCCATCAAAAGTCATCCATGGAAATTGTACAAGCCATTGTTGTATAAGCGCACTCTTAGATGATTTCGTTTTAGGCATGATGAACTATATTTACTTAAAACAGGTGTTCTTTCACTGGCGACTTGACACAGTATGTCCCTTCTTACTACCTGCTCATTGTTCTTCCTAGATAATCCTCCCCCTCACCCCGTCACTCGACACAGTGCGTCCTTTACTACCTGCTCGTTGTTCTTCTGAGCTAATCCTCCACCTCCAAACTTCACTCAGTATTCCTTTGGTGACAGTTGTCTGGGAAGAGCACATTTCTGTGAAAAACCCACCCTCTGTTGTTCTGCTCGTTCCAGGGATGTCCATTGTGTGATTGTAAAAATTACATAAGTTGAATTTTAAAAGTAGAAAATAGGCAATTTTAGGCACTAAAATAGTAAAATAGGCTCTAAAGGTCCAAATAGGCATTTTAGGGCACTATAAAACTATATTAATGTGAGGGATTTGTCATGAAACGTCAACATATTTTTAAAAAATCATGTTATTTCGCAAGGAACGAAATAGGCATTTGCCTTAAAATCCCAGGTCTAATTATAACTTCCGTAGAAGAATATCGGAGACTTCAGAAAGGTCTTCGTAAACGATGCGTAGGCGAATACGAAATGACATTTAAAAATGCATGACTCAAGAATGGTTGGAACCCTTCCTGCTTCAAGTAACCTATCGAGGTACGTCTTCCATACGTAATTCCGCGCAGCTATTTGCAACGTACAAGCGCCATCCTTGTAACTCTGTATTCACGAGGAGAGCGGAAGTTCCCACTTCGACAAGTTACTGATGAGTTACAGCCTTATGGTCCCGTTTTATGCCTTTTTTGATCGCTCTAACGGTAGTAATTACATGGCGTAAGCTATCACATCTGCTGTACAGCATTGCGTGCCACAGATTATAAACTACAGTGCAAAACACGTTTCTATCAATTTCGATGTGATGAGACTGTACAAAATGGTGGTGCATTGACATGTCTGTAATTGGTCTTACCCTATCACGTTTTCTATGATACCACGACCGCCCTTTCTATCAAAAGAAAATGGCCTCTTGGACCAATCAGGTGCGCAATTCTCTACCGACAGCTATAGGCGTGTTTATGGTTTGTACAGTATAGTAACATTTCATAAAAATTAGTAGAGTATTGGACACCGCTCTACATAAAATGGTACAGTGTTTTTGAGATGGACCTCACTTACTACCTCTTGTACCATTTTTCTATTGTGCGGAGAAGTCTACATCGGGTTAACTGCACATAACATTGCTGTAAGGTGTTGCGCAAGATGGAACTAAGAGGCATTTACGTCCTAGCTGGTTGCATATATTCGGGAAAAAATAGGGGCAGCTGTACCACCCGGTATATTAGAGTTTACTAAAAACAGCTTTGGCAAATCCGTTCGTCTGTTCTACTGGGCCGATTTGATTAATTTCTGTTTTATTCTTTCCAGAATTATCTGCCGGTGAATCACGAGACATTGGTAGGTCACCAAGTTCAGCCATCTTTGAGCGATCATAAAATGCATTAATTAAATGATTACTTCAGTAATTGTAGGCGAAGTCTTAACCCTAATCCGCAACACATTCTGTACTTAGCAGGTTAATAAGCGACTAACACTTTCACTAATATTCTGGTATATGATGTTCATCCTTAGTAATGTCATTGCATGCAGCCATGTTTGATTATTACCTGTCAAGTCAGAGAGTATACACTTCATCTGATCACTGAAGAATACTGTTTATTCCCTGCTAAATACTGATTGATTCTCTAACCTTTCCCACCTACCAAATATATTCAACCACTGCCTTCGTGATGTACAGGCCGTACTGTACCTCTGATGACGTCACACAAAGAGGCGAACTGTTTCCTCCGTCCGACCCGTGTAATGCAAGGACATGATGCGTCTGTACCTTTTGAAATAATGAAATATTCACAAATGTTGTATTAATATTACAGGTGAGATCACTAAAACCTGTAATCGCGTCATAACTCGTAAGTCAGGTCTATGTAATTTTAGGAGAAGTAAGTTTGATGTGCGATCTACGCGGTCAAAGCTTCAGTGCTTTACTCGTCAATGTACCCACCAAATAATTATTATGCATTACGGAAAAAAACGTGCAGTAATAAACATTTCCATTCCTCTAGAAGGCCATAAATACAGTAGCTTTCTTGGTCTTTTTTGTTGTTGTTGTTGTTGTTGACACTTCTGGCACTATCCTTCGAAGACTTTCTTGAAACCCTTTATTCTATACAAACATTTGTATTAATTTTTGTTTAGGAATATCCCATGTTTTCCCAAATAATAATGCATTGATCAGCCAGATCTATTAGTTACTTACCACATTCACGAAAACTGCCCAGGAATGGTTTTTACTCGCATTAATTTTGGGGAGAAAAGGCAGCGCGTACTCAACATTACGAATCCAAGAAATAACCATATGTAGGTTTCATTGGTTACTGTCCACTTTTATACTTGTTCTGTATCAACAATAAAACGCTCTGCTGTAAATCTGTGTAACAAGAAATTCAAAAGAAGAACTCATCATCAGCTATGGAAAATGAGTGAAACATACACCTTTATTCTTCGTAACAGGTATTTCTTCGGTTGGGATTTACGTTTTTCATGAAGGTAACCTGCTCCCATACGAAGAAAATGAAAATATTAATGTCTATTTACTTGTATAGTTGTATTTTCACCGTGATACGCACAAGTTCTTAGCATTGTGGCAAATGGAACTTCCACACACTGTATTTAAATTTGTAGCACGTTATATTTCCACAAAAACGAGTTATACGATAACAATTAAATGAATAAATTACACGAGAAGTATTACGTCCCTTGAATTTACATTATTCACCACGTGAAGACACCATGCCTAACCTAAACTATGAGGTCTCATTTTCTTAATAACAGCTGTTCACGTAAATACCTGATGTGATAAATTTAAAAGAAAAACATGCAATATACTCAAATATAAAAGTTTGGTCTCAACGGTCACCATTATCCTAAGAATGCCCCCAATTATTATGGATTACATTCACAAGTACAATTTGTAACATTCGCTTAGCTCGCCTCAGTTGATCAGCTGATTGGCTTGGCGCGCTTTCTACAGTACGGCCTGTATATTACGAAGGCAGTGATTCAGCAGATGGCAAAGCCTTCCTATTAACATGCTGCTAGGAGAAAAAGTCTACTGTACTGCACATACATTTACTGGGAACACCTATCGAATGATAACCTAGCTACTCTAGAAAGAGCGAAGGCCATGAATCTTAAACAAGTTCTCTGCCTGGCAAAAAACGCTCCTTCGAGACTAACCTATGAGCTCACGAGAGAACCATTCTATATAGAAGAACTGCGATTGAAAATACCATTGCCTTCTACGACACAAACCAACCTTTACATCAAGAACATCAAGATATAAAAGCGAATACACGGATAGAATTTTAAGAAAAAGACGGCATGATGACGTCAAAATTGATGAATTCTGAGCATTCTTCCTGGTGTTAAAATGGGAAATCAGGAAGACCACCTTCAGGGCTGCTGACAGTGGGGTTCAAACCCGCTATCTCCCGGATGCAAGCTGACAGCTACGCGGCTCTAACCGCACGCCCAACTCGCCCGGTACTTGTGATTAGTGCTGCTACAGGAGGAAAACCATGGTTATACTTTACCAGCGATTAGTATCATTATGAGTGGTCCGTGACCTGGATATTAGACCCCTTCAGACAACAAGGATAACCTGTTCAACTTCTACCATTGTTTTAAGTTCATTTTGGGGAAGGTGGGGTATTGTGGGTAGGATGCACTGATTGTTTTGAGTTCATAATCATTGCTCGTCGTCATATTATTGAATTTGTCAGTCGATGGATTCTGGAATTATTTTAACTTTCAATATTGAGTTGGGTCCGCTGATTATTTTAAATTCACATTCATTCCTTCGTCACCATCGTGTTTTGAATTCTGGTCAGTGGATGGATTTTGGAATTTTAATTGTCATTACACTTCGTCTCATCTAGTACCAGGAGGGGCTGATGACCTATATGTTAGGCCGCTTTAAACAAGCATCATCATCTTTTAGTGTGAAAATGGGGAACCACGGAAAACAATTTCAAGGCTGCCGACAGTGGGTTTCGAACCCATTATCTCCCGAATGCGACCCTAACCACGCGGCCAACTCGCTCAGTAAAGAAAACACTTTCTCTTTAGCGTGTTGTATACCATTGTTTACTTTCTTTCTTCCTTTCTTAATCTGTTTACCCCCTAAGATTTGTTTTTCCCTCGGACTCAGCGAGGGATCTCACCTCTACCACCTTAAGGACATTGTCCTGTAGTGTGAGACTTTGGGTCGGGGGAGAAACAGGGAAGGAGGACCAGTACCTCGCCCGCGCGGTCTCACTTGCTATGCTGAACAGGGCCCATGAGGGGGGATGGGAAGATTGGAAGGGATAGGCAAGGGAGAGGGAAGGAAGCGCTCGTGGCCTTAAGTTAGGTACCACCCCGGCATTTGCCTGGAGGAGAAGTGGAAAACCACGGAAAACCACTTCGGAGATGGCTGAAATAGGAATCGAACCCCTCTCTACTCACTTGACCTCCCGAGGCTGAGTGGACCCTTTTCGAGCCCTCGTACCATTTTGCAAATTTCGTTGCAGAGCCGGGAATCGAACCCGATCCTCTGCGGGTGACAGGTGATCACACTAACCACCCCACCACAGAGGCTTTCACGGCCAACTCACTCAGTGAAAATCACTTTCTCTTTAGTGCGTTTTATACCATTGTTCACACAGTGTCAATTCTCCGCTTTCTGCAGTCTTGTTTGTGACATAGCGATCCCTCTGTGGGTGGGGGCGGTGGAATAACACACACGGTATCCCCTGTCTGTTGTAATAAATACTGCTATTGGTTTTAAGTCCCTCCAGCTACTATTTTACGGTTTTCGGAGACGCCGAGGTGCCGGAATTTTGTCCAGCAGGAGTTCTTTTAAGTGCCAGTAAATCTACCGAGACGAGGCTGACGTATTTGAGCACCTTCAAATACCACTGGACTGAGCCAGGATCGAGCCTGCCAAACTGGGGTCAGAAGGTCAGCGCTCTTCCGTCTGAGCCACTCAGCGCTGCCCTGCCTGTCGTAAGAGGTGACTAAAAGGGGCCAGGAGCTCTAAACTTTGGAGCGTGGTTTGGTGACTACGGGGCCCTTAGCTGAGTCCTGGCATTGCTTCCACTTACTTGTGCCAGGCTCCTATCCTATTCGACATCCCTTGGTCAACTTTTGTTCTTTTCGACCCGGACGGTATTAGGTTCGAATCCGAGGGAGTCTTTAATTGTCACGCCCTTCGTGGCCCTTGTCTTTCTTTGGCCCACATTTTCCTTTTTTCGAAGTGTCGGACCCCTTCCATATATTCCCTCTGATTAGTGTTATATAGAGGATGGTTGCCTACAGTAGTTGTACTTCCTCTTAATACAGTAATCACCACCACCACCTCCGCCATAGCGAGAGAACTATGCTGCGAGCTCCAGCTGGAAGCCCTGGCAAAGCGAGAGCGAAAACCTCTGGTAGCCCTTTTTGACAACGTGTTGTACATTACGAGTAAGCCACTCGGCTACGAGCTTGGGTTCCACAGTCATACTGCAGGACTATTGAGAATATCATTGCATTAACTGAGGACTACTTACGGTCCAGATGGTTCTTTTAGTCTTAAGGGACTTGTTAGGCTCTGTTCAATGGCGTGAAGTTTCACTCTTTGACTGCAAATATCTGGCATACAGAATTATTTCTCTATAATTGCTGTTAAGAGTTAAATTTTCCCCCAAGCTGTGTTTCCGCTTGCCTTGTCGCTGTGACAGAGACTTGAGCAAACTCCTGCGGCTGGAAATTAGCTGGTGCCCGCCCAAGCGTTATGACAGAAACAAAAATAATAACACCGCAACAAGTTTAGAAAGCATTTCGTTAAAACAAGTTCTCCAAGTTACACTACAGACAGCGTGGCATCATAAAAGGAATAGATTTTCCCACTTACCACAGGTAGTGTACAAACGACCGCCTGTTCTGGAGCACAAAAGTGTAAACTATGATGTTCGTGTTCAGCGATCTTTGCTTGACGGTAACAGTTGTCTGTTCGTTAAATCCTCAAAATGTACCACTGTAGGTGACGTAGTCATGCACGTTTATTATTACAGATTAACTATATTTTCTGGCGTGTCCAAGCAGTGAACTTTGTCTTTTGGTATCGGCCAGAACAAATTTGTTATTTTCATTGATCTGTCTCACATGGAGAGGCCAGACTCTGCGGTCAGTCGATTTCAACGAGCTTCAATGTACCTTTGGGGGAACTCTCAACAGTAACTCGTTGTAACTCGAAGTTTGGAAAGTGGCATGGGGGCTGGAACGGGATCCACTTCAGTCTCGAGAGGTCAAAGGGGTAGAGAGGGTTCGATTCTCACTTCAGCCATCCTCGTAGTGGTTTTCCATGATTTCCTCCTTCTCCTCCAACAAATGACGGGATGGTACCTAACTTAAGACCACGGCCTCTTCCTTCCCCCTTCCTTGTCTATCCCTTTCAATCTTCCACTCCGCACAGGCCCCTGTTCAGCTTAGCCGGTTAGACCGGCAGGACGAAATACTGGTCCTCCTACCCAGTTTTATCATCCGACCCGAAGTATCACGCTCCAAGTCACTGCCCTTGAGGCGGTAGAGGTGGGATCCGTCGCTGAGTCCGAGGGAGAAACCAACACTGGAGGGTAAACGGATTAAGAAAGAAAGAAATAGAGAGATATATATAGAGAGAATGAGAGAGCCAGCAGTAACTGTGGGAACATTTACTGTACGGCAATTTGCGCATTAGTTTGTTTCCATTTTTATCTCTACGTTCCATCAAATATGAATTTATTTTGTACAAGAAATATAGCTTCGACGAGACTCAAACTCACCTCTTCGATGTTTACAGACAAGTACGGTGATCACTAGGCCGCCCCTCCGGTTGACTGTGATGTAACTCTCAAGTATACATGCGTCGCAATGAAATCGGGGATTCATCAAGTTTTCGGAAATTATTAGGTTGCGGGCCTGACATGTTTAAATAAAATTAGTTCGCCTTTTAGTGTTCTGTCACCTCACCTTATCTGAAGCAGATCCTGCATCGTGACATTTGACCTCATTTTTTTTCAAAAATGAAAGCGTATTGACCTAAACCCTAAACACGAGTTACTGTTGAATGTACCCCAAAAGGTACATCGAAGCTCGTTGAAATCGGTTGGACGCAGGGTCTGGCCTCTACTTGTCAGTCTCAACCTTGACTTTGACAACATGAAAGTGACTGGAGTATGAGCAATGCTAGTAATGCAGTTTCTCACACAGCCAATCCCTGTGATGAATGGCGTGAAAATGCTTCTCATAGGGTCAGTTGGTTCATGCATTTCAGTGGGCGTGGCAGACTGATATGCAATAGCAACTTCCGGATCGATGAGGAAAGTAACGGGAAACTACCTAATACCTAATTTCCCTTGGGAACCTCTTCATTTACTCCTAGGCCCGCTTAGCTGATTTCAGAACTGTCGAGGAGCCATCCAGCCTTCGGGATGACTTTCCAATGTCAATACACACATCACGGATTAACCTCTCATGCATTTGTACATACATGTATACAATACACACTGATAGTAAAATAACCTCGGATCTTTTACTAAACAACCGCAAGCATAATACATTGATAGAAGAAATACAAAGTATTTTACGATATCTACAGCCAGAAAACTGGATCATACATTTTACATGGATCAAGGCTCACGTTAGCAAAGAAACAAACGAACTTGCAGAACATTAGGCCAAACAAGCTGAGAACAACCTCAACTTAGAAGTGGCTGAAATCGGTTGGACGCAGTGTCTGGCCTCTCCTTGTCAGTCTCAAACTTGACTTTGACAATACGAAAATGACTGGAGTATGAGCAATGCTAGTAATGCAGTTTCTCACACAGCCAATCTCTGTAATAGAATGGCGTGAAATTGTCCCTCATAAGGTTGTACTTCTTTACATTAATAATATTATATTTAATCTTATCAGCATTGCAAATGTTATCAGTACACCGCTGCAGATGATAGTTCTGTCCATGCTCCAAATCGTCAATCTCTCTGTTTGGAGTCTCAAATTTGTGTCCACCAATAGGAGAGCATGGATAAGTTTTGTTAATATCCAAGACAGTAAAACAAGGCCCGAGGGAGTAAATCATTCGATTGTGGGAGAGCGAGTGGGAATATACTACGAACGGAAACCAAAAACCAAAACCCCATGGCGCAACAGCCACGAAGAACCTTGGACTCCCAAGCGATCACTGCTCAGTTCGAAGGACTGCAGATTACGAGGTGTCATGTGGTCAGCTCGACGAATCGTCACGGCCGTTATTCTTGGTTCTCTAGACCGGGACCGCCATCTCACCGTCAGATGGATCCTCAATTCTAATCACGTAGGCTGAGTGGACCTAAAATCAGCACTCAGATCCAGATAAACATCCCTTACCTGGCCGAGAATCGAACCCGGGGCTTCCGGGTGAGAGGCAGGCACGCTAGTCCTACACCGCGGGGCCGGCACTACGAAGGAAAATGTAAGAAAACCATACTTTCCTAATGTACGGAGCAGATTGAAAATTAAATTAAACCAAATCTAAGCCCTAATATGACAGCTATGCCTACAGGTCACTGGAAATTTGGTAAACATTTTCTTAGGTTAAAAATAACAGAAGATCATACATGTGCGTGTGCTAAAACAGATCATCAGACAGTTGACCATATCCTTTGGGAGTCTAAGTTACTCAACTCCGAGAAAAGTGAACTTGGTAGAAATGTTATGAACTCAGCGGGCCGCTGGCCGGTGGAGAATTACGATCTCGTGGGCAAACACCTAAACGGTTTTTCTAAATTTGTAAACAAAATAAATTTTGACATCTTATAATTAGCAAGCAGTTAATATTGGCAAAATCATATGTAATTAGCTGTAAATAAGGGTATTAATTAAAACTGTCATTATGCATATATAAGTGTTACGGGGGTTACCCGTGGAGCAGAAAGAGGTTAAAGAAGGTGCGGGCTGGAATAGGTCTAACTACAAAATCAAAATTAATTTAAAACTTAAACTGAAGGTTATATTTTCGGAATTTCAAACTTAACATAGGTACAAGTAGCACACACTAAACAAGATTGGGGAAAAGCCAAGATTCAGAACCTTAACCCTTTGGGTTTTAAGCCCCTCATTTTACAATTTTACAAAAGGAAGAGGTACTATTTAATGAGGGGTAGAAATCTCTTAATTCAAGAGCACTTGCTCCCTAAATCACAACATCTAGCCTTCAAGAGGCACTCTTTACAATTATCAAAAGCTGAAAAGCGCTAACAGGCTCTCAGTTTCTCAAGCCTACTCATGGCAACATTGCATGAAAATCTGATAATCTCTGGCCTTACAAGGCACTATTTACAAATAGAAATATTATTAGCCAGGGATATCTAGTACCCAACCTACAGGGCCTTAGTGAAAAAGAACAGGTTAAATAAACGGCCCGAGTACAATTTGAATGGAGGCAAAGACTGAGCTCCTATAGGGCGCTTGGCTGATAAAACAGGGGCTATTCCCAAACTACTGAGGTAGCACGCATGGAAATCACTTTAATACACTGCAAAAACGAAAGGTTACAAAAACGTGGCACCTCAAACCAAGATGAAGTGGAGCTCGAGAGGGTACTTCACTCTCTATCCCCGATTTACAGTTAAAGATTTTATGAAATTTTACATTAGTAGAAAGAAGATTTACACTTTAGAAAGGTAGGTTACATAGTTAACGATTCGGACCTTTCCCTCGGGTTAAACTGCGGAGTTAGCAAGAAAGAAAGATGTTATGTGGCCATTACCTTGTAGGTGTACTGCAGACCGATGAAAGAGGCCGCCCGTCTTCTGCTTTGACACACACATTCAGTAAGATGACGATCAGTTGGCCAAGAAACGTGCAAAGCCGCAGTTTATAAACCCTCAGGGAAGGTTCGAGATCATTCAAGATGAATCAGTACACACCCTCTTTATTTTATTGGTGGAATTCAAAAGTAATACTCAAAATGGAATAAGAAGCCTGTGATAGGTGGAAAATTAACTACTGAAATTTGGGAATGGCTAGATTCAAAACTGGCGGAAATCAAAAGGAAATATTGCCAACCCAAAAATAAATGAACATCATTCAGTTACAAAAACCTAGAAATACAAAACTTCTTTAAATTATAAGTTCTTTCACTTCGCACCAGGGTGCATGATCATAGTTTTTAGTGGTGTCATCTGTGGAATAATGTCCAAACTTCTTGATGAATGTCAAACAAAACTAGTAGAAATTCACTCAGGTTAGGAAACTGCACAATAACAAAATTACTCAACATTTAGGTGGTGACATCTTCTGATTAAAGTTCCAAGTTGGTTTAGTGTCAATTTCACTGTTTCACCAATAGAGGAGTTCATTTAGGCGCTAGTTTTGAATGCGCAGCGTTGAGGTGTACCTCCTGGTACAATAAGGAACCTGTAATGGAGCATTTTGTTAACAAATTATTTAAAAGAAATACATACATACTGCGCCCGTGGTGTAAGGTTGTATTTCATCGCATTAATGATTATATTTAGTCTCATCAGTATAACAAATGGTATAAGTACAACGCTGCAGATGATGGTTCTGTCCATGCTTCAAACTGTCAATCTCTCTGCTTGGAGTCTCAAATTTGTGTCCACCAAAAGACGAGCGTGGGTAAGTTTTGTTAATATTCAATATATTGAAACAATAGTAACCTCCACCACTGACTCCAAGGTAAGTGCAATGAAGACACCAGGAATAGACGGAACTACAGTGGAGCATTTCCATTCAATATTCTCACTTAGCACTGCGTATAAATTTCTGGAGGAATGATTCCGACTTGGCTCCAGAATTTGATTAATCGCCTTACTCCCCCTGAATAGGCGGGATTTTTACCTTACTGAAGTTGTGTAATAATACATCAAAATATCTTAGTGTTATCTTGGATAGAGACCTAAAATTCCAGAGCTACATAACTAATAATACACGAGAAATACAGTCTCGAGTAAACCTTGTCAGGAAACTTTCAGGCACAAATTTGGGGACAGATTCACAACATATCCATGGAGCACCTCTGCACTTTTTGACACAAATATGTCTTATGACTGGGGGTCATCTGAAAATTTGCATCCCAAAATGTGTAACACGATGTTACCTAGCAAACGTGCAGACTGTGATATGACGTACTGATGGATGGCCAGGACTGACAGACGTATTATCGAAGAGGGGCGTTGGAGTACAGGTGGTGGATGTGATCTTGCAGGCTGTGATTTGAAGAATTGATGGATGGCCATGAATGATAGACATATAGAAGGCTCTTTTATCGAAGAGGCTTGATCTCTTCGTACTCTAGATAACTGATTATTTCATTTGTGCTAGTTTCCTTGGCCCTGAGTTAGCTGACACCTTTCGATATACTGAATCTTACACTTCCAGATTCCATACAGACGTCTTTCATAAACGATTCGTTAGATGCAAATAAACTGATTGTTAACAATTTGAGTTTCATTTATTGAAAGATCTCTTGATTTTTTCAAACGTAAGTTTCACACTATTTTTAAATCATTCTTTATCAGAGTGCAACACTCCTCTTCATACACACAACACCACGAGTCACTACCGAAACTCTCAATGGGGAATACATCTTTCCGCATAGAGTTGGCATCAGGAAGGGAAATCGGCCGTAAAGCAGGGCCAAACGCAGAAGTGTGACATAGTTCGCATCCATGATACTAGCATGCTGCGAGAAAATATGCAAAAGGAGAAAATGTATGTGTATCGCTAGAGGGAATTTGTAATCAAATTAATGAATACCCCCATCGAATTTTTACATTAAAGGACGAATGTTTGTTAGCACTTGTGTCAGACTTTAAGAAGTTCAGTGCCAGTTAGAAAATTTGGATGAATCCAACTTTTACGAACAGGTCAGAGCTGATTTTGAGTATCAGCATGATGCAATCACGGCTAAACTGCAACAGATAATCAATGCACGGGGTACCAATTCCTCTCCTAAAATAGTGAATGCAAGGAGCCTACAAACAATATTATAGGTGTATTCAGCTTCTCGATGATTTACTTACCTGAATTCTCAGGCGACATTTTAATGATATGTTTTGATTCGCTCATTTTGAAGAATCAGTCGCTAGGTGATACTGAGAAATTTCATTATTTAGTGTTGTCATTGCGTGATATTGCTCATAAACTTACTATGAACGTACCTATTACTGCAGAATACGCAAGCCCTATTTAGTTTCATTCGGCTCGTACAAAGCGGATGTAGCTTTGAATGAAACCTGCAGAGTAGGTACAGGATGTCTGAAAGCAAAGGCTACTGAGAAAATTTACTGCCCGGCTGGGATCGCTCCCACTGATATTCGGATGGAAGTGACGGCAAGGAATGAGAGGACAAAGGCGGAGAACAACAGGAGTCACTCGCTGTTTGAACTTCGACCGCCGTCTAAAAGATTAAAATCAAGAAAGAGCTTCTCAGCGTCTCTACTACTTTAAACAAATAACCAGCAAGTGTGCCGAGACTTGTGGCGAGATAGAATACAACATCTTTCGGAGTGGATGGTAACTCATCCCTCTGGACATCAGCTCAGCTGGGCTACTTGGAGACCACTTAGTCGTTTGACGAGTGTTACTTGAAGATCTAGGAACAACCTCAAGAAGTGGGGAAATCAGACAGAACTTGGTGATTGCTTGGAGATAACAACGACCCCACACATGTCGATTATGCCCTGTCCAAATGTACACTTCAAGAGCTTGTTCAAGCGACCAAAGAGGAAATTGCTGTCGCTGATTATTGGTTGGACTCAGTGTGACCACATGAATTATATCTGTGAAGTGCCGTGTATTTTGTGTAATATAACGTGTATGAAAAAATGAAATGTCGTATGGCTTTTAGTGCCGGGATATCCCAGGACGGGTTCGGCTCGCCTGGTGCAGGTCTTTTTATTTGACGGCCGTAGGCGACCTGCGCATCGTGATGAAATGATGATGAAGACAACACATACACCCAGCCCCCGTGCCATTGGAATTAACCAATTAAGATTAAAATCCCCGACCCGGCCGGGAATCAAACCCGGGACCATCTGAACAGAAGGCCAGTACGCTGACCGTTCAGCCAACGAGTCGGACGTAACGTGTATGTTATATTTACTTATATTTGTATTGTATCAACGCTCTGACATGAGACAAACAACAATTATACACCACTGGTGGAGCATATTCAAAGAAAATTGCACTGTGAAGAGGTGATAGTTGTACCAATCATCCTTTCGAGTACATCTGCTGTACCTAAAACTCTGGTGGAAGGACTGAAGGAGTTGGATGTCAACACCAACCTCTACGAGATCATGCAGAAGGCAGTGGTCGTTGCCACGAATGGAAATGTTCAGAAATTTATGGGTTCAAATTCTGCGTAAAAGTATAATGTACCAGGTGAGGTGGCCGTGCGGTTAGGAGCGCTCAGCTGTGAGCTTGCATCCGGGAGATAGAGGGTTCGAACCTCACTGTCGGCAGTCCTGAAGATGGTTTTCCGTGTTTTCCCATTTTCATACCAGGCAAGTGCCGGGGCTGCACCTTAATTAAGGCCACGGTCGCTTCCTCTCAACTCCTAGCCCTTTTCCCCTCCCATCGTCACCATAAGACCTCTCTGTGTCGGTGCGACGAACAGCAAATTCTTACAAAGAAAAGTAATTTAAATTAAGGTTTATTGTGCTTTGATTTTCTAAAATTTGTACAATTGTTTGAATATCATTACCACGAAAGTGTGCAAAATAAATAAATAAATAAATAAATAAATAAATAAATAAATAAATAAATAAATAAATAAATAAATAAATAAATAAATAAATAAATAAATAAATAAATAAATAAATAAATAAATAAATAAATAAATAAATTTAAATAATAATAATAATAATAATAATAATAATAATAAAATTTCGCTGTAGACGGAAGGATACAAAAATGGAAAGGGCGTACGGTATAACTAGGAATATCTACAACACAAAGTGTTTATCTAAAATCTTCAAAATACAAAAAAAATACAACACTACAACACAGTAGTGAAACCAGAATGCCTATACGCGAGTGAATGTCTAGTACTGAATTTGAAGTACTGTAAATAAAAATTATACGAAAAATACTCGGTCCGCTAAGAACTACAGAACTCGGGAATTCAAGAAGTAATGATGAAATGTATCGGAACATAGAAAACATAACAGAAAGAATGCGGAAGAGGCGATTGAAATTTTTGGACATTTATACAGACTGGATGACAACTGGTTAACCAAATAGATCTTCAAATATTTTTGGAACAAAAAGTTAACAACAACCTGGATTCATGAAGTCAAGAAAGATTTGGAAAGAAACAGTTCAAGGGAAGAAGCAGCAACAGAGAGGGAGAGAGAGAGGGAGAGAGAGAGAGAGAGAGAGAGAGAGAGAGAGAGAGAGAGAGAGAGAGAGGAGGAGAGACATTTTTTAGAAAGAAAGTGTTAAACATGGAAAGATTCCAAGGTCGGGAGGATAGGGAAACAGGTTCAAAATGATCTGAGGAGGGGAAAGGAGACATAGTGAGCAGAAGAAGGAATATTGGGAGAAGACGAAGGAAAAACAAAGAATGAAACATTGAAATTGTCACGTGGTCCCTAGAAAACCGTAATGGAGAAATAATAATAATAATAATAATAATAATAATAATAATAATAATAATCTTCTTAGCGTTTGTCCCGCAATGGAGTAAGGGACTGCTGTTTTGCACGCCATCTCCAGTTGGTTCTATTAAGTGCATCATTTGAAACAAGATGAACACAGCGCATGTCTTCTTGTAGGTGATAAAATCAGCGTTTCTTGGGCCGACCACGTGGACTATTTCCAGATGACGTGATGTGAAGTGCTGTCTGTACAATAGATGTAACTTCTCTACGCATTATATGGTCATACCACCGAAGTCGGGTCTCAAGCATATTGTCTACGATCGGAGCAACTCCCATAATTTTCCAGATTTCTACGTTGGTGACATGATGTGGCCGGGTCAGGCCAAGTGACCAGTGAAGCATGTATATCTCCATGATATGAAGTGCTTGTTCGTGTTTGACTCTTGTTGGCCAGCATTGATAACTATACAGAGAGATTGGGCCAACAACAGTCCTGTAAATCTTGGACTTCAGATGGATTGGTACCTGACGATCGCAGAGAACACCAGTAGTTTTCCCCCACTTCATCCAGGCCGCATTTACTCGTGCACGGGCGTGTGAAATTTTATTGTAGCTTGGGAAACAGTTTGCAAGTGATATAGGAATCATAAACTAGTAGTAAATGCGCACATCTCTTGACACCATACACAAGGAGTTTGCATCTAATTTGCACATACTTCTTAATGAAATACAGTCCAATTTAAAGTCTATCAATTCTTTTTAACTTAGATGAAACTCTCCGTGATATTATAAGTAGTCAATTGCAACTGGATAAGATTCCTGATGCTACCAGGGAACAGTGGAAGATGAATAAGAAATCCAAGGACTTTGTTACTTTAGATGAATTGTAGAATATCTTGAAAGGCGAGCTCAAACACTTGAAATGACTAGCTTTTCTTCTCACGCGATTTGACTAGATTATAAGGCTATTACACCTTCTCTGCATAATAAACAGTTTTCTCATAGCAGTTCCTACGTTGCAGGTAATGACGATTGTAAGGCATTTACAGATGCCAAACAATTTTAGGTTTTGATGGTCATCGCATCAACACCCTAGTTAAACAGCTATCATTGTTTGCGTGAGTCGTACACTACCGAGCAAGATGGCCGTGCGGTTAGGGGCGCCCAGCTGTGACCTTGCATTCGGGAGATAGTGGGTTCGAACCTCGCTGTCAGCAGCCCCGAAGATGGTTTTCCGTGGTTTCCCGTTTTCACACCAGGCAAATGCTGGGGCTGTACCTTAATTAAGGCCACGGACGCTTCCTTCCCACTCCTAACCCTTTCCTGTCCCATCGTCGCCATAAGACCTATCTGTGTCGGTGTGACGTAAAGGAACTTGCATCTACAGAATTCACTTTGTACCCCCTTCGCCTTGTCCAGGCACGTCATCATTTATTGCTACCAAATATCATTTATCAATGGCCCGGCTCTAGTCAGCCTTACTTCATATTATTCTTTCATCTTTCCGGTCTATCATCTCAAACACTGCCACACGAGCTATTTCTCCTTCCCTCACATACTAGTAACTCAAACCACATCGTTCATTCATTTAGAGGACTATTTCGCAAGGTAATTTAACTAACATCACATCACTCGCGTACGATATAAATCATGGATCGCACCCTGAATCGTATCTTCACCTTCATCTGGTTGCAGCCTTAAGATCAAAAGGGGGAGTAATACCTACCTTACTTATGAAGCATTGAAACAAATTCTACTTGAAATATTATGACGACTCATAACGACTAATGGAACTGTAGTGATTTAGAACGTTTGTTGAAGTATTAATCCCATCTTTAAAATGCTTCACACACAACAAATACTAGGAGCCTTATAATTAATTCATGCAAGAAATTCCACGGAATAAACTTGTGATTACCCCAATCACAGAATAAGCCCATATAAAGACCTATTAATAAAAAGCTTCACTCCTTTCGAAACACGCCTATGGCGTTCATCTATCCTCGAGATATTTACATGCTAGAGAAAATTATATACACAAGTTTTAACATTTTACGGGCGGTATGAAATTCATGTTTAGAACAATGGAATGTACTTAACGCTTCTGCTAGTAGTCGGATGTCATCAGAACTGGGGGGGATTTAAGCTGCCATCGCGGAAGATTCGTTAATGGAATCGGTTCATCTTCGTCTGAATCCCGTACATGATGGCTTGATCTGGAGACTGCCGTTAGACGTTCTGGGCGGTCCCTGATGAGATGAATGCAGGCACAGGGCGTGACTCTCTTAGATTCCACTGTTGGGTCCGACGATCACACTCGTACATATAGACAAATGGGACATTTATTAATGATATATTTTATGCATCAGAAAGTAACCTGCTATGGATAGACACGCCCATGGACTCAAGTGAACTAACCGAGTAACGATTAAGTATACGTAGCTCGCTATTCATTTCCCTTTGTAACACGTCACAGTAGTGATTTCCGTTGTTTAATATGAGCGTCACACTTTCACTGAAACACTATTCCCTGGCTATACTAGCACTTCATATTAGGTCGATTAGCGCCTTAATCACGGCAACTAATCATATGTAGAACATATCGGCGGCTCACCACGTTCGAGCCATCAAAGAAGCTACACGCTGTTTAAATGTTTTACACATGAGCCGCCACTGACTCTAGTAATATGCATTCTCTTAATATGTTAATATGTAAATTATCAGCACCTACACTCACAAACACAATCCTTCTTCCATCCCGTACGATTGGATTATATATTCACGTGGAATTGTCTGATATAACACAGACTTATGTTGAACACAATAATTCAAAGAGAATAGTGCACAGTATTTTTCAGTCACATTGAATCACAATAACTGAGCACACTGGCTCTCATACTGACCGATGAAGTTTCACAGTTAACACGTAACAACTGCGGTAGGATGTGTCAGAATGGAATACTATGGACTATTTGGGGTTTCTTATTTAGTGAAACCGGCTTGTACCTAGAGTGGTGGTAAGCCCCGCCCACTTGCGAAAATTCGGTTCGTTAAGAATGATTTTTCAGAGTCGTGTGATTAGTCAAATTGTAGCCCAACAATTCCACTATCCACTGATAGTGTCATTCAAATCGCATCGTTGGATCTCTCGTAATCTCGTAGACTTTCCTTTATAAATTGGTGCTTGGGCTATTGTATCGTAGGGAGTCTCTCATTTCTGTCGCACGGCTCACCTCCAACATCTGGTTTCCATTTACGCACACCTGCCTAAAGTGCGTCATTACTGATACACTCGTTATGTTGTACATCTTCTGACTTCATTAATTAGCATGAAACACGCCGGTTCAAATGAGTCCTTACTTGTAAACTTCCATAGCGTGTAACAAAACTTTTATTATTATTATTATTATTATTATTATTATTATTATTATTATTATTATTATTATTATTATTATTATTATTAACAATACTACGAGTTGGGACCAGTGGATATACAGGGAAGTCGCTGAGAATATCCAGCTTTTGTGTTAAAACACTGTAATAGACTCCGCCATCTGACCCAAATGTTCTTCTGCGCTTGGCGTGGCTATTCTCTTCTTTGTCTGCGAAGTGAGAGTGCGACTTCAAGGGCTCGCTGTACTGAGTCCTCTTTTTCTCTGTACACGTAACTAGACCCTCGCCCTCTGAGCTGGTGCCTCGCCACTCGTATCCCGGTCTGGGCGAAAAATACACATTACGACCAAATATGTCGTAGAATGTCGCGGAAAACGACATATATTATTTTTTGGACCTCATGGCATGCTCATGGGCATGGTGGTAAACGTTTACATCATGTATATACAGTGAATTTCTGTCATCGGTTGATTAGCCGACGCGCCCGGCTTATCTGCCTCCGACTCATCACTTCCCGTTACACATCGCAGCCACAGCATGGGAATGCCCGCACTTCTCAATTCTGGTCCATGCTTAGAACGTGTATTAAGTGTTGATCTGTAGCTCCAACAGTTCTCGAGTTATGAAGTGTTACTTCGGGGTATAATTCTCATAACGCCTCCACATGTGTACACGGTAGAAGAAAGGGTAATTTTTTTTTTTTGCTATTTGCTTTACGTCGCACTGATACAGATAGGTCTTATGGCGATGGTGGGATAGGAAAGGCCTAGGAGTTGGAAGGAAGTGGCCGGGGCCTTAATTATGGTACAGCACCGGAATTTGCCTGGTGTGAAAATGGGAAACCACGGAAAACTATCTTAAAGGCTGCCGACAGTGGGACTCGAACCCACGATCTCCCGATTACTGGATACTGGCCGCACTTAAGCGACTGCAGCTATCGAGCTCGGTGAAAGGGTATTTATGTACGATAATTACGTGAAGACAGAGTCTTGCAGGGAAGTCGTTAAGCGATTTCTAATACAATGTCCAGGTGTACGTCCTCCACACAGAGAGAGACCGTGTGGAAAGTCGTAAACAAATTGAGAGGAACTGATTCTCTAAAGAACCAGAGACACAAGGAAATGTCATTTGGTCCTTGTTTCAGTGACAGTGAAATCCTGACATTCACCTCCCCACGCTAGAGAGGGGGCAACGCCTGCATATAAACATAATTTATATGCAGGCGGCTAACGAATGAAGGGACCGATTATCTCCCGGTACAAGGAGATCCCCTATACCAAGTGCCAACATTCTCCTTGAGAGTGGATGACGGGTATGGGTAAGGGCACTCTATTGTCCTGGGGATAAGAAATTGTTCCCAAAGGTGGAGGAACCAGTTTGGTCAAGGGCATTATGATGCAGAAGGCAACGGGAAACAACTGCATTAAAGATCCTGAGAGATATTCCAATAAATTCACATGGCATAGCTGCAACGTCAAGATCAGAGCTGGCCGTGTGGATCGTCAACCTCCGTTCGGAGACGACGTTTAAAGAAGAAGAAGATTCTTTACTTGATAAGAATCGAAGTGTTAAATAACGTGCACTTAACGAAGATAAAGTCAATTAAATCGCAGAAAGATTAGAACATACGCCTAAAAATCCCTAAGACGACTTGGACGAGAAGCCGGAGTATCGAAGAGCTCAGCACGGCGGTCTACGAAAATGTTAAAATTGAAACCATGCGTGTGAATCGGAGTTTCGTATGACAATGCCAGAAATGTGTGGATGCAGGAGGAGAACATTTCCAACATCTCCTGTCATAAGCCACGGACTTATTTTCTTAGTTCTAAATTACTAATTTTTTAAATTCTTATTTTCTTAATTGTAGTTGTTATTTCTTGTCCTGCACGGATAACGTGCTGTATTTGTTGCTATGCCATGGAGCGGGTAGTGATGAGTCAACGGGATGCAGGTAAGCTGGGCGCGCCTGCAGGCCAACCGATGAGAGAAACTCGCTGTATGTGTGGTGCCATCAAAATACTTCTAGTAATACTCAAAGTGTTCCACATTTAACAGTTCGAGTTAATAAAGTGGAGACCAGTATATCATTCAGAGCCAACAGGCTGTTACATTTTAACAATGAGGTATCAATTTATGACTTTCCAATTATGGCAGCACATTAACTGCCCACTTACAATAAATATGAGCTCCTCTAGGCGATAAAATAGCTCCCTAAATAAGTACTAAAACAAGGCATTGTAATGTTGGCGTTAAACGTGTGTTAATGGCTGATGTTATTTCTGTGTCAGTTCAGTTAATGGAATTCAAGGTCTCTTATTAGTTGTTTAGTCCTGGTCATTAAAACTGAGACACCAAAAGGATATATGCTCTTTGACCGACCCTGCACTGTGGGAATGCGTAGAGGTGCGAAAGAGTATGACGTTGAAAGGTGAAGTGGCGCAGCACATACGCCCATGGCTACACTTGTAAGCCGTATATAAGTGGACAGTAGTGGTGATTAGGGGGTGCGAGGGGAGGATGTCGCCCCCACCCCCACTTCGTGGAGAAAACATTACATTTTTATTCCCTTCTGTCTACCTGTATCCCGGAATTTAGGAATAATTAAGCAGTTTTTACAAATCCAATTATGTTATCTTTCCTCTTTCTTTTAACTACTAAGAAAACTACTTAGCGGTAATACGCACAAAATGTCGTTCGTTGCGATTAACCAATTTGTACAGCGCCACAGCAAGTAGTGGAGATTCGTGCAGCACACTTTATATTGGTGCATTTACACCCTAGTGCTGAATCGGTCGACCTCAGCAATCTTCGAGATTCGTGACCGGTTTAGAAACTTCATATCGATCGATCATATTTTCGATTCAGTTCAGATTTCATTTTCATTCAGTTGGCAGCACTACTGGGACGGGGACAGCTCCCTCCTTACTCTCACCCCCGTACACAAATGCACCAAGATAAAGTGTGCCGATAATACCTGTATAAGGAAGAGAAACAGGGGTATTTCTTTGTCAAGGTCATGGGCAGTGAGGTTTGATTCGCCCGCTTACCGCGCGCACTCTTCAGTCTGGCAATAACGCTCAGTCAATGTGTCTGTAGTTCTGTGTAGTGTCTGTTTGTTAGTGTCTAGTCAAATACTAAATGACTTTATAATCACGTCGTACTTCTATTTTATTGTAATACACGTGTAATATTCTTCCTGTGGTGAAAATTTTATTACATATTATTGGATGAAAATCTCAAAAAAGCTATTATTATCACACTTAATTTTGTAGACTGTCAACTTTTACCCCCAGTGGCGTATGCTGAGATTAAGACATGAGCTACCACTAGGCTTAGGTTACCTCTTTTCGATAGTTAGTTTAGTGAATGTCAAGCCCTAAGCGTTCTGAGCTGCAGCCAATAACGTAGCCTGCTGTGCTGTTTCACAAGCTACTGCTACTGGCACTACTCAACACCTGATCAGTGGAGAAGGTAGCATAAGGTTTAGCAAATTAAAGTCTTGTGGCGAAAAGGATAGAATGCTTGCCTTTGGTCCGATGGGCCCGGATCAAAGAATCAAACCCGACGTACTTTTAATTCCCTTGGTTTTGGAGCTGGGTGTTTGTTACGTCTTCGCCATTCATTTTATCCTCATTAGGTTACCACCGAGCCTTTCAGATGCTATGCACTATTCTTGTTCTTCTTGTTCTTGTTCTTCTTCTTCTTCTTCTTCTTCTTATTATTATTATTATTGTACCGGGTGGTACACCTCTACGCCGCACGTTTAAATCTTCCGCCTTAAAGTACTCCTCTACAGCATAAACAGTGAACTTTAAACTGGACCAACTTAAATTTTTCCTCTGAAGATGTCACTGTGTGAATTTCGACTTGTTTTTGTTTACTATTTATCAAGAAGTTTGGACATTCTCTCATATATGTCACCGCCGAAAAAACTTTGATCATGCACCCTGGTGCGAAGTGAAGGAACTTTATTTGAAGAAATTTTGTATTCATAAGTTTGTTCTTTACTAAATTTCATTCATTCAGTTGTGGGTTGCCAATATTTATCTTTCTTTCCGCCAGTTTTGAATTTAGCCAATCCAGAATTTCTGTAATTAAATTCTAACCAATCACTGGCTTCTTCTTCGTTTTGGTGTGTAACTTTAAACTAACCAATAAAAGTGAGAGGGTGTAGCTTTATTATTCATGAAAGGTCTCGAACTTTCCCCGAGGGTTTATAAACTGCGGATTTTCACGTCTCTTGGCCATTTGATTAACATCTAACCTAGTGTATAGACGTGTAGCAGGAGGCGGGAAGCGCCTCTTTCATCTGGGAGCAGGTCTTCAATAAGGTAATGGCCATTTAACATCTTTATTTCTTGCTAGCTAAGCAGTTTAACCCGCGGGAAAGATCCGAAACCTTTTACAATGTAACCTCATTTCCTAAATATGCAATTTTCTGCAGGCTTATGTAAAATCTTACTTACATTTGTAACTGTAATTCGGGGATAGAGAGTGATTTACCCTCTCGAGCTCCCATTCATTTTGGTTTGAGGTGACTACGTTTTGGTAACTGATTTTCTTCTATTACTTAATGTTTTAAATTTCTTCCTTATACGAGTCACCTCCATAGTTTGGGAATAGCCCCTGTTTCATCGGCCTAGTGCCTCCTAGGTTTTAAGAATGTATGTGTATTTAGGAGTGCAACTACCCGCCTCCATTCTTTTGGGTATTCCGGGCCATTTACTTAACCTGTTCTTTCCCTGCTAAGGCCCAGTAGATTGGGTACAAGATACCCCCGTGTCATTGTTGTAAGTCGTGCCTTGATGGCAATCAATTAAAGTCTGATATTGCCTTGAATAGGCGTGAAAAACTGAGAGCGTGTTAGCTCTTTTCCAGTGTGTAAAAGTGCCTTTGGGAGGCTGATGTTGCAATTTTTGGGAGCAAGTGCTCCATGTGGTAGGGGTTTTCTGCCCCTTTGAACAAATTGTGCTTTTGTTAAACTAGGGGCGTGAAGCCCGAGAGTGTTAAAGTTCTGGAATCTTGGATCTTTCGAGTCTTGTTTCCAAATTGTTATTTCACAAAGTGAAATGTTGTTAAGGTTTTGTCGTTGATTGATTGTTAAAATTCAAAAATATAAGCTTTATTTGAAGTTTTAAATTAACTTCGATTCTGTAGTTAGACCCATTTATCCCAGCACCTTCTTTCACCTCTGCTGTTCCACAGAAATCCCGGAACACTTATTATTATTATTATTATTATTATTATTATTATTATTAAATTAAATTATTTAATTTTACAGCATTGCCAGCAGTCGTACCCATTGTTCACTGGTTTAAGACCTTTTTCGGGACATCAGTGGTGGTGTCCGACCCATGATCACAGGTTCGATTCCAACCAATCAAAGAGAACACTAAACCTGAAAGAGTGCATTTCATTCTAGCCGATCTAACTATGAATAGAAAATTATATTACTCGTATTACAGTAGCCCTGCAGTGTCTTTCTACAAGGATGTAGAAGCAAAAGGGAGTGGAATACCAGCACTCTGTTTCTGTATAATTAAGTCAGAAATATGAAGTGAGGAATTATATACGATGAGGGACATATGTGTCAATTAGCAAACTTCCGGAGAATTTTGACTCTTTGAGTTCCCTCCTTCGTTAGCAGTGGCGATCTGACGGACCGAAACCTAGCACAGCTGGTCCCAGCTTCTATCGGGCATTCAGCAGCAAGCGGTGCGTTGTGAGGTGAGGGGAGAAAGATGCAATGCCTGGGCTGCAATATCTTTGTCCTATGCCTTCCACTCAGAAGTGCGCGCGAAGTTTTGTCTCATTGCGCTCAAGTTTTGTAAATAGAACAATGAGCAAGATGCTTCCAGTATAGTGTGCTTTAGATTCCCATCATTCTCATTTGAGGTTAAGGCTTCACCGATAGCCTCGGTAGCCCTCAATATACGCCACTGTTACTTCTCTGTCGGAAAGTCGCTCAGAGAGCATTAGAAAACCTAACATTTTTGGTTAATATTTTTACAATTTTGATGTACTCACCCATTTGCTATATCCCACAAAGCCGGGCACTTTTTAGTCTACCCCCCACTTCTAATACCCAAATCGCCACTACTGAGAGTGGAGGTCGCAGAGGTGATAATTTTTGTTTTAAGAGGAAGTACAACTTAGGCAACCATCCTCTCTTAGGCCGAGAATTGTGGCGCTGCGTCACCATGACCCAACACCGCACATTTCTGGTTTTTTAATTCCTCAACGGTCCAGTAAATGCGCTTCCCCCTCCTAGTACCTTCCTGGCGCCCAGTAGTGGCGATTAGAGGGTGAATACATTAAATTATTATTCCATTTTTATCTGGCTGAAACTAGGAATATTATGAATTATTAAAACAAGCAATTATTGGTACAAGCCTTGTTTTCTTATCAGCGAATTATTTCCTTTTTCTTTAATTATTAACAAAATTATTATCGGTAATACGTACAAGATGTCGCTCTTCGCAGGAAACCGATTTGTATAGCGCGATAGCATGTAGTGGACACTGCGATATTGTGCCCTTTTTAAGGCGACAACTGCGGTGAACTCTTCCTTCTTCTGTGCGCCGGCTGCTCCTGTAATAAATGACATGTAAATAATACTCACCGCTGCATGTAGACTCTTCTTCCTCAGTCGTGACCGTCCGCTATCCCCGGAGAGAGGCCACCCGTAGAATAAGGAGTGAGGGAATGAAAAGAGGGGGTAAACTAACTAAAATGACGGTACCCAAAGACTGAATAAAATTTAAATAAAATACTAATTTATTGAAATAAAATGCAAAATGCTAAAAATGAACGTAAACTGAACCAGTGAAAAATGTAAACAAAATGAAATCAATGACTAAGAAAATTAAAGATTGAGGATCTGCCTTACAAAACATCATAATCTGCCTAATAAACTGACTGAAAGTCAAACACCTTAATTAAAATTATTCCAGACTCTGTTGACACTGTCTTCAAGTTAATAACATGACTCAGTTTAAAACTCTAGTCATGAAAAACCACCTTCTTGAAATACAAAATTATTACGTAGAAAATATCTCTCAAAAATAAATTAAAATAGTTGAATCATAATAAAGTGAAATTGTTACGTCATCACTCCACTGACTTAAAGGAGTTATCAAATATTTATCACATGTGGCTCATTTGGTAGAGTACCCAAATTTAAATAATCATGTACAGCACTAACCAAGTGTATCATATAAGGAATAACTCGAAGAAAAACAACAGCCATGAACATCACACTTCATTTCCGACATAACCATTGTCTTATTCAAACACCTCATGATTAAACAAAATAAATTATTGAAACATCAAATCTGAGTGTATCGACCACTCATCTATATTTTAAACTTCACTTGCATACCTGTGATAGACTGGACTTCTTAAGAATAAACCAAAATTTAGGCCAAGTGCCTGATGTTAACATATCAAATGATAGCGATCCTTGTACATTAAAATTTCTATTGAATTTGCCGCTAACTGCATTTCATTATCAACTCATATTTGTGGTATCACCACTAGATGGAGGCAGATGCCATCTTGTTTACCTCATTCATTGCGGCAGTTTTATACAATTTGTTTATTAAAGATCGCTTCATTTTGCAAATAAAATGTAGTGGATTTTAAAAGGTTTGGTAATTACTTAAATGCCTGGTATGAGCATACCACTACTATCATTTCGACTGTGACTTAATCGATGATCGATTAACCTAACATCTGAAATCTAATTTACATCATTACATCTATTAACGGAGAAACACTGCTCCGACAAAGAAAATACAAAAATAAAACTAGCCTATCTACACCTATCTATTTACATCAGATCAAAATATAAATAATTCACATACGCTTGCGTCCTACAAATACACGGTAAAGAAGTACACACAGAAAGAAAAACAAACAAACAAACTAGATCCCACCATCGCGGCCTACTGGAAATTAATAAGGATGGAATGCGCAAAATAAAGTCGGAGTCTCCATAAAAATATACCCCGCTGCGAGTAGCAAAAATATTGCGAATTTGACGGCAATCTCTAAACTCAGACGATAAATGTCTGGACATGATACAATTTAACCTTGATGGACAAATTACTGTTATTTCATGTCATCCATGACTCTACATGATTATCGAAAAACACATTGACTCGTCGCTCTGCTCACATTGTACAATGGCTAGCATTATTTGCCGAACATCTACTTTCCCTGGAATTATTTAAACAAATACAGGCTTCTGCCTACAACCATAACCCATGTCGTAACACATTTAACACTCGTGGTTAAATTCTTCATTTCACAATTCTCTTTACTCATTAATTCTCGACGTCATTATTATTCATTATTCTCACAATACGGCCTCGCTCGTATCCGGCGGGCAAGATATCTGTCGTGCACATTACGACTTCTTACGACACTTCATGACATGGTCCAAATCATATTTCCATCATCAACGTAGATCATCAGGGATATTAATCATCTAGCTCGATCTCTCGATCATTCTCTGCTTAACATATCACAAAATCTCAGAGCTGACTCATCAATGGCACTCACTGTTTCTATATAACAAAAAGATGACGAGATTGCCTCTCAAAACACAGATGTTGAAACATGTGTAACCGCAACTACACAGAAATAAATACTCGCGTCTACCAAAAATCGTCGCAAAATACACGGGATAAGTACAATCAAAAACGTCGCATCTGAAGGATGATCCCCAACAAAACAGGCTGAAATGCGCAAAATAAGCAAAAATAAAACATTAAAATCATCGCGGCGGCGTCTACAAGATCAAAACTCAAACAAAATATAACTCAAAAATCAACGATCTAATCACATGATGAATCATAATAATAATAAACTGGCATTACACACATAGATCAAATATCAAAGCTGCCTAACTGTCAAAGTGACATACTACAGAAATAATCAATAAAACACGCAAAGAACATCTACCTAAACGAAGTGCACAAATAACCTAGCTGAAAGTGCAACATAACATTATTATTATTATTATTATTATTATTATTATTATTATTATTATTATTATAGTTACAATTATCAACCGTGAATTATTTACAATCCTACCTAATACTCTAAACTACACTGATCATCGATTAATCACAGTCCTACATATTTATTTACATTATTTATTGATGCTCATACCTGTGTGATGGAGGCATGTCGGCTCACCCTCTGGCCTCGGTCATGGTGAAATTAGAATTCCATCTTCACGCTGCTGTGGTATTCCAAAATTTTACACACGCCAATTTGACACATATTTGCCATGCCGTAACACACGTTTATATTAGTATACAACACTCGCATTTCCTCTCACTCCAGTGAAAGTTAGACGATCCCACTGCAGACTTCTGTTGTGTAGTTGGACGGTCGTCTCGCTGTCTACCTGGAAATCACCTGTTGGTCTGCACGCCGGTCTCTCAGCTTTGTTTACCCCGCAGCTTACAGAACATTAACCCCAACGGAACATAACTGTTTGCCCAAGGTTTGCTACTGCGGCCTTCATTGAAGAAAAGTCATTCTCCTCCCTGTCTGTCTTTACTCGTTTCTGCCCGTAAATCTCTCGCTTGCCAAACAGTTTATTGAATGTCAGAAGCAAGCTAAATACAGTTTATGTTGTGGAGAAAATTTATGCTGATAACAAGTGAAACTACCCGTGGGTTAGAGAGGTTTTTATGTAATTATGCTGAAAACATGGACTTGTTCCTCTCGACTCGTAATATAAGTTCATTTAAGTTGAAAGTGTAGCTCTTGCCTGTTCTCCCTGTATTTACAGTAAAAGTTTGTTAAAGTGTTCATTTTCTGAAATGTTACTCTCCCAAGTAAATAATACAAGGCTTTCTCAAAATGCCTACAAGTGTCTAATCGCTTTCTTACCAGCTAAAGTAAAGCTGACTAAATGAATTAGGTGACACACTCTGTCACTCTGTCAAACGAAGATTCACTGAGAATACTGAAGAAAAACTGAGACTATTACAGAATCACTGCGAAGACTCTAGAAAACACACTGTTACACTCAAGACACTGAGAGTACTCAAAACAACGCACTGAGGATCCTCAAGACAACACACACTGAGAGTACTCACGACACTGCCAAGACTCAAGAGACACAATGAGAATTCAACCCTCTGGTCGCTGGGTTTTGTAAAGAGTCCTCCCACCACCTAGAAAATAGTTCCGTGGAAGGGATGTGGCGTAATAATCTAGTCCTAGGGAGCGCTTAATCGTACATCCGTAGGTTATAGTTTTCAAAATTTATATGCAGAACTTCCTAAATTTTGTCCGACTTACATGTGATATTGCGCCGCGGGAAATGATCACAGGATAATCCACACGACGGCGCGCGTCACTGGTGTTATTTTCTTCCGGTGGACGGCTCCATCCCGCCATGACAGCTCATTCTTCTGGGTCCTCTTACTCCTCCGTGCGAAGTTACATTTTATTAATTAGGCACTAATTAACCACAGATTTGCACTGATAATTCACCAAATATTATAAAGAAGTCAGAACACTGTTTTTCACCACCTCACCGGGCTTCAGATAACGAAATACTGACTGTAGATTCCCGGTATGACAGCTCATTCAAATTTAGAATTTTGTGATTGGCTGAGACTTTCGCGCCCTTCGTAGCGTGGGTGCTTCCACTTCCTCCCAACGGTTGGCGGGTATTTTCGCTGTCCCTTTTGTCCGAGCTAAGTAGGTCAGGCCTCAACGCGTGATTTTCTCGTGAGAACCAAACAGCAAGTCGCCACTCCCAGGCGGTGTCATAAAATTTATTGGATAGACTCCTTAGGGTGGTTTACAATTTGGTCATGCTCTGAGAAGAGTTTCATGGATTCGACTTGCCGCCTGACTGGCGCCAGAAAGTTCCTTTGTGACTGCTAGTTTCACAGCCTAACTGTGGTATCTCATATGCGAAATATTCAATTTTAATTCGTAAATTAATTAGGTAAATTCGCTTATGGGTGCAATATGATTCACCTGCTTACCGCGCGCATTCGCTAGTCTGGCAGGCTCTTTAGTGCCTGTTAGATTTTTAGTGTGAAGTCAAAAGCTAAAAGATTTTTAAATGCATAATCACACCGTACTTCTATTTAATTGTAATGCGTGTGTAATACTGTTCATTTGGTGAAAGTTTTTATCGTAGAGAATTGAATCAAAATCTCGAAAAATTATTACCGACTTAAGTTGGTAAACTGTCAACCTTTACCTCTCAGTCGAAATTCGCTTACCATGTTTTAGCTTTTAGCCCACTATATCCTACAACCACACATACACATTTTTTGCCCCCTCCCCCCACTTTTTACACAACCCGGTCACCATATCTCAGTCCGATCCCACGCATTGTTCATATGTCTGTGTCTCAGTGACCCATTGCCACTAGTTTCGCGTGCAGTTTGTATCCGCTGTCTTGTTTTTAATTTGTTCGTAGATTATTTTCTATTCCATCAAGATGTTTTTGCTAGGGGCTTTACGTCGCACCGACACAGATAGGTCTTATGGCGACGATGGGATAGGAAAGGCCTAGGAGTTGGAAAGAAGCGGCCGTGGCCTTAATTAAGGTACAGCCCCAGCATTTGCCTGGTGTGAAAATGGGAAACCACGGAAAACCATTTTCAGGTCTGCCGATAGTGTGATTCGAACCTACTATCTCCCGGATGCAAGCTCACAGCCGCGCGCCTCTACGCGCACGGCCAACTCGCGCGGTCATCAAGATTTTACCCTTAATTTTGCTGAAATTAAAGATTTGTAGTGTCTTGTAATGACAGGCGTGAGAATATGCGTATAGTTCACAGGAAGTTCCTGTAGTTATTACGACAGGAACTGGTTGTGGATTTCATGAGATTGAGACAGCAGCAGACGAGTCTGCCAAAGAGACTGAGGTCTGGAATCTTATTTATACTCAAAGAAGATGAGGGAACTCACAAAGGCAACAGGCCATTAGAAAGGCTCTCGATAAAGGAAGAGATGTGAGTTTTGTCCCAGCAATACAAAGACATATCATTCCTGTCCAGTTTGTATGTAACAAGTCTGTTTGTCAAGACAGAAGTTCTTAATAATTTGGTATGCCTTTCCTGGCCAGATGTTTATCTTCTGGTACGGGCTAGAATAAATTTGTTACTTCCCCTGACCTGTCTCAGTCTCATTCATGGCTTTCTCAATATGAAAGTGACTGAGGTATGAGTGATGCTAGTAATACCATTCCAAGTGCAGCCAGTCCCTGCTATGAATGATGTGAAAATATCGTTCATAGGGTCGGCTGGTGCATGCATTTCAGTGGGTTTGGCAGACTGCTATGTAATAGCAACTTCTGGATCGGGGAGGAAAGCAACGGGAAACTACCTCACTCCTCATTTCCTAGTATGCCTCTTTAATGACGCTTAGGCTATCTATGATAGCTGTTGGCGGAGCAGTGGAGGATCAAACCAAACTTCGGGCTGAATACCCAACATACATATAATAATTGCGTAACTCTACCTTTACTTTCCTGTACAATTTTATTTTGAGAATCAAAAGTCAATGGGACTTTTATCATCTAGTAATTTGTTTCTATGACACATGACCGTGGTCGCCAACCTTCGCTCCGAAGCCCCCTTTCAGTCGCTTCTTACGACAGGCAGGGGAGACCGTGGACCTCATTTACAGAGGAATGTGGGGAACTTGTACAATACCATGCGCTCATTGTTTTCAGCTGAATTAACAGGATCGGTGATGGTGGTGATTATTGTTTAAAGAGGAACTACAACTTCTATATATCGCTAGTCAGATCAAAAATGGAAGGAATTCGACATTTCCAAAGTTATCGGCCAGAGAAAGTTTAGGGCCACGAAGGGCGTGAAAATGAAAGACTTCCTAAGTCTCAAATGCTTTAATACCGTCGGGGTCGGAAAAGACCATGAGTTGACCAAGAGAGGTCGGATAGCATAGATGAAAGTGAGCAGCCTGCCACAAGTAAGTGGAAGCAATGCCAGGACTCAGCTAAGGGCCCTGTGTTTGCCAACCCTGGCTTCCAAATTGAAAGCCCCTGGGGCTCTTTGTATTCGCCTCTTACACTGTGGGTGTTATTCTACCGCCCACAACCACAGGGGTTTTAACGGGAACGGGTACAGATAATCTTGAATTACGGATACTGCAGAAACTACTTCCAAATGTAGGGAAAATAATTAATTGATTGAATTCTCGAAGGGTAGGATACTTTTCCGTAAGAGCGGAGAAGGGTCATCGGACCTATTTGGTGGTGATTATTGTTTTAAGAGGAAGTGCAACTAGGCAACAATCCTCAACATAAGACTAACCAGAGAAAAACAAATGGAAGGGATCCGACACTTCGAAAAATGAAGGTAAAGGCCAGAAGGAAGACAAGGGCCACGAAGGGCGTGAAAATGAAAGCCTCCGTAGGCCTCGAGTGTTTTAATAGTCAGGGTCGGAAGAGAACAAGAGTTGACGCAGGGAGGTCGGATAGGAGGGATTTAAGCGAGGGGCCTTGGGCAAGGAAGTGGAAGCAATGCCAGACTCAGCTAGGAAACTCCGTCCTCGGAGGCCCGGGTTCGATTCCCGGTACCGCCAGAAAGAATGGCAGGAGGGCTGGTATATGGTTCAAATGGTACATGTAGCTCACCTTCAAAGGGGGTGTGCCTGAAGAGAGCTGCACCAGCTCGGGACGAGCTAGGAGACTGTGGCTGCCAAATCACCAAATCACGCTCCCAAGCTGCTTGTCCCTGGTTCTCCTCTTAGCGACCTCTTACGGCAAACAGGCGATACCGTGGATGTAATCTACGCCCGCCCTCAGTTTCTCCCGAATGCAAGCTAACAGCTCGGCGGCTCTAGATTTCGCACTAATATACCGCACTGAAGTACCTAGCTCCAGTATCAACACGCTTGGTTGTGTATTTTCCTGACAACAATTATCCCATAGCATGTTATTGAGTTTGCGTTCTTAATTACCGGCAGTGGTTCATAAACAAATGGACAGCTGTAATAAATTTACGAGGGCAAATTGGACAGCCTGTAATAGGTGGGAGCAAATTAATTTATGCACAAACGTGATCGTATATATTGTGTACTAATGTGGCTTCTCTATTGAGTGTCAGCGTGCCCCACCACCTAATTAGTTTCCAACTTGCTCGGTGGATACGTAAAAAGGCCAACTTGTTTAAGCTGTGATCTACCGATCGCTGCCTTACAAGAGAGATTATTCACTGTCTGGACGTGGACTTCCAAGATTACTTGCCGCTAGACCAAAGAAAATTTATCGGTGGTCTCAAACAAAACATTGACTCATTAGTTAGGAGTCCTTTACAGAAATTTAAGTCGAAGTTCATAGTTGTTGATCAGTTTCTGTGAACTACTTTTATCTATCCTCTGAAAAATGCAAATATCACATTCTCTCTTATTGAGTCCTGAAAAGATAAGTGAAGTGAAGGAAATTCTGCAGTTACCAGTCGATACCCCTGATGCAATGACAGTATTTCTCTACTAAAGTAAGGTGAATGAATATCTTTAAAGACGAACGGGAAGCTAATCCGCAGCATGTAAATTCTTTGTATCGCGTCAAAAGTGCGCATGAGCGCATTAATTCAATTCGCTTTCTGGCGCAAGAAGAATCATTATGTATTGCATCATAAGGTCTTTCAGATGATTCAACTGGCTTACAAAATAAAATATAAAGAGGCATATTTTTTATTTTTACAATTGCTTTATGTCACACCGACACAGATAAGTCTTACGGCGACGATGGGATAGGAAAGGGCTAGGAGTGGGAAGGAAGCGGCCGTGGTCTTAATTAAAGGTACAGTCCCAGCATTTTTCTGCTATGTAAGTGAAAAACCACGAAAACCATCTTCAGATTTGCTGGCAGTAGGGTTTGGACCCACTATTTCCCGCATGCAAGCTCACAGTTGCGAGCCCCTAACCGCACGGCGAGCTCGCTCAGTAAGAGACATCAGAGGAATGTTGAGAAAGATGAAGTATTAGAAATAGTGCCCTTTAAAAGTTCATGGATGCGGTGTAGCTTTGTTTGACGAATATATTGAAATGCCTAGTAATTAAAATGGGACTCACTACCTTTAAACGGAGAGAAACCCTGAAAATTCAGTGCAACGTTCCTCCAGTAAGAACTGTTGATCTGCGATGCAAAGGTGGTATTCGCAGCAGGAGTTACAACAAGAGCAAAACCGTGCTCATGTCGTCGGCTTTTGTCATCGCCGAGAGATTTTAAGTAACAACCGACACCATCTCTTGCAGAAGATGATTGCTAAAACACTCACAAATAACAAGTACGAAGTTCATGAGGTGCTTCACTGCGTGGCTGAAGATGGAAGCATTCGCCGAATAAATATCATTGCGTTGGACAGGATAAAGGGAAGAGGGCATTATCGCTGCATGCCTGATCTAGCTGCACGCTGTTGACAAGCTGACCCTTGACTGATAACTTTCCGAGTACCTGTATTTGTTTTCAAAGTGCTCAACAGTAGACTTAGACACAGGCAAAAGAACGTAAAGCACTATAAGATTTCCAAAATACGCGTGAACTACATCAGATACTAGGATACATTAAAATCATTGGGTCGGCGGATGCAGAGTGGGTCTTGACCCACAAGTGGCCGCGGCTGTTCCGTGGTCCGACAGCTCTGCACTCTGGCCGGCCAACCGAGCAGAAGGGTTCTACTGTAGCTCTACGCCTCTGAATTCGGAACGGAGAATGCCTGGTCCCCACCGTCGGCTGTCCTGGGAATGTTTTTCTGTGGTTTTCCTTTCTCCTGCACTAAGGCGAATGCCGGGACAGGCAACCCCCTCACCTTCTCCACGCACATCTTTCACCGTAGCAAATATCCGCCTCTGTAGCGTAACGGTTAGTGTGATTAGCTGCCGTCCTCGGGGGCCCGAGTTCGATTCCCGGTACTGCCAGAAATTTAAGATGGCAGGAGGGCTGGTATGTGATTGAAATGGTACATGCAGCTCACCTCCATTGGGGGTGTGCTTGAAAAGAGCTGCACCACCTCGGGATGAGGACACGAGCTTACTTACTTACTTACCGTAGCAAATCTCCCGGTCTGGGGGACGGCATCACCGTTCGAGAGGCCCGCCTCCCCCTTCAGGGGAGGAATGAAAACATTTTAGTAGTAGTTAAAGTCACTGTGGAGGAGTAAATATCTCTGGAAACAATGCTTGTTTTGAATAAGTCCATGTGCATTACTTAGAGGGAGGTTCTGCAAGCTTGGAGGATGGGTATGACCTGGTTTCGCTTTGATACCGGCTGCAGATGCAATGGCTATCACGATTACAACTGTTGTAATTTGAAGGTGTGTGAAGGGTAAGATTTACTGTACAAGTTCTCTTGACAACTGCTATGATTTTTCCTGATAGCCACCACATAGTGATGAATTACTATCCCGCTACTACATATGTACATTTAAATAAGGAATTACTGCATTTTTCTGGCACTAAGCAATAGAAAATACAGTAATATTAACCAACTAAACTAAACAAGAAATAGTGTTGCAATTTTTTTATCCCAAAGTACTGCCTGCCTCTCGTATCCCGTAGGCAACAACTTGCCACAACGCAGAGCAACCCACGGTGAAATGTATAAACACTCCTAACGAGAATAAGAATTAACTGTGACAGCATCCCGCAGCCTTATACTTCGAAATATTCCCCATTTTTTTGTTTCATGCATATTTCTTATGACCTAAGCCAATTTTCAATCTCATCGGACTGGTGGCTGCTGAGATATTATAATGACTGAGTGCTCTGTCACACACACACACACACACACACACACACACGAGCGCGCGCGCATACACGCACACAAACACACACACTCCTTTGAATCAACAAAATTAAATCAAATGGTGTCTGGCTTTTAGTGCCGGCAGTGTCCGAGGACATCTTCGGCTCGCCAAGTGTAGGTATTTCGATTTGATTCCCGTAGGCGACCTGCGCGTCGTGATGAGGATGAAATGATGATGACGACGACACATATACCGAGCCCCCGTGCCAGAGAAATTAATCAAAGTAGGTTAAAATTTCCAATCCTGCCGGGAATCGAACCTGAGACCCCTGTGACCGAAGGCCAGCACGGTAACCATTTATCCATGGAACCAGACTTTGTACTAACAATTTGGGCACCATTGAGAAACAATGGCAATATCGCAGGGTCACGTACGTGGATACAGGCACTGGGCATAGTAGAATACATTAAATAACAAACTACTGCACCACATCAAGCATTTATTGCAGGATAAAAAAACACTTGTACAGTGTTGGACCCACTGATCTCTATACATGGATGGCTGGTGGCTTGGGTAGCAGTAAGCCGAATAGAAGATGACTGGCGTAGTAAGATGGCAGCGAGCGCACCGTGCAGTAGACCCATTGAATAGACCACGAGGAGCGCGCTTGCTTTGTTTATGCTTAGTTCAGTGACGCCAAACCCCTTGATTGTAGTTCCACGGGTGTTCTGTGCTGTGTTATTTCAAAAGAAATAGTAGTGTATTTTATGAATTTAGGTTTGTTGCCTTGTAGTATGCTTGTAAATTCGTTCGTTCCTAATCTGTTTATCCTCCAGGGTTGGTTTTTCCCTCGGACTCAGCGAGGGATCCCACCTCTACCGCCTCAAGGGCAGTGTCCCGGAGATACAGACTTTCGGTCGGGGATACAACTGGGGAGTATGGCCAGTACCTCGCACAGGCGGCTTCACCTGCTATGCTGAACAGGGGCTTTGTTGGGGGATGGGAAGTTTGGAAGGGATAGAGACAAGGAAGAGGGAAGGAAGCGGCCTTGGCCTTAAGTTAGGTACCATCCCGTCATTTGCCTGGGGGAGAAGTAGGAAACCACGGAAAACCACTTCCAGGATGGCTGAGGAGGGAATCGAATCCCCCTCTACTCAGTTGACCTCCCGAGGCTGAGTGGACCCCGTTCCAGCCCTCATACCACTTTTCAAATTTCGTGGCAGAGCCGGGAATCGAACCCGGGCCTCTGGGGGTGGCAGCTAATCACACTAACCACTACACCACAGAGGCGGACACTACTTGTAAATTACAAAATTAAATTTAAATATGCATGTATTTATGTGAAATCCGAATGAAGAAGCATCCTACCGGGTATTAACATACCGCAATGTTCAGCTTATGGATGTACAAACAGAAACGATCAGCAGAAGGAGAAATCATTTCATCGGTGAGTTTTATACTGTACATAATAATCTTCCTAGGGTAGTGTTTTGAGTTTTAGGTTTATTGTATCTTATTTCGCATATTCTGGGAGCAAAATGGCAATTTTTCTAGGTTTCCTTTCTCGAAACCCGAACATGTAAGAGTATCAGGTGGGAGACTTGGGAGCCTTCTTAAACAGCTGTTCTCTGCTCCCATCACGTTGAGGAAGACTATTTAGATAAAAATGGACAAACTGCACGCCTTAGAAGTGATGTATAGCCAACTGTATTCAATTTTACTGAACATTAACTGCAAGTAAAGATTTACTTTTATTTATATTTATTTGTCATAATTAAACTGACGGTTTTTATGAAATAATTGACGTGACCTTATAACAATATTAGAAAATGAAGTCTGGAGGAATTCTAGACCTTATTTACGTCAGTAATAATTATGGGTTTCAGACACGAGTGGTGGGAGAAGGCAAAGTGTGGTGGGTGTTTTAGGTTAACCCATTATACTAGTGGTATTTGGGGCTCATTTAACGGGTGTTACATATTTCTGATGATGACCATCAATATTGCTTTGGTAGCTGAATTTAGTTAAAGAGGTCTGTAATAGTAAATTAAGCTGCAGGTAATGTGATATATTGACAAGTTTTGAATATTTGCTGGTTTTATGAATATGTACATTTGCTTCAATGATATTTTAATTTGCTAAACTGCGCGTTACTTCATAGAAACAGGAAACAGGAATTCATTATCTAGCACCGATTATGGTATGTCGAATCTAGGCCTGTATAGTGAGCTACGTTTATAGGTACATCATTTTAAGAATGCATAATTTCGTGACATGTACACAATTTACAGCAATGTTTCCAGAAACTGATTTTCACTCGTATTGTGTTACCGATCGCTAATTGCATGTATTCAGCACCTAAGTTAATATTAGTCGGCCGTTATTATACACTCATTTTTATTGTTATCCCGGGGATTTACTGACCTCGGAACGACATGTCAGTGATTCCAATGTCCTTATCCTTTGAGTGAACATGTCCCTATATTTTTAGTTATTCCAACGCGCCATTAATTGCGATTTAAAATTGACTATATTATCATTGCTTCCCCATAAGGAGAGCTCTAGGATGGGTACGCCAACATGGCGAACCGCGCGCTCAACTTGGCGTACTTTCTCCTGCAGCGGAGAGCTGCCATCAGCGATCCATGTATAGAGATCAGTTGTTGGACCACCCGAAGCATAAAGACGTCGGATATTCCTTTTCTTACTTTCTTTGCTATTTATTTAACGTCACGCTAGCACAACGAATGTTTTCGGCGACGGGAGGACGGGAAAGGGCTAGGTGGGAAGGTAGCGGCAGTGGTCTTAATTACGTTACTACCCAGCATTTGTTTGGTGTGAAAATGAGAAACCACGGAAAATCATCTTCAGGCTGCCGACCGTGGGATTCGAACGCACTCCCGAATGCAAGCTCAAAGCTACGCGACATTAACCGCACAGCCAACTCTCTCGATCGGATGTTTTCCTGATGAAGATTCTGCCACATCTGATCCGCCATAGCTGCAGTTGTTGCCGCTGCCCGAAGTTCTACCCTGTCTCGTCCCAGACGCTCTCGACAGGCAGGTGGTCTCGAGACCTTGCTGGCTATGGAAGCATGTTGACATCGTTAAGGTCGGACGGAGTTACCCGTGCTGTATCAGGTCAAGCATTATCTACTGGAAAATGGCCTTGTCGAGTTGCACAGGAAGGGAAGCACACACGGTCACAGAAATTCCTAGAAGTATTAACGCATAGCGGAGTTCACCACCAGTGAGGAGCAGCAACCGTAGGAAATGGTAGACTACACCATGGCACCTGCTGTTGGGGCGGTGTGCCGCTCTTCAATGAAGCGTGGATCACTGCGCAGATTAGGACGTCTTCAGACTCGAATTCGGCGGTCGTCTCTGTCCAGACAGAACCGTGATTCATTGCTAATCAACAAGCTGCCACATTGCTCGTTTCTGGTAGAAGTTCAAACGTGCTCGATGATGCTCAGCTGGTAATGATAGGCGTCCTGCTCTGCTAGCTGTGTGGATATGGTGCTGATGAAAATATGCGTATCCCAGTTTGCCGTGACATATCTCTGGATTGTGTGCTGCGGCACCCATAGATTGCTTACATACTGTCGCATGATAAAACGATTCTCCGTATTGATGGTCCGTCAAGGGTCGATCCGCGACTTCTGGACCGTGTGTGTACCTTCACGTTCCCGCTGCTTAGCACACCAACGCGCAGTGTAGTAAGAAGAGTTCAAGGGGCGAGCATTGCGTCGAAATATCGAACATACCTGCCTTAGTCGGATGATGCGCTAACATTATATACGTAATAAGAAGAGAGTCGGCTGCGTTGTCGTGCCATCGGCAGCCCTGTAGTCTGTGTTCTATAGTTGCTCTACTGACACATGTTGACGCACTACTTTGAGCCCACGGCCACTTCCTTTTCCATCGTCGCTTGCTGACTCCCGGAAGACACGATGACTGTTCCTAGGTTCGATTCCATACACAGTTCAGTAATTCGCACAGTCAAACACAGTAAGCTACTTAATACTGATCGCCAAACAGCACCAGTTGAGCACTACAATTTTCTGCACAACAGCAGCAGTTAACACTGCTCCAATTCTATTCACATCACTGTTCCACACACTCCATGGCAGTCCACGGTAGCCCCTGCTCCCCAACATACACAGTATTCTTTTCCGTACGCGACGATACTCCGACTCCTGTGGGACATCGACGGCAACCAACACCGTTTTCACCTAAGACCAGTCACGGAACTCCTGTACTTACCCCAACACCCTGACTCCAACTCTGAGTGTTGCGGCTAGCCTCTCTTTTATATCTCGGGTGATGAGTACCGGAACATTCGCGATGTGGCTAGAGACGGAACATTCTCGTTGGACCTCCCAGAAACGCGCGGGGAAACCAGACGGAAAGGGCAACACATGGATAGGCCAGTGTGCGTGAAAATGAAAGACTTCCTAAGTCTCAAATGCTTTAATACCGTCGGGGTCGGAAAAGACCATGAGTTGACCAAGAGAGGTCGGATAGCATAGATGAAAGTGAGCAGTCTGCCACAAATAAGTGGAAGCAATGCAGGACTCAGCTAAGGGCCCCGTGTTTGCCAACCCTGGCTTTCAAATTGAAAGCCCCTGCGGCTCCTTGTATTCGCCTCTTACACCGTGGGTGTTATTCTACCGCCCACAACCACAGGGGATTTAACGGGAACGGGTACAGATAATCTTGAATTACGGATGCTGCAGAAAATACTTACAAATGTAGGGAAAATAATTAATTGATTGAATTCTCGAAGGGAAGGATACTTTTCCGTAAGAGAGGGCATAAGCGGAGAAGGGTCATCGGACCTATTTGGTGGTAGTGATTATTGTTTTAAAAGGAAGTGAAACTAGGCAACAATCCTCCATATAAGACTAACCAGAGAAAAAAATGGAAGGGATCCGACACTTCTTAAAATGAAGGTATCGGCCAAAAGGAAGACAAGGGCCACGAAGGGCGTGAAAATGAAAGACTCCGTAGGCCTCGAGTGTTCTAATAGTCTAAAAGCTGTACGCTGTATTTGCAATTGATATCTGTGTTATTTTAATAAAATGAAGATGGTTAACAGATGAAATTATCTTTACGTCCTTCTCCTTTCAGGGCCAACTTGACGAAGGGGTGCCATCAGTGATTGAATTCTTGATATCTTCTTCATAAGCTGGTGGTAAGTATCGGGAATTATTACCAGTGGGAACACTGTATTTTTCCGAGATTAACGATATATTCTGCAAATGAACGGATGTGTCATGTTTATTTATGATCATGAAATAATGCAGTCGCGGTATCGGTATATCATCTCGCGGAGATAAACATTAAGCTCATTCATCACAGACCGCGCATGAAATGAATATGCTAACTGATTTCTCGTGATTATGAATAATTAGATGTGGGGCTAAGTATTCATGCCTAGTCTATCCATCAAATCTCCTAATGTCCGAAGTTGTAACATTCTACCGTACTTAATGAGTAAAGAATTTGCTACTGGTCGATCAGTGGTAGAGTGCCCGACTCATGATTATAAGTTCGCGGGTTCGAGCCTAGCTGTAGTAGTCGGTGTTTGAAGGACGGCCAAAAATCTCGAAACTCCATGGCATTGTTCTTCGCACGTTAAACATTTCTGGATGTGCACTCAGTGTCATCCGTCAAATTTAAATTAACTCAGCTATACTAGAATTCCACTTTCATTTGTAGAAAGCAGCACGATAGCAATGTCGAAATTGGTAGGCAGGCTGCGTATATGGCACCACTTCGCAAGTTTTGCACCTCGGTAGATGAGGTCAAACGATTGTTATATTTATTTATTTATTTATTTATTTATTTATTTATTACGACGGTCCACAATGGGTGGGCGAGAGACGGCAGAGTCGTAGGACTAGACGTATAAAATAACCACATAAGGGAAAAACTACAACATATTTAGTATCTATCTTTTGTTCTTCTTGGTTTCTTTAACAGAACAACAATTAATGGGTGATGGATTACTCTGAAAAACAATTGGTAAAAAGATTTGTAATTTTACAAATCAAGTGGTCTTAGAGCCTTATTAATAGCACAGGATAATTGGACTTCCCATTTTCCAAGGCATGTACGCCTTCAGATACCAGCAAAAAACATCGTCGAGCCGAAAATGCCCTTTCATTTACAAGGTAAGGTAATGACAATGCAACATATGAAAGCGAGAGATTCATTAAGTAAACAAGAGCTGAGCTCATACTGCATATAGGTCAAGCAGAACTTAAATTTCGAAAGGAAGTCAGAAATGAAATTTAGAAAATCCACTGGTACAAAGTCGAGAGGGTATGCTGAAAGCTACCGAGCAATCCCATGGCATTACGTTTTAATGAAACCTAAGGGGACGCGAAGCCCAGCGAAGCAGGTGATAATCCCATGCTGATTTGTCATGAGGACAATAGAAGGTTATAGCCAAATGAGGAAATAAAATGTTAAATGTAGAAATCTTAGCCACCGGAAGCAATGTTGAAGAAAGGGAAACGAGGGTCCGCGTTCGTGTTTGCCTTTAAAGGATTACACCCTTTAAGGAGGCTCATTTCATTGCTCGAATGAACTAGAAAAGCTACGTAATAGAGAAATAATTCAGTTACCAGAACACCCGCATTAAAACGGACCAAGAAACGCCACTACCCTAAATTTTACATTCTACCATGCTGAAGAATACGTGTCTCCGTCGGCCACTGGAGATGTATAGTCACATGTTTATGATGTTGTAGCCTACTTTACCGGTTGCCCTAGCACGGAAGTCGCCTTAAGTGATGTCGAACCTCAGCAGATGATGAAGACAAAAAAACTGCAGGTAACTGCATGTCACATTTCTAATAGCAGACCGGCGTTTGATTCCCTGGAGAGAAAACAGCAGAGGCAACCTTAAGCCGTAATGCGTAGTAAATTTATAGTAACTCATATAACAACTCATTTATACCTGCTATGATACGTTCTCGGACCCCATTACCAGCTGAAATTAGTGGCATAAGGAATCCGAGGCTATTTAAAAGGAAACATTTAATGTGGTACTCAAACATGTAGATAGTAGGCCTATATCACGCTGCGCGCGTCGAACCAAGTATTCCTGCGACTGGACCTCGCACTACTTAGAAAGTTTCGATGGCTAGTTGATACTTAGTCTCTGCGATACCAGTGAGTAACCTGTACATTGTGGGACTTGTAATTCGTCTGATATTCAGACTTGGAAAATGAACGTGTGTAATTTCAAAGTCTTAAAGACTTATAGTATTCAGCAACAGTTGTACTTGACACTTAGTAAATATCTTAGTTGACGTGTGAATAACCGTAACCAACTTGGGGTTAACATAAATACTTCGCATGGTAATGATCTTGGACTGTTTGAACTTTGAATTTCATGAGTGTAGGTTATAACACTTTCATTGTCTTGGGAGCCTAGAACACTGTCATTTGTGTAGAAGAACTGTTCGCGCGTCATCTTAACAGGCTGTGCTATTTAAAATTAATGCATGTGGACTAACTATGTACCCAGTGTTATCGTGAAGTATAGGACTCATACTTGAATAATTGAGGTATTACAAGAGAGAGTCGCATATTTATTTTGCTGTGAAGTTGAGCAATTACAAACTGTGTTCCAAATGTAAGTTAATTTAACCCTACGAACAGTGAGCAGTAAGTGGTTAGATGAACTGTGCCGTGAACGATATTTCTCATGATCGTGATAGACGATAAAAGACTCGCTCCGACGTATTTCTCATCGAAGTGAATGGTGATAAATTGTGAAACAGTCACCAGTGATAACCGTACAAAATCAAATAGTGCACGTTTTCGACGTAGAACGACGGAGATTGACGTAAAACGGCGGAGATCGACGGAGATTTGGTACTACACGGGAATGGTTCCAGGGGCGTGGTACCATGGAGCAGCTTGGGGCCTGCTGACAGCCGAATCCCAGATTGCTGTTCGCAGAGTGGTTTTCTACTGTTCGAGAAGGCGTATATCAGGTGATGTCAGTGCTTTTCCATTAAATTCTGACTTTAAGCAGGACCTTTATGAACTAAGTCATTACGAACAAAGAACATTAAAGAATTTACTTCATTAATATTCTACTTGAACAGTATTAACGTTTTCCAAGTCAAGAAAGACTTTCAACAACAAAGTGCTCCCGTATACTCCCATTTATTAGAACTTTGAGGTATCAATTAAGTGCACAATTCGTGGTGAAAGTATAACATAAACTCCAAATTTGCCATATTTTTCATAACGTGTACTCAGAACTTTAAATAACTAGATTTGATTTCAAGTTTAACGTGTTCTCGAGAAGAAATTTGCTTTACTCAATTCATGTAGGAAGTGTAAATATGAAATCGCAAATACCCCTAGAGAGAGAGACTAGGATTTCTCATTTATTTACAACATTCTTGATTTATGACATGAAGAATATGATGGACATATCAAATTGGAAAATATTATTCAGTTAAATTTCATTTGAATTAATTTCGATGTTCTGTTGTTAGAAAAAAGGAGAATGAGGATTTATTTTCAATTAAATATTCATTATTTGGCGACACAATAGGAGGGCATTCTAGAGAATGAAATAAAGGAATGAAAGACGTAATATCTCTTATTTCGCCTTGCCATCCTCTCTCTGTACCATCTCCTAAGGACTCAGTACCCCTTAGAAAAACCTCATGCTATTAACAGTCAACTTTTCCTGGTACAATATGTGCCACTGTTTTCCCGTGAAGATGTTGAGCAGAGCCGTTCGGTATGGCAACCCTGTTGTCATAAGAGCAATACTGATTTCATAACATGGAATGAGCTATAGAAACAACTGCAAAAAGTCAACGTGTAGGATATGTGCCAGGCAAACTTTATGCTTCCTTATTAACGTTTGCATCTAGTACCTCAACATATGAAAGCACGCGTGTGTAAAGTGCGGCATCAAATACAGTAGTACCACATGATTTCAAACAAAACATTACACAGAAGTACGTTAAAATATGTATGCAACAGATCCGTTCCTATTCAGTTGTTTGAAGAATAGGTTCCCAGGTCTATGTCAAACAACGATTTAATGTTGCAACGGACTATGGACGAATAAAAGCTGCCAATATTCTTAATACAACAATTTATTTATTAAAAGATCGCCTAGCCGGGCTGAGTGGCTCAGACGGTTGTGGCGCTGGCCTTCTGACCCCAACTTGGCAGGTTCGATCCTGGCTCAGTCCGGTGGTATTTGAAGGTGCTCAAATACGTCAGCCTCATGTCGGTAGATTTACTGGCACGTAAAAGAACTCATGCGGGACTAAATTCTGGCACCTCGGCGGTTCCGAAAACCGTAAAAGAATAGTTAGTGGGACGTGAAGCAAATAACATTATTATTATTAAAAGATCGCCTTTTTGTTTAGATGACTATCCATTTGCCCAGAATATCCAAGACTTGCTGTTCTAGCGGAGAAAATATTGTCTATTTCAGCCTCCAATACGGCAAGTGAAAGAAATTTCAGTGACAAGTGACAAAAGGAAATCGCTTAACCATGATGTAGTAAATGATGCTCTCTTGATTCATTCTGTACTACAACAGACAATGCAATAACGACGAATCTTTGTGACATTGCTGAAGACAGTACAAGTTAATGTTCCGTGTCTACTAACGTGACAAGTTGATCTCACAGTATTTATAGTAAGTTTGTAATTGAATTACCTCAATGCATATTTCGTTAAAATATTTGCTTGGTGTCCAACATTTTATAGTCAGCCACTCTCGTTTCCTCGCTCGTCATAACGTCGCCACATGCTGCTAGCTCCAAGTCGTATGAGGTTCGAATGAGTGTGAGCGAATGTACCCAGTCGTTTACAGACCTCTGATTGGGATGTTGAGCGGGAAACCTTCCGTTTATTCTGAGAACATTTTTTTTTAATTTCCTTCATTGTCTTCTGTCATTTTCAGTCTTTCACCGGCTGGGATTTGAACCAGGCAGTCCCTCCTCATCTTCTCACTGTACGCTTTTTCCTTGCAACTAAGAGCTTGAGAAAATCTCGTATCACGTAAATCCCGTTCTACTCTTCACTCCACAATTAAAATCTTAGGTACCGAGGGAGTTCGCCGTACGGTTAGGGGTGCGCAGCTGTGACCTTGCATGCGGAAGACAGCAGTTGCTGCGCTGAACTTGCAGGGTAGACAGCTTTCTACCTACAAGCCATTCTGTCGTAATCAAACCTGGCTACATAACTTCGGATAAAGACGATTCTTTTCAGAACCAAATAAAAACTCACTCATTGGAGCATGTAGGCATGTAGCCAAATCACATCCACTGTAAACGGCGTAAAGCGAAAAATAATTTACTGTACGTTGATTGCAAGGTCGAAGCGTGGTGCGTATGCTAGATTAACATTAAAAAAAGATGTAGTTTAAAAGAAGTGAGAAGAGAAGAGAAGAGAAGAGAAGAGAAGAGAAGAGAAGAGAAGAGAAGAGAAGAGAAGAGAAGAGAAGTGCCGGGCTGAGTGGCTCAGACGGTTAAGGCGCTGGCCTTCTAACCCCAACTTGGCAGGTTCGATCCTGGCTCAGTCCGGTGGTATTTGAAGGTGCTCAAATACGACAGCCCCGTGTCGGTAGATTTACTGGCACGTAAAACAACTCCTGCGGGACTAAATTCCGGCACCTCGGCGTCTCCGAATACCTTAAAAAGTAGTTAGTGGGACGTAAAGCAAATAACATTATTATTTAGAGAAGAGAAGAGAAGAGAGGAATAAAAGTGTCATTGCCGAACTCACTGTCAACTTACATACAGTACAAAGAGAAAAGTATACGGAACTTGTTTTCTCTGTTGAAGCAGCGACGCGTAATTTAGCCACCTTAGCTATGAAGAACATTGGCGTAGATTGGTACGAATGGTAGTTATTCGTTTCAAACATTCATTATGGTACTGAAATAGCATCGGTGCTAGTGATTTCATCTATATTGTCGAGGACGTTCAGCGGTATTGTTGTAGTAAGGCGATATATGATCAGGAGCCAATACATTTAGGTTGACTGTAATATAAGCGTTAGCTGGGTTGCGAATCTCCAAAAGCTAAAATAAAAATAGGGTTGGGCAGGCCACACGATATATAACATAGATGATACATGATTAGATCTATCTGTTTTAAGAAGCAATCGTGTAATATAGAGTGGACAATTTTTAGTTCGAAGTCCAAGGGAACACGATTAAATCAATTTATCAACAATTCGAATTAACAGCATGCATTACAGTGTTAAGGAAAAGCAGTAAAACAAAATTAGAAAGATGGCAGTGAAGCTTATAGTAAAATATGATGTACTAGGGCGTGATCCTTATATTAAAAGGTGAAAACAATTCATCTGACTATTAAAAGCTACCAGTAAATAAAAAACATACTTAAATATCACTTATACAAACACTCCTTAGTTTCGACAAATTTATCGCGTCTTAAACGTTTTCGCGTTTCCTCCTAGTAGACTTCTGCTCTCCATATTTTTAATGTAGCTTGATAAAGTATCCTATAGTCTCTAGCAATGTCACTTTTCTTCCTCACACCTCTTTCCACTTCTTTTAGGACTACATTTTAAGCGCAGTTATGATTATGTTGACAAATCGTTTCTTCTTACAACTCAATGGCTAGCGCGGCGGTTTTGAAGAGCATACTGTATGGGTACCTTACCTGCACCCAAAAGAGGTGGGCAATCCCGCTACTAATGATGAGAGGGTGAAGGCAGTATCTCTCTCCCTCTACAGTCGTTCCACTCATGACTGAGTATCGTGACCCAAGGACTTTGTTGTTTCTTTTATAAGCTGATGCCATTCTGTACGAACTTGCGTTTTCCAGATGGTTATTTATTTATCGTATGGCATATAAATATATACAAAAATAAGAAAGCAAGTACATTATATTTTAATGTCCAAAGATGTTATCCATTCTAGAGCCTCTGTATTGGCCTCTAGAAAATCAAACCAATCTCTAGGGTAGGCTCTTCTGCTACACTCCTTTACAGTGTGTTCGATGGTTTGAAAGGGAGCACCACAGTCACATTCGGGGGATTGTATCTTTCCCCATTTATACAGGGACGCAGCACAGACACCATGACCACATCGAATCCTATTAAGGATGGTCCAAGTTCTTCTTGGGAGATCAGACCTCGAATTAGGTGGGAAGAAAGTTCAGAGAATGTCCAAAGATGTTCACCTGTTTTTGAGATCCAATCTTCCTTCCATTGGACATAGGGGTTGAAATTGTCTTCTGTGAGCTTCTGAGCGAACTTAACTGGCGGATGTCTAGATTTCAACCGGTTCCTCTGAAGGTCAGGAATATTGGAGTGGATGGGCAAGTCACGGTTCTCATTTATCGTAGAGTATTCTATCAACAGTGCTTGTGCTCTACGGAATGAAGGAGGCATGATGTTGCTCAAGACAGGAAGCCAGTGGGTAGGAGTTGATCTTATTACACCTGAAATAATCCTCATTGTGTTGTTGAGTTGAGTGTCCACAAGTTTCACATGGCAGCTGTTGATCCACACAGGAGCACAATATTCTGCCGCAGAGAAAACTAAACCAAGGGCAGAACATCTCAAGGTAGTTGCAGAAGCACCCCAGGTTGTACCACACAACTTCTGCAGAATGTTGTTACGACTCCTAATCTTTGCTGCTGTATTTACTAGATGTTGCCTGAAGGAGAGTGTCCGATCTAATGTTATACCTAAGTACCTTGGGTAATTATTGTGTTTGAGGACCTTACTTTTAAGAGACACTTGGAGAGTACAGTTTGCCATTTTGTTACTTAGTTGAAAACAGGACACCTCAGTTTTGCTGGTGTTTGGTTGGAGTTTCCATTTCGGAAAATAGTCACTAAGAATGGAAAGGTCATCAGTTAAAATGTTCTCCGTTTCTTTCAGATGGTAATTCTCCGTGGTAAGTCCATGATCTCTCTTACTTGATCAACCCGTATTTTTTCGACCCGTCCTCTTGAACTTGTGCCAGAAAATTTTCCTTGGACAATTAATTTTTCCAGGTTGTCATCCTCTCTTCTCATAATGTGACCAAAGAATTGCACGATTCTCTGGTACACAACTTGAGAAACAAAAGTGTCCTTTACCCTACAGCCGTCTCTAAATAACTGTAAATCCATGGCAACCATGTTGAGCATATTGCATTATTCTCATTACTTTCGGTTAACCTCTAGAAATTCTAAGAATTACTTATGAATTTTCAAAATTTTACTGCTTTTGGAATCCAAGAAACTTTTCTGTGTTACTGAAATCTTGACTTCAAATTATCCAATAAACATATCGAAAATTCCAATTACACGTGAAAATTTAACATGATTTTAAATAGGAATTTCAAGGGGAATATACTTTTGTTAGAATTACCCAGTAATTTGAATTATCCACGCTCGAATGACAAAGAGTTGACTGTAATTTAATTTAATTTAATTGCTTCCCAGCAGATACAGTATAAACTACTCATACTAAAAATAGCTGAGTGGTGCTCTTAATCAACTCCAGGTGCCCTACACACGTTTTCATCTACTGTATCCATTCCCGACAGGGTCCAGGCAAGCATTATCCTCACTTTGACAAGGCATGAAAGCAGATGACATAATGAACACTCCCTAATAAATCACCACACCAGTACACGCGTGATGAAAGGGTTGCCTGTTCAGTAGGGGTTTATTCTATAACCCAGTGTGACAGGTCGGTGCAGCGTCTGCTTTTAATTACTGTAGCTTGCAAAGATAGGACCGATAGTCTGTGTTAGACCACAGGGAACAGTTCATTCCAAGAACTCTCCTCATATACAGCGTTCTTAAATAGCGACAGGGTATCGGAATAGTACGTATGAAGTACGTGCTAGTCTTTAGGTACAAAAAGGGAATTATATAATCACGACCATTTTGCTGATTGGTAATTAGTTGTTATTGCGATTGCAATTGAAATTAACTTGTGATTTATGTAGAATGGAATGTCAATCAACCCATACTCTGCGTGTTTATGTTTTTATGTGGCTTGTAAAAGAAGTGGAAAGAAGTGGGTGGAAAGAAAATATCGATCTGTCTTATATTTTTGTGGTTTGCATGTCAATGGGTCGTGCGGGATCCAGTCCCTTTTATATTTTGATTTTGGTCCACCTTACGTCACCGAGCTTTATCTCGTGATTCGAACGTTATCTCCACGTCCCTCGACTGATAATATTGCTGAGATAGCGTACTTTCCAGTCTCTGCCTGTATGTCTGGAGGGACATATAATCAGGCGTATCGATGTGCGTTTGTGATTGATGATGTGCGGACCAGTTTGGTTAAACTGCTGCTGTCTTGTTTATTCGAGTGTGCGTTACGCACCAAAAAGGGTCAAGCTTGGTGTTTTCCGACAGCCGCATAAGGCTCGATTTGTATGTTGCGAACCCAGGTATTGTGAATTTGCCATTTACTCAGTACGCCGCGGATCATATCCATTAGATTTATGAGTACCGGGCGAGTTGGCGATGCGCGTAGAGGCGCGCGGCTGTGAGCTTGTATCCGGGAGATAGTAGGTTCGAATCCCACTATCGTCAGCTCTGAAAATGGCTTTCCGTCGTTTCCAATTTTCACACCAGGCAAAATGCTTGGGCTGTACCTTTATTAAGGCCACGGTCGCTTCCTTCCGACTCCTAAGCCTTTCCTTTAACATCGTCGCCAGAAGGCCTATCTGTGTCGGTGCGACGTAAAGCCCCTAGCAAAAAAAAGATGTATGTGTGTGAAAGCTAAAATTTTCTTTACATTAATTTCAATAAAGCCATTTGTTTTGCAACCCTGTTTTATTTGGTAGTTTGCTATCATCATAGGTAGATTCTACCATTTTAGGAAATAGCGGGTTCAATTTCAGCTGGTTCTCAGGCTGGCCTTGGTCGGATTCCGTGGCCCATAATTTGGTACCCAGGATACTTTGTCTGCTCTCTCGTATTTCTGCTGTTATTAACTTCCCTGATTTTTTTGGAGGGGGTGGGTGTCGTTAACCTGTGGTACCTGGAGATTGTTCTGGCTATTCTTTGTTGTTACCGGTCAAGGTAGATTAAAAACTCAGTGCAAATGACGCGTAGATCACAAATATTCGCACATTCTGTTCCAGGTGTCTGCATAAGTCATTTTTGGTTTCACTAAGAGATGGCGCCAGCGAACGGTACGCAGCGTATGAATTTGACACACATGTCAGTTTGTTCGTCTGACATTAAGCTACCAACTCACACAAGTTGAGTCCGCTAAACACTAGCGTCTGTGTTGTATCGTTCAGTCATCATGTCGAAGTTTGTGCCCGAAAAGGAACATTTGCGGCACGCATTGCTTTTCTTTTTTAGTCAAAAGAAAAAGGCTGTGGAAGGTATCGTTTGCTGGTAGAATATGGTGAACACGTTCCATCGATTATAACATGTGAGACATGGTTTCGACTATTTATACGTGGTGATTTCAATGTGAAAGACAGTGCGCTCTGGTCGACCTCGAAAGTGCAAAGACGAGCAATGAACTCTCGAAGCCCGATGAAACCGTTAATGCACAACGATATCGCCAACAAAAGAGTAATTTAAATCACACATTGATCGAAAGACGACCGGAATGGCCAGAAGACATGCCAAAGTGATTTTGTTACACGACAATACGCCGTCTCACACAGCAAAACCAGTGAAAGACACCTTAAAATCGCTTGGATGGGACATCCTTCCGCACCCGCCGTACTGCCCCGACCTGGCGCCATCTGACTCACCTTTTCGCATCAATGGGGGCACACGCTCGCTGAGCAGCACTTCGGAGATTTCGAGGAAGCTGGAAAATGGCTCGACGAATGTTTTGCCGCAAAATACAAGCAGTTTTTCTAGCATGGCATTCATAATTTACCTGAAAGATGGACGAGGTGTGTAGAAGCCGGTGACCAACATTTTGAATGAACCAAAAGTAATTTTGCTTGAAAATTACGTGTTTCCTTTACCACAAAACTGGAAAGAGATTATGCATACACCTGGTACATCGTCAATAATATTGTACTTTACAGTAGAAAATCAAGATACGGACAGCGAATGACATGACAGAGGAAAGCAGGATTGGAAGTGGCGGTAGACAAGAGGTGCTATCTTTCTCTCTCATACTGTTCAATACAGTTCGTGAATGGAAGAAGAGGGGCTTGGTGTGCACTGGATTTGAGGATGACATGGGACAGTTAGCAGAGAGGGAATGGGATATAAATGGAATCACAGCAGACATGAATGTAGCTTGTGAGCAAAATGAAATATGAATGAATAAGAGAGAGAGAGAGAGAGAGAGAGAGAGAGAGAGAGAGAGAGAGAGAGAGAGAGAGAGAGAGAGAGACAAAGTGTCTGGAGATAAGTGCAAGAAGAAATGAGGCAAACATAGGCCAGGAAGGTATCGAGCAAGTGTCGGCTTTCAAATAACTTGGAAGAATAATGACAGATGATATGAGATGCAGTAATGAGTTAAATACTCTGTGGAGACTTAGACATGAGGCTAAGATAGAGGCTGACCAAATGCTTCGTACCGAGCTCGATAGCTGCAGTCGCTGAAGTGCGGCCAGTATCCAGTATTCGGGAGATAGTAGGTTCGAACCCCACTGTCGGCAGCCCTGAAAATGGTTTTCCGTGGTTCCCCATTTTCACACCAGGCAAATGCTGGGGCTGTACCTTAATTAAGGCCACGGCCGCTTCCTTCCCACTCCTAGGCCTTTCCCTTCCCATCGTCGCCATAAGACCTATCTGTGTCGGTGCGACGCAAAGCAACTAAGAAAAAAAATGCTTCGTCTGGAATGTGGCGATGTTGGAAGCCGAGACCTGCACGCTATGGAAAGAAGATTAAGATTAAAGGAGACTGAAGCATCTGAAATGTAGTTATAGAGGAAAATGAAAAGGGTATCAGGAGTGGAAAGAGTTCAGAATGAGAAGGTACTGGAGAGAGTTGTAGAAAAGGTAGATATATAATGTATTTCACCTGGACAATTTAGGGACACTTGTACATGTCTTACACTTAACCAGTACTGTTAATACCCTAGTAACATACAATATGAATATAATCTCGATCCTACTATACTGAACTAACTGGCCCATACATAAAATATCTTATATGCTACGTAACGTACAAAACATGACACACTGCTTCGTAAATACAATGATATAGTAATTATGTAAAAATTAGCAGAAATAATTATACTATTAATAATAATAAAGAAGTTCTGGTAAGAAAACAAAAAAAACTACCATAGTTTTAGGTTCTGAGCGGTGGCTAATTGGCCAAATTATTTAATAACATTAATCAACTAATCCCAGTTATTTCTGGGGTCGCTGAATCCGTCCAGCTTAATTTTTGGTCTTGGCTGGTGTTTTAGGACCGAATGCCCTTCTTGACGCCACGCTATTCTTGGGATGAAAATCTCGACCCACGATCGACCGGGATTTGTACTTCAGCCTTACGGGTAGGAAGTCATAAACTAAGCCATTGAGATAATTACGGCTCCCATAATAATAATAATAATAATAATAATAATAATAATAATAATAATAATAATAATAATAAAAATATGAAGTGGAGAGCGAAGAAGAAGAAACAAGACCTGTTGTTTTTCGAGTTCATCCCATGGAGATATTACGAGCACTCTCGTTTATATGTGCCGTGGTTTGATATCTCTTTGACCTTTAGTGGAAGGAGATTCCATTCAAGGATGGCCACAACAGTGAAGAATTTGTTCCCGTTTTGGATTTGTGTTTAGGAATAACGAGCAGTATTGTGTTCAACGCTCTGGCAATTTTATCGCGATGCTCTGAAAGGCTGTAAAATCGTCTGTATAGGTAAGTTAAGCATTGTTAGGCAAGTGTCCGGTGCATTGTTTTCAAGGTATATAACGTGCATCTGTCTTGAAGGCGTAGTTATTGGAAGTCAACATGAGACTGGATAAGGTGACCAGAAAATTTCATGTTACATATGAATCTCACGCAGGCGTTCTGTGCCCCTTGGAGCTACTGAATGCTATACAAACAAGGAATAGAAACTGGCTTTGTCACTGGCTGCGATGAGCGTGTTTGATGCTGGACTCCCCAGAAGGAAAGAAAAAAAACCAGAAGAGGATCGGCAGGGTACCAACAGGAGAAAGCCGCTATGTGAAGACCCGCCTGAGGACAAAGCACATTATTATACAGGCTGATCGAAAAGTGTTGGTCGGGCTTGAGAGCCATGCCGAGAAATAATCATCAAACGCTAACACACCGTGGGTTTCAGCCAATGCCACCGTAGCGTGCTTGGTATGGGGCGAGCCTATCAGCAGGGAGGTTCTTGTTCAAGTTCCTCCCCTGGAGAAGTTTATTTCTCCTCGGTCTTAAGCCACGTGAAGATTTAGCAACACCGTCTCGCAAAGCCCATCTGAAGTCACCCGCGAAGCGATCTGGTTGGCTAACTTCAGTACCTGATAAAATGAGAATGGTGCGGGATATCTGATTAATTTTTCCAATAATTTATCAGTATATCAGTATCAGTATATCAATATATCCGTTCACTTTGTTTCCGACCACCCTGTATATTATTAACCATATTCAATTTCAAATTAATTCTCTAAGATCCTTCTTCAATCCCATACAGAATATTTTTTTTCATATATTCTCTGCCACATTATCATTGCACTTGATCATGTTTCGAAAATTGTGTCCTGTGTTTCTCATAATTCATCTGTCATCCTACCAGTAATTTATTGGTATCTGGTCTATATTGCAACATTGTGAATTGAGCCCTACACGTCATAGTATTCCACTAGGTTTGCACTGAGAAATCCTAATTATTCTCACTTATCCAGATTACGTTAACGTGTATAAATACTCGGAATCTATTTCACAGATGACATTATAAACAACAAACAAGATGAGGTTTGTGATATGCCTACATTTTTATACTACAGCTCGCACCGATGATATTTAATTTCGAAGATTTACACTTGCCGAACGATTTCAACTACTCGCACACAAAACAAAATGAATCATAAAACATCACTTTCCTTAGAAGACCCTACGTTCTCCTAAGGCTACCTTATCCTTATTTTACATTTGGGAGATTGTGGGTTCGAGCCCCACTCTAAGCTGCCCTGAAGATGCTCTTCCGTAGTTTCCCATTTTCACACCAGGCACATTCTGGAGCTGTATGTTAGTTAAGGCCACAGCCGCTTCCTTCCCTTTCGTAGCCATTTCCTATCCAATCGCCACCATAAGACCAATCGTTGTCGGTGTGACCTAAATCAACTTATAAAAAAAAGAAAAAAAAAAGCTTTCTCATTTAAGTTCCTATAGTCATTCTTCTAATAATCATATGAATGATCTTATAGTAAAACTGCACACGAGAGAATGAAACAGAAAAGAAAGGAGGAACAATAAACAAATATCTACATAGTGGAAGATAAATACAAGTCTCTACTCTCCTATTGTTGATCCGCCTTGCCCGTATGTCGATTGATATTACCGGTTGGTCATTATTCTTTGATCATTAAGTCAGTCGGCTGTTGCTTCTGCCTCGATCATGAGTTACTCTTCCATAGTACACAGCCACATCTACATAAAGATATGTATTTTCTTCACCTTGTCGATGACCTGAAATTCAAATATACTGTAGGCAGCAGTCCAAAACCTTGGATTATAATACGCAAGCATACGTTGAGTTGCCTACATTGCAGGCGCCAGTCCACAAACTTATTGGATATAGTAAGTAAACGTACGTTGAGGTGCCTACACTACAGGCGCCAGTCCACATTTACTGACTGTAGTGCGTAAGCGTACGTTGTCCGACTCATTGGCTGAATGGTCAGCGTTGAGGCCTTCGGTTTAGAAGGTCACCGGTTCGATTCCCAGCCGGGTCGGGGATTTTAATAGCGTCTGATTAATTCTTCTGACCTGGGGACTGGGTGTTTGTGTTTGTCCCAAAACTTTCCTCTTCATACTCAGACAACACACTACATTACCAACCACCACAGAAACACGCAATAGAGAATACATCCTTCCATATAGGGTTGGCGTCAGGACGGGCATCTCGACGTAATATAGGACCAAATTCACATATGCGACAGATTTCGCACCCGCGACCCCACAGGTGTGGGAAAAGCGGAAGAAGAAGAAGAGTGTGTATTTTTTTTTGCTAGGGGCTTTACGTCGCACTGACACAGATAGGTCTTATGGCGACGATGGGATAGGAAAGGCCTAGGAGTTGGAAGGAAGCGGCCGTGGCCTTAATTAAGGTACAGCCCCAGCATTTGCCTGGTGTGAAAAAGAGTGTGTAAGCGTACGTTGAGTTCTCTAAACTGTACGCGCCAGTCCACGAACATATTGACTGTAGTAGTAAAATGTTTACATTACAAAAAAAAAAAAGGCTTAAGATAATGATTATATTCGAGTTCATAAACAGCAAAGACGCTGAGGTGGACAAATTGTTTAGTAATGATGGTAACGGGCTAATTCCCGATGGTAGCGGTTGTGATTTTATTTACAAGGTGTAAAACCGCGTTATCATTAATCAGGAAGATAATGAAGATGACTGGAAGTTGGAGGAAATACACGAGGAAACAATCATTCGAGGGATGAGAGATGGTGAGAAGGCACCATAAGGAGGGGAAGGATTGAAAACTTGCGCCTCGAATGCTCTGACATCGCCGAGTCGGAGAGAAACTTGATGGCTTACAATATCTCAAGCCCTTTAAACTAATCAACAATAACATTACACTGGCGAATATTGTTGTTGTTGTTATTTGTGTTGTTCTGTGTCTCCTCTGCTGCCACTCATCTCCACTAGACGTTTTTTCTGGACTAGTAAGGAGATAAGTTCTAACTTTCAAGCGTTAAAAGGGAATAAACATAAATGTTTTTACATTTATCTATTTCCATCAACTCGTAATATATTTTAAAATAATAAACGCGTGTTTTGACAGAATTTGATCATGTTCTTTTAAGTACGAAACGTGCCATTCTGTTTTCTTATTTTCTTTCTTAATCCGTTTTACCCTCCACGTTTGGCTTTACCCTCAGACTCAACGATGGATTCCCCCTCTACTGCCTCAACAGCAGTGTTCTGGAGCGTGAGCCTTTGATCGGGGAATACAACTGGAAGGAGGACCAGTACCTCGCCAACGGGGGGCCTCACCTGCTATGCTCAACTGGAACCCTGCAGGGGGATGGGAAGACAGCCTGTTATTGTCCCATAAAACGAAATACGAATATAAGGCACACAGTTATTATAATGTTGGAATGTACTAAAAATAAGAGTTGTATCCTATATAATATTTTCAGAAGACACAGACAAGAAAGAGGGAAGGAAGAGGCCGTGGTCTCAAGTAGGGTACCATCCCCGAATTTGTCTGGACGAAAATTGGCAAACTACGGAAAATCTCTACTCAGTTGTCCTCCTGAGGCCGAGTGGACCCCGTTCTAGCCCTCTTACCACATTTAAATTTTCGTGGCAAAGCCGGGAATCGAACCCGGGCCTCCAGTGTGGCAGCTAATCAGACTAACCACTACACCGTATCTATTTCAGGTATAATATGTTAATAGATGATTTGTTTTTCAGAAATTTTCTAAATGTATGGTATACCGAATCAGATTCGATAAAATAAAGATCCTCATACTTATAAATTAACAAATTCGAGAGTGAAGAAAAACGAGTTACATTATACCAAAACGTTCTCCATTGGATTGCGTAACAGCTGTAAATAAAATAAATATCCATCAACGGTTGTATGCAACAGCCTGTTATTGTTCCATAAAACGAAATTCGAATATAAGGCACACAGTTATTATAATGTTGGAATGTACTAAATAAGAGTTGTATCCTATATAATATTTTCAGAAGTCGTTTCTCAATCGTTTGTATTAAACTCGTACGTTGTTCACTATTTGACGGCCGCGGGCACAGTGAGTGTTCCACTGACAAAGCGGGACCGCAAATGGTCTGCCTGCCGTACCGTGATTACCAGGGAAAATCAATTCTATTTTCTACATTGACGACGACCCTCGTTTAGCTTGCGTGAAATTAACCATTGAAATGTTCAAAGCAGTTTCCATCTAGCTTTGGCAAGTAACCAAATGTTTTAAATTTGATGTGTTGAAGTTTTACTCAGGGAATGTAGGGAATTGGGAAAAAGTGATCTAAAGAGTAGAGGACATAGCTAAGAATAAAATAAGGGATGCAACAGTAAGATAGCACTAGTATAAGGAGTATAAAGTACACTGAATGTCATAATTAGGTGCAAAATTAGCGGTGGAGGTCTGAAGTTGTGGGAATCTTGAGGGGAGTATTGTATGAAAGATGGTATTGGTAAAAAGTAAATTTTTATTGACAATTATCTGAAGTTTCCTCTTTAATTTTATGTATGTTTTATTGACTTTGGATGACTAAAAATATTTATAAATTTAAAAAGTGTATGTTACTGCACAAGCTACTTCTCCAGATTTTTGAACAATTTTTCAGTTAAGACAAGATATCTCTGAACTATTTGTTCTAAAAGGCAGTAATTTATATTGATTTGTAGTAAACATCATGCTACACCTGTATTGCTCGCTATGATATCACTTCCTATATGGTGTTCATGTGTTAGGAAATATGGTAGCATACACGTATTGTAAGTGGCTTCACACTTTCGAATGTGACTTCTGAAAATAAACTTTTTTTTGAATGCTTCCCAGATTTTCAGAAAGTATTTAAGCTGAAATATTTACCTCTCATTAACATTATTTGTTTTTGTATGGGTCTTCAATGGTGGAGATACCATGCATTGTCTGATCATAAATATTTAAAAAAATTAAAAATTACGTACTTGATCTAAAAACCGTATCTTGATTTCTAATAAAGGTAAAACCAGGAGAGTAAATAAGTAAATGTTTCAGATATGGATCTATATCTTTTCATAATGTTGTTTTATTACCTTGGACAGCTCCAGAAAAACCGGAGTTTAAATCTGTTAAATTTAGCATTACCAGGATAGGCCTTTAATACTCCCCACCGCAGTGTGGTTGCTGTATCGTTAGATGTAGAATTCATGGGTAATGATTTCGTATTTATTAATACCTAAGGTCCAGATTTTTGTGAGGGTAAAGCGAGACACGAAGAACTTTGTTGCTGGGTAGCTAAATAAATTACCGCTTGGTTGTTACTGAAGCTTAATACAAAGTAGTGATGCTGGTTAACTTGAAACGATGATGACATATCTTTAGGAAGCCTCGCTAGCTGTGGGAATGAAAATCAACTTACAGAAATCTAAAGTTATGATCCCGAACCAAATTTAGGTTACGATTGAGGGTAACATTATTGAGGAAATTGATGAGTATGTGTACAACATCAATCTTGGTTGGAATAATCAGACGACCACGATCACCAGAAGAATTGGCTTGAGTTGAACGATTCTTGGCTAATTCGGTTGCATTCTCTGAGACTCAAAAATCCCAGTCCTGTAAGTAACGGATATGAGACGTGGGATATGGTTGCTGTACAAAAAATTAGAATAACCTGAGGTGCAAAGAAAATAATGTAAGAAATCCGAGTAACTATGGAGGGATAACAGTATTCACGGGTCAGCAGTTGAATTACTATATAGTGAACCCTTTAGGTCCATATAGAGGGATACCTACCTTTCTTACCTATCAGCAAAGTTCATGAGAGCTGTCTCTTCGGTCGTATCGGGTTCTTCGTCACTTGCTGAGGTAAAAGTAGGGTTCAGTAATTCTAATCTATCTACTGGAATGAAAGGTCTGTTTAAAAAATTCCTATTTATTCAGGAAAATTCTGAAGCAATCTGATATGTCAACGGTATCATAGAAGTCAACTGTGTCCACTGGACACCACAATCATTTTTACATAAACGTCAGAACACTGGTGTGAGACTTTATCGTAACTGCCTGACGGGCATTCATACTAGAAACCATTGTCTCAAATATTAATCATTTAAGAAAGGAAAGTCTGGAAATCCTTAAATTCGGCTTCCATGTGAGACCACATGTACCATCAGTGATTCGTTATGGTCCAGCCCTCGTAACACGAACTCTGGACTCTGGGTATAATTAAGGCCGTCCAATCGGTGTGTGCCACACAGTGGTTCTACGGCATGGACCCTTAATTGAATCGATGTGACCTGCGTCTATGTCATGGACCGACATCTAATCTTCTAAGTTACTTTAAAGTCATTGTGGATGATGACCGCAAGGAAATGATGCTACAATGGCATATGGCCCTAATCCAAGTCACTGAGGTTGATGACCCCCTGACCATCCAAGTTTCTAGGCGGAAGGCTAAACACAATTAAGTTACATCGGTTGATGACCAACGTTTCCACTTTACTATCCCCAGCACATTCACTGCTCAATCAATCAAAGTTCAATAATTACAACAATAGCAATGCTCACAAACTTTGTGGCAGTAAAATCCATTTCCTTCGGATATGTCCCCTTAATCGTTACTTTATATTTTAATATTCCTCCAGAAAAACAAACTAAAATTTCCAGAATGCATCTCCAAGTTATTCGCTTGATTAAAGTTATTTCCAAATGCGGTTTCACTGGATTTAATAATTTAATAAATTTAAATGATTTGACGAAATGTTAACGAACAACAAATGTTATCTCCGCGGACTCTGGTTTCTTCACAAATTCCTACGCAGCTGTGATGTAAATTCAATCTTGTGATGTTTATCTGGCTGGAAAAGAATTGTTACATAATTCATGTCCAGTTATATATCTTGTCTCCTGATCTCACACTTTTAAATTCTAATCTAGCCCTAACCGTTATTAACACTTGGATATCCTAATAATCTACGTACAAACCAAACAACTCGCCATATAATTACGATGTCATCTCTCGTCATACCATTTATGAATTTTGCACACCCCTCACAGACAAACCGATCATCACAACCATCGCTCTATATTTTGGACAACCCTGAATTTGGTTACTCTGTTCCTTATACTCAAAGTTCGTGATTTCAAATGTTCATTACGTCCCCAATTAAACAAATTTTACAGTATTTCACAATGCTCATATCATTACCGGCTATGAATTTCGACTAAATCCAGCATTTTAACGTTTTCCCCGGCCGAGAATACAGTACAATCTCAATTCCACGCCTGTCCCGTTATCACAGCTGAGGCCTCTCGTCCCCAAGTTCGCTTGTCAATAACATGAAACACCTGGTTTATTCCAGTTGACTGGCTTCTCAAAATGCTCACCTTTTAAACTCTGCCGACATAATTAAACAAATACGATATTCTAACCAACAAAATGCACAGATTAAGCTTCAAGATGCCCACACTAATTATACGCGTCGCCAATTAATACCGCTATGGATTTCTATGAATTTCTTTCCATTCCCAACATTATAAAATATTACTCGGGCTATCACGTCCCGGCTTCAATGACAGGACTCTAACCTGATTCGCACATCTCATCTCAACTCATATAAAACATTCCTCGGGCTTCCGTGTCCCGGCTTCAATAACAGGTCCAACCTGATTCACAAATCTCATATCAACAAAACTAACCTCTGTTTCCCAGCTCCACAATTATCATCGATAAAGAACTGGAATAAAATCCTTACTAGAAATCTCGACGTCTAATATCGCACAATGCATTACTCATGAATAACTTCGCATAAATGATATCGTATTTAATAACTTGATTTTTACGAGAAAATGACTGAAACATTCTACTAGATCTTTTATTGTCAGTCAGACACAGTTCAAAATGGGCCTAGAAAAACGTTTCTCTCCGTGACCAAATTCATCACCCTAGGTTCTCACCCGACAGCGCGCTTCCACTCGATTGAAAATGAGTGACCATGGATTTCTACATTATTAACTCAAATTGCAGACAGGAAAAATTTACGTCGACTGAACATCTTAATTTGGCATCACAAAATATAGGCAGTACACTCACACGGATGACGATCTACATTGGACGTGATATCACTTCGGAACCCTATTCAATAACTTTTACAACATTATACGGCACTCGCAAGACTTCAAATTTTTTATCCAAGTGGAAAATAAAACAAATGACTCTTTTAGTCGTACTCTCACATTTACAAAACTTAGTAGGGGTGACCACTGCGTCGTATATCCCCATTCAAATACACCTTTAGAGATCATGAGACAAGATATAAGAGGTAGTAAGATGGAAAGTCACCTACCTCATGTAGTCACACCATTGTTCGTCATAGGGCTCACCTGCGACCCTGGCATTTTATTTAGCCATTTTTACATTCATGACTGTACAGATCATTATTATCTTTCTTCAGGTTTCCTGGAATAAAACATAAAAAGAAGAGAATACCCTTCACTTGTTTGCTGAGCGCACACGATGGACTATAATTATTTCCGCACACGAATTACTTAATCACATTAGAATTTATTCAGTACTGTGACCGTCCTATCTGGTACAATTATTTCCCTCAAGAAAACTATCTCCTCATGGAGTCAAGACCTAGCCATAATGGCTAAAATCTGCCGTTGAACTCAGTCTACTTTTGTTGTTTGATTTCGCAGAGCAGCTCAACAATTTTTCGTCCGCTTTGTATCACAAATGCCGGAGAAGGAGACTTCGTCATGGCGTCCCTTCATATTTATAGCAGTTACCCCCTCTCTTCGGATATCTCCCTTTGCCGCCAAGAAAATTTCTATAAATTTTCTGACTTACCTAAACTGTAATTTCAAGAGTTTTGAAAGTGACTACATGCTTGCTACATTTCTGGCGGTAGTGTTCATGGACGTTTAAAACTTTTACGGGTTCGATTTGTGAGATGACTGACCCCCTTTGATAGGCACTATATTTTTTTGACTTGGCTTGGGTCACGCCATGTACACGCGCTTTGAAATAGTTCACAAAAATGACTTGAGATTCTTCTGCCGTCGACACGTGTGGCTGACGTCACGTACCCCAGAGCGTGGGACCGAAGGTAATCACCCCCTCGCCACGTGTCAAATCCATGCTATCAAGAATCCAACTTTTAGTTTAATTGTTAATTTATGCATAATGTTCTTAGGGCACAAAGGTCATGGGTTCAATAGCTATGTTCAATATTTTTCCTCTACAAATTCGTTGATTATTTTTACATTCTGAAGCCCCTTGTCATAACCCCAACACTTTGTAATTCCTTCATAATACATAAGTAAAAAGTATACAGATATATCAAACTCAAGGGAGTTACTGGTCTTTCACTAGAACTCTTATATACCGAGCTCGATAGCTGCAGTCGCTTAAGTGCGGTCAGTATCCAGTAATCGGGAGATAGTGGGTTCGAACCCCACTGTCGGCAGCCCTGAAGATGGTTTTCCGTGGTTTCCCATTTTCACACCAGGCAAATGCTGAGGCTGTACCTTAATTAAGGCCACAGCCCCTTCCTTCCCATTCCTAGGCCTTTCCTATCCCCTCGTCGCCATAAGACATATCTGTGTCGGTGCGACGTAAAGCAAATATCAAAAAAATCAAGAACTCTTATATCTCTGCACTTCAGTGTACCGTCATGGCTCAATCTAACTATTCCGCTTGTATTACAGCACTGAACATCACTGCGCCCGTGCCCCATTCTTTCTGCTTGACTGGATCCTAAGTCATAACTACGATCTGTTCTAGCCAATGGGGTAGACTGTTCAGGCTATCACCTCAAAGGCAGGTTAAAATCCCAGATTTCTTTTTAAAAGTAACTTTACAGTCTACCTTTATATTTTATAAACTGATACAAGGATGTTTCAAATGTAGTTACGCAGAAATATCCTGAGGTGTGACTCATGTCTAACTTTTAGGTATGCCCTCATTTGGATGGGTATTGAGTTGTGGCGCCTTCCACGCACCACCCCCTTTCCGAGGTGTGAAAACATCTGCTCGTTAGGAACTGTCAAGTTGAACAAGCAACGGTCGTTAAGGGTAATTTCTCTGGTTATCTTCAGCAAGTACAGCACTCTCCACAAGTCAAGCCATGGCCTAAATTGAACTGTGAAGATACGAACTGAAGTTCAGGACATGATGGGAAATCAATTTCATCATTTTGCTCATCTCACGAATGTTACCACAGTAATTTGCTATATCTTTCTTAAGAAGTGGTGTCTAAATTCTGAACTCCTTACCGTACGTTATATGTCAGAAGAAATTTACATCATCTTCTTATATAAATAAAATTCACGTTTTGTGTGATTATTTATCTAAAACGTTTTTTATGGCCTATCAAGACTTAAAGACCACTGTCTCAATTTCTGTTTGTCTGTCTATGAGTATATATGCGTATTTATGTATGCCTGTTGTTTGTTCGAACATCACATGAAAACAGAGGCCATACTTTTATGACCCCCGGCATATATCTCATACGAGCCCCGCGGTGTAGCGATGGCGTGCTTGCCTCTCATCCAGAGACCGCGGGTTTGTTTGTCAGCCAGCTCAGAGAATTTTACTTCCACATAAGAGTTGGTTCAATGTATACTTAGCCCACGCGATTACAAATGAGGGGCTACCTGACGGTGGGATGATGACCGCAATCTCGAAAACCAAGAAGTTTTCGTCGCACTAACGATGCGTCATCTTGTAATCAGCAGGCCTTGGGGATAATCAGTGGTCACTTAGTAGGCCAAGGCCCATCAGGACTGTAGCAGCAGTTGGGGGACCAAGCGAATTGAGCATGCGGTTAGGGTCGCGCAGCTGTGAACTTGCATCCGGGAGATAATGTGATCGAACCCCACTCTCGGCAGCTCTGAAGATGGTTTTGCGTGGTTTCCAATTTCCACACAATGCAAATGTTGGAACTGTACCTTAATTAAAGCCATGGCCAGTTCCTTTCCATTCCTGGCTTTCCTACGCCATCGTCGCCATAAGACCTATCTGTGTCGGTGCGACGTAAAGCAATTTGTAAGAGAAAGAAAAGAGAAAAAGGCAACTGGGCGCATCTATCTCCATGCTACTTTACGGCGTCGAAGGACGAACACCAAAAGCCTCGCCAAAGGGCCGATTACAGGCCTTTGAAATGTAGATTTTTCGCGGAATGTGGAACAACTAGTGGCTTGACTACTTCGTCGTGCCGGAAAATCATGTGAAGCCCCAACCCATGGAGAAAGCTAGAAAGCAGCCGACTTCGGACACATGTTCTGAAATGATACAAGGTCTGATGCAACTGATCATGGAATTCACGATAAAAGGGAAATGTGGAACTGGGCGGAGAAGATTATCCTGGTGGCGAAACATTCGATAGTGGATTAATATCCACGATACGGCACATCATATGAGGGAAACATAAAATAAGGAAAATTACTCTATGTTCGAGACGGCAGCAGAAGAGAAAAAGGTGAAGATTTTATACAATATATAGCATGTTTACATGCAGGATTCAAATCGATCTGAGTACACTTTCCATATTGAAGACACTATGTAAACGGGGACTCAGTCCGGATTGAGTCTCAAGTTCGATACGGTAAAATGTGGGATCGTATCGTATTAGGTTCGACGTGAACTCCATATAAACGGGGTCTCAGTCCCGATTGAGTCTTAATATCGATACGGTAGAATGTAGGATCGTACCGTACTCGGTTCAAAGTGAGCTCCGTTTAAACGAGGACTCGTTCCGGATGAGTCTCAAGGTCAATACGGTAAAATGTGGGATCGTATCGTATTAGATTCGACGTGAATTCCATATAAACGAGGTCTCAGTCTTAAGGTCGATACGGTAGAATGTAGGATCGTACCGTACTCGGTTCAAAGTGAGCTCCGTTTAAACGAGGACTCATTCCGGATGAGTCTCAAGGTCAATACGGTAAAATGTGGGATCGTGTCGTACTAGGTTCGAAGTGAACTCCATATAAACGAGGACTAAGTCTAGATGAGTCTAAAGGTCGATATGGTAAAATGTGAGATCGTGTCGTACTAGGTTCAAAGTGTGCTCCATGTAAATGCGGATCGTACCGAGATCGTATTGAAAATGACTGCACGTACTTGCGATGTTTGTTTTGTATACCGACGTGATTCAGTACGAAAACACTCAAGGAACTGTAAAATTTATCATGAGCAAACCATGCATTCCACGCTGAAGCGCCCATAACATGGCGATGCGCAAGGGTACTCAATATTCCGCATAGCATCAACGCGCTCTATGCGTCTAGATAAACAATATTAACGTCTTTGGTCACACCTGATATTGAGTGTCATAGGTCTCCATTGAACGTTTGGCGCTACATTTTGGGAGGTCTGTCCGGCTGTCACTTCCATCCCGGTGGCTCACATCGCATAGTGTTCTGCGAGTATCGGCTGTCTGGTAAGCGAAGAATATAGTCTGATAGACGAATTCGAAGTTCCGCCACAATATCTTGTAATTTCCTAGAGCTACTCTGTCGCAAAATGTCCTTATTGGTGTCTCGGCCACGCCAAGTGGCAATCGAAATTTTAAGTAAACACCGTAGTTGGAACACGTTGAGCTTCCGTACCGTCTGCGCTGTAATTTCCCATGTTCTACTGGCGTAGATCCTGTACACTTTGGAGCGCTACTATTTTCTGAAATGCTCTCTTTGTCATATTTTCGCCGTATACTTGTAGAAGTCACTGAGACGAAGTAAACGACATCTCACACGGTGGTACAATGACACTGTAGTCCAGAGCTACACTAATTGTTAGCAGCTCAGCATGGCAATTTTAGTACCTCAAAATGCTGGCAACATTACATCAGATGATGACATCTTACCGAGGACATTTTCTTGCGATTAGCTACATTTGTCTTTCCAATGAGACACTGAATACTCGTCTCACGTATTGTTTAGAAATTATTTTAATTTTAAAACGTTCATTCTTTTCTTTAATGTACACCAGTCCGAACAGGTTCTGAAACTATATTTATAAACATTCTACGTAAAAACTTAGAAAATTGTATTAATATTTTCCTCTTCCCCCAGTTAACGCTGTCGAAGTGGGTGATATGTAACCTGAGAGACGGAGGCTGAGTTTAATAGCGTTCTCTCTACCATCTGGTAGAGTAAAATGGAATGTCGATATTGACGTGCAGACAGCATAAATGGCACCACATTGAAATGTCTGCTCACAGTAACTGATGCCACATTATTATTATTATTATTATTATTATTATTATTATTTATTATTATTATTATTATTATTTCTTTTTTCTTTCTCTGATTCTTTCTTTCTTTCTTTCTTTCTTTCTTTCTTTCTTTCTTTGTTTCTCCGTTAGGGTTTTCTAGGGACCAGGAGCCAATTTCAATGCTTCATTCTTTGTTGTTCCTTCTTATTCTTCCTCCTCTATTCCATCATTTTCTGACTGTCTCCTTTTCCTCTTCCCGGATCATTTTGAGCCTTTTTTTCTTTCCCTCCCGACCTTGTGATCCTTCCATTTTTAACACTTTCTTTCTAAAAATCTTTCTGTCCTTGTTGCTTCTTCTTCTCCTATAGTGTTTCCTTCAACATATTTACTAACTTCATTACTCCAGGTTGCTGTTGACTTCTTGTTACAAGGATATTTGAAGATCTGTTTGGTTAACCTGTTGTCACCAATTCTGTATAAATATCAAGAAAGAAATATCATTCGCCTCTTCTGTATTGTTTCTGTAATGTTTTCTATCTTCTTGATTTCTAGAGTTCTTTACTTTTAGCGGAACGAGTATTTTCCATATAATAATAATAATAATAATAATAATAAAAATAATAATATACAATATCTCTCTCTATATAAGAACATGTCCTGATTGACTGACTGCCTGACTGACTCATCATCGCCGAGCCAAAACTACTGGACATAACGAAATGAAATTTTGAGGACACTTTTATATTGCAATGTGCGTGCTCGCTAAGGGTGTTTTTTGAATATTCCGTCGCTAAGGGGGTAAAAAGGGGGATGAATTTTAAAATGAGTGTATCTATATCTCAATACTTTAAAAGTTTACAAGTGTAAAAATTGGTGTTTAGAATCTGCTTTAAAAACAAATGAACACGTATTTTTCGTTTTCGGAAAATCCCACTGAGAGGGGTGAAAAAGGGTGAAAAAGGGGTTGAATGCCTTTAATGAGGATACTTATATCTCAGAAACTGAAGATTTTAGAGACCTGAAAATTGGTATTTGGAATCTCCTTTAAAAATAAAGAAAAACGTATTTTTTTCCGGAAAATCCAATTAATGCGGGTTAAACAGGAGTGACAAATGGGGTGAATTTTTTGAGAGAATGTATCTACAGTATATCTCAGAAACGCAGATTGTTACAGACGTAAAAATTGGTATTTGGAATATCCTGTAAAAGTAAAGAAACATAGGTGATTTGTTTTCGGAAACTCCACTTAAGGGGAACTAAAAGGGGGTGACGTTTTAAAAAGCATGTCTACAGTATGTCTCAAAAACTTAATATGTTGAAGAAGTGAACAATGTTTTTAAAATCACTATTAAAACAAAGTAACATGTATTTCCTGTGTTAGGAAGAAACACTTGGCTGGGGCGTAAAAATGACTGAAAGTGGGGTTGAATTCTTTTTATTAGGATACTGATATCTCAAGAACTGAAGATGTTACATACGTGAAATGTGGTATTTGGAATCTCCTTTGAAAATTAAAAATACGTACTTTTTGTTTTCGGAAATCCACTTAAAGGGGGGGCGGGGTTAGAATTGAAAAATTATTTGAATTATTTGTATGAGATACTAACATCTAATAAAAACTAAAGTTGTTACAGACATGAATATTGGTATTTAAATCTCCTTTAAAAACAAAGAAAACGCATTTTGGGGGGAAAGTCATCTTGGGGGATGAGGGTGAAAAGGAGTTGAATTCCTTTCATGACACATATCTCAAAAACTGAAGATGTTACAGTCGTGGTAATTGGTGTTTAGAAGATCCATTATTAATAAAGAAACAAGTATTTTTTCCGGAAAATTCACTTAATGGTGGGTGGGGGGGGGAGGAAGAGAGTGTGTAAGGAAGTGAAAAAGTGAATTCTTTTTATGGGGAAGCTCGTATATCAAAACTGAAGGTAACAAACGTGAACATTGGTATTTGGAATCTCCTTTAAGCATAAAGAAACACGCCTTCTATCTTTGGGGGGGGGGGGGGTAATCAACTTAACGGCGGTGGGGTGGAAAAGGAGTTGAGACCAATTGGTTTTACTGTTCATAATGTACTTGATTCGGATCATAAAGCGGTAATTTTAAATCCTTCCTGGGTTCGTTCTCAGGAGCCATCTTTTTATTTGAAGAACTTAGATTACAGTAGATTCTCCTGGCACATAAATAACAATTTTAACACATTTGAAAGAACGATAGGAATGATATTGACCGTGCAATTGTTCACCTCAATAATACGGTCAATAATGCACGGAAGTATATCATTCGTAACGCCAGAAATCCCGCGTACTTGCCTACGCGCGACAATGGTGCTGGTCACATTGTCAGCAATGACAATGGCAGCAGATGTAATTTACCGCCAAGTATGGGTCTTGCATCTTGCTTCGGCGTCCAGAACATTAATAATAATAATAATAATAATAATAATAATAATAATAATAATAATAATAATAATAATAATACCGAGCTCGATAGCTGCAGTCGCTTAATTGCGGACAGTATCCAGTATTCGGGAGATAGTAGGTTCGAACCCCACTGTCGGCAGCCCTGAAAATGGTTTTCCGTGGTTTCCCATTTTCACACCAGGCAAATGCTGAGGCTGTACCTTAAGGCCACGGCCGCTTCCTTCCCACTCCTAGCCCTTCCCTATCCTATCGTCGCCATAAGACCTATCTGTGTTGGTGCGACATAAAGCAACTAGCAAAAAAAATAATAATAACAATAATAATAATAATAATAATAATAATAATAATAGCCTAATAATAATAATAACTTAAATTCAACTAATATTACCCACCCTAATAATAATTTTCTGGAGCGTCGTCAAAATGTGCGGACCGCGCTGGAAACGGGTCCTGACCGGGTAATAACTACGAATGCAGTTCGGCTGCGGGTTCAGTACCGCCAAGGCACTCAAGACGAGACCACACCGGATATCCTCAAGGATTTGTCCATATTAAAAATGCTTATGGGAAAAGATGGCAAAGATTTAGGGACCCAACTGACCGGGAGGATGGTTGCCTAGTTGTACTTCCTCTTAAAACAATAATCACCAGCACCACCACCACCACCACCAACAACAACTGACCGGGAGGAATACCTGGAGTTAGCCAGGCCATTACGAAATCGATTGTTGGAAAGAAAGATTGAAGAATGGGAGGAACTTTGCCATCAGATCGCGAATTTAGGCGGATTATATATAAAATGTTAAGCATTCAATTTTAAATTTCAGTATAATACCGTAGCGAAGCACGGATATCTCGCTAGTATTATATTATTATTATTGTTACGGAGTTATCCGTGGTAGTTAGAGGTGAAAGAAGGCTATTATTCTCAACTACAAAATTAAAGTTAATTTAAAAATTTTAACAAAGGTTATATTTTCAAAACTTAACAGTGGTGACATAGAATTTGAAAACTTAACAAGTCAATAACAAAGCCAAAATCAGGTACAAATAAATTAAAAGTGTTAGGGGATAATACAAGATCTGGGCTTCTAGCCCCACAATAACAATCCTTGAGCTATGAGCCCAACTTTACCAATGTACCCAGTTCAAACAAAGGGGCAGAAAACCCCAATCATGCCAAGGAGCACTTGCTCCCAATTACCATGTTAAGCCTCCTAGAGGCACGTTTCACACACAAGAAAGAGCAGATGCGCTCTCAAAGTCTTCAAGCCTATTTAAGAGGCCATAAACTGACTTTACATTAACGGCCCTCAAGGCACACATACAGTGAAACAGGGGTATCTAATACCCAATCTACTGGGCCTTCGCAGGAGGGAAAACAAAAGGGGTTAAGTAAATGGCCCAAAATACAAAATTGAATGGAGGCGATAACTTGCACTCCTACACCACGTTTTTGTCTAAAACCTACGTGGCACTAGGCCGATCATACAGGGGCTAATCCCAAGCTAGGGAGGTGACACGTATGAGAAAACTTTACTACATTAATGAAGAACGGTTATGAAAACGCAGTCACCTCCTATTCAAAAATGAAGGGGAGTTCGAGAGGGTGAAGCACTCTCTATCCCCGCTTTACAGTAATTTATAGATTTATAATTTATAGATTTTACATAGACAGCAAATAATTTACATTTTTAAAAGGTAGGTTACATACTAAAGGTTTCGAACCCTCCCCGAGAGTTAAACTGCTGAGCTAGCAAGAAATGAAGATGTTAACAGGCCATTACCTTGTAGATGAACTGCTGCTTGAAGAAAGAGGCGCTTCCCGCCCCCTGCTACATATTCACACACTAAGAAAGATGTTACTGAAGTGGCACCGAGACAAGAAAATCAGCAGTTTATATACCCTCGTGGAACATTCGAGACCTTTCAGGAATGAGTAGACACACACCCTTTCGCTTTTATTGGATAACAGCAAAAACTAATACGCAAGACGAGGAAGAAACACCTTATTGGTGGAAAATTAATTACATAATTTCCTGATTGGTTACATTCAAAACGGGCGGAAAGAAAGGATTTATATTGCCAACCCACAAACCACAGAACAAAATTTAGTAAAAACAAAACTTAGAAATACAATATTTCTTCGAGAAAGTTCATTCCATTGCACCAGAGTGTGTTACCATAGTTTTGGGTAGAGACATCTGTTAGAGATTGTCCACACCTCTTAATCGTAGAAAAACAGAAGGCAAATAAAAAACACTCAGTGACATCTTCTGAATAACCGTTGAATTAGTTCAGTAGTTAAAGTTCCAAGTTCCTCCAGTAGAGAAGTTTCAATTGGCGCAATATTTGAATTAGCGGCGTGGAGGTGTACCGCCCGGTACAATTATTATTATTATTATTATTATTATTATTATTATTATTATTATTATTATTATTATTATTATTATTGTTGTTGTTGTTGTTGTTGTTGTTCCGGGGTATTTGTGGATCGCAGAGGTGAAAGAAGGTGCCGGGGTGAATGGGTCTAACTACAATGTCAAGAATTGAATTTAAAACTTAGACTGAAGCTTATATTTTCGGACATCAAAATTGACAATTTTTACAAGTAGCAAACGTTAAATAAGATTGGTAAAAAATCCAAGATTCAGAATCTTAACACTTTGTGCTTTAAGCCCCTAGCTTTACATTTCCTGAGTTACACGCTCAAGTTTACAAAAATCACAACCTTACTCAAGGGCAGACATCCTGCATTACATGGAGCACTTGCTCCCTAAATAACAATCTCAGGCCTCCCAGAGACACTTTTACAACACTTGAAAAAGAGCTAACGTGCTCTCAGTTTTCCAAGCCTACTCAAGGCAACATAGCATGAACCTCTAATAATCTCTGGCCTTACCAGGCACTATTTAAATAATAGAAAAACTTATTACACAGAGGTATCTAGTACCCAACCTACAGGCCTTTAGTGAAAAAGAACAGGTTAAATAAACAGCCCTAGTACAATTTGAATGGAATCGAAGACTGAGCTCCGAAAAGAAATAAGAACCTATAGGGCACTTGGCCGACGAAACAGGGGCTATTCCCAAAGTATTGAGGTAGCACGCATGGAAATAACTTTAACACATTGCAGAAAGAAAAGCGTTGCACCTCAAATCAAGATGAAGGGGAGTTCGAGAGGGTACATCACTCTCTATCCCCGATTTACAGTTAAAGATTTTATGAAGTTTTTACACTAGCCGGCAGAAGTTACATAGGTTACCCAGTTGATGATTCGGACCTTTCCCTCTGGTTAAACTGCGGAGCTAGCAAGAAAGAAAGAAAGAAGGATGTTATGTGGCCATTACCTGGTAGAAGTTCTAGCAGCTGGCGAAGAGGCCTCCCGCCTCCTGCTTGACACACACACTCAGTAAGATGACGATCAATTGGCCAAGAGACGTGAAAATCCGCAGTTTATAAACCCTCGGGGAAAGTTCGAGACCATTCAAGATTAAACTAGCCACACCCTTTCAATTTTATTGGTTAATTTAAAAGTTACACTCAAAATCGAAGAAGAAAAAGAAGAAGACTGTGATTGGTAGAAAATTACTTACAGAAATTAGGGATTGGCTGGATTCAAAACTGGCGGAAAGAAAAGATATATATTGCCAACCCAAAAATAAATGAACATCAATTAGAAAAACTTATGAATACGAAACTTCTTTGAATCGAAAGTTCTTTCACTTCGCACCAGGGTGCATGGTCATTGTTTTTAGTGGTGACGTCTATGGAGGAATGTCCAAACTACTTAATGAATGGCAAACAAAACAAGTAGAAATATAGTCAGTTCAGGAAACTTCACAATAACCAAATTATATAATATTTTAGTGGTGGCATCTTCTGAGTAAATTTATAAGTTGGCCTAGTTTCAATTTCACTGTTTCACCAGTAGTGGAGTTCTTTTAGGCGCTAGATTTAAATGCGCGGCTTTGGGGTGTACCTCCCGGTACATTTTTTTCTATTTGCTTTACGTCGCACCGACACAGATAGGTCTTACGGCGACGATGGGACAGGAAAGGGCTAGGAGCGGGAAGGAAGCGGCCGTAGCCTTAATTAAGGTACAGCCCCGGCATTTGCCTGGTGTGAGAATGGAAAACCACGGAAAACCATCCTCAGGACTGCCGACAGTGGGGTTCGAACCTACTATCTCCCGAATACTGGATACTGGCCGCACTTAAGCGACTGCAGCTTTCGAGCTCGGTGGTACAATTATTATTATTATTATTATTATTATTATTATTATTATTATTATTATTATTATTATTAATACTATTATTATTATTCCTGCTCTTGTTTTCGGTTTTATCATTGCTCTCATTCTTGTAATTTTCATTGGTCTCCCTTCATATCGTTCTTATTCTTGTGCAGTTTCCTTAAACATTTTAATCGTGCCCCGTGGCAGATTTTGCAACGTCCCCACAAAATAGTACAATAGTACATGGGTATTTTCCCGTTCCTCCGCTTGACGCTGCGTGGGTGCGTGAGCTCTCAGTTCTGTGACCTTTCGCCAGAGGGACAGGCCTGTCATCCATCACGATACACTTTGACGGCAGCACAAAAGCGAACACAAGTGCTTTTATTCTGGCAGATATTGGAAATATGCGGTAAAAAATCAGACATAAATGACGTTAGGAAATAGAAAAGTGCATATTGGAGAAAGAAGATAATTAAAAAGTGAGACTTTCTGCGAAATGACTTCGTAATCTCCCTGACACAAATTCATATACAATTTCCGCAGTAAATTAAGTTCCGTTCCACAATAATGATTTTATCAAGACCTATTTCCATGGTACGGACTTGACGATGTACTTCCTTTCTTGCATGTAATAGCTCCGCTATATATTTAATGAAGAAGAGTTATTTTTTCAAATCAAGATAATAAAGTTGAATATGTATTCAATAATTTATTTTCTCGAGAATTTCAGATGAACTCTATAGGGAAACTGAAGTAATAGATGGTATTAGTGATTATGAAGCTGTTTTTGTGGTAGTTAAAAATAAATGTGATAGAAAGGAAGGTCTTAAAAGTAGGACTGTTAGGCAGTACCATATGGCTGATAAAGCAGGTATGAGGCAGTTTCTAAAAAGTAACTATGATCGGCGGAAAACGGTAAATAAAAATGTAAACAGACTCTGGGATGGGTTTAAAGAAATTGTTGAGGAATGCGAAACCAGGTTTGTACCTTTAAGGGTGGTAAGGAATGGTAAAGACCCACCTTATTATAATAGAAAAATAAAGAGACTAAGAAGGAGGTGCAGACTGGAAAGAAATAGAGTTAGAAATGGCTGTGGAAGTAAGGAGAAATTGAAGGAACTTACTAGAAAATTGAATCTAGCAAAGAAGGCAGCTAAGGATAACATGATGGCAAGCATAATTGGCAGTCATACAAATTTTAGTGAAAAATGGAAGGGTATGTATAGGTATTTTAAGGCAGAAACAGGTTCCAGGAAGGACATTCCAGGAATAATTAATGAACAAGGGGAGTGTGTATGTGAGGATCTTCAAAAGGCAGAAGTATTCAGTCAGCAGTATGTAAAGATTGTTGGTTACAAGGACAATGTCGAGATAGAGGAAGAGACTAAGGCCAAAGAAGTAATAAAATTTACATATGATAACAATGACATTTACAATAAGATACAAAAGTTGAAAACTAGAAAAGCGGCTGGAATTGATCAGATTTCTGGGGATATACTAAAGACAATGGGTTGGGATATAGTACCATATCTGAAGTACTTATTTGATTATTGTTTCGCCGAAGGAGCTATACCAGATGAATGGAGAGTTGCTATAGTAGCCCCTGTGTATAAAGGAAAGGGTGATAGACATAAAGCTGAAAATTACAGGCCAGTAAGTTTGACATGCATTGTATGTAAGCTTTGGGAAGGCATTCTTTCTGATTATATTAGACATGTTTGTGAAATTAATAACTGGTTCGATAGAAGGCAATTCGGTTTTAGGAAAGGTTATTCCACTGAAGCTCAACTTGTAGGATTCCAGCAAGATATAGCAGATATCTTGGATTCTGGAGGTCAAATGGACTGTATCGCGATTGACATGTCTAAAGCATTTGATAGTGTGGATCATGGGAGACTACTGGCAAAAATGAGTGCAATTGGACTAGACAAAAGAGTGACTGAATGGGTTGCTATATTTCTAGAAAATAGATCTCAGAGAGTTAGAGTAGGTGAAGCTTTGTCTGACCCTGTAATAGTTGAGAGGGGTTCCTCTGGGCAGTGTTATCGGACCTTTATGTTTTCTTATATATATAAATGATTTGAGTAAAGGAGTGGAATCGGAGGTAAGGCTTTTTGCGGATGATGTTATTCTCTATAGAGTGATATAATAAGTTACAAGATTGTGAGCAACTGCAACGTGACCTCGAAAATATTGTGAGATGGACAGCAGGCTATGGTATGTTGATAAACGGGGCTAAACGTCAGGTTGTGAGTTTCACAAATAGGAAAAGTCCTCTCAGTTTTAATTACTGCGTTGATGGGGTGAAAGTTCCTTTTGGGGATCATTGTAAGTATCTAGGTGATAATATAAGGAAAGATCTTCACTGGGGTAATCACATAAATAGGATTGTAAATAAAGGGTACCGATCTCTGCACATGGTTATGAGGGTCTTTAGGGGTTGTAGTAAGGATGTAAAGGAGAGTGGATATAAGTCTCTGGTAAGACCCCAACTAGAGTATGGTTCCAGTGTATGGGACCCTCACCAGGATTACCTGATTCAAGAACTGGAAAAAATCCAAAGAAAAGCAGCTCGATTTGTTCTGGGTGATTTCCGACAAAAGAGTAGCGTTACAAAAATGTTGCAATGTTTGGGTTGGGAAGAATTGAGAGAAAGAAGAAGAGCTGCTCGACTAAGTGGTATGTACCGAGCTGTCAGCGGAGAGATGGCGTGGATTGACATTAGTAGACGAATAGGTTTGAATGGCGTCTATAAAAGTAGGAAAGATCACAATATGAAGATAAAGTTTGAATTCAAGAGGACAAACTGGGGCAAATATTCATTTATAGGAAGGGGAGTTAGGGATTGGAATAACTTACCAAGGGAGATGTTCAATAAATTCCCAATTTCTTTGAAATCATTTCGGAAAAGGCTAGGAAAGCAATAGATAGGGAATCTGCCACCTGGGCGACTGCCCTAAATGCAGATCAGTATTGACTGATTGATTTATTTAACGAGGCAGTAGAAATTGGTAACATCTCGTGCTCTTTGTTCTTGAACATGTTTTAAATTTAAGGAGAGAAGATGGTTTATTAAAATAATCTTCCAATATAATGATTAATATGTGACGCTGGTTGGTGGGGTGCTCCTATCATAACCTCGGAATACAATTCAGAAGAAGGTTAATATTGCGAGGACCTTCGGTTGCGTTACTTCGAGGTGAATGCTGAGATGGTATATAATTTACAACATGCCACGCCGCTTTTCAGTCTTTACCCCAGTTAATTCCATATGCAGTCATAAGTATACGATATTCACATCGGTTAGACAACTGACATCACTTAGTGTACGTAATACTCGAGTGCATAGCTCAAATTTCTTAAACAAAACAGAAATTGAAATGCAATAACGAAATCGAAGGAAAACCCAAGAAAGGAATTGGGTATGTAAGCGTTAGAGGGTTGGCCATACTGATAAATAATTTGGAAGCAATATTTCGGTATCTCGTGCCATTGACATTTTATCAGCTGCTGAAGTTAGCCAATCAGATCGCTTCGGGAGCGAATTCAAATGGCTCTTGTGGAGCGATGTTGGTAAATCTTCACCTATCTTAATACCAGCTTGAGAGCACAAATCGAAGAGGTGGTTTCTCACCATCCAGTATAGATTTAATTTGCCCATAAAAAACACTGAAGAACATTTTCCATCGATTTCACTACTATTTTCATGAATGGCAATAAAATGGAGATATGATAGAAACAGAAGCACTCTAGACATACTAAAATTAACTGTTTGTATACTTCAACTATGATGATAATCGTAATAAACTTTACAAGAAAGGTTTGTTGAATGAGAAATATTTGCAAATTGCATATTCAAATGAGAAGCGCTTGTGAAATGTATGAGGGACAGTCAAATGAAAACCGAACACCTGCTGCAATGTGACCATGGAATGGTTTTATTCAAAAGTAATTACAAATGTGTTAATAGTACATTTATCCCACTGGGAGACGAGGCGAACAATTCCAGTTTTGTAGAAAGAGGCAGGTCACTGACGGATCCACAACCGCACCCACTCTTACACTTGCTCGTCCGAATGAAACTGACATCCATGAATGCCTTTCTTCAAGTCACCAAAAATGTGCAAATCACAAGGTGAAAGATCCGATCTGTACGAAGGATATTGAAGTGTTTTCCAATCAAATCGTTGAAGCGTAGCTTTCACCAGATTGGAAGTATGGGGGCGAACATTATCATGCAACAGGATGACTCCGTCCGACAGCATTCCAGGGCATTTCGACTTTATGGCGCGTCGCAGTTTCTGCGAGGTGTCTTCATAACGCTGCGCCACCAGAATACGAACCACACTTCTCTGCTCGTCTTTGTTTGCCTCCATTTCTACAGCTAGACGAACACACTAGACCAGTGCGCACACCAACAAAGACATAACCCAACAAGTGCGTGCACCTGTGAATTATCACAGCGATGGCAGTATCGATACGTAACACCAGTGTTGCCACCTTTCGATCTGAATGTGTGTTATGGTGGCTGTTCGGTTTTCATTTGACTGCCCCTTCTACATTTGAATCTAAAGACTAAGGCGTTATCAGTTAGTATTAATGAATACTGGTATATTATTATCGGCATTTCTTAATTAATACATCCCTGGTTAATTACTTGAATGCACCGAGATCGATAGCTGCAGTCGCTTAAGTGCGGCCAGTATCCAGTATTCGGGAGATACTGGGTTCGAACCCCACTGTCGGCAGCCCTGAAGATGGTTTTCCGTGGTTTCCCATTTACACACCAGGCAAATGTTGGGGTTGTACCTTAATTAAGGCCACGAACGCTTCCTTCCAACTTCTTGCCCTTACCTGTCCCATCGTTGCCATAAGACCTATCTGTGTCGGTGGGACGTAAAACCAATAGCAAAAAAAAAAAAAAAAAAAAAGTACTTGAATGCTATACGGCAAAGACATTGTAGTGCCCCTTATTTGCCATTTGGAAATCTGGCATGTGCTCATTATTTGCTATCTGGAAATCTGGCAAACCTGTTTAGGAAGGTGTACACATCAACAGAATAGTAGTTGTTAGCCGGGAAACCTCACAGTGTTCAGCGGCCTCACAGAGTGGTCAGACCTGCAGCTTTCAGCTGATGAATCCAGGGTTTGAATCCTCTAACTGATAATGTGACTGTGGTAGAGCTGGGGATTAACTTGCTGTTAGTGTCAGTTCCACTGCATCACTTCCCGATGCCTCCGTTTTTATTTTGATATAGAATACGGGCTATAGTTTTGGGCTGGTGAAAGTTATAAAACATTACAGTTTTAAAATTGAAATAATTTGTAGACAACTTGTGGGACGACAGTGTTCAATATCTCGCCTAAAGAGGATGGACCACCAACAGCGGTTTTGCGAATTTTACTGTTGACGGCACGCTAGCGTATTTAGTGAGTTCACGCTGCTCATTAAAGTACGAGTTGGTAACGACTTACATTCTTGAAAATCCACAGCCTGTTTCCGGTCATTCGACGGGGTCAAGAATGAAATGAATGAAGCCTACATCTAGCGGCGAGGATAGGAATCGTGCCGGATGCCGGAGCCTGTCGCACTCCTCTGGGGCAATGATTAATGACTGACAGATGAAATGAAATTATGTTGGAGAGTGTTACTGGAATGAGAGTTAATAGGGAAAACCGGAGTATTCAGATGAAAATCTGTTCCGCCTCCGCTTTGTCCAGCCCAAATCTCACCGGGATTTGAACAACGGAAGCCAGCGATGAGAGGCACGTGCGCTGCCGAATGAGCCACGGAAGCTACATTTCATGACCACCCAACAAAATTTATTAAATCTCAGCCATACATCGCCCAATAGAGGTTCTGTTAATCTACCATCTGGTAGAGTAAAACTGATCGTCGAAACTGACGCGCAGGCAGCCTAGATGGCAGCGAATAAATATGTTTTAACACTTTAGCTAAAGAATAGGACATTATTATTCTTTTCTTGCTCGTTGTTTTACGTCGCACTGACACATATAGGTCTTATGGCGACGATGGGATAGGAAAGGCCTAAGAGTTGGAAGGGAGCGGCCGTGGCCTTAAGGTACAGCCCCAGCATTTGCCTGGTGTGAAAATGGGAAACCACCGAAAACCATCTTCAGGGCTGCCGACAGTGGGATTCGAACTCACTATCTCCCGGACGCAAGCTCACAGCCGCGTGCCCCTGACAGCACGGCCAACTCGCCCGGTCATTATTATTATTATTATTATTATTATTATTATTATTATTATTATTATTATTATTGTCATTCTAATTCTCATTCATATTATTTCCAAACTTTTACAGTTGGTAATATATCTCGAATTGGGATACATTAAGTACATGAAATAGAACTTTATCAAAACATATATTTTTTTCATAAATTTACAATATACACAATGAGAATTTTACAATAAAATTATTAGCACCTCTTCAATATTTTCTTTATACAGAATTCAGTCTTTACCGTTTAGGTCTATAATCCGTACTGAGCATTCGAGAATGTCCAAACGATGTTGCAGGTTTTTAAATTTGCAACATTTTGTCCTACTCTGTGAGTGTAAATGGGGAGTTTTAGTATTTTTAAGTTTTTTGGACATGTAAGACCAGTGGCAGAAAGGACAGGAATAATTGTCACTTTCTCACGTTTCCAGATTCTTGTTACCTCCATAGACAGAGGAGTACTGTGCTTGTCAGACTTCTCCCTGTATTTCTATTGTATATTGTGGTCATTCGGGATAGCGATGTCAGTGAGATGTGTGTGTGGTTTCTTTTTTTCCCTGTTAAACTTATATCTCGTCTATTGTGCGGAGTATCATGCGGTCCCAGTAGAGTTTAACATTTTCATTTTCCAGCACACTTTCTGGGGAGTATGTGTTGTGGAGTCAGGGGAATTTCTTGGTGTATAACTTTGGCTACATCAATATGTCTGTCAGTGTACGATGTTGGCGCTAGGAATCTGCAGTTGCTGATGATGTGCTCAATGGTTTCCGGGCTACTGTTGAATTTTCTGCACTCTTATTTTTTAGTAGTGGGATATTTAGGGATGTGTATCGTATAACTTTTTGCTGAGATCACTTCGTCATGGATCGCCTGGTTGCATCATTCAGTTTCTGGAAATAACTCTCCCCTAGACAGCCATGAGTTTGAACGTTGTTTGTCAATGTTCTCGTCATTATCCTGGTTGTAATATCTGTCATGAAGTTCTTTAGCACATATATCTTCTCCCTTATATTGATGTGGTCTTCATGTAAATTCAAACGGGTCTAGTTTATATTTGCTTCAACGACAGCGACATTGTCCGGGCGACATTGAAAGTATTTCCTCAGGTTTATTACTTGTAGGTCCGCATCTGTGGTGTAGTGTTTAGTGTGATGGCTGTCACCTCCGGACGCCCAGGTTCGATTATCGGATGTGCCACGAAATTTGAAAAGAGGTACGAGGACTAAAACTGGGTGCACTCAGCCTCAGGAGGTTAACTGAGTAGAGGGGCTACGATTCCCACCTCAGCCATCTTCGAAGTGGTTTTCCGTTGTTTTCCACTACTTCAGGAAAATGCTGGGATGGCTAACTCAAGGCCACGACCGCTTCCTTCCCTCTTCCTTGCGTATCCCTTCCAATCTTTCCGTCCCCCACAAGGTTCCTGTGAGGAGTTGAGGCCACCAGGGTGAGATACTGGTCCTCCTCCCCAGTTTAATTCCCGACCAAATGGCTCACGTTCTTGGACACTGTCGTTGAGGCGGGAGACGGGGAAAATCCAACACTGGAAGGTAAACGGATTAAATAAATAAAAAAATAAAATAATAATAATAATAATAATAATAATAATAATAATAATAATAATAATAATAATAATTTGTTCGCTGTGTGGAGCTATAACAATGTTAATAATAACAACATTCTTCTTCTCCTGCTTCTTCTTCTCCTTATTATTATTATTATTATTATCAGAGCCTTCACGGCTCAGGCGCTGGAATACTGGCCTCTCACTGCTGGGTCCCGTGCTTCAAATCCCGGTCTTTCTATGTGAAATTTGTGCTGGACAAAGTGAAGCCGTGACAGGTTTCTCTCAGGGTCTTCGGTTTTTCCTGTCATCTTTTACTCCAGCAACACTCTCCAATATCATTTCATTTCATCTGTCAGTCATTAATCATTGCCCCAGAGGAGTGCGACAGGCTTCGGCAGCAGACACAATTCCCATCCTCGCCGTCAGATGGGTGGCTTCAATCATTCCATTCCTGTCCCGGTCGCATCTGTGGATTATTATTATTATTATTATTATTATTATTATTATTATTATTATTATTATTATTTAACAAAATGAATGAATAAAATCTATTCTAATAATTTTACGGCTTGTTACACCAGACTAGATAAAGGAATATTTTGTGAATATTGCTCCGGAAATGGTGCTCTCCGGCGCCGATAACCTGACGTGTCACGTTACACGCCCCACTGCGTCGGGCAAACTTCACTATTCCTGTTAGACACCATTAATATGCTGGGCAAGTTCCACTCTGCTTTTTTCTCGTTGCCAATTTCCACCACGCTCTCTCTCTCTCTCTCTCTCTCTGCCTTTATTGATTTTAATATTGTAGGCAAAGCAGGCAAGTTTCTTCGTCGGGTCTGAGGACGTTGTAAATTCTTAACCCGGCACAAACGTAATCTTCCAAGAAAATAAAGACCCTTCTTTGTTACACAATCAGCTGTCCAGATTTCCTGGCATATTCTGAGTTTGAACTCACAGTTGGTATATCTTTTCCGCTCCCCACCCTCCACCATATGATCTATAAATATGTAAAACGCTAACGTATATTTTTCACAAAACTCGAGCTCTTAAATCAGTTAAAAGGTGCGGTTTTTACCAAAATCTTCCAAATCATCTCAATAGTGCAGCGAAAATCTTACATTTCTTGAAAAGTCAGCGGATATAAATTTATTTTATGCCGAAATATAAATATTGTATGCCAGAAAACTGAATCTTAATGAGGCTCATGACATAGGTTCTCCACAAATCAGAGTTCAGATTTTCATTATGATGCAACTGTTTGGCCAGTTAGGTAAGTATAGCAAAATCAAACATGTCAGACACACATATAAATATCAATGCACCTTCTACTTTCAATATTCCACAACTACACGGCTCATTCCCGTAAATTCACTTCACCAGCTGTAGAATAAACAATTTTTATTTGAAATAAAGCCAGGTTACGATAACCTTCCATCAAAGCTTTGGAAACTGTACCGGCTGGTACACCTATACGCCGCACATTTGAATTTTCCGCCTTTAAGTACTCCTCTATAGGATAAACTCTAAAATCTAACAACTGTATCAACTTATAAGTTTTCTCAGAAGATGTTACTACAGTAAATACCGGGCGAGTTGGCCGTGCGCGTAGAGGTGCGCGGCTGTGAGCTTGCATCCGGGAGATAGTAGGTTCGAATCCCACTATCGGCAGCCCTGAAGATGTTTTTCCGTGGTTTCCCATTTTCACACCAGGCAAATGCTGGGGCTGTACCTTAATTAAGGCCACGGCCGCTTCCTTCCAACTCCTAGGCCTTTCCTATCCCATCGTCGCCATAAGACCTATCTGTGTCGGTGCGACGTAAAGCCCCTAGCAAAAAAAACTACAGTAAATTTTGTGATTACGAAGTTGTCAGTACTGTGTGGAGTTCAACTTGTTTTGTTTTCTATTGATCAAGAAGTGTGGACATTCTCTGATAGATGTCTCTACAAAAACTATGACCATGCATCCTGGTGCGAAGTGGAAGAATTTTATTTGAAGAAATTTGTATTCATAAGTTTGTTCTTTACTAAATTTCGTTCTTTCATTTGTGGGTTGGCAATATAGATCTTTCTTTCCGCCAGTTTTGAAGTTAGCCAATCAATTATTTCTGTAATTAATTTTTGACCAATCGTGTATTTCTTCTCCAATTTTGATGTGTAACTTTTAGCCAGCCAATAAACGACTGTGGATGTGTCTTAATTATTCATGAAAGGTCTCGAATCTTCCCCGAGAGTATAAAAACTGCTGATTTTCCTGTCTCTCCGCCACTCGAACAACATTTAGCCTAGTTTATGGAAGTGTAGCAGGAGGCGGGAAGCGCCTCTTTCATCCGGCAGCAGCTCTTCAACAAGGTAATGGCCACTTCTTTATTTCTCGCTAGCTCAGCAGTCTAAACCGCGGGGAAGGTCCAAAACCTTTACTATGTAACCTATCTTGAAACATGTAATTTGCCGTCGCATTTGTAAAACTTTACATATCTTTAACTGTAAAACGGGGATAGAGAGTGTTTTACCCTCTTGAGCTCCCCTTCATTTTTGGTTTGAGGTGACTACGTTTTGTAACTGTTTCTTCCCTTCTGCAATGTCTTAAAGTTTTCTCATACGAGTCACCTCCATAGTTTGGGATTAGCCCCTGTTTCTTCGGCCTAGTACCTCTTAGGTTTCAAAAGGTTTCGTGTAGGAGTTCAAATTTACGCCTCCATTCAGTTTTGCATTTTGGGCCAATTACTTAACCTATTCTTTTCAACGAAGGCCCAATAGGTTGGGTACAAGATACCCCTGTTTCATTGTAAGTTGTGCTTTGATGGCAATCACGTGTAAAAGTCTTGTATTACCTTTATAAGCTTGAAAAATTGAGAGCGGGTTAGCTCTTTTATTTATGGTAAAAGTGCCTTAGAGAGGCTTGATATTCGAAGGTGAAAGCAAGTGCTCCATGTTATTAGGGGTTTTCTGCCCTTTGGTAAATTTGTGTTTGGGAGCTGAGAGCTCAGGAAATGTACAGTGAAGGCTTGAAGCCTAAGTTCTGTTATACCACCAAATCTTGTCGTTCCTAGACTTAAATGTTGTTACTGGTACCTTATTACTTGTTGTTATTGGTTAAAGTTGGAAATTCTATATCAAAACTGTTAAGTTTGGCTGTTTTGAAAATATAACCTTTAATGAAATTTTAATTCATTTCACGGCTTTGTAGTTAGACCCATTCCAGCCCGCACCTTCTTTCACCTCTGCATCCCACGGGTAACCCTGTAACAGAAACATATGGTATTGTCAAGGTCTCTGATCCACTCACGGAAAGTCAATAACCCAGCGCAAGCGCTCTGCGCTCTGTTCAGTAAACTAAACTGTCAAGCGACATCTCGACAGAAATTTATGAATATTTAATAAATAGAGTTATAATCGTCGTCGAGCAAAAACACCCGTATGCAACTCGCCTATAATGGTAATTAAGAGACTGGTATGGAAATTATAAAATTCGCTTCACTCGTTTTATAAACATACTCGTGTCTTAATTATTGCCATTATAGCCTTGTTACATAACGCACTATTATGTTCGACGATGTCGAAATATAAATTTTATATGCCAGAAAAGTGAATCTAACGAGGCTCATTATAGTTAGTCATTAGGTTCTCTACCTATCAGGGTTCAGATTTTCATTATGATACAACTGTTTGACCAATTAGGTAAGGAGAGCATCGCACCTGCGCTCAACGCACAAGCTTCGCACTTATTTCTAAAATCAAACACGTCGGACACACATATTAATATCAGTGCACGTTCTTCTTTTTTCCTACCGCTTTTCCCACACCTGCGGGGTCACGGGTGCGAACTGCGTCGCACATGTGGATTTGGCTCTGTTTTTGCGGCCGGATGCCCTTCCTGACTCCAACCCTATATGGAGGCATGTAATCACTATAGTGTGTTTCTGTAGTGGTTGGTAGTGTGGTGTGTTGTGTGAATCTGAAGAGGAGAGTTTTGGGACAGACACAAACACCCAGTCCCCGAGGCAGAAGAATTAATCAGAAGCGATTAAAATCCCCGACCCGGCCGGGTATCGAACCCGGGACCCTCTGAACCGAAGGCCAGTACGCTGACCATTCAGCCAACGAATTAATATCAATGCATCTTTTACTTCCCATATTCGACAACCACGCGGCGCATTCCCGCAAATTCACTTCACCAACTGTACAATATTTATTTATTTATTTATTTATTTATTTATTTATTTATTTATTTATTTATTTATTTATTTATTTATTCCTGACTTAAATTTGTGGCGAAGTTAGGGCTCAAGGCCCTCTCTTACACTTAACCCTATAAACAAAAAATTTAAAAATGTAAACATAAAAGTATCACATAGAAATTCTAAAAGGACATAATACTACGGACAGATAATTCTAAGACTAAGTTAGGCCTACATATCAGTACGGCAATTAGTGTGACAATACTACTACTACTACTACTACTACTACTACTACTACTACTACTACTACTACTACTACTACTACTACTACTACTACTAATAATAATAATAATAATAATAATAATAATAATAATAATAAAAATGAAGAAAACCCATTCACACAACAAACACACAATGATTCACACAACTCAGTTTTATGTTCTCAGGAAAAAACTTTCGACAGGCAGATTTGAATTTATGAGAGGAAGTAAGGTGCCGAATGTCCATTGGGAGTGTATTTCAGAGTCTCGATGCAGTAACTAAAAAGGAATGATTGCAGGAATTCGTTCGACTTAGTGGAATTTCAAGTAGGGAACCAGAACGGGTACTAATTTCATGGAATGAGGAAAGGAAACGGAAAGTAGAAGAGAGGTAAGTAGGAGTGTTCGTCGAGAGCACTTGGTAAACAAGTGTCATTAGGTGAAAATTCCTTCGTTCATTTATGCGTAGCCATCCCAATGTTTTGAAATATGGTGTGACATGAGCGTCATGTCGGAGTTGGAAGGCATATCGTATGCATGAGTTTTGTGCTCGCTGAAGTCTCAAAGCTTGTTCAGCGTTTAGATTGAATAGTACCGTATCACAGTAGTCTAGAATTGGGAATAGTAGTGTTTGGATTAATTTTAATTTAAGTTTTAGAGGAAAAGAATTCTTGTGACGTTTCAGGGGATATAGAGCTGCATGAACCTTTCTACATACATCTATTACATGCTCATTCCAGGTCAGATTCTCATTGATGGAGATTCCAAAATTAGTTAAATTTTTAAGGTACGGTACAGCAATGTCATTGATTATAATTGGAGGAGGACTGATATTGCTGATTACATATAATAATTTAGTGTTTCCTATGATAATAATTTGTGTTTTACGAGGATTTAGGATTAAGTGGATGTTTTTAGCATAAGCGGTAAGCCTTTCAATATACGAATTAATATGCTGAACTGTTTCATGTAAATTGTTTGTAGAGGTGTGTTTGTATATCTGCAGATCATCAGCATATAAGTGGTAGTTGCAATACTGAAGTGTGGAATATATGTCATTAATATGCAAGACGAACAGTAATGGTCCTAGAACAGACCCTTGAGGGACACCGGATGATTTTACAGCCCATTGGGATCTTTCATTGTTTACCACAACGCACTGGCGACGATTTGTAGGGTACGACTATAAAAAAATTTAGGGCTATCGGGCCGATATGCAGAGAGCGTAGCTTGGATAGAAGTATGTCTCTATTTACCGTGTCGAACACACTACTAAAGTCAAGAAATGTCAGTATCGTCACCTGCCGTTTGTCCATAAACAATTTGTATTTGAAATAAAGCTAGGTTACGTTAACCTTCTATCAAAGCTTTGGAAACATATGGCATTGTCAAGGTCTCTGATCCACTCACGAAAAACCAATAACCCAGTGCATGCGCTCTGCGCCTGTTCAGTAAACTCAATTGTCAAGCGACATATCGACAGAAATTTATGAATATTAAAAAATAGTTATAATTATTATTGTCGAGCATAAACAGCCGTATGCAACTCGCCTATAATAGTAATTAAGAGACTCGTGTGGAAATTATAAAAATCTAAAAATCCAAGAATCTAAAAATTAGAACACATTTACAGTAAAAATTAAAATTAAAAGTAACATGAAAAATATAAATAACAAAACAATTTTTTCGTGTGTCAATTATTGCCATTATAGGCTTTTTGAATAATGTACTATTATGTAATTCATTTAATTACAAAGTTGCACCAAGATTTGGATCGACCTTGGTGGAGAGATGATTGTTGCTAGGCGACAGCGAGTTACTGTGTATCATGATAGTCTTGTAAAAATGGCTGTGTATATACAGTATAGGAGGATGGGAACACGCCGCCATGTTTTATGAGGTACCTTACTTGCTAGGAGGTTCATGTAACTAGGTACACTCATTCCCTGTTATTTGGAAAAGCAATCCAACATGCCGTGTTCGAGATGTACTGTACTTTCATGTAACTAGGCAACTCACTGTCGAGGAATCTGTTCATTTTCGCACCATATGGAATGTTATGTACCTGCTCGCGTTGCAATGAATATCGTGCATCATATTAATAAATCGCCATTTTATGTAAATAAAAATAGTTTGATCTATTTAGTATATAGGAATCTAAAAATTAGAACACATTTAGAGTAAAAATTAAAATTAAATGTAACATGAAAAATATAAATAACAAAACAACCAGAAATAATAAGCACAATTTCAATAAAAAATTGCATAAATTAGAATTACTTAAAAAACACCTTTCATGTACTGAGACGTAGCAGCGCATTACGGGTATCAACTATTTATTATTATTATAATTATTATTTATTTCTTCAGCGTATGGCTAATATCACATCACAGCAATTAAGCAGGAAAAATACAATATTTATCAAAGGAAAAAGGAAATAAATAAGTTCCCTAACTTACACTGTAATCATCAAAGTGGAAAAGAAAAAAGAATCAAAGTTGAAAACATTTCTAAAAATCAAACATTTTCCTCATTTGTGCTGAGAGATGAAGGGCTAACGGGCCCGGAAAGATTTAAAATTATGAGTCTTGGATAGTTATATCAAACTACAAAGAACAAATTTCGAAAAACACTTCCAGCCTAAATGCCGCTCCGGAAAAGCTGCCTAAAATCGCTTGTTTCTTTACTCGTTAAAAAAATTCAAATCCTAGTCAAATTAATGTAAATAATTCTTCCTTTAATGTGTTCCTTGGTTCAATACGCTCTGGAGTTTTTTATTTTTGAAAAATATCCACACCGAATTTAGTTATAAGGGCTTAAGTCAAACTCTGCATTGACTCACATTAGCGCTCGTAGTGGTAGAAAAAAGGAAAACTGAAAATTTAATCGGCCTAAGAACGAAGATTAAGAAAATAATGGCAATGTTTAGCAAAAAATAACGAAACATATTCTCGTACTTTATTCTATTTTATTTACCCAAAATTCGTAAGCATTGATGAGCTGAGTTCCGATAAGTGGAAAGGCTAATGGATTGTGAGAAAATGAGACATGTTCTAGACCTCGTAAATGTAACATTATTATTATTATTATTATTATTATTATTATTATTATTATTATTATTATTATTATTAATATTATTATCCACCTCTGGGGTGTAGTGGTTAGTGCGATTAGCTGCCACCCCCGGAGGCCCGGGTTCGATTCCCGGCTCTGTCACGAAATTTGAAAGTGGTACGATGGGCCGGAACGGAGTCCACTCAACCTCAGTAAGTCAATTGAGTAGAGAAGGGTTCGATTCCCCCCTTCAGTCATCCTCGAAGTGGTTTTCCGTGGTTTTTAATTTCTCGTCAAGGAAAATGTCGGGATGGTACCTAACTTAAGGCCACGACCCCCTCCTTCCCTCTTCTTTGTCTATCCCTTCTGTAATGTGAAAATGGGAACTAATATTTACTGGACATAACTGAATTATTACATTAAAGCATCTAAGTGTATTTATTTATTCATCTGTCATGTCGACTTGTGTATCCAGCCGTTATCTGTATTATCGGCCATTGTTGGAACTGTTTCCTAACTGTGGAAGTTACCAGACCAATTTAATTCAAGTTATCTATCCATTATTGTCAGGCATTTGGCTGAACTCTGTAGTGCGCCGAATTATCATTTGTAACTTCTGCGCATTTTCGCGGTGCACGCATTGAATTATGGGACTGCCTCTCGGCTAGCTCGGTGTGAGCTCAGTAGTCGGCAGTAGTCAGCTTGCCGTTACTCTCCAAGATGGCTGTGTTGTATGGAGCTCCCAAGCAGACGGTTTGGCGAGAAGGGAAAGCTATTATAATGGAGCTTGACTCCGGCGGTTAAACATAATGTGAGGGCTAGGCCCTATTATTCCTTCAAAGTTATCCAGTGTGCTCCAACCCTTTTTTGTTCTTAATGTAACATGTAAACTTGGTGCAGTGAGTTATCCGTTATCGGAATTTAAAGTTTCAAGTGTCTTGTAAGTTTGGATATCTTTACTCCAAGTAAGTACTGAAAATTATAATTTATTGAAGGGATCCCAGTCGTTCAGGCACTAGTGTGAGTAATTTCATCTTGGACATGTGCAACATTATAAACGACTATTTTGGTATTGGTTAACCTTGTAAGCAAAATCTGATATATATTTGAAGTGAATGCATTTGAAAAAGAAAATTTAATGTAATGTAGGGAGCTCGAGGATCGCTAGTTATGCATCTATGAGGTGATATTTTGTGTAAGTGATTTTATCTTACGTTTTTGTCGGGGTGCATTTTTGCCAACTGTGTTTCTTGATATTCATTATGATGGCGATTATTATTATTATTACTTTTATTTTTTGGTAATTCATTTCGGTGCGTGTTTTCTCCCTTAGTGTTGTCCTGTTTGGTTGATATTGCTGTCTAATTTTGTCCTATTGCCTTCGTGGCTGGTTATCTGTACGTAATGATTATCGCATTGTTACGGGCCTCAATTAATGACACCTCATATTCGCATCGTAGCGCATTCCACGGCCCCCTCTGTTCTAAAGTATGTAAATCGCTGGTGATTTAATTAAGTAAGGCTAATGTAAACTGGCACTATCACCTCTTGGATAAATGATAATTATTATTATTATTATTTTAATAACTTAAAATCTTAAAATTGAAATTTGCTGGTCGAAATTAAGTTTGATAATGTGAGTTTTCTTTCGTTGTCTTATTATCTTTTCTCCCATTGTTTGGGTTCCTTGCTTTTGTCTTTATTACGTCATGTCACCCCTTCTTATCTTATCTGATGATACGTTAATATTTTGGGTGGCTTTGATGATTATTATGGGATCTTGGCTTCGCGTCGGTAACGGGTAGCTTCTGTTTGGTGTTTCGGTGTCCTTTATTATTTTTATGAGTGCACCGTTAATTGTAAATTTCCTTTAATATACTTCATTTTGTTGGGGTTGCTGTGCACTATTATTTTATTGTGTTTTCATCTAGCTTGTTTCTTTAGTGTAATGTTTATTCGCGGTTGGAGCCACTAAATTTTCTTCTTTTTCGTGTGTCCTTGTGTGCGTCTTGTAACTTAGTATCTTGTAGTGTAGCAAATTTCAGTTTTAAAGTGATTTAATATCGCGGGCCCGCATATCGGTTGCAACCAAATTTTAAACAATTTTAATGTTTCTATATGTATGGTAATGAGTTATTAATGAATTTTCAAACCTTAATTCTGGCGGAAGCCTATGTTTATGTGAGCTTCATTTTTCCTTAATTTCAACCTTATTTTAAAATACTATTTTCCTCATCTAGTTTGATTGCTTTTTTTTAAATTTTAGAAAAAGAACTATATATTTTTTTATTGTTCTTATTTTATACCATTACCAAATGACATTTGGTTAGTAAATTTTCTTCATTTCAAATTTATCTGGTGTGTCATTTAGTAGCTAGCAATATTTACCTGGCAACCTGTCAAAGTTATGTAAGATCCTGGCCTTTTTAATTCTCGCTTTTGCCTTCCACGCTTCATATTTTATGCTACTGCCTTTCGGTAAGTATTGTGCTTGTTTTCTTCTTGATGTTTGTGCTTTTCTTTTGAATGTTTGGTTTACTAATTGGTAAGGTTGCACCTTCCAATCTTCTCATCCCTCCACAAGGCCCCTGCTAGTGTAGCAGGTGAAGCCACCTGGACGAGGCAGTGGTCCTTCTCCCCAGTTTTATCCCCCGACCCAAAGCCTCACACTCCAGGACACTGCCCTTCAGGCGGTAGAGGAACGCTGGAGGGTAAACGGGTTAAGAAAGAAAGAAAGAAAGAAAGAAAGAAAGAAAGAAAGAAAGAAAGAAAGAAAGAAAGAAAGAAAATTATTATTATTATTATTATTATTATTATTATTATTATTATTATTATTATTAGATGCGAAAAAGACCAGAAAACTGATCACGCAAAGCTCACTTAGTTGTGCGTTTCCTCCTTTGCCAGGCAGCCTTCAGTTTTTCTCTCATCGTAGTTCTTCGTTCTTCTGTCCACTTTCCTGTCTTCTTCTTGTGGTTTCTCTCTGACTCTACTTCCCACTTGTTGATTTTCGTTCTGTAGCAGGTTCGGTCAGCGATGTCCGCCACTTTGATTCCTGATTTTTGTAGGTCTTGGCGAAATTCCGTTGTCCACCTATTTGTTTTGATGTTTTCTGTTGCCTCAAGTAATATTCTTGTCAGTCTGTTTTCTAGAAGGCGTTTGATGTGTCCGTAAAATTTCAGGCGCCTTTTTCTGATGTCGGTCGAAAGGTTTGAGAGCTCCTCGGTTTTTGTACGAGATTGCAGTCTTTCGCCAGTCAGTTTTAGGCCGATAATTTTTCTGATGATTTTAGTTCCTCTTTCAGGATGTCTTCGAGTACTGTTTTTCCTGTGGAGATCCAGAGTTATGTTAATAATAATAATAATTATTATTATTATTATCATCACTTGACAGCCCTATAGTTTAGAGTTACGAGGCCATTTCTCTTATTCCAAGGCCCTGGTTTCGTTATTCGGCTAGTACAATAATTATAACTCTGGACTGAATTGAACAACGGGGTTCACTTCATACGAAGCCCGCCTGGTGGGCATGATCGTTTTAAAAAAAAATATTTTTGGACTTTTTATATTTTTACCAATATTTTCTTTTTTCTCATTCTTTCCTTGTTTTCGTTTCATTTCCTGCTTAAGGACGACACACATACCCAGTCCCCGAGCCAGCGGAAATAACCAATTAAGGTTAAAATCCCCGACCCGGCCGGGAATCGAACCCGGGGCTCCTTGAACCAAAGGCCAGCACGCTAACCATTCAGCCATGGAGCCGGAAATGGAGGCGTCAATTCTATATGGTCTGAAACCGTGGTTATCCGGTTCGAGTTCCGTTGGTCGGAAAACGTTTTACGTTCAGAATGCTGGCCGGCTGGGTAAAAGAGGTGGAATTTCTAATCACTAGATTGCATGCGCCAACGTCTGTAGCCGTTTTGAAACACTGGATCCCGTGAGATCTCCGAAGTTAAGCAACATTGGGCTTGGTCAAGATTTGGATGGGTTGCCATGCACTGTTGGTTGGTGGTAAGGGAATGGAGGATCGGAAAGGAACTGGCCGCCCTACCGTACGTAAACTCCGATTCAGGCACACCTCTGCGGAGGTTCGGACCTGCCTTCGGGCAGAATTCACCCTTACCCATTTAGATTGCATGCCAAAAGCCTGAATTCAACTCCAAACCTCTTCGCAGTGTTTATTTGGAGTGAGGGCATTTGGCGCTGTTAATGGGGATTCATCCGTCGGATGGGGACGTAAAGCCCTGAACAGAACCCTTTGAGAGGAGTAGGCTATGTGCCGACATCGCGTTTCAGGTTCTCCCTTCCTCATGATCATTATCATCATCCCACATCCAGACGCGCTGGTCGCCTATGGGGAGTCAAATAGAAAGACCTGGACCGGGCGAGTAGAATATGTCCTCGGGCATTCCCGGCACTAAAAGCCGTACGATAAATTAAATACTTGACACGAAATTTTCTCAAGCTCTTAGTTACAGGAAGAAAGCGCACAGAGAGAAGGTGACGCTCCTGACCTCGTGTACATAGACCAACAGTGGCTGCCATGGTTACAATGACGTCGAGAAATTGATGACGCTAATACCAGATACACCCTCAACCCAAAACCATGACCATATAATTTTTGATATGCTCTATTGGTGGAAAAGAATCTAATTCCCTCCATGGGAACTTAGAATTTCCATTTGGAATTGCTAGGCGGGCATTAATTCCATTGTGGAGTTTTATCTCCCGTATGCAGTTATCAGACTGTGCTTCATAAATAAACTTCTGATAAGTTCACCTGCATACACCCCAGCGTCAGTGGGTAGGGTCTGACACATCCCACTCTGAAGAGTCTAGTGTCAGACCTAAGACGAAACGCTGGTTAATAGAGCAAACGCCGGACAAGCCATCCATCTAATTTTTGATCTAATTTTTGATACGCTCTATTGGTGGAAAAGAATCTAATTCCCTCCATGGGAACTTAGAATTTCCATGACCATATGCCAAAAAGTAATAGCTAGTTGTCGTTGCGGTTTACATTGGACATCACCGAGCTCGATAGCTGCAGTCTCATAAGTGTAGCCCATATCCAGTATTCGGGAGATCGTGGGTTCGAACCCCACTGTCAACAGCCCTGAAGATGATTTTCCGTGGTTTCCCATTTTTACACCAGGCTGTACCTTAATTAAGGCCACGGCCGCTTCCTTCCCACTCCTAGCTCTTTCCTGTCCCATTGTCGCCATAAGACCTATCTGTGTCGTTGCGACGTAAAGCAACTTCTAAATAAATTGGGCATCGAAAACAACGAAAAAATTAAGCTTGATAGAACATTGTTGCACGCCTGCTGGTGTTACCTAGTTTGTTAGAAGCATGGCAAATGATTCTGAACAAGAAACCGACAAAAATTTCAGTAAGCTTAATCGTAAAAGAACCTGTAATTCGGCTCAGTGTTGCTTGGGCTGATCAGTTGGAAACATCTCTCCAAACCACTAGCCAGCTACCATGCCGATTTTCTTTTCTTTACAATTTGCTTTACATCGGACCGACGCAGGTAGGTCTTATGGCGACGATGGGAAGGGAAGGGAAGGGATAGGGGTGGGAAGGAAGCAGCCATCACCCTAATGAAAGTACAGCCCCTGCATTGGCTTGATGTGAAAATGGGAAACCACGGAAAACTATCCTCAGGACTGCCGACAGTGTGGATCGAACCCACTATCTCCCGAACACTGGATACTGGCCGCCCTTAAGCGACTGCAGGTATGGGGCTCGATAAAATGAGTTCTCACATGGAAATGAAGAGTTCCCGGACACATGTTCATATAATATATTTTTCTCTTCTATGTATGAGGAATGTGTTCTGAAAGTTTGGCCTACTTTATTGCTACACTCTTTATACAGTACCGGTCAAATGTTTAGGACCACATAAAGAAATCACGAAATGTCATCTAGAACCTAAAATTGTGCCACCAAACCTCTGTAATTTTCTTTCTGATATCTCACATCTAATAGAATATATATATCGCCTGATTTCATTTAGTTCAAGTATTGTAGAAGTTATGAATTTTTAACTCTTGGAAGGTCACAACAAAAAATCAAAAATTTTGGTAATATAATGTACTGAATATTCTAATTGGTTGCATGTATCACCAACAAGATTTTTCTGTAGACTTAGCAATAGGTGGGGGCCATTTTAGTATAAATATAAAAATTCCGAAAATATACGGCACCGTTTTTTTCATGTTTTTTTTAACCAGGGCCAAAATTGTTGATTTTTCTTTGCCTTTTTCATGTATGGCCCAAGGTCTCAATGTGAGCTACCGGCGTCATACTTATCTGCCCTGATAGTTTCATTTGCACTCTGTGGGTGGCATCCAAGAATACGTTTATGATGTCGATAGTTCACACTGAGACGTATGACAAGAACAAGGAAAAATTGACTATTTTAGCACTGGTTTGAAAAAAATAAACCCACGAAAATGGGTGCCGCATTTTTTCGGAATTTTCATATTTATACTAAAATGACCCCTAACTATTGCTAAGTCTCCACAAGAATCTTGGTGGTGATACTTGAAACCAATTAGAGGATACAGTAGGGTACATAATATTTCCAAAAATGTTGACTTTCTGATGTGACCTTATAACATTTAAAATTGTATAACTTATACAATACTTGGCGTAAATCACTGAAATCAGGCGATGTATATCATATTAGATGCAAGAGCTCAGGAAGAAAAATACAGAGGTCTAGTAGCAAAATTGTAGGTTCTAGATGGAACTTCATGATTTTTCAATGTGGTCCTAAACTTTTGACCGGTACTGTAGTAGATAACATTTTGTAAACTTGATTACAGAAGTGGACTCCGTATTACATAAAACTGTACTCTGTTCTTAAGCTAGGGCTCGCTTACTGTCATTTGTATTGTTTTAATAATAATGCTATTGGTTTAAGTCCCACTAACTACTTTTTTACGATTTTCGGAGACGCCGAGGAGCCGGAATTTAGTTCCGCAGGAGTTCTTTTACGTGCCAGTAAATCTACTGACACGAGGCTGTCGTATTTGAGCACCTTCAAATACGACCGGACTGAGGCATGTTCGAAGCTGCCAAGTTGGGGTGAGAAGGCCAGCGCCTCAACCGTCTGAGTCACTCATCCCGGCTTGTATGGTTTTGTGTTGTACGGAGAAGTCTATATCACGCTATAAGAATGAAGGTACCTGAAAAAGAAAGACAAGGGCCACGAGGAACATGGACATAAAAGGCTCCCCAGGCCTCGCAAACATAATAAGGAAAAGAACAGCAGCTGACCAATGCAGGTCAGATAGGAAAGATGAAAAAGAGTAGCCTGACACAAGTGGAAGCAATGCCAGACTCAGGTAGAGGAGCCGTGGTCACCAAACCACTCTCAGAGCACCTGGTCCCCCATTCAGTCATCTTTAATGACAGCAGGGGATACCGTGGATATATTCTACCACCCCCACTCACAGTGGGAGCAGACGTCCAGAGAGTAATAGTTCCCTAAAATCCTCTGTAACCCCTGTGGGTGGGGGACGCAGACGAAGAATACACCTACGCCATCCTTTGCCTGTCGTAACAGGCGACTAAAAGGGGCGACCAAGGGATGATTGTATTAGAATTATGAAACTACTTGTGATTAGTACCATCATGCGGGGAACACCATGGGCCGATTTACTTGCGAGTAGTACCACTATGTTAGGTACACAACAGGTTTGCAATTAGTAACAGCAGAGAGTGGTTCACTGTGGGTTTTCAGTACCCGTGATTAGTACCATTGTGAGAAACACCACGGGTCTGAGCGTTGCCTGTGATTTGTACCACTATATCAGCAACACCGTGGGTCTGCGTTGCCTGTGATTAGTACCCACTATACGAGAAACCCCGCGGGAATACCCAGAGTCCGTGATTAGTACACTTAGGTGAGGAACACCATGGGTTTGCGTTGCCTGTGAGTGGCGCCATTATGTGAGAAACACCATAGGTCTGCTTTACGTGTGCAACGTACAGTACTTGTGAGTAGTACCATAATATGTGGAAGACCGTGAGTCTACGCTACTCTTGATTAATAAATAGTAATGTTATTTGTTTTACGTCCCACTAACTACTCTTTTACGGTTTTCGGAGACGCCGAGGTGCCGAAATTTAGTCCCGCAGGGGTTCTTTTACGTGCAGTAAATCTACCGACACGAGGCTGACGTATTTGAGCACCTTCAAATAAAACCGGACTGAGCCAAGATCGAACCTGCCAAGTTGGGGTCAGAAGGCCAGTGCCTTAACCGTCTGAGCCACTCAGCCCGGCTACTCTTGATTAGTACCGCAACATGACAAATGTCATGGTTCTACTTTATTAGCGATAAGTACCATTATGAGGGCCCGCTGATCTGGATTTAGTACCCCTTTAGACAGAAAGCATAATCGATTCAGGATTGTGCTTTAGAAGCAGTCCCTTGGTCAGCAATACTATTGTTTATAATAGTTTCTGGGTCGGATCCACTGATTGTTTTAAAATTCATATCCATCCATTCATGCTTCATCACATTTTTTATTCTGGTCGGTGGATGTAATTGAATTTTTAAATTGTCATTACATTTCGTACCATTAGGGGCCGATAACAAAGATGTTAGGCCCCTTTAAACAACAAGCATCATCATCATCAAATCCTCTGTACATCACTGTACTATTGAGCGAGAGACTGTGGAAGGTCGACCTCTCAGCCTCGTAGGTCTAATCATCGGAGGTGGCTCAGAGACGCCGGTAATGGCTGGCAATTAAGGCACCTGGTCTCAATTACACGGTAACCAGGCGTTGGCTTTTCACTAAAGAGGCAGGATTTGGTACGGTGAGACCAAATTTGCGTAGAGCTGTTAATGACTGTAATTACTTCAATCCTATACTGTCCTCAATCTAGAGTAGACCAGAAATAAATTCTTACTTTATCGGCTTTTAGATACCAAAACCGTGCGTTCAAACCCGGCAGAGTTCATCGTATATTTTGAAGAGCGAAAAAATTCTCACTTCGGCCTGATTGTCAAGATAAGTAACTGGGATTGCCTGTATTAATAATAATAAAAATAATAATGATGTTCTTCTCTCGGTGCCTATCCGTTTCGGATGTTGGCGATCATGATGGCTATTTTTGTCTTGTGTGTGGCAGCGTGGAACAGTTCAGTGAAGACATATTGCACCAGCCTCTAAGATTTTCAAGCCAAAGATATTTGTCTTCTTCCAGGACTTCTTTTGCTGTTGATTTTCCAGTGAAGTATCTTTAAGAGTAGGTCATATCTATCTGTATTGCGCATAATGTGTCCCAGATACTGCAGCTTTCGGCATTTCACTATCTTGATCAAGTGAGGTGTTGTGTTCAACCTTCTCATTACCTGCACGTTTATGATTCTCTGGGTCCAAGATATTTTCAGGATCCGCTTACAAAGCCATGTTTCAGCTTCTTCTCTGTGTTTTTATTTAAGGTCCATGTCTCTACACCATATAAAAGAACAGAAAATACATAGCAGTGCAAAAATCTGATTTTAGTTCCTAATGTTAGATTGTGGTTTTTGAACACAGTACTCATTGTCAGGAACACACTTCTTGCTTTTCCAATGTGTACCTTGACTTCTTGTGAGTTATCCCAGTCTTCATTTATTATGGTTCCAAGGTATGAATATTGTTTTAACCATTCTGTAGGCTACTCTTTTTATTTATAACCAAGTTTGTTTTTGCTATTGGCTTTACGTCGCACCGACACAGTTAGGTCTTATGGCGATGATGGGACAGGAAAGGGATAGAAGTGGGAAGGAAGCGGCCGTGGCCTTAATTAAGGTACAGCCCCAGCATTTGCCTGGTGTGAAAATGGGAAACCACGGAAAACCATCTTCGGGGCTGCCGACAGTGGGGTTCGAATCCACTATTTCCCGAATACTGGAGCCGGACTGAGTGGCTCAGACGGTTAAGGCGCTAGCCTTCTGGCCCCAACTTGGCAGGTTCGATCCTGGCTCAGTCCGGTGGTATTTGAAGGTGCTCAAACACGTCAGCCTCGTGTCGGTAGATTTACTGGCACGTAAAATAACTCCTGCTGGACTAAATTCCGGCACCTCGGCGGCTCCGAAAACAGTAAAAGAGTAGTTATTGGGACGTGAAAACAAATATTATTATTATTATTATTATTATTATCCGAATACTGGATACTGGCCGCACGTAAGCGACTACAGCTATCGAGCTCGGTAGATATAACCAAGTTTAATCCGGCAATATTTTCTTTGCTTATAATCATGAGTTTTGTCCTTTCGTGGTTTATTTCAAGCCCGTATTGGCTGCTGGCTCATAGAATTCTATCCATAAGTGATTGTAGCGCAAATACAATCATATCATCAGCATACCGGATGTTGTTTAATCTCACTCCATTGATGAACATTCGTTCTTCTGTATCTTCCAAGGCTTCTCTAAATATGCATTCTGAATACAAATGAAATAGTTTAGGTGACAAGATACATCCACTGTCTCACTTCTCTCAAGATTTTGACTGCTTCAGTGCGTTCTCCTTCAACACGTAACACCGCTGTCTGATTTCAGTACAGCGTCTTGATGATTCGAAGATCTCTTTCCTCCATTCCAATATTTCTCAAAGTCTCCATCAATTTTTCATGTTTTACATGGTCAAATGCCTTCTTGTAGTTTAACAAGCAAATACATTCTTATTTATATTTCTGCATGTTACGATCTGCTAAATACAAAGATTTTCCGAGATATCCAGGTGTCGGAAATACTTGTCCCGCGAGAATGCTTTCTTCGTGCCAGTGAATGTATCGACACATGAGGCGACATATTGAAGTACCTTCAAATAACATCGGACTGAGCCGTGATCAAATACACCAGCGTAATCCTGGTAAACCAGTGCTGTGCCACCATTGCCACTGCGCTCGGCAGATGGAAAAGAACTGATCACTATACTCGTATATGTATATCGCCAATGTATATCGCTGGAGATTCGTCATTTACTGTAAGTGACAGTTATTTTCATTACCAACTTGAAGTAAGGAATCGGGGAACTCTGGTTCATCTGGTTTTGCCCATATGTTTCCGAATAACTGAAATATCTTTATGAATAATCGAAGGGGAGGAAACTTAATACAATTTTGAATCATTGTCTGTCGATATTACTGTTATAACTTCCACCCCATAATATTACACGTTTGTGTCAGCCTTCGGGCTGAATACTCAACATACTATGATATATGCCGGGCTATACATTTTTGCTGTGTATTAGAAGCAGACAGGGGCTGCCTGGCCGAGGCGGTAAAGGCGTGCTCGGTTCTCCCGGAAGGACGTGGGTTCGAATCCCCGTCAGGAAGTCGTAAAATTTAAGAAACGAGATTTCCACTTCCGGAGGTACATATGGTCCTGAGGTTCACTCAGCCTACACCAAAATGAGTACCAGGTTAATTCCTGGGGGCAAAGGCGGCCGGGCGTAGAGCTAACCACTCTATCCCATCACGTGCCGAGGTTAACAATGGTGGAAGCCTTTACCTTCCACTCCTCCAAGGGCCTTCATGGCCTGTATGGAGGTGACTTTGCTTTTATTAGAAGCAGACTTTTTGTAATAAATGATTTTATGATGAAATTATGCAACATTTTAATGACCCACATCGAAATTGCTAGAGATAAAGTGAATTGTAAGTAATATTCCCAGTACCGTAGCCAAAATGTTGTAATATCATTTCTATATAAATTACATAAATAAATGATCAGTAAATAATTGAGTAATGCAAAAATAATTGAACCTGATCACTAAACAATAGATATTTATGTAAATGAATATTTTGTTTCCTAATATGTAGACCTCCAGAACAGACAAGGAAGTGGTGTTTGAAGTAGAAATTGGACGAATTATTAAGTTTAATAGCGCATGTCCACGAACCTACAACGCTCGCATAGCAGGGGGAGAGGTGATACTCCCACGTGGCGCGTCCCTGGTGGCGGATAGGGGGTCCAAACCGGCTTGCCGGCGGACTTGAGGGAAATAAAATACCTCTCGCGGACCAAACACACATTCCGTGGGGGACGCAGACGAAGAATTCACCCACGGTATCCCCCGCCTGTCGTAAGAGGCGACTAACTGGGGCGACCAAGGGATGATCAAATTAGTACCATGAAACTACTTGTGATTAGTACCACCACGCGGGAACACCATGGGTTGCAAGCACTTGCGCGTGGTACCACTATGTTGGAGACCAAACAGGTTTGTGATTAGTAGCAAACGAGAGCGTGACGGCTTTTTCAGTACCTGTGATTAGTAGCACTATATGGGATGAAGGAACCAATGGTTCTGGCTTGCCTATGATTAGTACCCACCGTATGAGGAACACCACGGGATAGTACGAGTCCCTGTTGTTAGTAATCTTATGTGATGAACACCATAGGTTTGCGTTGCCTGTAAACGGCGCTGCAATGTGCGAAACAGCGTACGTCTGTAATACGTGTGGGAATTTAATTACCTGTGAGTAGTACCATAATGTATGGAATACAGCGAGTCTACGCTACTTTTGATTATTAGTACCGCAACATGACAAATAACATGGTTCTACTTTCCTTGTGAGGGGCCGCTAAATTAGATTTTGGACCCCTTTTGACTACAAGCATCATCGATTCAGTATTGTGCTATAGAAGCAGTCCGTTGGTCAGTAATACCATTGCAATACGCCAGCTTCTGTGCATATGGGGCACTGTGGGTCGGTTCCACTGATCGTTTCACAGTCCATCCATCCATCCATCCATCCATCCATCCATCCATCCATCCATCCATCCATCCATCCATCCATCCATCCATCCATCCATCCATCCATCCATCCATCCATCCATCCATCCATCCATCCATCCATCCATCCATCCATCCATCCATCCATCCATCCATCCATCCATCCATCCATCCATCCATCCATCCATCCATCCATCCATCCATCCATCCATCCATCCATCCATCCATCCATCCATCCATCCATCCATCCATCCATCCATCCATCCATCCATCCATCCATCCATCCATCCATCCATCCATCCATCCATCCATCCATCCATCCATCCATCCATCCATCCATCCATCCATCCATCCATCCATCCATCCATCCATCCATCCATCCATCCATCCATCCATCCATCCATCCATCCATCCATCCATCCATCCATCCATCCATCCATCCATCCATCCATCCATCCATCCATCCATCCATCCATCCATCCATCCATCCATCCATCCATCCATCCATCCATCCATCCATCCATCCATCCATCCATCCATCCATCCATCCATCCATCCATCCATCCATCCATCCATCCATCCATCCATCCATCCATCCATCCATCCATCCATCCATCCATCCATCCATCCATCCATCCATCCATCCATCCATCCATCCATCCATCCATCCATCCATCCATCCATCCATCCATCCATCCATCCATCCATCCATCCATCCATCCATCCATCCATCCATCCATCCATCCATCCATCCATCCATCCATCCATCCATCCATCCATCCATCCATCCATCCATCCATCCATCCATCCATCCATCCATCCATCCATCCATCCATCCATCCATCCATCCATCCATCCATCCATCCATCCATCCATCCATCCATCCATCCATCCATCCATCCATCCATCCATCCATCCATCCATCCATCCATCCATCCATCCATCCATCCATCCATCCATCCATCCATCCATCCATCCATCCATCCATCCATCCATCCATCCATCCATCCATCCATCCATCCATCCATCCATCCATCCATCCATCCATCCATCCATCCATCCATCCATCCATCCATCCATCCATCCATCCATCCATCCATCCATCCATCCATCCATCCATCCATCCATCCATCCATCCATCCATCCATCCATCCATCCATCCATCCATCCATCCATCCATCCATCCATCCATCCATCCATCCATCCATCCATCCATCCATCCATCCATCCATCCATCCATCCATCCATCCATCCATCCATCCATCCATCCATCCATCCATCCATCCATCCATCCATCCATCCATCCATCCATCCATCCATCCATCCATCCATCCATCCATCCATCCATCCATCCATCCATCCATCCATCCATCCATCCATCCATCCATCCATCCATCCATCCATCCATCCATCCATCCATCCATCCATCCATCCATCCATCCATCCATCCATCCATCCATCCATCCATCCATCCATCCATCCATCCATCCATCCATCCATCCATCCATCCATCCATCCATCCATCTCACGTTTTGAAATATGGTCAGTGGATGTTTTCGGGATTTTAATTTGTCATTTCATTTCGTCTCATTTCGTACCATTAGGGGCCGATGACGTAGATGTCAGGCCCCTTTAAATACAAGCATCATCATCGTCATCAATAGTGCATGTATAGGTATGTATACTTGCATATACACTGACTGACAGAGCAAATGCAACACCAAGAAGGAGTGGTTCGAAAGGGATGAAAGTTGGGGAGAAAACAGAGACGGCACGGACGAATAATTGATGTTTCTTTTAAACCGATATGCAGGTTACACAATGCGCACGGCATCGACTCAGTAGGATGTAGGACCACCGCGAGCGGCGATGCACGCAGAAACACGTCGAGGTACAGAGTCAGTAAGAGTGCGGATGGTGTCCTGAGGGATGGTTCTCCATTCTCTGTCAACCATTTGCCACAGTTGGTCGTCCGTACGAGGCTGGGGCAGAGTTTGCAAACGGCGTCCAATGAGATCCCACACGTGTTCGATTGGTGTGAGATCCGGAGAGTACGCTGGCCACGGAAGCATCTGTACACCTCGTAGAGCCTGTTGGGAGATGCGAGCAGTGTGTGGGCGGGCATTATCCTGCTGAAACAGAGCATTGGGCAGCCCCTGAAGGTACGGGAGTGCCACCGGCCGCAGCACATGCTGCACGTAGCAGTGGGCATTTAACGTGCCTTGAATACGCACTAGAGGTGACGTGGAATCATACGCAATAGCGCCCCATGATGCCGTGTTGTCTAGCGGTAGGGCGCTCCACAGTTACTGCCGGATTTGACCTTTCTCCACGCCGACGCCACACTCGTCTGCGGTGACTATCACTGACAGAACAGAAGCGTGACTCATCGGAGAACACGACGTTCCGCCATTCCCTCATCCAAGTCGCTCTAGCCCGGCACCATGCCAGGCGTGCACGTCTATGCTGTGGAGGCAATGGTAGTCTTCTGATCGGACGCCGGGTGTGCAGGCCTCCTTCAACCAATCGACGGGAAATTGTTCTGGTCGATATTGGAACAGCCAGGGTGTCTTGCACATGCTGAAGAATGGCGGTTGACGTGGCGTGCGGGGCTGCCACCGCTTGGCGGCGGATACGCCGATCCTCGCGTGCTGACGTCACTCGGGCTGCGCCTGGACCCCTCGCACGTGCCACATGTCCCTGCGCCAACCATCTTCGCCACAGGCGCTGCACCGTGGACACATCCCTATGGGTATCGGCTGCGATTTGACGAAGCGACCAAGCTGCCCTTCTCAGCCCGATCACCATACTCCTCGTAAAGTCGTCTGTCTGCTGGAAATGCCTCCGTTGACGGCGGCCTGACATTCTTAGCTATACACGTGTCCTGTGGCACACGACAACACGTTCTACAATGACTGTCGGCTGAGAAATCACGGTACGAATTGGGCCATTCGCCAACGCCGTGTCCCATTTATTGTTCGCTACGTGCGCAGCACAGCGGCGCATTTCACATCATGAGCATACCTCAGTGACGTCAGTCTACCCTGCAATTGGCATAAAGTTCTGACCACTCCTTCTTGGTGTTGCATTTGCTCTGTCAGTCAGTGTATTTGAGACTAGCAAGGTACCCGTGCTTCGCTACGGTATTATACTGAAATTTATAATTGAATGATTATTGTTTTAGATATATAATCCGCCGAAATTCGCGATCTGACTCGTTTTCTAATAGATTACGGCAAGTCTCCCTCCATTTTTCAATCTTTCTTTTCAGCAATCGATTTCGTACTTCCCGGGCTAGGTCCAGGTATTCAACCCGGTCAGTTGCGTCCCTAAATCTTTGCCATCTTTTCCTATAAGCATTTTTAATATGGATGAAATCCTTCAGGAGATCCGGCGTGGTGTCATCTTGGGTGCCTTGGCGGTTCTGAACCCGCAGGCGGACTGCGTTCTTAGTCATTACCCGTCCAGGACCCGTTTCCAGCGCGGTCCGCACATTTGACGACGGTCCAGAACATTATTATTATTATTATTATTATTATTATTATTATTATTATTATTATTATTATTATTGATGTTCTGGACCCAACAGCAAGATGCAAGACCGCTAATTGGCGGTAAATTACATCTGCTGCCACTGTCATTGTTGAGAATGTGACCAGCACCATTGTCGCAAGTGTGGGGGATTTCTGGCCATACGAATGACATACTTCCGTGCATTATTGACCTTATTATAGCGGTGAAAAACTGGACGGTCAATCTCATTCCTATCGTTTCTTTCAAATGTGTTTAAATTTTTTTATATGCCAGGAGAAGGTACTGTTATCTAAGAACGTTCTCCGAAGGGAAAGATGGCTCTGGAAAACGAACCCAGGAAAGATTAAAAATGATCGGTTTATGATCAGAATAAGTACATCGAAAATCTACAGCCTGTTTCCAGTCATTCGACAGGGTCAGGAATGGAATCAATAAAGCGTCCATCTAGCGGCGACAATAGGAATTGTGCCGGCAGCCGAAGCTCCCCTCTGGGGCAATGATTAATGGATGACAAATGAAATGAAATTATATTGGACAGTGTTGCTGGAATGAATGATGACAGGGAAAACCGGAGTATCCGCAGAAAAACCTGTCCCACCTCCGTTTTGTCCAGCACGAATGTCACATGGAGAGACCGGGATTTGAACCACGGAACCCAGCTGTGAGAGGCTGCCGCGCTGCCCCCTGTGCAACGGAGGCTCCTTATAAATACATTATGAACAGTAAAATCAATTGGTCTCAACTCATTTTACACCCCACCGCCGTTAAGTTTATTTACCCCCCCCCCCTCCAAAAAATAAAAGAAGGCGTGTTTCTTTATGTTTAAAGGAGATTCCAAACACCATTGTTTACGTCTATTACCTTCAATTTTCAGATTGAAATAAATCACTTTTTTTTTTACTTTTACACTCCTCCCCCCCCCCCCACCCTCAAGTGAATTTTCCGGCAAAAAATACTTGGTTCTTTAATGGTAAAAGATCTTCTAAATACCAATTATCACGACTGTAACTTCTACAGTTTTTGATTTATGTGTCCTCATGAAAGGAATTCAACTCCTTTTCACTCACTCCTCTCAAGATGATCACCCCCCCCCCCACAAAACGGGCTTTTCTTTGTCTTTAAAGGAGATCAAAAAACAATTTTCACGTCTGTAGGCCCGAACAACTTCAGTTTTTATTGGATGTAAGTATTCTCATACAATTAAGTCAATTAATTTTTCAATTCTTTCACCCCCCCCCCCCAATTCATTGGATTTTCCGAGAATTCGTGCTTCTTTACTTTTAAAGCAGATTCTAAATATCAAATTTCACGTCTGTAACATCTTCATTTTTGAGATAACAGTAGCCTAATTAAAAGAATTCAACACCATTTTCAGTCACTTGCCAACGGCCGTAGCCGTGTTGAAACACCGGATCCCGTGAGATCTCCGAAGTTAAGCAATATTGGGCGTGGTCAGGATTTGGATGGGTTGCCACACGCTGTTGGGGGGGTAAGGGAATGGAGGAGCGGAAAGGAACTGGCCACCCTACCGCACGTAAACTCCGGCGCAGGAACACCTCTGCGGAGGTTCGAAACTGCCTTCGGGCAGAACAACCCTTACCTTACCTTCAGTCACTTTTACACCCCCCCCCCCCTCCACCCGAGTGCTATATCCGAAAACTAAAAATACACGTTTCCTTTATTTTTATAGAGATAAAAATACCATTTTTCACTTCTGTCACATGTTAAGTTTCTTGAGATATACTGTATGAATTCTCATTTTAAAATTTAACCTTTTTTTTAGTTCCCCTTAAGAGGAGTTTCCAAAAACAAATCGCCTATGTTTCTTTACATTTACAGGAGATTCCAAATATCGCTTTTTACGCCTGTAACATTCTACGTTTCTCAGATATTCTGTAGATACTGTCTTTCAAAAAATTCACCCAAATGTGTCACTCCTGTTTAACCGCCATTAATTGGATTTTCCAAAAACAAAAAAAAAATGCGTGTTTCTTTATTTTAAAAGGAGATCCCATATACAAATTTTCAGTTCTGTAATATCTTCAGTTTCTGAGATATATGTATCCTCATTAAGGCATTCAACCCATTATTCACCCTTTTTACACCCCTCCTATCGGGATTTTCCGAAACAAAAATTACATGTTTCTTTATTTTTTAAAGGAGATTCAAATACCAATTTTCACATCTGTAAACGTTTAAAATTTTAGGATGTAGATACACTCATTTTAAAGTTCACTCCCCTTTTCACCCCCCATTATTTGGATTTTCCCAAAAAAGGAAAAATACCTGTTTCTTTATTATTTTAAAGTAGATCCCAAATACCAATTTTCAGGTCTGTAATATCTTCAGGTTCTGAAATATAATTAGCCTCATTAAAGGCATTCAACATATTTTCACCCTTTTCCACCCTTCTATTGCGATTTTCCGAAAACAAAAATATACGTGTTTCTTTATTTTTAAAGGAGATTCTAAATACTAATTTTTTACATCTATAAACTTTAAAAGTTTTGTGATTTAGATACACTCATTTTAAAAATTTCCCCCTCTCATCCCCCCCCCATTAATTGGATTTTCCAAAAACAAAAAATACGGGTTTATTTATTTTTAAAAGAGATCCAAAACACCAATTTTCAGGTCTGTAATATATTCAGTTTCTGAGATATAAGTATCCTCATTAAATGCATTCAACCCATTTTTCACCCCTTTCCACTTTCCTATTGGGATTTTCCGAAACAAAAAAAATATTGTCTCTTTATTTTTAATGAAGATTCTAAATACCAATTTTTACATCTGTAAACTTTCAAAGTTTTGAGATATAGATACACTGATTTTACGAATTCACCCCCCTTTTCACACTCCCATTAATTGGATTTTCCCAAAACAAAAAAATACGTGTTTCTTTATTTTTAAAAGAGATCAAAAGTACCAATTTTCAGGTCTGTAATACCTTCAGTTTCTGAGATATAAATACCGGTATCCTGATTAAAGGCATTCAACCCCCTTTTTCACCATTTTCACCCTTTTTCACCCCTCCTATTGGGATTTTATGAAAACAAAATAATACGTATTTCCTTATTTTTAAAGAAGATTCTGAATACCAATTCTTACATTTGTAAACTTTTAAAGGTTTGAGATATAGATTCACTCATTTTAAAACTCACCCCCCTTTTCACCCCCTTAGCGACGGAATATCCAAAAATCCTCTCTTAGCGAGCACCTACATCTTAATATGAATGTATCCCCAAAATTTCATTTCATTATGTCCAGTAGTTTTGGCTCGGCGATGATGAATCAGTCAGTCAGTCAGTCAGGACAAGCTATTTTATATATATAGACTAGCAAGATACCCGTGCTTCGCTACGGTATTATACTGAAATTTATAATTGAATGCTTATTGTTTTAGATATATAATCCGCCGAAATTCGCGATCTGACTCGTTTTCTGCGAGAATCCACCAAAATTCCCGAACTGACTCGTTTTCTATTAGATTACGGCACGTTTCCTCCCATTTTTCAATCTTCCTTTCCAGCAATCGATTTCGTACTTCCCGGTCTAGTCTCAGGTATTCCTCCCGGTCAGTTGGGTCCGTAAATCTTTGCCATCTTTTCCTATAATCATTTTAATATGTATAAATTCCTTCAGGAGATCCGGCGTGGTGTCATATTGGGTGCTTTGGCGGCACTGAACCCGCAGCCGGACTGCATTCTTAGTCATTACCCGTCCAGGAGCCTTTTCCAGCGCGGTCCGCACATTTGACGACGGTCGGAACATTATTATTATTATTATTATTATTATTATAATTATTATTATTATTATTATTATTATTATTATTATTATTATTATTATTACTATTATGTGTTGCTGGAATGGCTGATGACAGGGAAAACCGGAGTATCCGGAGAAAAACCTGTCCCGCCTCCGTTTTTTCCAGCACGAATGTCACATGGAGTGACCGGGATTTGAACCACGGAACCCAGCTCTGAGAGGCCGGCGCGCTGCCGCCTGAGCAACGGAGGATACTTATAAGTACATTAAGAACAGTAAAATCAATTGGTCTCACCTCCTTCTACACCCCACCGCCGTTAAGTTTATTTACCGCCACCCCCGACCCCCCCCCCCCAAAATTAAAAGAAGGCTTGTTTCTTTATGTTTAAAGGAGATTCCAAACACCAATGTTCACGTCTGTTGCCTTCAGTTTTGAGATATAAGTATCCCCATAAAAATAATTTATTTTTTTCACTTCATTTCACACTACTCTTCCCCCCCCCCCCGCAAGTGAATTTTCCCGCAAGAAATACTTGTTTCTTTAATAGTAAAAGATCTTCTAAATACCAATTATCACGACTCTAACTTCTTCAGTTTTTGATTTATGTGTCCCCATGAAAGAAATTCAGTTCCTTTACACTCCCACCCTCCAAGATGGTTTCCCCACCGAAACGCGTTTATCTTTGTTTTTAAAGGAGATCTAAATACGAATTTTCACGTCAGTAACAACTTTAGTTTTTATTAGATGTATGCATTCTCATACAATTAAGTCAATTAAATTTTCAATTCTTTCACCCCCCCCCCCCTTCATTGGATTTTCCGAGAATACGTCTTTCTTTACTTTTAAAGCAGATTGCAAATATCAAATTTCACGTCTGTAACATCTTCATTCTTGAGATATCAGTAGCCTAATTAAAAGAATTCAACACCATTTTCAGTCACTTTTACCCACCCCCCACCACCCAAGTGGTATTTCCGAAAACTAAAAATACACGATTCGTTATGTATAATAGAGATAAAAAATACCACTTTCACTTCTGTAACATGTTAAGTTTTTTTAGATATACTGTAAAAATTCTCATTTTAAAATTTCACCTCTTTTGAGTTCCCCTTAAGAGGAGTTTCCAAAAACATATCACCTATGTTTCTTTACATTTACAGGAGATTCCAAACACCCACTTTTTACGTCTGTAACATTTTACGCTTCCAAGATATTCTGTAGATATAGCCTTTCAAAAAATTCACCCCAATTTGTCACTCCTGTTTAACCGCCATTAATTGGATTTTCCAAAAACAAAAAAATACGTGTTTCTTTATTTTTAAAAGAGATCCCAAACACCAATTTTCAGGTCTGTAATATCTTCAGGTTCTGAGATATAAGTAGCCTCATTAAAGGCATTCAACCCCTATTTCACCCGTTTCACGATTCCTATTGCGATTTTCCGAAAACAAAAAAATGCGTGTTTCTTTATTTTTAATGAAGATTCTAAATACCAATTTTTACATCTGCAAACTTTAAAAGTTTGGAGATATAGATTCACTCATTTTTAAAATTCACCCCCTTTTCACCCTCCCATTAATTGGATTTTCCAAAAACAAAAAAATACGTGTTTCTTTATTTTTAAAAGAGATCAAAAGTACCAATTTTCAGGTCTGTAATATCTTCAGTTTCTGATATATAAGCACCGGTATCCTGATTAGGCATTGAACCCCTTTTTCACCCTTTTTCACCCCTCCTATTGGGATTGTCTGAAAACAAAAAAATACGTGTTTCCTTATTTTTAATGATGATTCTAAATACCAATTTTCACATCTCTAAACTTTTAAAGTTTTGAGATATAAACACACTCATTTTAAAATTTCACCCCCCTTTTCACCCCCTTAGCGACGGAATATCCGAAAATCCTCTCTTAGCGAGCACTTACATCTTAATATGAATATATCCCCAAAATTTCATTTCTTTATGTCCAGTAGTTTTGGCTCGGCGATGATGAATCAGTCAGTCAGTCAGTCAGTCAGTCAGTCAGGACAAGCTACTTTATATATATAGATTAATGCACACATTTCGAATTTTGGATTTATTATGCATGCTTCGACGTTTATCTATACGAATTTTGGCGTTTAAGGAACCTAAAATTTGTAATGGAGATGAATTAGCCGAAACATATTGAACAGAAGATGAGCAATAGTCAGGAAGTTTACAGATAGATTTCAATTTCGAATACCATTCAGCCGAAATAATAGAACAAACACTGCCTGAATCTAAAAGAGCAGTTATAGGCTCATTATTCACCTCAATTTTAAGAAAAGGTACGGGTGCGGGGGAATCCGCCGCAATCCTAAGATATTCCTTAGGGCCTTCAAAAGATAAATTTGAAGCGGGAGTTTTCCCTGCAATTTTGGTGTGTTTACTTAGGGCTGAGCCTCGGGAAGGTGGGTTCGCCGACTAAGCCACTAGTCACTTATTATTATTGGCATTGGTGGAAGTTGCACCAGAAGTTGAGCAGGAGGGGGTGCTATTAGAATTTGGGCAATTCTTAGCGATATGTGAGAAAGCCCCACATTTAAAACAGCCTTGTAATGAACCTGCTCCATTATTTGTCCTACTAGATTTGACCAATGGACGTTTATTGCGAAGATGGTCAGGCGACCCGCAAGCATAACATTTACGGGGTGTGACTGGTCGGCGAGGTGGAGGCCGGGAATTACTAAAAGAAGGAGGGGGTTCTTTCGCGACGCGCAAGGTATCGGCGTATCTAACTCCTTCGGCGGAGACGGCCATAGCCTCTAACTCGGCAAAAGTTTGCGGACGCGACGCAAAACACAAGTATGATCTGTAAGATGGAGAAATGCCTTCCACAATGGCCTGTACAATCTGATCTTCAGGGAAGTGAAGAGCAAACACCCTGGTATAGAATTTAATGTCTTATATGAAATCAGCAAGATTTTCATCCAGTCTCTGTACTCGATAATAGTACTTCTGAATCAGAGATGACCTCGCACGAGCAGGGATGAAATTTGCAAGGAGGTGTGCATGAAAATCTTCAATAGATGACTGTTCCGCTATTGCCCTAACAATTTTGTCCGAGAGAACACCAATTGCATAGGGATAAATTATCTGCAAAATTTGACATGGAGAAAGAGAAAAAACAAGAGCATGGTCCTGAAATTCAACTAAAAACCTTAAGAATGAAATAACTTCACTGGTAGAGTTAACCGAAAACTTAGAAATACCTCTGAGCAACATTGCTAATGGATGAGGTAAGCTGCTGAACCCGGGTGACATAGTAGGTAAAGGTTTAAGTGGCAAGGAAGCTAATTCAGAACGTACATTATTCAATGAGGTACGTCGTTCAGATTCATGGTCTAATGGGGCAGAGGTTTGTTGAACTCCTATCGATTTAGTACTTTCTTCCCCGGTGGGAGAACGGTCCTCGCTGACTACGTTTACCGTAGCGGGTTGGTCGGTTTTGGGAGGAACCTCCCCAGTTAACAATTGGGTAACCTTACTGGACAATTCAGAAAGATTTTCAAGAACAACGCTAGCTTCCTTCCTCTGAACGTCATTCAACTTCAGAGACAACAGGTCGTTAAAAAAAGGAAAAATCAAAAATTCCAGCAACTGAGAAAATTATTAGAGTTCGAAAACAAAGCAATGTTTAGCCGTCAAAAGAGGCTAATTTGAGACCCATTCAACCACGCTCTGCTACCACTTGTTACCGTGGTATGGTGGATTAGCAGAGGTGAAAGAAGGTGCTGGGATGAACAGGTCTCAACTTACGAAATTAGAGTTAATTTAAAATTTAACAAGGTTATATTTTCTTTTTAAGATGAAGAAATAACAAATATAACAGTTACACAGTAGCCTGGACACAAATCGAGAATGTACAATTACAGTGTTACAGGTTTTGGGCTCCGAGAGCCAGACACATAATTCTTGAGCAATTAGCCCAACTTAAGCCAGATACCAGGTTTGAAAAAGGGGCAGAAAACCCCAATCATGCCCAGGAGCTCTTGCTCCCTATTACACAGTGAAGCCTGCTCGAGGCACACAGAAATCAAAATGTTAAGAAAGAGCAACCCGCTCTTAAAGTTCAAACCTATCAAAGGCCACACCAAACTCCACCTTCAAGCTGACCTCCAAATACTGAGGCCTACTCAATAAAGAAACAGGACAATTACATGGCCTCCAAAATACCAACTTGAGAGGAGGCGTCCTAGCACTCCTAATACACTTTATTTAAAACCTATTTGGCACTAGACCGCATATGCAAGGGCTAATCCCATACTAAAGAGGTGATACGATAGGAAAACTTATTACATTACGAAACGAAGAAAAATGGTTGAGAAAACGTAGTCACCTCAAAAACAATATGAAAGGGAGCTCGAGAGGGTTAGGCACTCTCTATCCCAGTTTGTAGTTTAAAGAGATAGAATTTATACCGAGAGTCTATTACATTTTAGAGGAAAGTTACATGATAAAAGGTATCGAACCTGCCCTGAGAGTTAAACTGCTGAGCTAGCAAGAAAAGAAGTTATTAAAAGGCCATTACCTTATTGATGAACCGCTGCCCGAAGAAAGAGGCGCTTCCCGCCCCCTGCTACATAATTTACACAATGATAGATGTTACTGAAGTGGCGCAGAGACGCGAAAATCAGCAGTTTATATACCCTCGCGGAACATTCGAGACCTTTCATGAATGATAACACCCGCCCACAAGCATTTTATTGGACGGCCAAAACATTACAAGTCAAAACTGAAGAAGACATCTAGGATTGGTGGAAAATTAATTACAAAAATTACTCATTGGTCGAATTCAAGTACTGGCGGAAAGAGAAGGGTTATACAGCCAACCTAAACAATGACTGAAAGAAATTTAACAAAGAACAAACTTATGCATACTAAAATTCTTAAAAAAAAAACGTTCTTTCACTTCGTGCTAGGGTGCACCGTTGTATTTCTTCAGTAGTGCCATCTAGAAGAGAATGTTCACACTTCTCACTACAGAGAAAACAAAAATAAATCGAAAAAGACACAGTTCAGAACTCTTTGAAATTTACAGATAGCGACATCTTCTGATAACCTTTAGAATTAACATGGTTGTTATAGTTCAGGCTTCCTCCAGTAGAGGAGTTTCAACTGGCGCAAAGTTTGAATTAGCGGCGTGGAGGTGTACCGCCTGGTATAATAATAATAATAATAATAATAATAATAATAATAATAATTGTACCGGTTGGTACACCCCTACGCCGCATCTTTGAATTTTCCGTGTTAAGTACTCCTCTACAGGAGAAACTCTGAACTTTAACAACTGTATCAAGTTATACGTTTTCTCAGAAGATGGCACTGTCATAAATTTTGTCTTTACAAGGTTGTCAATACTGTGTGGAGTTCAACTTGTTTTGTTTCCCATTAATCAAGAAGTGTGGACATTCTCTTATAGATGTCTCTAATAAAAACTATGATCATGACCCTGGTGCGAAGTGAAGGAACTTTTCTTGAAGATATTTTGTACTCATAAGTTTTCCTACAACTAAATTTCGTTCTTTCATTTGTGGGTTGACAATATAAATCTTTTCTTTCCGCCAGTTTTGATTAGCCAATCAATTTCTGTAATTAATTTTTGACCAATCGTGTCCTTCTTCAATTTTGATGTGTAATTTTTAGCCAGCCAATAAAGTTGAGTGTGTGTGTCTTAATTATTCATGAAAGGTCTCGAACTTTCCCCGAGGGTTTAAAAACTGCTGATTTTCACGGCTTGTTGCCACTTCAACAACATCTGGCTTAGTGTATGGAAGTGTAGCAGGGGGCGGGTAGCGCCTCTTACTTCGGGCAGCAGCTCTTCAACAAGGTAATGGCCGTTTAACCTTTATTTCTTGCTAGCTCAGCAGTTTAACCCGCGGGGCAGGTCCGAAACCTTTAATATGTAACCTATCTTTTGAAAAATGTAAACCTTTTTCAGTCTTTGTAAAACTTCATTTATCTTTAACTGTAATTCGGGGATAGAGAGTGCTTTTCCCTCTCGAGCTCCCCTTTAATTGATTGGAGGTGACTACGTTTTCGTAACCGATTTTCTACTCTTCCTTAATGTGTAATGTTTTTTTATACGAGTCACCTCCCTAGTTTGGGAATAGCCCCTGTGTCATCGGCGTAGTGCCTCTTAGGTTTTAAAATCTGTATTTGGGAATGCTGATACACGCCTCCATTTCTTTTGCGTTTGGGGCCATTGAAGTTAACCTGTTACTATTCTATTAAGGCCCAGTAGGCTGGGTACTAGATACCCCTGTTTCATTGTAAATTGTGCCTTGATGGCAATAATGTGTAAAAGCCTGGCATTGCCTTTAATAAGCTTGGAAAACTGAGAGCAGGTCAGCTCTTTCTGATGTGGTAAGGAGCCTCTAGGAGGCCAGATATGGTTTTTGGAGCTAATGCTCCTTGAATGAAGGGGTTTTCTGCCTTTTGATCAAATGTGTGATTTGGTAAAGTTGGGCTAGTTGCTCAAGGATTGTGAAATTGGGGCTCGAAGCCCAGAATTTGGAAAGACCCCTGAACTTGTGCTTTCGTTTGTAAAGTTATCATGGTACCTGTGTTTTTTTTATTGTTTTTTCACCTAGCGAAAATTTGTTAAATCTTGTTTTTTATTGAAAATATAACCTTTATTGAAATTTTAATTCATCTTTCGGCCTTGTAGTTAGACCCATTCCAGCCCGCACCTTCTTTCACCTCTGCCTTCCACGGGTAACAATAATAATAATAATAATAATAATAATAATAATAATAATAATAATAATAATAATAATAATAATAATGTTATTGGCTCCATTTTCTACTAACTAATTTTACGATATTTTGAGACGCCGAGGTGCCGGAATTGAGTCCATCAGGAGTTATTTTACGTGCCGTTAAATCTACCGACACGAGCTGACATATTTGAGCACCTTCAAATACCACCGGACTGAGTCAAGATCGAACCTGCCCGCTATATCTAGGTCAGGTAAAAATTCCTGACCGGCCGAGTTGGCCGTGCGGTTAGCGGTGCGCAGCTGTGATCCTCATTGTGAATCTCACTGTCGGCAGCCCTGAAGGCGGTTTTGCGTGGTTTCCCACTTTCACACTAGGCAAATGCTGGGGTTGTACCTTAATTAAGGCCACGACCGCTGCCTTTCCAATCCCATCGTCAACGTAAGAGATCTATCTGCGTCAGTACGACGTAAAGCAAATCGTAACCGAACGGCAAATGAACACAGCACGTCCGGGCAAGACATAGGCTTACTACCTCTGGACCACAGGGCTCACTCGTTATCTCACCTTTATTTAAACATTCCTAAAAGTAATGTTACTGTATTTACGTTTCACTAACTAATTTTGACGGTTTACGAAGACGCCAAGGTGCTGGAATTTTGTCCTGCAAGAGTTCTATTATGTACCAGTAAATCTACCGACATGAGCCTGCAGTATTTGAACACCGTCTACGCCTTTGCTGGCGAGACCTAGTGCTTACATTGCACTACGTCTTCTGGTGTGGGCTCGAGCAATTTCTTTTTTACTTTCATTTATCTGTATCAATGTTATCCTTGCTTTTGACAACATGAAAGTGACCGAGGTGTGAGAGATGCTAGTAATGCCATTCGTTATGCAGCCAGTTCTTGTTTGGAATGGTGTGAAAACGTCGCTCATAGGGTCGGTTGGTGCGGGCATTTCACTGGGTTTGGCAGACTGGTATGTACTGTAATATCGACTTCTGGCTCATTGAGGAAAGCAACGGGAAACTACCTCACTCCTCATTTCCCTAGTACCGGGCGAGTTGGCCGTGCGGTTAGGGGCGCACGGCTGTGAGCTTGCATCCGAGAGATAGTGGGTTCGAATCACACTGTCGCCAGTACTGAAGATGGTTTTCCGTGGTTTCCCATTTTCACACCAGGCAACCGCTGGGGCTGTACCTTAATTAAGGCCACAGCCGCTTCCTTCCAACTCCTAGGCGTTTCCTATCCCATAGTCGCCATAAGACCTACCTGTGTCGGTGCGACGTAAAGCCACTAGCATTTCCAAATATTACGCCTCTTCAGTGACGCTTGAGCCACCTATGACTGCTGATGGCGAACATACATACATACATACATACATACATACATACATACATACATACATACATACATACATACATACATACATATAAATACCTCCGGACTGAGCCGAGGACGAATCTGCCAAGTTGGGGTCAGAAGTCCATCGCCTCAACCGTCTGAGCAACTCAGCCCGGCTGTAAAAATTCCTTGCTCCATCGGCAATCGATCTCGGTACCTCCCGGTGAGAGGTAGGCTCACTACTTCTAGACTACAGGGCTAACTACTTGTAGACTACACTTATCGGCCATCATCTTACCGTCAGGTAAAAATTCCTGACATGGACGGCAATCGAACTCGGCAATATTTGGGAAGTACATTGAAGTAAATCTGGTGTGTGTTACCAGTTAATAACTGGTATTAACCTCGTTGGCTGAACGGTCAGCGTACTGGCCTTCGGTTCAGAGGGTCCCGGGTTCGATTCCCGGCCGGGTCGGGATTTTAACCTTAATTGGTTAATTCCAATGGCACGGGGGCTGCGTGTATGTGTTGTCTTCACTATCATTTCATCGTCATCACGACGCGCAGGTCGCCTACGGGAGTCAAATAGAAAGACCTGCACCTGGCGAGCCGAACCCTTCCTGGGATATCCCGGCACTGAAAGACATAACGACATTTCACTGGTATCGACTGTGTTTTATGAAAGTGAGTCTGGGCCCTGTACAGTAGAGATTAACAGATCACTGGTTTGGAAACAGTAATATCTTGTGATAGGCTTCTGGAAGCTAATCTGCTTTATTTGGGAAAATGGGTGTAGATATTACATTGCGGATGTTATTCAATCACCCTAATATAAGAGGATCATGTTAGATAGTATTAACGTTAGCCATCTGCTAATGGAAGCCAATAACTTTGTGTCACGACACAACGAAAATATGCAACATTCAGCTGGAGGAGATAATGTAAATTAATACGAACCGCTCCTTATCCGTTAAATAAACAGACAGTACTCAATTCCTGATTGTTGTACTTTAAGGGGACTGTATGTATTTCAACCTTCAAACATCGGTCATTTTAAACATATTTTGTTCGACCACATGGTCCTGAGGTTCACTCAGCCTACACCAAAAAAATAGTACCAGGTTAATTCCACCAAAGGCCTTCATGACATGTATGGAGATGACTTTGCTTTGCTATGATACAATACGCTTATTACGTATAACGACACTGCATCTGAACAGCTATTCATGAAAGTTCTGTTATTATTCCAACTATCGAACTAACCGTACCCGATATCGATTAATATCGCACGTGGAACATTCCTTGTGGCAACTGCACCAATCCAAAATGGCAAGCACGAGTTTTGGATATGACACTGATTTCGAATCACTAACACCGTCAGAAATTGCGGCAGAATCATTGAATTAATTTATTGCCAGAAAAATCAAAGAAGATGTATGAAAAATTATATATGCAGTTCACGGACTGAAGAAAATCTGAGTTCATTTCCTGCGTGTAAATGCTTCTTGCGCGCCACGCCTCTGCTCGCTGCATGCCATTTTTGAACTAGTCAAGTTAGTGCACATAGATAGGACATGCTAAGATAGCAGCTGTCATCTTAACGACGAAGGCGCACAAAATTTAAAGTCTGCATGCTTTTGACAAGTTATAACGACATGGGCGTGGATTTGGAACTTGGGTGCTGACGCAGCGTACCACGTGACTGTGACATCACGACCACGTGCTGTTGTTTGTAAACAAAGCCATGTGCTCTTTTGACAGCTGTCAAAACCGCACTTTTAAGGACAATACAACATCGCTAACCTTACTGCTGCCAACTTCACGAAGCTAAACCCCATATCTGTCACCTTATACACGTAGTGGTGCGGAATTTAAAATCCACGTGCTTTTTTTGACACCTGTCAATATGACAGCTGTCATCTTTAACCACGTGGGCGTGGAATTTTAAATAACAGAACATCGCTAACCTCACTGCTGCCATCTTGACGGGGCTAAACTTCTGTTGCCACCTTATGCATGTGGTGGCGGGCAATTTAAAATCCACGTAATCTTAACTCGGTACAATATTCTTGTGCAAGCCACGACACGCAGTCAACGCACACTGCTGTGTCATTAGTACTTCAACGTTTATTTCCGGTCGCGAGCCAGCTAGCTCGCTGCATGCATATATTTACTTTGAATGTACTCTGTATTAAATGGAGATCTGTTATTTTCCCTTTCAATATGTAAGTATTGTTAATCTCAGGTAAGTACAATACTTATTTGCCCGCATGGTCTCTGTCTGTTATAAATATATTATTTTAGTCCTACAAACATCCATCAAAACCTCTGCAAAACAGAGAATTGTTCGTTCAATATGTCTATTACAAATTTTCTAACAGGGTATAATCAAAACTGGAAGTTAGAAGAATAATAATAAGAAGAAATGCAATGAATGAACATGTGCTGAAGTGCTGGAAATTGTCTCGTAGGAGTTCTTTTAGGTGCTAGTAAATCTATCATATCGAAATTTATACAAGAGAGGACTGATTGAACATGATTTTAGAAGGCCAGCATTCTATTATAGTTAGAACCATTCGTCCCAGGAAGTGGAGGTTCTTCTGCCATACGGATCAAAGTAAAAATAAACAGTTTGTTTAACCTGATACCATCAGAGTATGGCTCTCATGCTACCCAGGAAGTATAAAAACGAACCAATAACAAATGAAGAAATACAGGACTCGACTGGATTTTTTTACAATTGGCTTTACGTCGCACTGACACAGATAGGTCTTATGGCGACGATAGTACAGGAAAGGGCTAGAAGTGGGAAGAAAGCGGCCGTGGCCTTAATTAAGGTACAGACCCTGCATTTTCCTGGTGTGAAAATAGGAAACCACGGAAAACCATCTTCAGGGCTACCAACAGAGGCGTTCGAACCCAAGTACTCCCGAATACAAGTTCACAGCTGCGCGCCCCTAACCGCACGATTAGACCACTCGGTCTACTGGAATTTAAGTGACGCAATTAAATCTATTCCGACACCCATTTTTCTCGAGTACATTTCTCCTACATTCACCGACAGCGCCTATTTGAACATAAAACATATAGAGTAATTTTCTGAACCACGGAATAGTTTCAGCATTTATGGTAATGACGTAAATTACGGCTTTTGTAAGATAATAATAATAATAATAATAATAATAATAATAATAATAATAATAATAATAATAATAATAATAATAATAATAATGTTAAATAGTCGAACAAGTTAGTAGGATTATATAGGAAGATGGTCCGTTCTATGAAAGTTTACTCTTTTCAAAACCACACTGGAAAGGATCGTGAATCCATGATCAGTCATCATATTTACTCGCTGGAAAATCATGCTCAAATAATGCCTTCATTGTTTCGAGATGGGAACATAATGTATGTCATCACATTATGACGTAAGCCACTTGGTAATATGCATTTATCGTAGAAGTTATTTGTTAGAACCCATTGCAGTTCGGTACGGGCACAATGTGCATGTGTTCTGCCAGTATTGTGGTAATGGAGACATCTATAATCTATAGATTTAAAACGCACGGAGTTTTCTTTTGCAGTCCGCTAACAACTCCTTACAGGACAGATCTTTATGACATGTGATTTAGTTGAAAGTTACTTACATGTAGGTCTATATGTGCCAACACTATCGTTTTCTTTATTTTCATGGCTAGACTGTTAGCGAGCTGGCCTTTGGTCCAAGAGCCCGGGTTTGATTCCTCACTGGGTTAGGAATTTTAACCTTTATTCGTTAATTCCGATTGCTCGGGGGTCGGGCGTGTGGGTCGTCCCCATCATCGAAATTCATCATAAGTAGGGCGCTATTTTCATAGACAGATCGAAAGACCTGCATCAGGTCTCTCCGGAGGCCACATTCCATTATGTGCATGGCCTGAAATGCGTTAGCAGACTTTTGAAAGACATCATGGGTAATTCCATCTCTTTTGGAGGGGAAGTTATTGTTTTAGGTAGAGATTTTAGACAGGTTTTGCCTGTTCCGCGTGCTTCCAATCAAGTTGTTATTCAGAAGTTATCAAATCCTCTCCTCTTTGGTCAGAATTTAAAATATTTCACCTTATAAAACGTATGTTAGGAAGATCAGAAGAATTAGACTTAACTATTTTTTTGCCGAAAATTGGTAATGGAGATTATCCTTCAGTGAATCATGAATCGCCAGAGAAATCTGTTAGTGATTGATCACCCTCTACCGTCCCAAAGCAATACATCGTCTCAGAAACTTAAGGGAATACATTTGAGTCGCCAGAAGATGCTATAAGTGTCTCCAAAATTGACATTCTTGCCCCTGTGATCCCCTTGCACTGTGATCAAATTATTTATAAGGTTATATACCTACCCGGAACGTCCAGGACGTACGTCACTGTAAATAATGTACGTCACTGTAAATAACTTAAGTCCCGAAGATGAAAATGAAACTCTACAATTTCCCATATAGTTTCTGAACAGCTTAGAATTAAGTGGTTTGCCTCCTCTCATTTCATTCAATTAAAACCTGAAGCGATTTTAAAATTATTACGAAACTTAAATGTTTTACAGGATCTTGTAAACGGATCAGGGTTAATTATCCGAAAAATGCATGGCAGTTGTTTGGATCTCGAAATCATTACGGGGTTAAGTGTTGGAGAGAGAGTTTTGATTCCAAGAATTGATTTAACAACATCGAGACTACTTTTCCATTATTTAATTTTAAAGAAGCTAGTTTCCTAATCACCTTGGATTCAATATGACTATTAACAAAGTTCAAGAACAGACTTTACACCGTGTTGGTGTATATTTATCCCAGCCTGTGTTTAGCCATGGCCACCTATAGGTAGCAATATCTCGAGTTCGGTCATTTGACAGTTTGTAAGTAAATGGTGCCAGCGAGCTATAGGACAATAGATATAGTGTTTAAAGAAATGCTCTAACAGCACTGCATTTCAGAGAAAATGAACCTAATATTCTCTGGAATTAGATACTTCACACTACAGTCTATAAGTTAATTTTTGGAGTCTGCATTTAGCCATTGCAAACTAAATGTCGCAAATGCTGTCACTCAGAAATTTGTAAGTAAATATACTTTACCGAACCAGGGACTTAGTATTCCGTTGAATTTCAACGGGGTTCAACCTAGTGATTGATATTGTTTTAGATTACGTATTGTAGAATGAAATATTACAGAAGTATACGATGTTTGACTCTATTCTCTAAGAATTTTTGGTTTAAACAAAACAGTTTCAGCTAACAACGTTTCATTATGGGAAATACATTTACTCTGGCGATCCTTTTCACCGAAAACCAAATAAGATATTGATCACTCACTCATAGATGTACCCATACTATTCATATTTAATACTTCCGTGATATTTCCTTGAACATGTTCATTCAACGTATCGCATTATTTATTTATATTCACTGGTCGGCACCAATTTTCTGGAACCTGGAAATGTAAAAGTTCTTTACACACTAAAGCGATATGCACAAAATAAAAAGACATTTGGTTAAGGTTATTAAATGAACTTTACTGTCAGAATATTCAAGATGTTTACAATCTTAATTAAATCTTCTTCTTTTTCCTCAATTCTCAATCCTAAGACTGGTTGGCAGCAATTCGTCTTCTCCACTCTTCTCTGTAATCCGCTAATCTCTTCATTTCCACATATGAGCATGTTCCTACGTCGTCTCTGATCTGTCTCGAATATTGCAGTCTAGGTCATCCTCTTCCTCTTTTACCTTGAATCATTCCTTCCATGACATTAACTATGAAACCATTGTGCCTATAGTGATGGCCAATTGATCGGTCTCTTCTCTTCTCTTATTGTTGCTAAAATGATTTTTTTTCACCTATTCGTCGAAGAACTTCTTCATTGGTGAATTTTGCGGTACATTAGATCTTTCCCAACCTCCTCCAGCACCACATCTCAAATGCTTCCAGACGTTTCTAATCACATGCACTAATAGTCCACGCTTTTGAACCATACAAGTCCACACTTCAGACATCGCACTTAATAAATTTCTTCTTGGTCTCCACATTTAAATTCCTTGATGTAAGTAGTATCCTTTTCTTGTAATAAGCAATCTTTGCTTGGGAAATTCTGCTCCTTATGTCGACTGAACTTTTTCCATCTGGAGTGATTTTACTTCCTAAGTAGGTAAAGACATTTACTTGCCTTAGTGGTATATCACTAATTCTGATGTCGACTGCATCATGCTGGCGGTTGCATACCATAATTCCGGTCTTTTTGTATTAATTTTCATGTTATACTTATCACTCAATATCTTATTAATTCTTATTAATGCACTTTGAAGTTTATCTTCGTTCTCCTCTATGACAGCTATGTCATCAGCAAATCTTATCATTTCGACTTCTAATACATTTATCCTTATCCCTTCCATATCCTCGTTACATTCCTCAGTGCCTTTCTCAATGTACAAGTTGTACAGCACTGTTGACAAATAAAATCCCTGTCGTACTCCTTTCTTTATATAAGCCTCCCATACTTCACCATTTATGTTTATGATGCCTCTTTGGTTGTTATAGAGTTCTTATACTATTCGTCTATCTCTAAAATCTAGAACAACACTAGTCATAATCTTCATTAATATATTCCAGTTCACATTATCAAAAGCTTTTTCTAAATCCACGAATGCAATAAACAAAGGTTTTCTTACGTCTCTCATTTTGTCTATAACCTGTCGTAACGTTAGAATAGCTTCTCGTGTGCCTCTATTTCGTCTAAATGTAAACTGATCTTCAGCCAAATGTGGTTCAACTTTATTGCTTATTTGGTTATTTATTATTCTTGTCGATATTTTTGACATGTGCGCCAATAGACCCAAGGTGCGACGTTCTACACATTTTAGAGTTCCAGGTTTCTTAGGTATAGGGATTATGAGGGACTTTATAAAATCTTCTGGAATTTCTCCGGATTCATATATTTCCGTGATCAGTTTAAAAATATAGCCGTGTTTTTCATCATCCAGTCTCTATATCATTTCCCCAGTTATTTCATCGCATCCTGGCGCTTTGTTAGGTTTAAATTCCTTCACAGCCTTAAGATATTCTTTTGTTAAGGAGGGTCCCAGTTGATCACTTGTTATGTTGTCTTCCTTTTTTATAGGTCATTTATGTCAGTAGGATCTTCATATAATATTTCTATACACTGACTGACAGAGCAAATGCAACACCAAGAAGGAGTGGTCAGAACTTTATGCCAATTGCAGGGTAGACTGACGTCACTGAGGTATGCTCATGATGTGAAATGCGCCGCTGTGCTGCGCACGTAGCGAACGATAAATGGGACACGGCGTTGGCGAATGGCCCACTTCGTACCGTGATTTCTCAGCTGACAGTCATTGTAGAACGTGTTGTCGTGTACCACAGGACACGTGTATAGCTAAGAATGCCAGGCCGCCGTCAACGGAGGCATTTCCAGCAGACAGACGACTTTACGAGGGGTATGGTGATCGGGCTGAGAAGGGCAGGTTGGTCGCTTCGTCAAATCGCAGCCGATACCCATAGGGATGTGTCCACGGTGCAGCGCCTGTGGCGAAGATGGTTGGCGCAGGGACATGTGGCACGTGCGAGGGGTCCAGGCGCAGCCCGAGTGACGTCACCACGCGAGGATCGGCGCATCCGCCGCCAGGCGGTGGCAGCCCCGCACGCCACGTCAACCGCCATTCTTCAGCATGTGCAAGACACCCTGGCTGTTCCAATATCGACCAGAACAATTTCCCGTCGATTGGTTGAAGGAGGCCTGCACTCCCGGCGTCCGCTCAGAATACTACCATTGACTCCACAGCATACACGTGCACGCCTGGCATGGTGCCGGGCTAGAGCGACTTGGATGAGGGAATGGCGGAACGTCGTGTTCTCCGATGAGTCACGCTTCTGTTCTGTCAGTGATAGTCACAGCAGACGAGTGTGGCGTCGGCGTGGAGAAAGGTCAAATCCGGCAGTAACTGTGGAGCGCCCTACCGCTAGACAACGCGGCATCATGGTTTGGGGCGCTATTGCGTATGATTCCACGTCACCTCTAGTGCGTATACAAGGCACGTTAAATGCCCACCGCTACGTGCAGCATGTGCTGCGGCCGGTGGCACTCCCGTACCTTCAGGGGCTGCCCAATGCTCTGTTTCAGCAGGATAATGCCCGCCCACACACTGCTCGCATCTCCCAACAGGCTCTACGAGGTGTACAGATGCTTCCGTGGCCAGCGTACTCTCCGGATCTCTCACCAATCGAACACGTGTGGGATCTCATTGGACGCCGTTTGCAAACTCTGCCCCAGCCTCGTACGGACGACCAACTGTGGCAAATGGTTGACAGAGAATGGAGAACCATCCCTCAGGACACCATCCGCACTCTTATTGACTCTGTACCTCGACGTGTTTCTGCGTGCATCGCCGCTCGCGGTGGTCCTACATCCTACTGAGTCGATGCCGTGCGCATTGTGTAACCTGCATATCGGTTTGAAATAAACATCAATTATTCGTCCGTGCCGACTCTGTTTTTTTCCCAACTTTCATCCCTTTCGAACCACTCCTCCTTGGTGTTGCATTTGCTCTGTCAGTCAGTGTATATCGCTTCCATCTTTCTCCCTCTTCTTTTCTCTCAGACAACAGTTTCCCATTTTCACCTAATATGCTGTTACTACCGCTAGTGACGGTGCTGAATTGTTTCTTAATCAATTCATAAGCAGTTTCCATGTTTCCTTTCTCCATTCCTCTATTTCTTTTCATTGTCTCATTATATATTCTTACTTAGCATTCTTTGCTTCCCTGTTGACTAGGTTTCGGATACTTTCAGAGTTTCTGATTCCTTCTTCACTCTTTGCGTATTTAAATTTCCTCCTTTCCTCTATAAGTTCAAGCACATAGTCGGTAACCCATGGTTAACGTGCTTGTTTCGTCGTTTTCCTTATTACCTGATTTGCAGCTTCTATGGACTCCTCTCTATGCTGATGATGTGTTGGCTGCTGAGAATAAGTCTGATAACCAGCGCCAAACAGAAGAGTGGAATAACCGACTAGCGCAATACGGCCTGCGCCTCAACAAAAAAGAAGACAGAGTGCGTGGCATTAGATCCTGGAGAAGTGGGAAATATCTACGTTGATGCTGAAGATCTACCACGATCAGAGAAATTTAAATATCTTGGCTCAACACTCTCTGACGATGGCAGACTTACTGATGAGGTCAACACAAGGATACACGCAGCCTGGCTGAAGTGACGAATGACAAGGGGCACCACCTGCGACCGTCGGATGAAGGACCATCTGAAATCTAAGATCTGCGTCCCGTCGCTCTCTCGGCACTGAGTGTTGGCCTGCTACGAAGGAGGCAGAACGTCGACTAAGCGTCATGGTGACAAAGATGCTTAGGTGGACAGCTGGCACCACTACACTGGATCATATTTCAAACGACAATATTAGGAAACGCTTTGGCGTTGCACCAATCCAGAAGAAAATGCAGGAAAACCGTCTGCGCTGCTTTGGAATTGTGTTGCGTGCAGAAGACAATACACTGGCAAAGTCAGCGTACACATTAGAAGTCGCTGGAAAAGGCCCAAGGGACGACCAAGACAGTGATGGATCGATACAGTGCACAACGACCTGAAAGCTGTAAGACTACATCCTGACATGGCCCATGCCGAATTAAATGGAGACAAGGAATCCACACAGCGGACCCTGCCACCTGGCGGGACAAACGCTAAATAAGAAGAAAAAGAAGATGTTAGAGTGTTTACGGCCCAACCTTTTCTCCTTTATTGTACCATTGGGTATTTCTACGACATTCTGTTTTACCACTGTTTGATAATTTTTCTTGATTCTGTCTTGTTTTAGTTTCCTGACATTATATCTGCAACATTTTCCGCGCTCTTCCTCTTCTTTCTTAGTCTTAAACCAAATTTTAACAATACTAGGTTGTGGTCACTCGCTACATCAGCTCCTGGATAACTTTTGTATTGTTTGACTTGGTTACGGTATTTTTCCCTATAATCTATTTGGTATCTCGCTTTATCTCCAGGTGCAGTACAGGTATACCTTCTTCTCATGCGCCGTTTGAACAAGGTTTTTGTAATTATTAGTACTTTTGCTTTACAAAAGTATATTAGTTGTTGTCCTCTGTCCAAGACCATACTGACCTACAGTCTTCCCATCTTTTCCTTCACCAACAGAAGCGTTCCAGTCTCCAAGATAAATGAGATTAGGTCCATGGAGAAAAATACATTTGGTTTATGTCTTCGGAGATCTCTGTGTAATTCTTGACTCCTCAAGTTTCACTCGAAGGTAGCAGCAAGTATTCTTCCACTATAAACTGACACAGAGAGAAGCACACAAAATATCTCTGAGTGTTGTGTTGTTGAGGGAGCCCCACCCCGCTCCCCCAGAAAGCGTGGCGACCAACCAGTGTATTATGTCGCCTCCGTCTGCCCGTAATGCCATACGAAGAAACATAACGACAATAAGTTTTGGGGAGAAGATGGCGTTAATTTTAAATTAAACCTTTATAATTATTCCACAGGTAATTAAAAACCGGAAACATATCACAATTAAAACTCAGTCGAATGGCTCCCATTACTGCTAAATCCTTCTACTCTGTACCCACTGACCCCACCTGCAAACTCCTTATTCGTACCATCTGCTATAGAAGAAATATTCCGCTTCGTTACCTTTTCTCCTCTCAACATGTTTCGGTATCACCGCACTCTCTTTCACACCCACCTCCAGACAGCCGTCGATCTAGCACTCAACCTCCATGTTCACAACACCCACTCCGGATTAAATACACATTTTCATTTTCACCGAGTGGAGACCCCTATTTGATGGATAGTACAACCAACAGAAGACGATCCTTTCCACCCGTCTCCATTATATTTCTTAATATCCAATCCATTTCACCCAAACGCCTACTTCTCCAGACCCTCCTACAACAACACCCTGCCCACAGAGTTCTTCGCAATGAATAAATGCTTCGTGATATTCAGCCCGACAATCTACCTGGCTTCCCGATCCACAGAGCGGAAAACCCAGATAGTATCAGTCGTGGGGGTGTAGCGATTGCCGTTCGCACTCCCCCCCTCCTCATACACGTCCACACCCCACTAGCTCCGCACGTCTATCCTGAATCCATCATTACTACCATATAATTCTGTTCCTGAATCCTGCACTTCGCCACCATTTACACCCGAAACATCATCCCTTCCGATAGCGTTCATGGCCTATATTCACACCACATTCAGTCATTTCATAATTCTTACAGATCTTAAACTACACAGGCGCGCTTCTGGTGAGATCCAACGCCTCAACAGCTTCCTCAACCATATTGACTCCTCTCTAATTACACCCCGGCTCCCTCCCGTCGTTCTTCCCAAGCAACCTCCGACGCAATCATTTCTCACAACTTCTTAATCCATCTCGTAAACGTTTCCCAACTCATTATCCTCCTCTAAATACCCTCACAATCCCCACGTCCTCATCCTCCTCCCCCATGTCTGTTACCGAACTTCGCCAAAGCCAATTGGACCACCTACGTGAACATATTAGCAAATCACTGGCACAATCACCTCCCCTTCATACTGATGCCCAGTCGTAGACAACATTTCGAACTTCATACATACCGCCGTAACTAATGCCCCGAAGACCTACATTCCCACCTCACACCATATGCCTACAAAACCCTGTCTTCCACCCAAGTTCTCGCACTTCCAGGAATTCTCCCTGTCTTACCTATCCAATTCTCCCGTACACGTGGTCCCTACTTACTTCGCCTCCACCGCCACATCATGCAGGCAGTTTCCAGCTATCCGAAAGCTCATCGGCGGATAACCTGTTCCAAAACCCGCAAATCCCTCAATTTCATCCATGTTTCGCCTTGTCAGTTCAGGCGCAACCTATCCTCCCTCTTCGGTCAACAAAGCACCCATTCATACCCAACCATCCACAATGGAACATCTCCACAGAATATCCAGGAAAAGCTGTTAATATTCCTTCCGCAATCGATTCACTCCTTCTCCATACCATTAATCATCTCCGCCCGATACCACTCTCTACCAGAATCTACTTTCCTCCCCGTCCCTTCAACACTCTTCTACCTACACACTCGCATCCCACGTCCTAAACATCTCGATAACTGCCACCGATATTACTAACACCCTCCAGGTCCCGACCAAATCCTGTACCGTCATATCCGTCAAGCCCTTATCGAACTCTTCATGCTCCTAGCATCCCTCTATACATTCATACTCACCTCCGGCTTCTATCCCATCTCCTGGAAGGGATCCACAATGCTCCTTTTCCCAAAATACAGAAAAAGACCGATCCAAACTAGACTCCTAACGCCCCATTTGTGTCACCACAATCCTTGCCTAGATCCTAGACAAAATCCTCATCCGCCGATTGCACCCCGATCTGAAGTCCCTTAACCTACTACCTCCACCACAATACAGATTCCGCCGAGGACTATCTACTTCTCACCAAATTTTTCGCCTCATCAAATCCATAAGTAAAAACTTCAACCTAGCCCGACCATCCCTTCAAATCACCTTCGACATCAACCATTCTTCGACTCCGTCTGGCACCCAGTTGTATTTCCAAGCACAACTTCTTCACACTCCCAGCCTCTTACATCCAGTTCTACGCTGCTTACCATAATAACCGTACAAGCTATATATCACTCAATGGTCACCTATCGCCACCCTTCCCCATGTCCCTAGGTTTACCGCAAGGTTTATTCCCCTCTCCCAACTACTCTTCATTCCTTTTGTCACCGACATTCCCTTACCATCCCCACCCATACAATTCTTTCAATTCGCCAATAACACCGCCATCCGTGCCCCACTCTCATCCGTTCAGAGCATCAACAAAAAACTGCAACCATTCCTGGACACCTGTACCTCCTGGTGCGGTCGATGGTACCTCCGCCTCAATGCTTCCAAAGCCCAATATATCCTAATCCTTCCTTCCAAAAGGCGCTTTTCCATTACTCGCAATCCTGCCAGCCTCCGATTCAAACAACCCCGACCGCCCTCAATCTTCCCTCAAATACCTTGGTGTCACCATAGACCAGCACCTCACATTCCGCCATAATTTTCAGAACATACATAGCAAATCATCCCAAAGATCCATCTAGTACGTCAGCTTGCGGGCACCAGTTGTGGTCTTAACACGAAACTGCTCTCCTAATCCACATAACTTTTATTCGCTTCTCCATTACCTATGGTCACCCCACCTGGGCAGCTGTGAACAACTCCAAGCCCATCCTGTATCGTGCCCTGCTGTCTATGGAACACCGAATATTCCACATTGCCCTCCAACTCATTCCCTTCTTCCTTACTAAGAATTTATACGGCATCTCCCTCCTCCCCAAACTTAACGCACACGTCTCCATTCTCTTCTGGAGATTCCTCGATAAGGCCGTACATCCCAACAAACCTGTCCCATCCTACTTCCTACATTACATCCTACGATCCCCACTACATAGCCTATTCTCACTTCACTATTACCGCATCCTCACCGAACCCAAAGACCGGGCACCTTCACTGGAACAGGCTGCACTGGGATAAACATTATTCAACACCCACCAACATCAAAAAACCCTCCCAACACATGGGTCATCAGTGGATAACATTTTTGTGCTCAGAAAACATGATGGCTCTCCACACCGTTGACCTCTGGCTAGTACCACCTCTTATCACATGTTCTCCATATTCAATGTACATTGCAGTCCATACTGGGTTCGTCTATCATTGTGTGTTTATATAATTACGTCCTATTCAAAGGTAGTTTATGAGCCAGTGTTCACGTAAATTCTACCCATCTATTCACTTGAATTCACGCATCATGGTTCCATTTGATTCTGTGCTTCTAGCATTATAAAATTTCTCAAAATACAGATGCAACTCTTGTTCTGTGTTCCACCAGCATAAATATTGTCAAAAATCCACTTCACACCCATATGTGTATTACTCTACTCAAATTCATATGTGACTAATAATATGTCCCGTCGTATTCGTCCCACCCAACAATAGTCAGCAAACAAACAAATGGCATATACAACAATCCTCCGTTACCCATAAAATCGGCTAAAATTGCCGCTAGGATATCACCACATCCTACCCTACATCCCCCACAATTACATTACTCTCCTCCTTTAACATGCCCACTCTCCCGGTCAGAGAGAGGGAGCTGCCCTGTATGGCCCGCCTGAACCCTTCGGGATGAGGATTGAGAGCATTAAAAAATCTACTTTATTCGCCACTCACTCGGGATTAAATACACTTTTTCAATTTCCCCGGCTGGAGACCCTTGTCTGATGGATACTACAACCAACAGAAGACAATCCTCTCTACCTCTCTCCATTATATTTCTTAATATCCAATTTCATCCATCCAAACGACTACCTTTAGACCGTCCTACAACAACACCCTGCCCTCAGAGTTCTTCGCAATGAAACCACGCTTCGTGACACTCATCCCGCCCGTCTACCTGGCTTCCCTTTTCGCAGAGCGGAAAACCCATACGGTAATTTTCGTGGGGGTGTAACCATTGCAGTTCGCCCTCCCCTCCTCATACGCGTCCACACCACACTACCTCCAATCGTATATCCGGAATCCATCATTGCTACCATATACTTCCGTTCCCAAAACCTGCACCTCGCCACCATTTACACCCGAAACATCACACCATCCCGTAGAATACATGGCCTACAATCACAACACATTCAGTAATTTAATAATTCTTCCAGATCTTAACCTACATAGCGGCCCATCTGGCGGGAACCAACGCCGCCGCGACTTCCTCAACCATATTGATTCCTCTCTAATTCAATTCCCGTGTCTCTCCCGTACTTCTTCCCAAACAACATTCGACGCCGTTATTTCTCACTACTTCTTAATCCTTCTTCTAAATTTTTCCCACCTCCCTATCCTCCTCCAAATTCTCTCACACTCTCCACGTCATCATCTACCTCCCCTACGTCTGATACAGAACTTCGCCAAAGCAATTGGACCGCATACGGTGAACATAATACCAAAACCCTCGCACAAACACCTCCACATCCTACTGATGCCCAGTCGTAGAAAAATTTCCAGGTTCATCTGTACAACCATTAGTAATGCCTCGAAAACCCACATTCCCACCTCACTCCATACGCCATCAAAATCCTGTCTCGCACCCAAGTTCCTGCACCTCCAGGAAATCTCCCAGTACACGTGATCCCCATTTCCTTCGCCTCCACCTTTAGGTAATGCTGCCAGTTTCCAGCTACCTGAAAGCTCACTGGCGGATAATCTGTTACAAAACCTGCAATTCCCTCAATCCCATCCATGTCCCGCCTTCTCATTCCTTTCGGAAGCAATAATTCCTCCTCGGTCAACAAAGCACCACTTCATACCCTACCATCCATAATGGAAATTCTCCACCGATTAACCAGGGAAAGCTGGAGATACTCACCTCCAAATACTGCAATCGGTTCACTCCTTCTCCATACCATTACTCATATTTGCCCGATACCACCCTCTACCAGCATCTCCTTTCCTCCCCGTCCCTTCAAAATTATACTAGTTACTCACACGCACCCCACATCCTAAACATCCCGATAACTGATTCCGATATTACTAACGCCCTAGTCCGCACTCGGGACACCTCGCCAGGTCCCGAACAAATCAGATATTGCCATATCGAACAAGCCCTTATCGAACTCCTCACGCTCCTAGCATTTCTCTATACACATACTCACTTCCGATTTCTATCCCATACCCTGGAAGAGATCCACAATGCACCTTTTCCAAAAACTCGGACAAGACCGATCTAACTAGACTCCTACAGCCCCTTTCGTCTCATCAAATTGCTTACAAGGATACTAGATAAAAACCTCATCCGGGAATGCATCCCGGTCTGCAGCCCCTTAACCTACTACCTCCACCACAATGCAGAATCCGCCAAGGACTATCTACTTCTCACCAAACATTTCGCTTAACCAAATCCATAAGTAAAAACATGAACCTAGCCCGACCACCTCTACTAATCACTTTCGAAGTTAACCAGGCATTCAACTCCGTCTGGCACCCTGTTCTTATTTCCAAGCACCACTTCTTCACACTCCGAGACTACAGCCAATTCTACGCTGCTTACCATAATAACAGTACAACCTGTATATCATTCAACGGCCACCTAACGCCACCATTCCCCATGTCCCTAGGTGTACCGTAAGGCTTTTCCCCTCTCCCCACTACCCGTTACTCTTTTCAACACCAACATTCTCCAACCATCATCACCCATAAAATTTCTTCAATTCGCCAATAACACCGCAATCCTTGCCCCATTCCCATCCGTCCAGAGCATCAATTAAAACCTGAAACCATTCCTGGACAACTTTACATCACGGTGCGACCGATGTTACCTCCATATACTTGCTTCCAAAACCCAATCCATCCTAATCCGACCTCCCAAACGGCGCTTTTCCATTACTCGCTATCCCGCCAGCCTCCGATTCCCTATGATGACAACCCCGACCGATCTCAATCTGTCCTCAAACACCTTGGCGTTATCATAGAGCAGCACCTCACATTCCGGCCCCATTTCCAGAACCGACAAAGAAGTCATTCAAAAGATCTCATCTAGTACGGTCTTTACACAAAACTACTCTACTAACCGACATAAACTGTATCCGCTCTGTCATTACAAATGGTCACCCCACCTGGGCAGCTGTTGCGCACACCAACCGCATCGTGGTTCGTCGCCTGCTGTCCATAGAACGCCGAATAGTATGATGACCCACCGACCACCAACAGTCAGTAAACAAACACACAAAATACGCCATAACACCCCGTTACCTACAAAACCGGCTAAAACTGCCTCTAAGTTATCACCATACCCTTCTTTCCCCCGGACATACATTTCTTTCCGCCTTTTACATGCCAGTACTCGTGGACAGAGAGAGGGTGCTGCCCTCTGTGGCCCGCCTGATTCTTTCAGGGTGAGGAATGAAAGCATTTAAAATCTACTTTATCCGCCACTCACTCGGGATTAAGTACACATTCCCAATTTCATCACCTGGAGACCCTTGTTTCATGGATAGTACAACCAACAGAAGACAATCTTCTCTACCCGTTTCCATTATCTTTCTTAATACCCACCTCCTAATCCTAACCAGTACTCCTCCAGATCCTCCTACAACAACAAAGCCTGCCCGCCTACCAGGCGTCCCCTTCCACAGAGCGTACAATCCATATGGTATCATTCGTGGGGTTGTAGCCATTGCGGTTCGCCCTTCCTTCCTCAAACCTTCCATACTCCACTACTTCCACACGTCTATCCTGAATCCATAATTGCTACCATATACTTTCGTTCCCGAATCCTGCACCTCGCCAATATTTAAGCCCGAAACATCACACCTTCCCCCAGAATTCATGGCCTATATTCACACCATATTCCGTCATTTCATAATTATTGCAGATCTTAACCTACATAGCTGCTTTTCTGGCGTGAACCAACGCCTCCGCAACTATCTCAACCATATAGACTCGTCTCTAATTCCATTCCCGGGTCTCTCCCGTCCTTCTTCCCAAACAACCTCCGACCCCGTCATTCCTCACAACAACTTAATCCTTCTTCTAAATTATGCCCACCTCCCTATCGTCCTCCAAATACCCTCACACACCCCACGTCCTCGTTCTCCTCCCCCACGCCTCTTACTGATCTTCACCATATCCTATTGGACCGCCTACCGTGAACATATTACCAAAACACTCGCACAAACACCTCTATTTCCTACTGATGCCCAGTCGTAGAAAACACTTCAACTTCATCCATACAACCATAACTAATGCCTCGGAAACCCACATTCCCACCTCACTCCATACGCCCTCAAAACCCTGTCTCCCACCCAAGTTCCTTCACCTCCAAAAAATCTCCCATTCTTACCTATATGAATTCTCCCATACACGTGATCTCTACTTCCTTGGCACCCTTTCATACCCCACCATCCATAATGGAACTTCTCCACCGAATAACCAGGAAAACCTGGAGATAATCACCTCCAACTTCCGCAATCGGTTCACTCCTTCTACTATTACGTATCTTTGCCCTATACCACCCTCTACCAGAGTTACATTTCCTCCCCGTCCCTTCAACAAGCTTCTACTCACTCACTCGCTTCCCACGTCCTGAACATACCGATGACTGCCTCTGATAATACACACGACCTAGTTCAGAACAAATCCAATATTGCCGTATTCGCCAAGCCCTTATCGAAATCCTCACGCTCCTAGCATCCCCCTGTACATTCATGCGCACTTCCGGTTTCCATCCCATACCCAGGAAAGGATCCACAATGCTCCTTTTCCACAAACACGGAAAAGACCCATCCAAACTAGACGCATACAGCCCCCTTTGTCTCATCAAATTCCTTGCCAAGATCCTCGATAAATCTATCATCCGCCGATTACATGTCTATCTGTAGCCCCTTAACCTACTACCTCCATCACAATACGGATTCCGCCAAGGACTATCTACTTCACACCAAACCTTTCGCTTCGTCAAACCCATAAGTAAGAACATCAACCTAGCCCGACGACCTAACTAATCACTTTCGAAGTTAACCAAGCATACGACTCCATCTGGCAACCTGTTCCTACTTCCAAGCACCACTTCCTCACACTCCGAGCCTCCTACGCTGCTTACCATAATAACCGTACGACCTGTATATCACTCCACGGCCACCTATCGCCAACCATTCCCATGTCCCTAGGTGCACCGCAAGGTTTTCCCCTCTCCCCAATACTGTTTAATCTTTTCGACACCGAAATTCTCCAACCATCACCACCCATACAATTCCTTCAATTCGCCAATAGCACCGTCATCCTTGCCCCACTCCCATCCGTCCAGGCCATCAATAAAAGCCTGCAACCATTCCTGGACACCTTGACATACCGGTGCGACCGATGGTTCCTCCGTATCTTTGCTTCCCAAACCTAATCCGAACTCCCAAACGGCGTTTTTCTATTAATCGCTATCCCGCCAGCCCTCCGATTCACCATGATGACAACCCCGACCGCCCTCTATCTGTCCTCAAACACCTTGGCGTTACCATAGGGCAGCACCTCACATTCCGTCCCCATTTCCAGAACCCACAAACAAATCATCCAAAAGATCTTATGTAGTAGGTCCACTTGCCGGCAAACGTTGTGGTCTTAACACAAAACTCCTCTCCTAACCCACATAACGTTTATCCGTTCTGCCATTACCAACGGTTTCCCAGCCTGGACAGCTGTTGCACGCAGCAAGCCCATCCTGTTCGTCCCCTGCTGTCTATGGAACGCTGAATAATATGATGATACCCCGACCACCAACAGTCAGAAAAGAAACAAGTAACGTATACCATAATACCCCGTTACCCACAAAACCGGCTAAAACTGCCTCTAAGTTATCACCATACTCTTCCATACCCGCACTAACAATTCTCTCCTCCTTTTACATGCCCATTATCCCGGACTGAGAGAGGGTGAGGCCCTGTGTGACCCCTTCAGGATGAGGAATGAGTGCAATTAAAAATCTACTTTATACGTCACACACTCGGGATTAAATACATATTTCCAATTTCACCGCCTGGAGACCCTTGTTGATAGATAGTACAACCAGCAGAAGACAATCTTCTTCACCCGTCCCCATTGTATTTCTTAATATCCAACCTTCTTCATCCTAACGCCTACTCCTCCAGGCCCTCCTACAACAGGACCTTGCCCTCCGAGTTCTTCGAAATGAAAACATGCTTCGTGACACGCAGCCGGCCCGTCAACCTGGATTCCGCTTCCACAGAGCGGCCAAACATATGGTATCTTTCGTGAGGGGGGTGGGTGAAGCCATTGCGGTTCGCCCTTCCCTAATCATTCGCGTCCACACCCCACTACCTCCACACGTATATCCTGATCCCATCATTGCTACCATATACTTCCGTACCCGAGTCCTGAACCTCGCCACCATTTACACCCGAAACATCACACCTGCCCGTAGAATTCATGGCCTATATTCACACCACATACCGTCATTTCATAATTCTCGCAGATCTTAACCTACATAGCTGCTCTTCTGGCGGGATCCAACCCCTCCCCAACTTCCTAAACCATACTGAACCTCTCTAAATCCACCCCCGTGTCTCTTCCGTCCTTCATCACAAACAAACTCCGACACCGTCATTTCTCAAAACTTCTCAATTTTCTTTTAAACTTTTCCCACCTAACTATTTTGGTTCAAATTCCCTCACACTCCATGCGTCCTCTTCCTCCTCCCCAACTTCTATTACCGAATTTCGCCAAAGCCAATTGGACCGCCTACCGTGAACATATTACCAAAACACTCGCACAAACACCTCCCCTTCCTACTGATGCCCAGTCGTAGAAAACACTTCCAACTTCATCCATGCAACCATAACAAATGCCTCTGAAACCCATATTCCCACCTCACTCCATACGCCCTCAAAACCCTGTCTCCCACCCAAGTTCTTGCACGAATTCTCCCATACACGTGATCCCGACTTCCTTCGCCTCCATCGCTAGGTAATGCGGAGAGTTTCCAGCTACCTGAAAGCTAACTGGCGGATAATATGTTCCAAAACCTGCAATTCCCTCAATTTCATACACGACACTCCTTCTCATTCCTTTCGCAAGCAATCCTTCATCTTCTGTCAGTACAACACCCCTTCATACCCCACCAAACATAATGGAACTTCTCCAGCGAATAAACAGGAAAAGCTGGAGATATTCTCCTCCAAATTCCGCAATCGGTTCACTCCTTCTACTATTACTCATCTTTGCCCGATAATACCCTCTACTAGAATCTCTATTCTTCCCCGTCCCTTCAACACTCTTCTACTTACTCACTCGCATCCCACGTCCTAAACATACCGACAACTGCTTCCGATATTAAAAACGACCTAGTCCCGATCAAATCCGATATTGCCATATTCGCTAAGCCCTTTCTATCCCATACCCTGGAAGAGAACCGCAATGCTCCTTTCCCAAAAGCTTGGAATAGACCGATTCAAACTAGACTCATACAGCCCCTTTGTCTCATCAGAGTCCTTGTCTGGATCGTAGGTAAATCCCTCATCCGCCGATTGCATCCCGATCTGCAGCCCCTTAACCTACTACCTCCACCACAATTCGGATTCCGTCAAGGACTATCTACTTCACACCTAAACTTTCGCTTCATCAAATCCATAAGTAAAATCATCAACCTAGCCCGACCACTTCTACTATACACTTTCTAAGTTAACCAGGCATACGATTCCATCTGTCACCCTGTTCCTATTTCCAAGCACCATTTCTTCACACTCCGAGCCTCCTACAGCCAATTCTACGCTGCTTCCCATAATAACCGTACAACCTGTACATCACTCCACGGCCACCTATCGCCACCCTTCCCGATATCCTTAGGTAAACCGCAAGGCTTTTCCTCTCTCCCCAGTACTCTTTATTCTTTTCGACACCGACATTCTCCAAAAATCACCATCCACACAATTCCTTTAATTCGCCAATAGCACTGCCATCCTTGCCCCACTCCTGTCCGTTCAGAGCATCAATAAACGCCTAAACCATTCCTGGACACCTTTACATCCCAGTGCGTCCGATGGTACGTCCGCATCATTGCTTCCGAAACCCAAACCTTCCTAATCCGTCCCCCCAAACGGCGCACTTCTAATACTCGCTATCCCTCCAGCCCTCCGATTCACCATGATGACAACCCCTACCACCCTCAATCTGTCCTCAAACACCTTGGCGTTACCATAGGGCAGCACCTCACATTCGGGCCCCATTTCTAGAACCCATAAATAAATCATCCAAACGATCTCATCTAGTACGTCCGATTGCCGGCACCAGTTGTGTTTACTCTCCTAACCCATAAAATCATAAAATAAAAACATTACCCCTTACCCTTCCATCACCCGCACTTACATTTCTCTTCTCCTTTAACATGCTCATTCTCCAGGACAGAGAGAGGGTGCTGCCGTCTGTAGCTCGCCTGACCCCTTCAGGGTGAGGAATGAAAGCACTTATAATCTAATTTATTCGCTGCTCACTCGGGTTTAAATACACATTTCCAATTTCACCGCCTGGTGACCCTTTTTTCATGGATAGTACAACCAACAGATGACAATCTTCTCCACCCGTCTCTATTATATTTCTTAATTTCCAACCTTCTTCAACCTAACGCCTACTCATCCAGACCCTCCTACAACAACACACGGCCCACAGAGTTCTTCGCAATGTACCCATGCTTCGTGACGCGCAGCCCGCCCGTCTAACTGGCATCCCCTTCCACAGAGTGGATCACCCGTATGGTATCCTTCGTGGGGGTTTTGCCGTTGCGGTTCACCCTTCCCTCGTCATACGCGTAAACACACCAATACCTCCACACGTCTATCCTGAATCAAACATTGCTACCATATACTTCCGTTCCCGAATCCTGCACCTCGCCACCATTTGCACTCCAAACATCACCCCTTCCGTAGAATTCATGGCTATATTCACACCACATTCCGTCATTTCATAATTCTTGCACAACTTAACCTACATAGCTGCTCTTCCGGCGGGATCAAACGCCTTCCCAACTTCCTCAACCATTTTGACTCCTCTCTAATTTCACTCCCGGGTGTCTCCCTTCCTTCTTCCCAAACAACATCCGACGCCGTCGTTTCTCACAAAAACTTAATCTTTCTTCTAAAATTCAACCACGTCCCTCTCCTCCTCCAAATTCACTCATTATCCCCACTTCCTCGTCCTCTTCCCCTCGTCTGATACCGAACTTCGCCAAAGCCAATAGGACCGCCTACCGTGAACATATTACGAAAACTCTCGCACAAGTACCTCCCCTTCCTAGTGTTGCGAAGTCGTAGAAAACACATCGAACTTCATCCATACAACCATTACTAATGCTTCGGAAACACATATATCAACCTCACTACATACGCCCTCAAAACCCTGTCTCCCACCCAAGTTCCTGCACCTCCAGAAAATCTCCCAGTCTTACCTATACGAATTCCCCCGTACACGTGATCCTTCGCCTCCACCGGGAGATAATGCGGACAGCTTCCATCTACCTGAAAGCACACTGGCAGATTACTTGTCCCAAAACCTGCAATTCCCTTAATTGCGTCCATGTCTCGCCTTCTCAGTTCTGGCGCAACCTGTCCTCCGTCTTCGGCCGACAAAGCTCCCCTTCATACCCAACCATCCGTAATGGAATATCTCCATCGAATTACCGAAAAAGCTGGAGATATTCACCTCCCACTTCCGAAATCGGCGAACACCTTCTCCATACCATTACTCATCTCCACCCGATATAACCCTCAACTAGAATCTCCTTTCTTCCCAGTCCCTTCAATAGTCTTCTGCATACACAATCACACCCAACGTCCTAAACATCCCGACGACTGCCTCCAATATTACTAACGCCCTAGCCCGCACCCGGGACACCACTCCACGCCCCAACCAAGTCCGATACTGCCACATCCGTCAAGCACTTATCTAACTTATGACGCTCCGCGTTCTATCCCATCACCTGGAAGAGATCCCAAGTGATCATTTTCCCAAACGCAGAAAAAGGCGGATCCGAAATAGACTCCTAACGCCCCCATTTGTCCCATCGCAATCATTGCCAAGATCCTTGATAAATCACTCCTCCGCCGATTGCATCCCGATCTGAAGTCCATTAACCTACTACCTGCAACCCAATGTGGATTCCGCCAAGGAGTATCTACTTCTCTCCAACCCTCGCCTCATCAAATCCAAACGTGAAAACATCAACCTATCCCGACCATCCCCACTAATCAAATTCGGATTTAAGCAGGCCTTCGATTCCGTCTGGCACCCTGTTCTTATCTTAGAGAACCACATCTTCACACTCCCAGCCTCTGACATCCAACTCTTCGCTGCTCACCATAATAACCGTACAACCTGTGTATCGTTCAACGGCCACGTATCGCCACCCTTCCTCATGTTCCCTGGCGTACCGCAAGGTTTTTTCCCCTCTCCCTACTACTCTTTATTCGTTTCGTCACCGACATTCCCCAACCATCACCACCCATCCAATTCACTCAATTTGCCAATAACACAGCCATCCTCGCTCAATTCCCTTCCGTTCAGAGCATTAATAAATATCTGCAGCCATTCCTGGAAACCTGTACCCCTGGTGCGGCCGATGGTACCTCCACCTGAAGGCTTCCGAAACGCAAGCCATCATAATATGACGTCCCAATTGAAGCTTTCCCATTACTCGTAATCTTGCCAGCCTCATATTCACCATGATGATAACACCGTCCTCCCCCAAATTTCCCTCAAATACATTGGCGTTACCATAGACCAGCATCTGACATTCCGCTCCCACTTTCAGAACCTAAAAACAAATCATGCATTATATCTCATCTAGTACGTCGGCTTGCCGGCACCAATTGGGGCCCAAACACCAAACTACTTCTCCTAACCTACAAAATCTTTATCCGCTCAGACATTACCTTCTGCCACCCCTCCTGGGCAGCTGTGGCTCACACCAGTCCCATCCTATATCGTCCCCTCCTGTCCATGGAACACTGAATAGCCCACATTGCCCAATGACTCCCTCTTTAATCCTTACTAAGGAATTGTACGATATCATCCTCCCCAAACTTGACACAAGCGTATTTCCGTATCTTAGCCGACACTTCCGGTTTCTATCCCTTACCCTGCAAGAGATCCACAATGCTCCTTTTCAAAAAACTCGGAAATGAGCTATCCAAACTGGACTCCTGTAGACTCTTTAGTCTCACCAAGTTACTTAAGAGATCCTAGATAAATCCCCCATCCGCCGATTGCATCCCGATCTGCAGCCCCTTAACGTACTACCTCCACCACATTGCAGATTCTGCCAAGGACTATCTACTTCTCACCAAACCATTCGTTTCATCAAATCCATAAGTAAAAACACCAACCTAGCCCGACGACATAGGTATTCGACTCCATCTGGCACACTGTTCTTGTCTCCTAGCACCACTTCTTCACTCTCTGAGCCTCCTAAAGCCAATTCTACGCTGCTTACCATACGAACCTGAACCTGTATATGACTCCACGGGCACCTCTCGCCACACTTCCCCATGTCCCTAGGTGTACCGTAAGGCTTTTCACCTCTCCCTACTACCCTTTATTCTATTAGACACCGGCATTCTCCAACAATCACCACCCGTAAAATTCATTCAAATCACCAATAGCACCGCCAACCCTGGCCCACTCACATCCGTCCAGAGCATCAACAAGAACCTGCAACCATTCCTGGACAACTTTACATCCCGGTACGACCGATGGTACCTCCGCATCATAGCTTCCAGAACCCAATCCTTCCTAATCCTACCTCCCAAACGGGCTTTTCCATTACTCGCTATCGCGCCACCTTCCGATTCACCATGATGATAACCCGACCGCCCTCAATCTGTCCTCAAACACTTTGGCGCTACCATAGACCAGCACCTCACATTCCGGCCCCATTTCCAGAACCCACAAACAAATCATACGAAGGACCTCATCCAGTACGTCCGCTTGCCGGCACCAGTTGGGGTCTTAACACAAAACTACTCTCCTAACCCACATAAACTTCATCCGCTCAGCCATTACCAATGGTCACCCGGCCTGCACAGTTGTTGCCCACACCAAGCCCATCCTGGTTCATCCCCTGCTGTCTATGGAACGCCAAATAATATGATGACCCCCGACCACCAACAGTCAGCAAACAAACAAATAACATGTACCATAATTCCCCATTACCCAGAAAACCGGCTAAAACTGCCTCTAACTTATCACAATAACCATCCATCCCCCGCACTTACATTTCTCTCCTCCTTTAACATGACCATTCTCCCGGACGGAGAGAGGGTTCTGCCTTCTATGGCCCGCCTGACCCCTTCAGGGTGAGGATGAATGTATTTAAAAATCTGCTTTACTCGCCACACACTCGGGAGCAAATACACATTTCCAATTTCACCGCCTGGAGACCCTTGCTTCATGGATAGTACAACGAACAGAAGGCAATCTTCTCCACCCGTCTCCACTATAATTCTTAATATCTGAACGTCTTCATTCCTAATGCCCACTCCTCCAGACCCTCCTACAACAACAACCAGCCCTCAGAGTGTTTCGAAATGAAAGCATACTTCATGACACGCAGCCCACCCGTCTACCTGGCTTCTGCTTCTGCAGAGCGGTAAACCCGTATGGTATCTTTCGTGGGGGTGTAGCCATTGCGGTTCATCCTTCACTCCTCACTCCACACCAGACTAACCAGATTACATCCATACGTTTATCCTGAATCCATCATTGCTACCATATATTTCCGTCTCCGTATCCTGTACCTCGCCACCATTTACACCCGAAACATCAACCCTTCCCATAGAATTCATGGCCTATATTAACACCACATTCCGTCCTTTCATAATTCTTGCTGATCTTAACTTACATAGCTGCACTTCTGGCAGAATCCATCGGCTCCAAACTTGCTCATTCATAGACATCTTCCTATTTCCACTCCCGGTTCCCTCACGTCCTAACAACATCCTACGCCTGCATTTCTCAAAACTTTTTAATTTTTCTTCTAAATTTCTCCCTGTTCTAATTCCCTCACATTCCCCACGTCCTCGTCTTCCTCCCCCACACGTGTTACCGATCTTCGCCATAGCCAATTGGGCTGCCTACCGTGAACCTGTTACCAAAACACACGCACAAACACCTACCTTTCCTACTGATGCCCAGTCGTAGAAAACACTTCCAACTTCGTCCATACAACCATAACAAGTGCTTCGGAAACCCACATTCCCACCTCACTCCATACGCCCTCAAAACCCTGTCTCCCACCCAAGTTCCTGCACCTCCACAAAATCTCCCAGTACACGTGATCCCTACTACGTTCGCCTCGACCGCTAGATAATGCGGACAGTTTCTGGCTACCTGAATGATCACTGGCAGATAAACTATTCCAAAATCTGCAATTCCATAAATTTCATACATGGCCCGTCTTCTCATTTCTTTCGCAAGCAATCATTCCTCCTTCGTTAACAAGCACCCCGTCATGCCCCACCATCCACAATGGAACATCTCCACCGAATAACCAGGAAAGGTAGGAGATATTCACCTCCAACATCCGAAATCGGTTCACTCCTTCTCCATACTATTATTCATCTCTACCCGATACCATCTTCCACCAGAATCTACTTTCCTCCCGGCCCCTTCAACACTACTCTACTTACACACTCACACCCCACATTTTAAACATACCGATAACTGCCTCCGATATTACAAACGCAGAGTCCCGACCAAATCCGATATTGCCGTATTCACCAAGTTCTTAAAGAACTACTCGCGCTCCTAGCATCCCTCAATACATTCGTACTCACTTCCGGTTTCTATCTCATACCCTGCAAGAGATCCACAGTGCTCTTTTTCCAAGAATTCGAAGAAGACCAATCCAAACTAGACTGATACAGCCCCTTTGGCCTCATGACTGTCCTTGCCGAGATCATAGATAAATCGCCCATTCGCCGATTGCATCCCGATCAGCTGCCCCTTAACCTACTACGTCCACCACAATACGGATTCCGCCAAGGAATATCTATTTCACACCAAACCTTTCGCTTCACCAAATCCATGAGTAAAAGCATCAACCTAGCCCGACCACGTCTACTAATCACTTCCGAAGTTAACGAGGCATTCGACTCCGTCTGACACCCTGTTGCTTTTTCCAAGCACCACTTCCTCACACTCCGAGATTCCTACAGCCAATTCTACGCTGCTTACCATAATAACCATACAATCTGTATATAACTCCACGGTCATCTACCGCCATTCTTCCGCATGTCCCTAGGTGTACTGCAAGGCTATCTCCTCTCCCCACTACGCTTTATATTTTCGATTCGGACATACCTCAACCTTCACCACCCATAACATTCCATCAAATCGCCAATAACAACGCCGTCCCTGACCCAACGTCATCAGTCCAGTGCATCAACAAAAGCCTAAAACCATACCTGGACACCCTTACATCCCGGTGCGACCGATGGTACCTATGTATCATTGCTTCCAGAACCAAATCCATCCCAGTCCGACCTCCCAAACGGCGCTTTTCCATTACTCGCTACCCCTCCAGCACTCTCATTCAACAGGATGACAACCCCGACCACCCTCAATCTGTCCTCAAACACCTTGGCGTTACCATAGAACAGCACCTCACATTCCGGCCCGTACCGTGAACCTGTTACCAAAACACACGCACAAACACCTCACTTTCCTACTGATGCCCAGTGGTACAAAACACTTCCATCTTCATCCATACAACCATAACTAATGCTTCGGAAACCCACATTCCCACTCACACCATACACCCTCAAAATCCTGTTCCTGAACCTCCAAATATCTCCCAATCTCACCTATCCGTATTCACTGTACACGTGATCCCTACTTCCTTAGCCTCCACCGCTATATAATGCGGACAGTTTCCAGCTACCTGAGAGCTCACTGGCGGATAACCTGTTCCAAAACCTGCAATTCCTTCAAATTCATCCATGTACCGCCTCCTCATTTCTTTGGCAAGCAATAATTCCTCCTCGGTCAACACAACACCCCATAATCTACTACCTCCACCACAATACGGATTACGCCAAGGACTATTTACTTCACACCAAACATTTCGCTTCGTCATACCCATAAGTAAAAGCATCAACCTAGCCCGACGACCTAACTAATCACTTTCGAAGTTAACCAGGCATTCGACTCCATCTGGCACCCTATTCGTATTTCCAAGCACCACTTCTTCACACTCCGAGCCTCCTACAGCCTATTCTACGCTGCTTACCATAATAACCGTACAACCTGTACATCACTCCACGGCCACCTATCGCCACCCATTCCCATATCCCTAGGTGCGCCGCAAGGCATTTCCCCTCTCCCCACTAGTGTATAATCTTTTCGAAACCGAAATTCTCCAACCATCACAACCCATACAATTCCTTCAATTCGCCAATAGCACCGACATCCTGGTCCAACTCCTATCCGTCCAGGGCATTAATAAAAGAGTGCAACCATTCCTGGACACCTTTACACCCCGGTGCGACCAATAGTACCTATGTATCATTGCTTGTAAAACCCAATCCTTCCTAATCCGCCCTCCCAAACGGCGGTTTTCTATAACTCGCTATCCCGCCAGCTCTCCGATTCACCATGATGAAAACCCCGACCGCCCTCAATCTGTCCTCAAACACCTTGGCGTTACCATAGGGCAGCACCTCACATTCCGTCCCGATTTCAAGAACCCACAAACAAATCGTCCAAAAGATCTCATCTAGTACGTCCGCTTGCTGGCACCAGTTAGTGATCTTAACGCAAGACTACTCTCCTTACCCATACATCCTTTACCAGCTCAGCCATTACAAATGGTCACCCCGCCTAGGCAATTGTGGCCCACCCCAAGCTCATTCTTGTTCCTCTCGTGCTGTCTATGGAATGCCGAATAATATGATCACCCTCGAACAGCAACAGTCAGCAAACAAAAAATAACATATACCATAATTCCCCCTTACACACACAAAAAAAAAAAAAAAAACTGGCTAAAACCGCCTCTAAGTTATCACCATACCCTCCCATTCCCTGCACTTACAATTTTCTCCTCCTTTTACATGCCCATTCTCCCGGAGAGAGAGAGGGTGCGGCCCTGTGTGGCCCACCTGACCCTTTCAGGGTGAGCAATGAAAACATTTAAGAATCTAATTTATTCGCCTCTCACTCGGGATTAAGTACACATTTCCAATTTCACCGCCTGGAGACCCTTGCTTGATTGATAGTACAACTAACAGAAGACAGTCTTCTCTGCCCGTCTCCATTATATTTCTTAATATCCAAACTTCATCATCTAACGCCTAGTCCTGCATACCCTCCTACAACAACACCTTGCGCATACAATTCTTTGTATTGAAACTATGCATCGTGACACGCAGCCCACCAGGTTACCTGGCTTTCCCTTCCACATAGAGTACAACCCGTATGGTACCTTTCGTGGGGCTGTAGCCATTGGTGTTCGCCATTCCCTCCCCATACGCGTCCACACCCCACTAACTCCACACGTGTATCCCGAATCCATAATTGCTACCATATACTTTAGTTCCCGAATCTTGCACTTCGCCAATATGAACGTCCGAAACATCACCACTTACCGTAGGATTCATGGCCTATATTCACACCACATTCCGACATTTCACAATTCTTGCAGATCTTAAACTACTTACCCACTCTTCAGGCGAGATCCAATGCCTCCACAGGTTATTCAACTATATTTACTCCCCTCTAATTACACTCCAGTGACACTCAAGTCCTTCTTCCCAAACAACACCGACGACGTCATTTCCCAAAATATTTATTCCATTTTCTAACCGTTTCCCAACCATCTATCCTCCTCCAAATACCCTCACACTCCCCACCTCCTCATCCTCCTCGACCACGTCTGTTACCGAACTTCGCTAAAGCCGATTATACCGCCTACCGTTAACATATTACCAAATCACTCGCACAATCCGCTCCCGGTCCTACTGATGCCCAGTCGTAAACAAGATTTCCGACTTCATCCATACAGCCACAACTAACGCCTCGAAGACCCACATTCCCACGTTAGTCCATATGCCCGAAAAACCCTGCCTCCCACCCAAGTTCCAGCATCTCCAGTAAATCCCCCAGTCTTATCTATCAGAATTCACCCCTACACGTGATCCCTACTTCTTTCGCCTCTACCGCCAGATCATGCGGACTGTTTCCAGACACCTGAAAGCTCACTGGCGGATAATCAGTTCCAAAACCTGCAATTACCTCAACTTCATCCATGTCCCGCCTTCTCATTACTTTTGCTAGCAATCCTTCTTCCTCGGTCAACATAGCACCACTTCATACCCCACCATTCATAATGGAACATTTCCACCGAATAACCAGGAAAAGCTGGAGATATACAACGCCAACTTTCGCAATCTGTTCACTCCTTCTCCATACCACTACTCATCTTTGCCCGATACCACCCTCTACCAGAATCTCCTATCCTCCCCGTCCCCTCAACACGTTTCTATACTCACTCGCACCCCACGTCCTAAAAATCCCAATAACTGCCTCCGGCGTTACTAACTTCCTCGTCCGCACTCGGGACACTGCGCCAGGTACCGACCAAATCATATATTATCATATCCGATAAGCCTTCATGGAAATCCTCACGCTCCTAACATCCCTTTATACATTCATACTCACTTCCGCTTTCCATCCCATAACCTGGAAGAGATCCACAACGCTCCTTTTCCAAAAACTCAGAAAGGAACCGATCCAAACTCCTACAGCCCCTTTTGTCTCATCAAATTCCTTGCCACGATCCCAGTTAAAAAACCCATGCGCCGACTGCATCCCAAGGACTATCTACTTTTCACCAAACCTTTCGCTTCATCATATATAAAATTATCAACCTAGCCAGACCACCTCTACTAATCACTTTGGGAGCAGGTATACGACCCCATATGGCACCTGTTCTAATTTCACACTCCGAGCCTCCTACAGCTAATTTTACGATGCTTACCATAATAACCGTACAACCTGTATATCACTCCATGACCACCTATTGCCACCCTTCCCCATGTCCCTAGGTGTTCTGTAAGGTTTCTCCCCTCGCCCCACTACTCTTTATTCCTTTCAACACCGACATTCTACAGCCATCATCACCCATACAATTCCTTAAATTCGCCAAAAGGCACCGCCATCCTTGCACCACCTCCATCCATCCAGAGCATCAACAATGACCTGCAAACATTCCTGGACACCTTTACATTTCGGTGGGACCCATGGTTCCTCCGCATCATTTTTTCCAAAACCCAATCCTTCCTAATCGAACTTCCCAAACGGCGCTTTTCCATTACTCGCTATCCTGCAAGCATCCGAATCACCATGATGACACGCCAGACCGCCCTCAATCTGTCCTGAAACACAGTGGCGTTACCATAGAACAGCACCTCACATTCCTGCCCTATTTCAGGAACCCACAAACATATTATCTAAAAGATCTCATCTAGTACTTCCGCTTGCCGGCACCAGTTGGGGTCTTAACACAAAAATACTCTCCTAACCCACATAAACATTATCCAACTGGGAGAGTTGGCCGTGCGCGCGGCTGTGAGCTTGCACCCGGGAGATAGTAGGTTCGAATCCCACTATCGGCAGCCCTGAAAATGGTTTTCCGTGGTTTCCCATTTTCACACCAGGCAAATGCTGGGGCTGTACCTTAATTAAGGTCACGGCCGCTTCCTTCCTACTCCTAGGCCTTTCCTATCCCATCGTCGCCATAAGACCTATCTGTGTCGGCGCGACGTAAAGCCCCTAGCAAAAAAAACATTATCCGCTCAGCCATTACCATATGTCACCCCACCTTGGCAGCTGTGGCACACACCAAGCCCATCTTGGTTAGTTCCCTGCTGTTTATGGAACGCCGAATAATTAGATGACCCCCGACCACCAACAGTCAGGAAACAAACCAATAGCATATACCATAATTTCCCGTTACCCAAAAAATCGGCTAAAACTGCCCCTAGGTTATCACCATACCATTCCATCCCTCGCACTTACATTTCTCTCCTCCTTTAACATGCCCATTCTCCAGGAAAGAGAGAGGGTGCTGCCGTCTGTAGCCCGCCTGACCCCTTCAGGGTGAGGAATTAGAGCATTTAAAATCTACGTTATTCGCTGCTCACTCGGGTTTAAATACACATTTCCAATTTCACCGCCTTGTGACTCTTGTTTCATGGATAGTACAACCAACAGATGACAATCTTCTCAACCCGTCTCCATTATATTTCTTAATATCCAACCGTCTTGATCCTAACGCCTACTCCTCAAGACTCTCCTACAACAACACCCGACCCACAGAGTTCTTCGCAATGAAACCATGCTTCGTGACGCGTAGCCCGCCCGTATAAGTGGCATCCCCTTCCACAGAGTGGACAACCCGACTGGTATCCTTCGTGGGGGTTTAGCCGTTGCGGCTCACCCTTCCCTCGTAATACGCGTACACACCCCACTACCTCCACACGTCTATCCTGTATCAAACATTGCCACCATATACTTCCGTTCCCGAATCCTGCACCTCGCCACGATTTACACCCGAAACATCACCCCTTCCGTAGAATTCATGGCTATATTCACACCAAATTGCGTCATTTCATAATTCGTGCACATCTTAACCTACATAGGAGCTCTTCCGGCTGCATCCAACGCCTCCCAAACTTCCTCAACCATTTTGACTACTCTCTAATTCCACTCCCGTGTGTCTCCCGTCCTTCTTCCCAAACAACTTCCGACACCGTCATTTCTCACAACTTCTTAATCCTTCTTCTAAACTTTAACCACCTCTCTCTCCTCCTCCAAGTTCCCCTATCTTCCCCACTTCCTCGTCCTCTTCCCCTCGTCTGATACCGAACTTCGCCAAAGCCAATAGGACGGCCTAGCGTGAACATATTGCGAAAACTCTCACACAAGTACCTCACGTTCCTACTGTTGCCAAGTCGTAGAAAACACACCCAACTTCATCCATACGACCATAACTAATGCCTCGGAAACACAAATCCCCACCTCACTACATACGCCCTCAAAACCCTGTCTCCGACCCATGTTCCTCCACCTCCAGAAAATCGTACGGTCTCACCTATACGATTTCTCCCGTACACGTGATCCCACTTCATTAGCCTCCACTGCTAGGTAAGGTGGACAGCTTCCATCTACCTGAAAGCACACTGGAGGGTAACCTGTCTCAAAACCTGCAATTCCCTTAACTGCGTTCATGTCTCGCCTTCTCAGTTCGGGCGCAAGCTGTCCTCCCTCTTCGGCCGACAAAGCACCACTTCATACCCCACCATCCATAATGGAATACCTCCGTCCAATTACCAGGAAAAGTTGGAGATATTCACCTCGCGCTTCCGCATTCGTTGACCTCCTTCTCCATACCATTACTCATCTCCACCCGATATAACCCTCAACCCGAATCTCCTTTCTTCCCAGTCCTCTCAACAGTCTTCTGCACACAGAATCGCACCCAACGTCCTAAACATCGCGATGACTGCCTCCAATATTACTGACGCCTAGCCCCCACTCGGGACACCTCTTCACGGCCCAATCAAGTCCGATACTGCCAAATCCGTCAAGCCGTAAACTAACTTATCACGCTCCGAGTTCTATCCCATCTCCTGGAAGGGATCCCAAATGCTCCTTTTCCAAAACGCAGAAAAAGACGATTCCGAAATACACTCCTAACGACACATTCGTCCCAACACAATCCTTGCCAAGATCTTTGATAAATCCCTCCTCCGCCGATTACATCCCGATTTGAAGTCCCTTAACCTACTACCTGCACCCCAATGCGGATTCCGCCAAGGACTATCTACTTCTCTCCAAGCCCTTCGCCACATCAAATCCAAACGTGAAAACATCAACCTCTCCCGACCTTCCCCACTAATCAAATTCGGATTTAAGCATGCCTTCGACTCCGTCTGGCAAGCTGTTCTTATCTTAAAGAACCATATATTCACACTCTCAGCCTCCTACATCCAACTCTTCGCTGCTTACCATAATAACTGTACAACATGTATATCATTCAACGGCCACCTATCGCCACCCTTCCCCATGTTCCTTGGTGTAACGCAAGGTTTTTTCCTCTCTCCCTACTACTCTTTATTCGTTTCGTCACCGACATTCCCCAACCATCCCCACCCATCCAAGTCCATAAATTTGCCAATAACACCGCCATCGTCGCTCAATTCCCTTCCGTCCAGAGCATTAATAAATATCTGCAACAATTCCAGGAAACCTGTACCCCTGTTGCTGCCGATGGTACCTCCACCTGAAGGCTTCCGAAACCCAAGCGATCATAATATGACGTCCCAATCGGCGCTTTCCCGTTACTCGTAATCCTGCCAGCCTCCTATTCACCATGATGGCAACACCGTCCGCCCTCAAATTTCCCTCAAATACATTGGCGTTACCATAGACCAGCATCTGACATTCCGCTCCCACTTTCAGAACCTAAAAACAAAACATGCAAAATATCACATCTAGTACGTCGGCTTGCCGGCACCAAGTGGGGCCCAAACACCAAACTACTTCTCCTAACCTAAAAATCTTTATCCGCTCAGCCATTACTTTTGCCACCACTCCTGGGCAGCTGTGGCTCACACCAATCCCATCCTATATCGCCCCCTCCTGTCCATGGAACACCGAATAGTCCACATTGCCCAATGACTCCCTCTCTTAATCCTTACTAAGGAATTGTACATCATCCTCCCCAAACTTGACACAAAAGTCTTCCTTCCCTTCCGTACGTTAGCCTACAAGGCCCTAGATCCCAGCAACGCTGTCCCATCCCTGTTCCTACATATACCGTCACACTCCCCACGTCATCTTCCTCTTCCCCCACGTCTGTTACCGAACTTGGTCGTAGCCAATTGGACCGCCTATAGCGGACATACTTCCAGATCACTTGGACAAACACCTCCCATTCGTACTGACGCACAGTCGCAGACATTTCCAACTTCATCCCTCCCAGCATAACTACTGCCTCGAAAACCCACATTCCCACCTCACTCCATACGCCCTCCAAACCCTGTATCCCACCCAAGGCCCTGCACCTCCAGAAACACTACCGGTCTTACCTATCCTAATTCTCCCGTACAGGAGATCGCTACTCCTTTCGCTTAAATAGCCTGACATTCGGACTGTATCCATCAACCAGTAAGCTCGTAGGCAGTTAACCTGGTCCAAAACCTGCAATTCCCCAAATTTCATCCATGTCGCGCTTGCTAAGTTCTGGCACAAGCTATCCTCGGTCAAAGCAGCACCCGTTCATACGCCAACGTCCATAATGGAACATCACCATCGAATATCCAGGAAAAGCTGTTAATATTCACCTCCCACTTCCGCAATCGGTTCACTCCTTCTCCATACCATTACTCACCTGCGCCCGATGGCAACCTGTACCAGAATCCCTTTCCTACCCGTCCCTTCAAAACTCTTCTACATACACAACCGCACCCCACGCCCTATACATCCCGATTACTGCCTCTCATTTTACCAACGCCCTAGTTCGCACTGTGGACACCGCTACAGGTCCCGACCAAATCCGATACTGCCATATCCGTCGAGTAATTATCAAAATCCTCACGCTTCTAATATCCCTCTGCACATTCATACTCACCTCCGTTTTATCCCACCTACGGAAGACATCCAAAATGCTCCCATTCCGAGACCGAAAAGACCGATCCAAACTAGACTGCTACCGCATCATTCGTCTCTTCACATTCCTTGCCAAGACCCTAGATAAAATACTCATCCGCCGATTGCACCCGTATATGAAGTCCCAGAACCTATATCCTCCACCACAATGCGGATATCACCGAGGACTACTACTCACCAACTGCTTCACCTCATCCAATCTATAAGTAAGAATTTCAACATAGCACGACCGTCCCTACTAATCACCTTCGACTTTAACAAGGTCTCACCTCCGTCTAGCACCCTGCCCTTATTTTCCAGCTCCAGCCGTCTACATACATTTCTACGCTGCCTACCACTATACGGTACAACCTGTATATCACTCAACGGCCACCTATCGCCGCGCATCCCCATGTTCCTAGGTGTACAGCAAGGCTTCATCATCTCTCCTCACTACTCTTCATTCCTTTCGGCAACGACATTCTCCAATCATCACCACCCATCCAATTCCATCAATTCGTCAATAACACCAATATATCTCAACTAGTACGCCCGCATGCCGGCACCAGTTGGGGTCTTTACACAAAACTACTCTCCTAACCGACATAACCTATATCCGCTCAGCTATTACCAATGGTCACCCCGCCTGGGCAGCTGTTGCCGAAACAAGCGCATCCTGGTTCGTCCCCTGCTGACTACGCAACGCCGAAAAATATGATGGCCCCCCGACCACCAACAGCCAGCAAACAGGCAAATAAAATATACCATAATTCCCCGTTACCCGCAAAACCGGCTAAAACTGCCTGTGCGTTATCGCCATACCCTTCCATCCCCCGCATTCACATTTCTCTCCTCTAACATGCCCATTCTCCCGGACAGAGAGATGGTTCTGTCTTTTATGGCCCGACCGACCCCTTCAGGGTGAGGATTGAAAGCATTTAAAAGTCTACTTTATTCGCCACTCACTCGGGATTAAATAAACATTTCCAATTTCACCGCATGGAGACCCTTGTTTGATGGATAGTACAACTAACAGAAGACAATCTTCTCCAGCCGTCTCCATTATATTTCTTAATACCCAACCGTCTTCATGCACACCCCTACTCCTCCAGACCCTCCTATAACAACACCCTGCCCTCAGAGTTCTCCGCAATGAAACCATGATACGTGATACGCAGCCCGCCCCTCAACCTGGCTTCCCCTTCCAAGGAGCGGCCAACCCATATGGTATCTTTCGTGGGGGTGTAGCCATTGCGGTTCGTCCTTCCCTCCGCATACGCATCCACACGCGTCCACACCCCACTACCTCCACACGTCTATCCTGAATACATCATTGCTACCATATGGTCCCGTTCCCGAATCGTGCACCTCGCCACCATTTACACCCGAAACATCACATCTTCCCGTAGAATTCATGGCCTATAATCACACCACATTCAGTAATTTAATAATTCCTTCAGATCTTAACCTACATAGCCGCACTTCTTGGCGGTATCCAACGCCTCCCCAACTCCTTCAACCATATTTATTCCTCTCTAATTCCATTCCCGGGTCTCTCCCGTCCTTCTTCCCAAACAACCTCCGACGCCGTTATTTCTCACTACTTCTTAATCCTTCTTCTAAAAGTTTCTCACCTCCCTATCCTCCTCGAAATTCCCTCTCACTCCCCACGTCCTCATCGTCCTCCCCCACGTCCGATACAGAATTTCGCCAAAGCCAATTGGACCGCCTACCGTGAACATATTACCAAGACACTCGCGCAAACACCTCCACATCTTACTGATGCCCAGTCGTAGAAAACATGTCCTACTTCATCCGTACAATCATTACTAATGCCTCGAAAACCCACATTCCCAACTCGCTCCATACCCCATCAAAACCCTGTCTCCCACCCAAGATCCTGCTCCTCCCGGAAATCTCCCAGTACACGTGATCCCTACATAATTCGCCTCCCTCGCTAGACTACTCGGACAGTTTCCAACTACCTGAAAGCTCACTGGCGGATAACCTGTTCCAAAACATGCAATTTCCTCAATTTCATCCATGTCCCGACTTCTCATTGCTTTCGCAAGCAATACTTCCTCCTCGTTCAGCACAGCACCCCTTCATACTCCACCATCCGTAATTGAACTTCTCCACCGAATAACCAGGAAAAGCTGGAGATATTCACCTCCAAATACTGCAATGGGTTTACTGCTTCTCCATACAATTACTCATATTCGCCCGATACCACCCTCTACCAGAATCTCTTTTCCTCGCCGTCCCTTCAAAATTAATCACTCGCACCCCACATCCTAAACATCCCGATAACTGCTTCTGATATTACTAACGCCCTAGTCCGCACTCACGCTCTTAGCAACCCTCTATACATTCATACACACTTCCAGTTACTATACCAGATCCGAAATACTCCGTTTCCAAAAACTGGGAAAATACCGATCAAAACTAGACGCATACAGCCCTTTTGGTCTCATCAAAGTGCTTGCCAAGGTCCTAGATAAAACACTCATCCACCTATTGCATCCCGATTTTCAGCCCTTTAACCTAATACCTACACCACAATGCAGATTCTTCCAAGGACTACCTACTTCTCACCAAACATTTCGCTTCATCAAATCCATAAGTAAAAACATCAACCTAACCCGACGACCTAACTAATCACTTTCGAAGTTAACCAAGCATTCGACTCCATCTGGCACCCTGTTCTTATTCCCAAGCACCACTTCTTCACACTCCGAGGCTCCTACAGCCAATACTACGCTGCTTACCATAATAGCCGTACAACCTGTATATCATTCAATGGCCACCTACCGCCATCATTCCCCATGTCCCTAGATGTACAGCAAGGCTTTTCCCCTCTCCCCACTACTCTTTAATCTTTTCGACGCCGAAATTCTCCAAGCATCACCACGCATACAATTCCTTCAATTCTCCATTAACACCGCCATCCGTCCAGAGCATCAATAAAAACCGGAAACCATTCCTGGACACCTTTAAAACACGGTGCGACCGATCGTACCTCCGTGTCTTTGCTTCCAATACCCAATCTATCCTAACCCGACCTCCCAAACGGCGCTTTTACATTATTCGCTATCCCGCCAGCCTCCGATTAACAATGATGACAACCCCGACCGCCCTCAATCTGTCTTCAAACACCTTGGCGTTACCATAGACCAGCACCACACATTCCCGCCCCATTTCCAGAACCCACAAACAAATCATCCCAAAGACCTCATCTGGTACGTCCGCTTGCCGGCATCCACATAATCTTTATCCGTTCAGCCAGTACCAAAGGTCACCCGGCCTGCACAGCTGTTGCCCACAGCAAGCTCATCCTGGTTTGTCCCCTGCTGTCTATGGATCGCCAAATAATATGATGACCCCCAACCACCAACTGTCAGCAATCAAACAATTAACATATATCATAATTCCCCGTTACCCACAAAACCGGCTAAAACTGCTTCTAAGTTATCACAATATCCTTCCATCCCCCGCACTTACATTTCTCTCCTCCTTTAACATGCTCATTCTCCCAGACAGAGAGAGGGTTCTGCCTTCTATGGCCCGCCTGACCCCTTCAGGGTGAGGATTAAATGCATTTTAAAATCTACTTTATTCGCCACTCACTCGGGTTTAAATACACATTTCCAATTTCACCGCCTGGAGACCCTTGTTTGCTGGATAGTACAACTAACAGGAGACAATATTCTCTACTCATTTTCATTATCTTTCTTAATACCCACCTTTTCATTCTAACGAGGATTCCTACAGACCCTCGTACAACAACATCCTACCCCGCGAGTTCATCGCAATGAAACCATGCTTCGTGACACGCAGCCCGCCCGTCTACCTGGCTTCCCCTTCCACAGAGCGTACGAAGCATATGGTATCTTTCGTGGGGTTGTAGCCATTACGGTTCGCCCTTCCCTCCTCATACGCATCCATACCCCACTAACTCCACACATGTATCCTAAACCCATAATTGCTACCATATACTTTCGTTCCCGAATCCTGCACCTCGCCAACATTTACGCCCGAAACATCACATCTTCCCATAAAATTTATGGCCTATATTAACACCACATTCCTTCATTTCATAATTCTTGTAGATCTCAACATACATATATGCTCTTCTGGCGGGATCTAACGCCTCCGCAACTACCTCATCCGTACTGACGTCTCTCTAATTCCACTCCCGGGTCTCTCCCGTCCTTCTTCCCAAACAGCCTCCGACTCCATCTTCCTCACAACTTCCTAATCCCTCTTCTAAACGTTTCCCACCTCCCTGTCCTCCTGCAAATTCCCTCACAATCAGGACGTCCTCGTAGTTTCCCCCCACGTCTGTTACCGAACTTCGTCAACCATATTGAATCCTCTCTTACTCCACTCAGGGTTCCCTCCCGTGCTTCTTCCCAAACAACCCCCGACGCCGTCACTTCTCACAAATTTTGAATCCATCTTCTAAACATTTCCCACCTCACTATCCTCTTCCAAATACACTCACACTTCCCACGTCCACATCCTCCTCCACACGTCTGTTACCGAACTTCGCCAAAGAAAATTGGACCGCCTATCGTGAACATATTACCAAAGCACTTGCACAATCACCTCCCTTTCGTACTGATGCCCTGTCGTAGACAACATTTCTCACTGCGTCCATACCACCATAACTAGCACCTCGAAGACCCACATTCCCACCTCACTACATACGCCATCCAATCCCTGTCTTTCACCCAAGTTCCTGCACCTCCAAAGACTCTCCCAGTTTTACCTATCCGATTATCCCGTGCACGTGAGCCCTACTTCCTTCGCCTCCACCGAGAGGTCATGCGGGCATTTTCCAGCTACTTGAAAGCCCACCGGAGGATAACCTAGTCCAAAACCTGCCATTCCGTCAATTTCATCCATGTCTCGCCTTCTCAGTTCTGGCGCAAACTATCCTCCCTCCTCGGTCAACACGGCACCCCTTCATACCCCTCCATCCATAATAGAACCTCTTCAATGAATATCCAGGAAACGCTGGAGATATTCACCACGCAATTCCGCAAGCGGTTCACTCCTTCCCCATACCATTACTCATCTCCGCCCGATGCCACTCCGTACCAGAATCTGCTTTCCTTCCCGTCCCTTCAACACACTTTTATTTACCCACTCGCACCCCACGTCTTAAACATCCAGATAACTCCGTTCCTAAGATTATTTCTGTCCAGAGGGGCTTCCCATATAACTTCCTTAAGTGCAGTAGACGCAAACGTCATATTTCCCTTCCTGTGTTCTCGATAAATGTACTTGAATGGGTTTTGACAACTACCATATATTCCTTTCGACAGTCCATTTGCCATTTAATACTACACTGATCTTAAACTTTTTTCCCACCGTTCGTTACACACTCGTTTCCACTGCGAAATTATTGTGATTATCGGTATTACTACTGCCCACCTCTATTTTTAACCCACTCATCTGAGATATGTAATATATTTTACCTTTCAGCATTTTTTCTCCATCTCCAGCCAAAAGAAGTGTGCTCTTCCAGGTGTATTCTTCTCTTTGAAGCTGCAGCTGGTGACTACAAAGTCTTCTGATGATGTCCAACCTCTTCACTCATCTTGATTTCCATCTTGGTAACACATTCGGAGGGATACAGTAGTCCTGCTACCAAAGGAGGTGGCTTATAGGAAGGTAACCACTCACTGACATGACCCTCCTTCTTAGAACACTTACTTCCGACATGAAGAGTGGGAAAATGGATAACACACGACCCACAGCACTCATTGTTGGTATGTTACTTCGTACGACATTAAAGACATGCTCTTATTGGGGATCGCCCTCGTTATGTAGCCATTGTGCGGACCGTGCAGAGAACAGCACCACACGGCAATAGCAATGTTGAGTGTTTCCAGAAAATAATTATTTTAGGAGTAATTTCATTTTACAGATGAAACTTCTTGTTTCAATTCTAGACAAATTAGTGTCACTGTAAATATGTATTACATAATATGACGGATTTTCATTGAAACTGAGTGTAAATCTAGTTGGCATATTTTTGTCTTCCACTGTGAAGTATGTTCTTCCTTAGGAATAATTTCCAGAATGTATTTCTTATATAATCACGCTGTATCAAACTGTAGCCTTTTATTTGGCTCCACGCAAAGCTATGCAACTAACATTAGTTCAGAGTTTCCATTGTAGAAGAATAAACACGATATTAATAATAATAATAATCAAAATAATAACAACAGTTTCCTTGGAAACGTAACTAAAAGTATATCTTTTCCAATGTATTAATGTTTGTTTTTCTGCAAACTAGCTTATATTCATATGTGTATGTGGGTTTCACGTTAACTGCAGTTTCTCGTGAAAGGCGAACCGCAGGAATGTGACGTTTCGGTTCAAAGAACCCCACATACTCTCCCTAGAATTCGATTGGCCACCTTGGCGAGATCATAGACGGCGATACTCAAATATACGCTCCAGGCACTTGTAATTAATTGAAACTAACTTTTGCACAAAGTACCCTAACAAATACAGTGGTGTTTAACTTCAGGCATGGATTTTTAACCTGGGTCCGTGGATCCACTTCAGAATGCCCTGAAAGTGAATTAAAATTGACAGGATAATTATTAATTTTTGTTTTCCTAAATAGGCATATATTTACATAGAAATCCATTTCCTGATTATAACTGACAATGGTAGAGCTCATGCAGTACCTGACTATAGCGACATTGTCCTCGTTGATTTGACCTGTGAACAAACTACGAAACTTCAGCGAGCATTGAACTCTGGTGTTCGATTTAACTTGAGTTATGGCGCTCACATAACCCTCAGCTACACCACTCTTTCCTGGCTGAGATTCGACAGGCGACGGTAGTTTCATGTAGGCCTACTTACGTTGATATATCGAACTCTGATCCGGGCTTAATGGGACGTAAATTAATTATTATTATTATTATTATTACTATTATTATTATTATTATTATTATTATTATTATTATTATTATTATTATTATTATTATTATTTTACCGGGCGGTACAACTCAACTCCGCACATTCAAAATAAGCGCCTTAATGAAATTTCTAACGACCAAAATGTGAAATTGCTACTACATAAAGTTGAGATTTTTATCAGAAGATGTCACTACTGAAATATTAATTAATTGTGTTATTGCGAAGTTTCCTAAACTGATTGGATTTCTCTTGGTTTTGTTTTGCTGTACATCAAGAAGTTTGGACATTTTTCCACAGATGTCTCTACCAAAAAACTATGGTCATGCACTCTAGCGCAAGGTAAAGGATGTTGTTACTGAAGGAAACTTTGTGTTTATAGGTTTTCTCAACTTTCATTTATTCTTTTATGTAATTCTAGGGTTGCAACACTTCTGTCTCATTCCGCCAGTTTTGAATCTGGCTAATGAAAATTTTCTCTAATAAATTTTCTGCCTATCACCGGCTTCTTGTTCGGTTTTGAGTGTAATTTTGGGTTCGGCCAATAAAATGAGAGGATGTGTCCGGATTAGTCCAGAATCCTCTCGAACCTTCCCTGAGGGTATATAAGATGCGGCTTTTCAAGTTTCCTTGTCTCATTGATCGTCGTCCTTTTGAGTGTGTGTGTTAAGGCAGGAGGCGGGACGCCTCATTCTTCGGCAGGCAGTATATCAGCCAGGTAATGGCCACTTACATTCTCTTTTTTCTGTAGCTACCTCCACTGTCTTATCCGAGGGGAAGGTCCGAATTTTAAACTATGTAACAAAACTTTTCTAAAATGTAACTTTTCTTTCGGCTAATGTGAAATTCCTCCCCTGCGAACCATGTGACCTTGCCGCGGTGGGGAGACTTGCGTGTCCCAATGAAGCAGATAGCTGAGCCGCAAGTGCAACCATATCGGATAGGTGTCTGTTGAGAGACCAGACTTAGGAATGGTTCATCGAAAGGGAGATAGCAGCCTTTCGGAAGTTGCAAGGGCGGCCGTCTGGATGATTGACTGATATGGCCTCTTAATAATACTCAACATGGCTTGACTATATTGATACTGCTAAACGGCTGAAAGCAACGGGAAACTACAGCCGTAACGAACTTCCTAGTACACGCAACTCTCTCTGTATGAATGATGTACTGGTGATGGATTCCTCCCGGGTAAAATATTCCGGAGGTAAACTAGTCCCCCATTCGGATCTCCGGGTGGGGATACACGAGAGGGGGCGATCAACAGGAAGATATATACCTACTGACATTCTGCGAGGCGGAGCGTGGAATGTTAGAACTTTGAATCGTTGTGGTAGATTAGGGATTCTGAAAAGGGAGATGGATAGACTAAAATTAGATGTAGTTGGTATAAGTGAAGTACGTTGCCAGGAAGAACAGGATTTCTGGTCAAGCGACTACTGAATTATCAACACAAAATCAACAGAGGATATGCAGGTGTTGGTTTAATAATGAATAAGAAAATAGGGCAGCGGGTAAGCTACTACGGCCAGCACAGTAAAAGAATTATTGTCGTCAAGATAGACACCAAACCAATGCCCACAACAATAGTGCAGGTCTATATACATCTAGCTCAGCGGATGATGAGGAAATAGAACATATGAAGAGATGGAAGATTTAATGCAATACGTAAAAGGTGACGATAATCTAATTGTGATGGGAGACTGGAATGCAGTGGTAGGCCAAGGAAGAGAAGGTAATGCAGTAGGAGAATTCGGATTGGGACAAAAGAACGAAAGAGGAAGTCGGCTAGTTGAATTCTGCACTAATCATAATTTAGTCCTTGTCAATACTTGGTTCAAACACCACAAACGACGTCTTTATACGTGGACGAGACCTGGAGACACTGGAAGGTATCAAATAGACTTAATTATGATTAGGCAGAGATTCAGAAACCAGGTGTTGGATTGCAAAACTTTCCCAGGAGCAGACCTGGACTCTGGCCACAACTTGTTGGTCATGAAATGCCATCTGAAGCTGAAGAAATTGAAGAAAGGAAAGAATGCAAAAAGATGGGATCTAGACAAGTTGAAAGAAAAGAGAGTGAGGGATTGTTTCACGGAACATGTTGCAAAAGGACTAAATGAAAAGGCTGAAGGAAACACAATAGAGGAAGAGTCGACAGTCATGAAAAATGAAGTCAGCAGGGCTGCTGAAGAAATGTTAGGAAGAAAGAAAAGATCAACTAAGAATCAGTGGATAACTCAGGAGATACTAGACCTGATTGATGAAAGTCGAAAATACAAGAAAGCTAGAAATGAAGAGTGCAGAAAAGAATACAGGCGTTTAAAGAATGAAGTGGATATAAAGTGCAAGGTAGCTAAGGAAGACTGGCTAAAGAAGAAATGCAACGATGTCGAAGGTTGTATGGTCCTAGGAAAGGTAGATGCTGCATACACTAAAATCAAGGAAACATTTGGAGAAAGGAAATCTAGGTGTATGAATATTTAGAGCTCAGATGGAAATCCACTTCTAGGGAAAGAAGACAAAGCAGAAAGATGGCAGGAACATATCCAACAGTTGTATCAAGGTAAAGATGTAGATAATTTCGTTCTGGAACAAGAAGAGGCTGTCGATGCTGATGAAATGGGAGACCGAATTTTGCGGTCAGAGTTTGACAGAGCTGTGAGCGGCTTAAGTAGGGACAAGGCACCTGGAATTGATGACATTCCCTCTGAATTACTGACTGCCTTAGGAGAAACCAGCATGGCAAGGTTATTCCATTTAGTGTGAAGATGTATGAGACAGGAGAAGTCCCATCCGATTTTCGGCAGAATGTTGTTATACCTATTCCCAAGAAAGCCGCTGCTAACAGGTGTGAAAACTATCGCACCATTAGTTTAGTATCTCATGCCTGCAAAATTTTAACACGTATTGTTTACAGAAGAATGGAAAAACAATTTGAAGCTGCGTTGGGAGAAAATCAATTTGGCTTCTGAAGAAATGTAGGAACACGTGAAGCAATCCTGACTTTACGCCTGATCTTAGAGGATCGAATCAAGAAGGACAAGCCCACGTACATGGCATTCGTAGATCTAGAAAAGGCAACCGATAATGTTGATTGAACCAAGCTATTTAAGATTCTGAAGGTGACTGGGATCAGATACCGAGAACGAAGAATTATCTACAATCTGTATAAAAATCAGTCTGCAGTGATCTGAATCGAGGGCTTTGAAAAAGAAGCAGCAATCCAGAAAGGAGTGAGGCAAGGCTGCAGTTTTGTCCCCCCTCCTTTTCAATGTTTACATAGAACAGGCAGTAAAGGAAATCAAAGAGGAATTTATAAAGGGAATCACAATCCGAGGAGTGGAAATCAAAACCTTGAGATTTGCCGATATTAATATTTTATCTGAGACAGCAGAAGATCTCTAGAATTTTTTGAATGGTATGGACAAAGTCTTGGGTAAGGAGTACAAGATGAAAATAAATAAGTCCAAATCAAAGGTAATGGAGTGCAATCGAACGAAGGCAGGTGATGTAGGAAATATTAAATTAGGAAAATGAAGTCTTAAAGGAAGTAGATGAATATTGTTACGTGGGTAGTAAAACAACTAACGATGGCAGAAGTAAGGAGGACATAAAATGCAGATTAGCACAAGCAAGGAAGAGATTTCTTAAGAAAAGAAATTTGCTCACTTCAAACATTGATATAGGAATTAGAAAGATGTTTTTGAAGACTTTCGCGTGGAGCGTGGCAATGTATGGAAGTGAATCATGGACGATAAGTAGCTCAGAATGAAAGAGAATAGAAGCTTTTGAAATGTGGTGTTACAGAAGAATGCTGAAGGTCAGATGGATAGATCGAATCACAAATGAAGGGATACTGAATCGAATTGGCGAGAGGAGATCGATTTGGCTTAATTTGACGAGAAGAAGGGATAGAATGATAGGACACAAGACACCCAGGACCTGTTCAGTTGGTTTCTGAAGGAAGTGTAGGAGCTAAGAACAGTAGGGGTAGAGCAAGGTATGAATATGACAAGCAGATTAGAGCAGATGTAGGATGCAGTAGTTACGTAGAAATGAAAAGGTTAGCACAGGGTAGGGGGCATGGAGAGCTGCATCAAACCAGTCTATGGACTGATGACTCAAGCACAACCTCAAACACAATGTAAAATTTCATAAAGTCTTTAACTGTAAATCGGGGATAGAGAGTGAGTTACCCTCTTGAGCTCCCCTTCATCTTGGTTTGAGGTGACTATGATTTCGTAACTGTTTTCTTTCCTGTAATGTATTACATTTATTTCCATGCGAGCCACCTCAGTAGCTTGGGATTAGCCCCTGTTTCATCAGGCCGAGAGCCCTGCTAGGTTTTAAAAATGATAGGGTTCGAACTCACCACCTATCGAGTGCAGTTTCACAACCACGTGGCCCGTACCATGCAATCAACTCGCTCGCTTTCAAACATTTGTTGGGATGTACCGTAAGCTATATGTTAACCAACTGTGTGAACACATGATAGACATTAGTTGGCTTGTGTCTACTTAGTAACAAGTGTGTGTTATTGTTAGCAAGTGCTTGTGAACGGGTTGCTAGCTTTCATCCATTTTTCTGCTTCTCCTTCTACCTATTTTCTCACGCCTGTGGGGTCGCGGTTGAACAGTTCCGAACATGTGGATTCGGCCCTGTTTTACGCCCTGATGCCCTTGCTGGCGCCAACACTATGTGGAGGAAGCTTATCAATATTGAGTGTGTCTGTGGTGTTTGGTTGTGCGGTGTGTTGTCTGAATACGAAGAGGAAAGTGTTGGGACAAACACCAATCCCCTATCCAGAAAAATTAATCAAACACGATTAAAATCTCCTACCCAGCCGGGAATCGAAACTGTGACCCTCTGAGCCGAAGGCCTGAAATGCTGACCATTCAGCCAAGGAGTCGGACGCCAGCTTTTATCCACTATCATGTAAAAATATTTATATATTGACTGCACGTTGCTATTACAGTATAACCGAGCTCGATAGCTGCAGTCGCTTAAGTGCGGCCAGTATCCAGTATTCGGGGGATAGTAGGTTTGAACCCCACTGTCGGCAGCCCTGAAAATGGTTTTCCGTGGTTTCCCATTTTCACACCAGGCTGCACCTTAATTAAGGCCACGGCCGCTTCCTTCCCACTCCTAGCCCTTCCCTGTCCCATCGTCGCCATAAGACCTGTCTGTGTCGGTGCGACGTAAAACAAGTAGCAAAAGAAAAGTTTTTACAGTATAGACTGTCGATCCATTTTTCCGACTTATTGGCTCAGAGGGTCACTGGTTCGATTCACGGCCGGGTCGAGAATTTTAATCGCATCTGATTAATTCTTATGGCTTGGGGACTGGGTGTTTGTTTGCCCCAACACTTTCCTCTTCATATTCAGACAACACACTACACTACGATCTGCTCTAGAAACACGCAATATTGATTACATCCCTCCATATAAGTTAGGGTTATTCGCCAGAATTTCATTATTAATTACCCGAAGTCTTCCGCAAAATTCCGATCTCGTTCGATGTTTTGGGGGATTGCCTCCTGCTGTTAGCTGACACGCCACGGAACACGAGATGAGCTTGCAATAAAACTATGGATGCGCGTTTTTCTCTCCATCTTGTAGTTGGCATTATGGGCTCAACGGTAAAGAGCCTGCATGAGGTTCCTTCAATGGGGGCACATCATTTTGTGAGAAATTTCGGCAGTGTCATTAACGAGGAAATAATTAAGAATTTTGGGAAACTTTTGAGGAAGCTAATTTCGCAGGATGGAAATGTGTTTAATTATGCTCGGATAGAAGTTAGTATCCCTCCTGGCAAAGTGGAATACACATGGCAAGGACATAGGTCAAGATGCGCGGGAATCATCGGTCAGGAAATTAATTAATTATGCCCTTTAAATGAGCAGGAAAAATCAGCGAACAATACCATCGTGACTGGAAAAATAGGCGGAATATCTGGGTTGATTTTCAAAGAAATCGGTGCAGCGGTCATCAAATGGAATGATTGCACAACCGTAGATAATGCAATGCAGCGCGTCTCTACAGAATGCTTAAATACTCCCTCCACAAGCAGGAGAGGCAGTCATCATTCACATGTCCGAGAACTTCCTCAACCAAGTACCATAACGCTAATCATTTAGCCATGGAGCCGGACTTATGATCTGTTTAAAAATGCACCTGAATGATGCCAATAACCAATGAAGGTTAAAATTCCGGACACGACGTAGGGATGATACGTCCGAAATAGCCTGTTTTCCTGCATTTTGCGAGGGTTAAAACTTTTTGTGATTTTTCCGCCACGACCAAGTTCCCACTCAATGGTGACATGGTTTACCCATGAAATCTCGAACATTTTCCAATACACCCACATTAGAGCTGTGCAAAGCGACGTGTAAGAAATGGGTACCGCTCGGTCTTGTTTCGTTCAGAGCTGCTCAAGCACTGTATTCAACGTGTGCTTGGAAAAACCAAACTAGGAAAGCCACTCAACTTCACTGAACAAACTGTCCATGCTGTCTGATCACTTTGAGCAGTAACATGTATTCGCCACTCTAGGAACATTTACCTTCGCTAACATGATATCATATTAGAAATAGGCCAATTCAGGAGGTCAATTGGACTGTATTGCGATTGACCTGTCTGAGGCATTTGATAGGGTAGATCATGGAAGACTACTGGCAAAAATGAGTGCAAATGGACTTGACAAAAGAGTGACTGAATGGGTGGCTCTGTTTCTAGAAAATAGAACTCAGAGAATTAGAGTAGGTGAAGCTTTATCTGTCCCTGTAAAAATTAAGAGGGGAATTCCTCAAGGCAGTATTATTGGACTTTAATGTTTTCTTATATATATCAATGGTATGTGTAAAGAAGTGGAATCAGAGATAAGGCTTTTCGCAGATGATGTTATTCTGTACAGAGTAATAAATAAGTTACAAGATTGTGAGCAACTGCAAAATGACCTCGATAATGTTGTGAGATGGACAGTAGGTAATGCTATGATGATAAACGGGTATAAAAGTCAGGTTGTGAGTTTCACAAATAGGAAAAGTCCTCTCAGTTTTAATTACTGCGTTGATGGGGTGGAAGTTCCCTTTGGGGATCATTGTAAATACCTAGGTATTAATATAAGGATAGATCTTCATTGGGGTAATCACATAAATATGATTGTAAATAAAGGGTACAGATCTCTGTACATGGTTATGAGAGTATTTAGGGGTTGTAGGAAGGTTGTAAAGGAGAGAGCATATAAGTCTCTAGTGAGACCCCAACTAGAGTATGGTTCCAGTGTATGGGACCCTTACCAGGATTACTTGATTCAGCAACTGGAAAAAATCCAAAGAAAAGCAGCTCGATTTGTTCTGGGCGATTTCCGACAAAAGAGTAGCGTTACAAAAATGTTGCAAAATTTGGGCTTGGAAGACTTGAGAGAAAGGAGACGAGCTGCTCGACTAAGTGGTATGTTCCGAGCTGTCAGTGGAGAGATGCCGTGGGAGGACATCGGTAGACGAATAAGTGTGGATGGTGTCTTCAAAAGTAGGAAAGATCATAATATGAAGATAAAGTTGGAATTCAAGAGGACAAATTGGGGCAAATACTCGTTTATAGGAAGGGGAGTTAGGGATTGGAATAACTTACCAAGGGAGATGTTCAATAAATTTCCAATTTCTTTGCAATCATTTAAGAAAAGGCTGGAAAAACAACAGATAGGTAATCTGCCACCTGGGCGACTGCCCTAAATGCAAATCAGTAGTGATTGATTGATTGATTGATTGATTGATTGCTTGATTGATTGATTGATTGATTGATTGATTGATTGATTTTTTTTCTAAAGACAGCTTTGTGAAATGTGTACATGAACATTAGTCTCATTATCACCACCACTGATACATAAATCACTACGTTGACTTTATCGCGAAATGGTACCGATGTTTCTCTTGTCACAATAGCAATTATTTCTCTATTGGTATTTCCTGCGAACTGCTTTTCTCGTAAATATGATCACTTCATGCAAGATTCGAAGAATTAGGCTGATATCTCTCATATAAAGCACTCTGAAGTCCCACTGTTATTATTCTGTTGGTCATTGCAACACGCGGTGAGACTACAGCAAACTGCGCGGCAACACACGATAACTTACAATGTTCGCCACATGCAGCGCAGAGGTGCATTTCTCCTGTTAACGTACGGAGCCTATATGCGTAATCATGCCACTTCTTGGAGACGACTACGCTCAGTGTCACCGTACCGCTTCTCTGTGCCCGCTCCTATACATCGGTAGTCCGCTACGAAGTCTTGAATTATACCACCTGTATAAATCTACAGTCCGTGTACCTCTCAAGGTCACTGTTGCTAGGCAAAGGATTTTGTGACGTCATTTCCGTTATACATTTTGTCACGTCACGTTACGTCACGTAACATATTCATGTCAAAAGACAGAGAGAAAGAAAAAGGTATGGATGGAGTGCTAACAGAAGTGAAGAAGTTATTAACGGATTAAGGCAGATGCTTACAACTGAGCGAAGTGCAGGCCGTCAATTTGCTACCTGCCTGAGGACAGATTTACAGAATATTAATAAGAATGAATGAACATGAGTGATAAAATCAACGACGTCCGTACTTGTAAGTACTCCAGCTGACTTAACAAGGGGGGAGTAGAAACATGCGAAACAGAGTTATTTTCACTTGAATAATTACTTTCCCACCTAGAGGGAGCTTCATTAGTCAAAGAAAAACGTATAAAGTGACTGCTGTATAGAGCTGCAGAATAATAGATGCTTTTAACTTAATTAAGTTCTTTCCGAGGCACATTTAACACCAACTGCACCGACAGTTACAAACAATCTGAGACCACCTTTCTCACAATTGTCTGCTCCGTCTACCAACATTTTAAAGCTACAAATAGACTTGAATTTTCTGGTGTTTTCTTACATTGTTCCCACTACTTGCTGCACCTTGTGGATAAATACAAGGTATCCATAAAAAGAACTCCGGGGTTTTGAAGTTAAACATTTTAATGAAATCAAAAATTAAGGATAATGTGTGACATTCTTCTTTACGACGAGGCTTGCTACGGACCACGTGTCAATTCAATTCACCCTTCCTTCATTCTTTCATTCTTTCCAGTATTACTTCATTATTGCACTATGCTTTATTCTTCTATCCTCGGATCACTTTGGACCGGGTTTTCTTTTCACTCTTCCTTAGAATCTTTGAATATAATGTGATATATCACTCATCCTAGGCAATACCGAGATAAGGCAAAAAGTTGTCAAGTGACGCATTTTTGTTGTTTTTATAGGAAATCACCGATTCACCAAATGTTGTTAAACCATTCTGCGTCTTATGAAACAGATTCTTAAATAACGATTTTTATTCCTGGTATATTGATCGGGCATTATTTTGTTATGTGGACCACTAAAAACGAAAGTGTATTCGTCACATTTGTGTGTCGTTAACGAACCAGGTTTAATAGTTCTCTTTAACATAAGCAGCTGTGTAAATTCACTGCCAATATTCCATTTACAGGACAATAATGTCCACGTCCAAAGAAACCGCACAAAATGTATTTCACATAAGAAAACTGACTTATCTGGTTGATGCTACTTATACGAATAATATTCAGAATATTAACAAGATAACTCAACTTATCTGGTTCTTACCGGGGACTGTTTTGTATTCTTGAGCAATGTGGAAGCAAAATTTGGCTATTTCTTCAATATTATGACGAAATAACTTATGTTGTTAGAGTCAAAGGCAGTGGCGGTTTGTGCATAAAAAGCTTTCAGGCGCTGCCCCACGACCTTTTGAAAAACATTCAACGTTACTTCACTCTGTAATTGATTACATAAAAAGATGGAGAAATGTAGCGAAGTTGAACTTATGTGATTTCCTGTCCAGTTATACAATGTTATCTTTATTATTTCGGCTCTAAACATTTTGATTCTCTATTTTCAAAGAAATGGCAAAGGCTTTCAGACCGTGGCTGCTGTCCAGCAAGCATGATGTTTTCTCCTTTACTCTTAAGGCGCTCGGACTGTGTCAGGAGAGCCCTCAGTAGGTCTATAGACTCAGAAAGTGTGCGGGGTGCGCGAAGAGCCCGGAAGGACAATATGGGCTCGTCAGGGGATGAAAGAGTGCAGGCGGATGTATGGTCTCTCCGGCAGAGCCCTCGGTAGGTCCCTGGAGTTAGCAAGAGTGCGGGGTGCGAGAGGAGCCTTGAAAAACAAGGTGGACTTGTATGGACTTGTCAGGGGAAGGACGAGTGCAGGCGGGTGTAAGCGCTGAACGGCGGAGCCATCAGCATATTGCCAACCACTTCACAACGTACCTAGGCTTTTCCCGCCACGTCTTACATTACTTGTTGTTAGAGATTAATTCCAAAACACTTTACAAAACAATGAATTCCATTATACTGACTGTTTACACAATTCAGTTCTATAAAGAAGCTACAACAAAGATTCAAAATGTAACCGTAATGTGACGGCTCTATTTCTAGGGTGGTCAAATTGTTAAATACGTTTTCATTCTGTGAAATTTGTGCAAGAAGAGAGAAATTTTGGAGTGCACTGTTAATTTGTTTTCATGAATGACGTTATGATTGTGATTTGTGAAATAGTGCAGTGCCATAGTAGTCCGGAGTGCATGAGCTGTTAGCTTGTGAAAGTATGTGCATAAATGCCATTGTAGTGTACTGTACTTAATTCATTCATACATTAATTAATGTTGTAGTGCAAGCAGAGTTCTATTCAGCCAATGACATCGGATTATTATTATTATTATTATTATTATTATTATTATTATTATTATTATTATTATTATTATTATTATTAATCCAAAAGTACAAAAGTATCAAGGTGTTGGTCAGACACAACTGCACCGATTGTGGAGGAGGAAGAGATGGCGGCAGAGCCCTGCCAGTGTAAAATATCAAAGGATAGAGAGAATTGTTCTTTTTTCCTTTTTGCTATTTGCTTTATGTCGCACCGACACAGATAGGTCTTATGGCGACGATAAGACCTAACTGGTTGGTTCGTTCGGTCGCCAAAAGAACAGGAATTTATTTTTAAACAACAGGAAAGAAATAAGGAAGGGGAATTTGAACAAACTTAACCAAGCCGGTTAGCTGTATTTTCTCACCAACCAGAAGAAAACATCGCTAACCATATAAAGATATTGTTGAACATGTTTCACGGTGTAAACCCTCATGAAGTTTGTTGTTCTGCCTTTAACTTTGCAGGAGGGCAGTGGAACTGAACGAAATTTTTAAAAAAGCAGTGTTTCCATAGTTGGGCAAGACTGGTTAAAAAGAAATCCGTCGATTCGAATCCAAAGACCCGAAGCTGTGTCAGCATGATTCGAGTGATATACTTTGATGGGACTGATGTAAACCTATTTTTAACTAATTTGGAAGAGGGAATGACTCATCAAAAATTCTCTCCAATAAATGTATAATATGAACGAGGCAGGTTGTTACAAGTATGGCTCCAAATAGAGAAAGCGGGGGAAGCAATTGGCGGTAATCGGTTCTATCTGTGCAGCTGGTCCATTTATGTTGCGTACTTAGTAATTATTTATTTCTACAGGCCTAGTCTTGTTATTTTCATATCTTAAAAATTTTCTTGAATTTTTGAACCAACATAATATTTATTTTGAAGGATGTATGCCTTTTGCAGGAATAATGATTTACGTTTAAGGGCACCCGGAAGGGGTGAAATCGAAAAAAAATCATTTTTTATTTTTTTGCAGTTTTATATACCTGTGACTTTCTTCTTTCGAATACTTTTTGTTTGAGACCTCTGCGACGTTTGAAAGGGTGTTAATTTTTATATTACCTGGAGTGCTCCAGATGTCGGGCGTGACATCTCCTCGAACTGATGTCACATAACATTACTTTCCATTTGTAAGCGGTGACAAAGACTCTGTTGAAGGTGTTCATGTTTCAGAACATGGTTACTTTCTGCGAGAGGATATCCTTGCTGCAGGAAAGTGCAACTTTCAATTGTTGGCCAACCTGGACGGCAGAATGATTGAGAACATAACTGCATGTGTTTATTGTTTGTCTTGGCGGCTTCTTTTACAACAGTATTCAGCTGCTTTTTTTTCGTTTGGTTTTATACATTGAACAAGATGCGTAGACATAGTAATAGGATTTTCAAGGTGCGCAAGAATGTGGGAAAGAGGAAAATCACTGTTGTTATTCCGAACGATACAAGTGAGTGTGCAAATGTGTGTTCCCCAATTGACTACAAAAAAGATGCAGAATGAACAACCACAGCATGGTTTGTTACCAAAAGGGGAGGACACGTGGTGCAAATACCACAAAAATGAAGGAAACTGCGACCACAACCACAAGCACAGTCTTCCATATGCAGTCGCGGAACCCATAAGGCCAGTCTTCAGAGACTTATCCTATGAAAAACTCCTGCGAAAATGCCTTCTCGGTAAAACCCAAAACCCTAACGAATGCTTAAATCATTTGATCTGGACTCGGGTACCCAAGAGAGAAATTGTGAGTATAAAAACACTCCACTTTGGTGTTTATGATGCCGTGGCAATATACAATGGGGGCAATATCTCGAAGAGCGAAGTTCTACAAAGACTTCGTATGCCGGTACCTCTAGAGCACAACACTGAAACGAATGTCAATTATAGATAAAGAAAAAGGAAAGCAGATGCAGCAGAAAGGGATATGGTGAAGCTTGGAAGACAGAAGAAAGGAAGTGTAAATAGATTACAAGATGAGATGGAAGAGAACCCAGATGATCCTCTGTACGAATGTGGAATGCATAAGGAACTTTGAGGCTCGTTTCCTGAAAAGTAGTTTTTTGTGTATCTAAGGAACATTTATTCGGATACCACTGAACGCACATTAACCAAACTTGTAGATGGTATGTAACTAATCATTCTACGTATTTTAACACGAGATTTTTAAAATCAAAGGTACAATTTCTGAATTATGGAACAAAATGTCTCATTTTAGAACCTAAAATTTTGATGTTCACTTAAAAATGTATATTTTCAAAAAAACAGAAGATATTAAAAAATGATGTCGTCTATCTACGTGCGATGGTCTAATAAATATGTATACAAAAAAGGAATTTCCTTGGTTCATAACTTTATGAGAAAATGTTCCTTAAAAACGCCCATTTTAACATGGCAGACATAGCCCCTTCCGGGTGCCCTTAAGCGATTGCTAATTGTTTATAAAAATGAAGTCAATTTTAAGATTAGTTGTTGTATGTTAGATTGCGACCGTTATATCCCTCAGACGTAGGAAATTGTATTTAAGTATTCTTTTACATTGTAAAATAAACGTCATCAACTAATTAATTTTTTATGGGAGAAAGGGCAACACCAAAGTAATATTAAATGTAGTACCTCAAGATTGCGGCCCTACCCCGATGACTTCATACCGAGGTCAAACTTTTATTGATAGGTGCACTGGTCCTTCCACTTGCAGTGAGATACATGGTGGTGGTGATTATTGTTTTAAGAGGAAGTACAACTGGGCAACCATCCTCTATATAACACTAATCAGAGGGAAAATATGGAAGGGGTCCGACACTTCGAAAAATGAAGATATCGGCCTAAGGAAGGCAAGGGCCGCGAAGGGCGTGAAAATGAAAGACTCCCTAACCCTCGCAAACCTAATAGCGTCGGGGTCGGAAAAGAACAAGAGTTGACCAAGAGAGGTCAGACAGGATAGATGAAAGTGAGGAGCCTGGCACAAGTAAGTGGAAGCAATGCCGGGACTCAGCTGAGGGCCCCGTGGTCGCCAACCCACGCTCCAAAGTTCAGAGCCCTTGAGGCCCCTTTTAGTCGCCTCTTACGACAGGCAGGGGATACCGTGGGTGTTATTCTACCGCCCCCACCCACAGGGGGACAGTGAGATACAGAACACTGTAGACGCACGGGTTGTTTAGAAATGATTTCGGTTTGAACATGTTCATGTCTCACATGCCCAAATACGATTTTGAATCTACTGACGTGTTATACATCAATAGATATCAGAATTTTGATCACACTAGATTACAACATCCCCTTACATTTCATTAAATTTAATTCCATAATAAGTGTTCCTCCCCACTTAGAGGAAGGAAGAATGTCTTTTCTTTCTGCGGTCAACGCACCCTGTAGCTGGCGACGTGATTTGCCGAGCCAGGAGACAATTTTATATTCATATGTTGTACCTGTAAGCTGAATTGTGATTGGTGCAAATGAAAGTAAAAATATATTGTTTCCGTTTTGTTCTCTCCAAGGTTGCCCGCATTTTTTCCAGGAAGAACTTCTCAGACGATTGAAGGTTGAAACATGCTGCTCCAGCATGGTTTCCATAATTTATTACCAATGTTTCACTGAATTGGTTTCGACCTGTTACTATATGTGTTTCCGGTTTTAATCGATAGAGGACAGCCCCCTCTGTCGAGAACATTAATGATCTTTTCTCGACTAAGTCTTTAACTATCTTCTCCTTGGTTTATATTCTGTTCTGAGGATGGTGGCTTATAATAATATGGGACCCTCACACACAGGAGCTATGTTAGTGCTTTTCAAATGGATGTATCGTAAGTTTAAAACCGTGCTGATCGCTGCACGATTAACGTGTTCTGATGCTTGTTATTGTGGGTGATGTACCATTTAGTATTTCTCCCAAACACACAGGAACACATTCGCAGCTCAGCGCTCGTGCAGTGCAGTCCTGTAAGCACTCAGCTCCAGCAGCCAAGAATCAAGAACCTAGCACCCAGAACGCTAGATATTCAGCCGCTAACTGCGATACCTACGCTCCAGTCAAGACACAGGGTCCTACCTGCGAGCCCCTTCAACACGGGAATAGGCCACCAGTAACACTGCCTATTTCAAATTAACAATCGCCAACTGCCACCAACAATAGGCAGATACTATAACCGCCTGCTAGCCAAGTTCACAGCAGGCCCAAGCAATTCGTCAGAGCCCTCAGTGAGGTCACTGGTTCGAGGCTTGTCCCGTTGAGATACGGAAAAACTAAACCTGCTTCGACCGTGCCCACTGAGTGAGCACCTAACAGCGCGCCGGTCCTCTTATTGAGTTTGACCGTTCCAGTGTTTTAAACTGAAACACCCAAGCTTCCCAGCCCATATCAGCCGTCAGGACCACCTTGGTGGACTGAGTAGCCAAGACACTGACGCTCCCATCTACCATGTCCACGAAACCCCCAACCACTCCCAATTTCAAACAACCGTTAGAAATTTGCACCAGAAACCAAAATACCTGGTATGATCCCTTCATCTTTCCCATATCATATGAAGTCTACCTACACATTGCCAAGCCCTACCACCGTGAACGGGTATATACAGCCATCCAGCCAGTTATACAGCATGTCCAGCTCTTGCAAGAGCTCTCTAACGGATGTATCATTCTATTCCCTATGGATATCGAGGGCAGCTATAGCGCCATATTTGAACATCTTAAAACGCAGAACATCCGTTACAGAGTGTGCTCTGGGTACGCGCCAGTCGCCGAAGCAGCTGCCCAAACGGAGCTGGACACTACACATACAGAAACACTGGACACAACACACACACAAGTCCAAACCAACCCGACACCACTCACTTTCACTAAAATCTCACAAACTCAGCTAAACCAAGCGCACCAGACAGCACAGACAGACGACCCACCTATCATCACGGACTCCCCCCTCTCCCCCCCACCAGCATCCGAACCCGGGACTGAGACCCCTTTAATCTCACAACCGAGTACGGAAACACACTCCAAGTACACTCAGACTAGGTGCAGGCGTAAAAAACCTGCCCCTAAGTCAAAGAAACCACCAACACCCAACACCAACACCACAGAGACTCGAACCCGCACCCCCTCCCACACAACACTCATTACACAGTGTTTCAATTGCCTTCGTCTGAACCACTCTGCAGCCTCGTGCTCAGAGGCTCAACGGTGTAATCGGTGTGGCGGTCCCCATCGTCACACTGAGTGCACTGTACCACGCAGCCAGCCGAGGTGCGCGAACTGCCAAGGCAGTCATGCCGCCTCATTTCCTGGCTGCCCGTTCATGAAGAGGGCAATTCGGGACCATTACAGACACGCCAGGCACTTACAAGCTCACCACAACACACCACAGACACCACTCAGACAAGACACTTTACATCACTCGAACCCAGGACCACCTGCCAATGCACCCATGAGCCAGCCCTGCCAAACCTCCCACGCCCTGATCAGCCTACTCACCCAGCTAATAGCAATCCAGAATCAGCCTCTCCTCCCCACTATGCCTGCCAAGCAACTGATCCTCAATTAAATCTCACCCAGAAACTCCAAGCATTCCACCCCCGCCAAGTCAGCAAGAACATGCCCTCACTTCCTCAACTGTAAAAGCACCTCACTCCCTAAAGCTCACAAAACACTGGAACAATCGGACACCGAGACGGGTGCACTACAACGAACTGCCGCATTTCCTATGCTGCATACATCCACATTAAATGCTGCACTCTCTAATTCAAAGTATCAGTAACAACGGATACTCGGGAATATAAAATATTCCTGCGTATAATCCAGCGGCAAGGCCCGGTCAACCAAAGCAACACCGGGCGTGGTCGGAGCATGGATGGGTGACCACCCAGCTCTGGCCCTTGCCGCTGGCTCAAGAACAAACTCAGAGATTACTTTAACATCCAGCCATGGCACGTAAAGATTAACGTTGCGATTCGCCATATTTTCCATACAACAGTACTCACTCAACAGTTTCAAACTTCACCATTTTATTATTATTATTATTATTACCATTATCAACTTCATATATTTTTATTCTTTTTATATTTATTTTCACAAAACAGGCCAGGTGAGGAGCGCGGCATAGCGCACCGGTACTGGCACTGCAATAGGCACCCCCTAGGGGGTGTCCAAACAGACATATTTAGTATTTCTCCCTTTTTTGGCCGACCGTAACCCGTCTTGATACTCGAAGAGAGGAAGGCGTGTGTGAGAGTGTGTTGTTGATATAATAGTGGTGCATTCATAATCTGAGTCTCTGTGCATTATAATGAATTTCTCAATGAGACGTCTTTGCTCTCGTTTGGAATTATGATCTGTGTGTCGGCCGTCGAATTATTATGGCCGTACACAACGATGTTTGTGGCAGATCTACGCGTGGCCTTGAAGCCACGACATGTGCTGTTGTCATTCTACTACTATTGACGTTTGGCCTCATTGATGTTAGGTAATATTGCACTCTACGAGTTGACTGGATTGATCTATTCGCACCATTTGTCACTGTTATCTGCCCTCGAGGCGATTGGTTCGTATGGCTGAATGAATGAATTAATGAATGAGTCGAGTATTTAGATGAGGAAGTGTCGGCCTATCTAATTTATGTTTAACTTTTCGTTATTTGCCCCTTTTATCTCGGGTTCTATTTTTCTCCTTATTTGGTGCGCGCCCTGATCTTTTTCGACCTGGGCGTCGCCATGTTGATTTATTTTGTTCCTTGGCCGCACGATGGCCCGTGTTTATCTGATTGATTCATCCTATGTATCTTTTTCTCTTTGCCCGCTGGGGTTATTCTTTACCTGGTCTACCCTTTTTTGGGGTGTGTGCGCTCCTTGGTGTGTGGGGGATCCTAATGAAAGGAGATCATAGTATTGTTTAAAAAAAAGAAAGGAAATGGATAAGAAGTAGGGGGTGGAATGAATAAGGTACTCCCGATTTGTAATCATGTGTTGACCCTCATTAGTTATTCTTCTCGCAATTGTTATATGCGAAATCTTCGTGAGTAAAAATGCTAAGATCCCTTGCGTAATTCTGCAACTGTGCATGTACGTATTGATGAGATATGGATATCACGATTAATTGTCATTGGTGCTAACCCATATACGTATGTATTACCCTATTATATCTTATGTTTTCCTTTTCAATTAATTCTTTAATTAACGTTGTTTTTCAATAAACATTCATTTATCACTTATTCGGGTTTCGACTCTTAGTAGTGTTAGTTTATGCTAGAACTAATTAGGTGAATAACATTTCCAGTTCAGGGCAGATTTATACGCCCTTCTTGATCGTGATTCACGTGCAGTTTCCTCTTTTATCCTCCTTTTTTTTTGTCTACGTATTTATTTTTACTTGAGGGAGGGTGTGGCTCAGTAAATGGTAGCAGAGCGTGGTTTGTTAGTTCGTCGTTGTGGTAATAAGGGAAAGGACAAGATTTACATTCCTGACAGCATAAGGCGCATGGTATTACATTATTACCATGACTCTTATTTAGGGGCGCATTTGGGTCAGTACAAGACATTACATCGCGTTTCTCGCGATTTCTACTGGCCAAATATGAAAAAAGAAGTGCTTGATTACGTGAAAAGCTGTGACGTGTGTCAACGGTCTAAACCTGCCAAATCATCTCAAGTTGGGTTGCATTCCGCTGATGTGGCAACGTACCCCGGAGAAAGGTTATTCGTAGATTATTTTGGCCCTCTCGTCAAGTCCCGTAAAGGCAACGTTGGTATCCTATCTGTCATTGATGGTTTCTCAAAATTCGTCTGGTTGTTCCCAGTGCGCAAAATCAATTCTAATAACGCCGTTCACATCTTGTCTCGTCACGTCTTTGCAATTTATGGCCCCCCAAAAAAGTTGGTAACTGACAATGCATCCACTTTCAGCGGTAGTAATTTTCGTCAATTGTGTTTTGAGTGGGGAGTGAACCAGATATTTCTCAGCCCTCACTACCCTAAACCGTCTCATGTTGAGAGGTTTCATCGTAATCTTAAGGCCTGCCTAACCGCGTTCCACAGCGCTGACCAGCGCAGTTGGGACGAAAACTTAAATTTCTTTGTTCTAGCTTTCAACAGTGCTCTACATGAATCGCATCGGCACACACCGGCGGAGTTGTTCTTGGGCAGGAATGTTACTGACCCATTACAATTAAAATGGAATTTTGGATATTTGTCCGAACCGTTAAGGACCAAGAGCGTCGAAGAAAAATGGAAGGAAGCAGTCGAGCAACTGATCAAAGCCAGAGATCGTGTAGCCAAAAGGTTCAACAAGGGAAGGAGAGAAGTCACCCTAAAGGTTGGAGACTTAGTAATGATTAAAAGGTTCCCGACAAGCTCGGCAGCAGACCAAATTGGAGCGAAACTCTGCCTAAAATGGTCTGGTCCCAACCGTATTGTGAAATTCTTGGGACCTGTTACCGTGTTGTTGGAGGATGAAATAAATAAGAGGGTATCCAGAGCTCACGTGAGTCTGTTGAAGCCCTACCATTCACGGGCCAAAAATAATTGATCTAGTAGCTATTAGTACCTGGTGGTAACATGGTTTGATCAGTTTATCACTCTTAGACTCGTTGTTCTAAAGTCTTTTTCTTTTCAGGGAAAAATGAAAAAAGGAAAGGGAAAGAAAAGAAGAGTCAAAGGATATTTCAGTATCGAATGACAAGGATAATATAAAATAAACAACGGACCTATTGATAGGACACAAAAATTGTATGACTGCTTTTATCCTCTACCTGCCTGCAACCGATTCGTGAAAGTGTCATATTAATGATAGGAAAAAGACTGATTAAATTCAGCGCCTTTCCTTCTTTTAATGTACTGAACTTTAAAGCAATGTGTAATCCTCCAATCTATGCTCCCTTGTGACTGTTGGTGATTTTCAGTGTTATTTGTTGTTACTCTAATTAATTAGGTTAGTAATTAGGTTAGTTAATTTTAGTTATATAGTGCGCACTATATATATATATATATATATATATATATATATATATATAATTTCTTCATGTATGTATTCTTATTATAAGCTTTACACCTCACTTTAAAATGTGTCCCTTTGACCCTTCGTCAAGATCGGACACATTTTAAAGACGCATGGGTGTGATGATGAAACATGCTGCTCCAGCATGGTTTCCATAATTTATTACCAATGTTTCACTGAATTGGTTTCGACCTGTTACTATATGTGTTTCCGGTTTTAATCGATAGAGGACAGCCCCCTCTGTCGAGAACATTAATGATCTTTTCTCGACTAAGTCTTTAACTATCTTCTCCTTGGTTTATATTCTGTTCTGAGGATGGTGGCTTATAATAATATGGGACCCTCACACACAGGAGCTATGTTAGTGCTTTTCAAATGGATGTATCGTAAGTTTAAAACCGTGCTGATCGCTGCACGATTAACGTGTTCCGATGCTTGTTATTGTGGGTGATGTACCATTTAGTATTTGTATTTCTCCCTTTTTTGGCCGACCGTAACCCGTCTTGATACTCGAAGAGAGGAAGGCGTGTGTGAGAGTGTGTTGTTGATATAATAGTGGTGCATTCATAATCTGAGTCTCTGTGCATTATAATGAATTTCTCAATGAGACGTCTTTGCTCTCGTTTGGAATTATGATCTGTGTGTCGGCCGTCGAATTATTATGGCCGTACACAGCGATGTTTGTGGCAGATCTACGCGTGGCCTTGAAGCCACGACATGTGCTGTTGTCATTCTACTACTATTGACGTTTGGCCTCATTGATGTTAGGTAATATTGCACTCTACGAGTTGACTGGATTGATCTATTCGCACCATTTGTCACTGTTATCTGCCCTCGAGGCGATTGGTTCGTATGGCTGAATGAATGAATTAATGAATGAGTCGAGTATTTAGATGAGGAAGTGTCGGCCTATCTAATTTATGTTTAACTTTTCGTTATTTGCCCCTTTTATCTCGGGTTCTATTTTTCTCCTTATTTGGTGCGCGCCCTGATCTTTTTCGACCTGGGAGTCGCCATGTTCATTTATTTTGTTCCTTGGCCGCACGATGGCCCGTGTTTATCTGATTGATTCATCCTATGTATCTTTTTCTCTTTGCCCGCTGGGGTTATTCTTTACCTGGTCTACCCTTTTTTGGGGTGTGTGCGCTCCTTGGTGTGTGGGGGATCCTAATGAAAGGAGATCATAGTATTGTTTAAAAAAAAGAAAGGAAATGGATAAGAAGTAGGGGGTGGAATGAATAAGGTACTCCCGATTTGTAATCATGTGTTGACCCTCATTAGTTATTCTTCACGCAATTGTTATATGCGAAATCTTCGTGAGTAAAAATGCTAAGATCCCTTGCGTAATTCTGCAACTGTGCATGTACGTATTGATGAGATATGGATATCACGATTAATTGTCATTGGTGCTAACCCATATACGTATGTATTACCCTATTATATCTTATGTTTTCCTTTTCAATTAATTCTTTAATTAACGTTGTTTTTCAATAAACATTCATTTATCACTTATTCGGGTTTCGACTCTTAGTAGTGTTAGTTTATGCTAGAACTAATTAGGTGAATAACATTTCCAGTTCAGGACAGATTTATACGCCCTTCTTGATCGTGATTCACGTGCAGTTTCCTCTTTTATCCTCCTTTTTTTTTGTCTACGTATTTATTTTTACTTGAGGGAGGGTGTGGCTCAAGGTGCATCGGTAATATCAGCGAAAATGTAGCTGTAAAAATGCAGTGAGCTTATTCCGTTCGTGATTCACATCTGAACTCGTGATGGTCCATAAACAAATTCTAACATCACCGAAATGTTTTTATGATGATTTCAACCTGATAAAGATTTCATAGAGTTTATTATTGTCTAATATCTTGCAACGTGAAAGGAGGTGCAGTGAATATGTCTATCCCTTAGTCTCGTTTCTTGATAGGGGATAAGAGATGAGTGAAATGAAATTATATGGCATTGATGTTTTACGAACGGGTGCCCTTCCTGACTCTAACCTCAGTTGAGAAGCTAATGCAGATGAAATGAATGATTGTGAAAGAAACTGGGCAAATAGGTGGAAGGAACGGCCTCAGGCCAACAAATAGGAACTGTCCCGAAATTTGCCTGGAAGTGAAAATTAGAAACCACAGAAAACTGCTACCAGGACAGCCGACTGTTGGGTGCGAACCCACTCATATCCCGAAAGCAGAGCTTGGTTACATAGCCGCAGCGCTCCGCTCGGTATAGTAGGTACAGTGAGTATGAGATGAACTAAAGTGATATCATTTGTGAAGAAATTTAAGAGCATTGTATGTCAGGTAGAAGTACAAACCTGCAACAAGTAGATGAGTTCAAGTATTAAGGATGGTAGCATACAAACTGAAAGGAATCAAGATGCAGCAATGCTAATGCAGCGAGCTCGCGGTGACAATCACCGGTATTCTGTATGAAAATAAATCATTCAGGCCAAACTATCTTTACATCCATCTGACCGGATTTATTGAACGAAAGTGAAAACAGTATGGAATCAGGATATCTTATCAATAAGTTGAAATTAACTGAAAGTTGATATTCGTACAAACGGGTGGGTACAATTGCAGAAAGGTTCTCGAAATGAGAGATCAAGCCTAATCGCAATGAGTTACTGTGATCCCATCAACACAACAATTAAAACTGACAGGACTTTTCCTTTTGGTGAAACTTGCAACATGACTTTTCACGCCGTTTGTTATCATACGTTGTCAGCTGTCCACCTCACAGGTTTAAAACAATGATATTAAGGCCACGGCAGCTTCTTTCCCTGTTCCTTGTCTATCCCTTCCGATCTCTCCATCTCCCCCACAGGCTCCTGTTATGCATAGCAGGTAAGGCCGCCTGGGACAGATACTGGTCCTCCTCCCCAGTTGTATCCCCAACCCAGAGTTTCACACTCCAGGACACTGGCCGTTGAGGCGGTAGAGGTGGGATCCCTCGCTGAGTCCGAGGGTAAAACCAACACTGGAGGGAAAACAGATTAGGAAAGGAAAAAAGAAAGACAGAAGGAAAGAAAGAAAGGAAGTGTGGATAAGCAACCCAAAGGTATTCAAAAGAATGGGCTGGAACTTTTATTTACAATCAGAATAATTTACTCCAAGAAGTACCCTCAAATGTTAGAGTAAGTCAAATGAATAAAATGTAATTGTAAGATTAGTAACATTGACAATTTTCGAGGTATAGTTTTAATAATAGTAAATACTATAAATTCATTTTAAAATGTTAAAAACAAATTATTAAATCACATTTCACGTTAATTTTAAATTATATTAAACATATTTTTAATTTTAAGTAGTTATAATGTTCTGTTTACACAGGTGTACAATTATATGGTTTGGCATAATAGCAGGCTTCATAGCCTGAGCCCCGCCATGTACAGAAAGACATTAATAAATAAATAAATAAATAAATAAAATAAGTGATTACTAGGGCTCGGATGTTTAGGAAAAGTCATATTTTTTCTTTGTTTCTATTTTCTTGCCTGATTAGATTTTGGTGCAAATCAGGTGATTATCGTCACAATTAAGTGATTTTTACTTGTCATATAAATGCTTATTTTGGCTATTTGTTGTCATAAGGTCATATTTTGAAATATTTTCGTAGAAACGTAATATTTCGGTCATATTTCGGCGGTTTGGCGACAGCTGTAGTTGTGCAAAATCATCGTCAACTTTCCGAATGAGAACTAGTATTCACAAAACTGCCTTTCCTTATCACATCTGCAGTTAATCCAAGTGGAAGACTCTGCCTCTTCTATCAAGATTGCGCAGTAATTGTTTTCCAGCAGTTTGTCAGAAAGTCCGGCATATATTAAGTCGAACTTTGGAATTATATCGAGTGCAATTACTCATTTAGAAGCTGCTGGCTTAGAAATTCATGCAAGTATTGAAATTATGAGAAGTGTTGAACTTTCAGCACAACAATCACGTGGAATAGTTGGCTTCAGTGTAAAAAAAGGAAACTTCAAAACGTGCTTAATCGAAGTGACGGTTTTCGCTGCGTGTGCAAGAGAAATGATGTTATTGCAGGAGAAGGTATCAGTGCATTTCAGGATGTGTGCATACTCCATTGCAGTGATTTAATATTATTTAAATATGCACCAATAAGGTCTTGTGACGTAAAAAGGAGCTTCTCTTCTTACAAGAATGTGTTAAGTGATAATCGGAGGTCTTTCGGGCCTGATGCTTTGAAGTTGAACCTTGTCATACATTTCAGTACCACCCGCGGACATGAATGAAAAAATTATGTGAGTTTGTACTATTTGCCCTGCTGCCCTACCATAATCTATCGAAAGGCATCTACTTAATTTGTTTCATGGTGCTCAGTTTAAACTTTAAGGCATTTTAATAATATTAATGTAGTCTGAGCTTAAACGTCCCAAAAAATTAAAAAAAAGATTGATTTCTAGTTTTCTCGTATTTCAATGAAGGGTGAAAGCATGTTTTGACTTTTATAATGTTGTGTGGCCTGATAATCTTAGCGAAATTTGTAGGGCCTTCTTTATAGGTATGTATTCACAAATGTTTAATAAGTAAAATGAAATGGCGTATGGCTTTTAGCGCCGGGAGTGTCCGAGGACATGTTCGGCTCGCCAGGTGCAGGTCTTTTGATTTGACGCCAGTAGGCGACCTGCGCGTCGTGATGAGGATGAAATGATGATGAAGACGACACATACACCCAGCCCCCGTGCCAGAGAAATTAACCAATGATGGTTAAAATTCCCGACCCTACCGGGAATCGAACCCGGGACCTCTGTGACCAAAGGCCAGCACGCTAACCATTCAGCCATGGAGCCGGACGTTTGATAAGTGAAACGAGGACAATAGACTGTGAATAACTGCGAAACATGTATATTCAGAAAATTAATATGAAAATAAGAATAAAGAATTCAGTTAACAAATACGTATCAAGGGATTTGCCGTTTCGATTTATGACATATTTTCGAATGACTATATTTAGATTAATCATTTTTGGGTCATACTTTCCTTTGCTGGCGGACCTAGTGTTTACAGTGCACTATGTCCTCTGGTATGGGCTAGAGCAATTTTGTTACTTTCATTGATCTGTCTCAGCTTTATCCTTGGCTTTGACAAAATGAAAGTGACTGAGGTATGAGTGATGCTAGTAATGCCATTCCTTCTGCAGCCAGTCCCTGCTATGAATGGCGCGAAAATATTGCTCATAGGGTTGGTTGGTGCTTGCATTTCAGTGGGCTTGGCAGACTGATATGTAATAGCAACTTCTGGCTCGGTGAGGAAAGCAACGGGAAACTACCTCACTCCTCATTTCCCTAGTACGCCTCTTCAGTGATGCCTAGGCTATCTATGACAGCTGATGGCAGAGCTGTTGTGGATCCAACCGGCCTTCGGGCTGAGGACTAAACAAACAAACAAACAAACAAACAAACAAACCAACGTTGTAATTTTACGTCATATTTCGTCACTTTTGAGGTCATATTCGCTTGCTTATTTGGAGCGCTAGTGATTACACTTAGGCCCTACATGAAATTTTGAAGTGTATGTAGACTTTTGTTTCTGAATGTATATGTTCCGAGGGTACTGTGGAACAGCAGGGTTGGAATAGGTCTCAACTACAGAAGCACGAAAGATGAATTAAAATTTTAACAAGGTTATATTTTCAAAACTTAACAAAGGCAGCATAGAATTTTGAGTATACAACAAATAACAAGAAGTTAAATCAGGTACACAATTTATAGAATATTTAACCGGTTCCCACTAGGGGAAATGACAAAGGCAATCAAGTATACAGCCGCTGTACCAAAAACCAGTTAAGTGATTTTTACATATACTGGGCTACAGCCCGAATTCATTAACTCTTGAGCTCTCAGCTCACAAACAGGGCAGAAAACCCCTAAGTACAAGGAGCACTTGCTCCTAATTACAATGTTAAAGAAAAGAGCAGAACCGCTCTCAATATTACAAACCTATCAAAGGCTACAACCTTCACTTCAGACTGCCCTCAAGGCACACCAAGAAACAGGGGTATGGGATACCCAACCTACAGGGCCTTTACATGAGGAAAACAAAACATCAGGTTAAATTACGGGCCCATAATACAAAATTGAATGGAGGCGATAACTTGCACTCCTACACAACGTTTGTGTCAAAAACCTATGTGGCGCTAGGCCGATAATACAGGGGCTAATCCCAATCTAGGAAGGTGACACGTATGAGAAAACTTACTATATTAAAGAAGAGAAAACGTAGTCACCTCCTTTTTCAAAAATGAAGGGGAGTTCGAGAAGGTGAAGCACTCTCTATCCCCGCTTTACAGATTTGTAATTTGTAGATAGAAAGAAAAGAATTTACATTTTAAAAGGGTAGGTTACATACTAAAGGTTTCGAACCCTCCCCGAGAGTTAAACTGCTGAGCTAGCAAGGAATGGAGATTACCTTGTAGACGAACTGCTGCTTGGAGAAAGAGGCGCTTCCCGCCCCCTGCTACATATCCATACAGTAAGAAATATGTTACAGAAGTGGCCCCGAGACAAGAAAATCAGCAGTTTATATACCCTCGTGGAACATTCGAGACCTTTCATGAATGATAACAACCCGCCCACAAACTTTTATTGGCCGACAGCAAAAACTAATACACAAGACGATGAAGAAACACCTTATTGGTGGAAAATTAATTACATAAATTTATGATTGGCTAATTTCAAAACTGGCGGAAGGAAAGGATTATATTGCCAACCCACAAACCACAGAACAAAATTTAGTAAGAATAAAACTTAGGAATACAATATTTCTTCAAGAAAGTTCATTCCATTGCACCTGAGTGTGTTACCAAGGTTTGGGTAGCGACATCTGTTAGAGAATGTTCAAACTTCTTGATACGGAGCAAACAAACACAAATCAAAATAGACACAGTTCAGAACACTTCAAGATTACCAAATTTACAGTAGTGACATCTTCCGAGAAACCGTTGAGTTAATACAGTTTGTTAAAGTTCAGAGTTTCTCCTGTAGAGAGGTTTCAACTGGCGCAATATTTGAATTCGCGGCGTGGGGGTGTACCGCCCGGTACAGTATATGTAGTGTAACTCTTAGTAGAAGATGTCAAAAATAAGATGTTGACGTTGCTGTCTGTGTGTCACGTTTGACCAAGTAGGTCAACCCCAACAACGTTCTACATTGAAAAGTATTTTCTTATGGTTGTGTTTGTATCTGCCTGCCTGTGTGTGCCACCGAGTCTGGTATGTAATTCATACAGGGACCATTCTACTGGGAACAAATATGATTAGCTTCGAACTTAATTGACTGCCTGCCTATTGTCCTGGAGACACATTGCCGTAGCGGTGTAATAGAGGGCGCTTGGAAATAACCCTCCGAAGGGACTTGCTCATATTGTCGAAAATTCCTATGGGTATTCTACCTGTGCAATTAGCTTCTTTATCCAAATAATACGCGACGTAACCCACTGAACTCGCTTGAAACGAAATTAACTAGTACCCTCTCTGTCCTCATGGTCTCCGCTCATCATAGAATTATAACAGTGGTATCGGTTCTGTTATGAACCTCCTAATTTATTTGGATAGACATGCATATATATTAAATTATAGACCGTTATGTCTCTCAGCGTTCAATCTGCAAGCCCCTGTGTAATAAGCGAGCACCTCCACAACACTGTTGCCTTGTTTAAAGTATCTGCTATGTAAGTTTATAAACTAAACCGTACTCTTTCTCCTCCTGTTATTAATAGTAAGGTAAGGGTGTATTCTGCCCGAAGGCAGGTCCGAACCTCCGCAGAGGTGTGCGAGAGCCGGAGTTTACGTACGGTAGAGTGGCCAGTTCCTTTCCGCTCCTCCATTCCCTTACCCCCAACAACAGCGCATGACAACCCATCCAAATTTTGACCACGTCCAATGTTGCTTAACTTCGGAAAAAATAATGGGATCCGGTGTTTCAACACTGCTACGGCCGTTAGCTCCTGTTAATACTCAAGGTAGTGATTTATAGTTATTTTCTAACTGTTGGGTTCGATTCAGTGTCGCCAACCATACAGTTTAGGGGCACTACTTGCCGATACATCATCTTACAGTTACTGTTAATCCTACATGTTGGCACTATAAAGTCATACTTTTTTTTTTCGTGACCCGTGATATTTACGTATTACCACTGCCATATTGTCAAAAATCACTACTTTTACATTTGCGGGTATAAGTAAATCATATTTTCTTTTTCTGTAGGATTATACCTAAATCTGTTTGGGTAATACCAGTTCAGTAGAATTATGGCATGTGCGAATAATGCACTTAATAACAATGTTGGTGTTAAATGATGAACGCGGACTTTCAATAATACGGCCTTATTTCGTTCGTTCGTTCGTAATCTGTTTACCCTCCAGGTTCGGTTTTTCCCTCGGACTCAGCGAGGGATCCCACCTCTACCACCTCAAGGGCAGTGTCCTGGAGCTTCAGACTCTGGGTCGGGAATACAACTGGGGAGGATGACCATTACCTCGCCCAGGCGGCCACACCTGCTATGCTGAACAGGGGCCTTGCGGGGGGATGGGAAGATTCGAAGGGATAGACAAGGGAGAGGGAAGGAAGCGGCCGTGGCCTTAAGTTAGGTACCATCCCGGCATTTGCCTGGAGGAGAAGTGGGAAACCACGGAAAACCACTTCCAGGATGGCTGAGGTGGGAATCGAACCGACCTCTACTCAGTTGACCTCCGAGGCTGAGTGGACCCCGTTCCAGCCCTCGTACCACTTTTCAAATTACGTGGCAGAGCCGGGAATCGAACCCGGACCTCGTGGGGTGGCAGCTAATCACACTAACCACTACACCACAGGGGCGGACCTTATTTCGTCCAATTCGTATATATAGAATGCAATCAGGATGTATAAGAAGCAAGAAAAATCTGCAAGAACTCCTCCGAAAGGAAATTTCGTAATCAGCCTAACTTAACGTAACCTTGTCTTGCCACGACTATGGTACGCTTTGCAGACTTAGCCCTTTGTGTGTTCTTATTGACTTAGGGCATATGTACATGTAATATATTTACTTTATGTGTTATTACAGCGTGGTTTCTCTTCAATCCGACAAGTAAGAGCAATTTTCAAGAAGGGAGCCGAATTATTTACACCAGGCAAACACCGAAGTAGGCTATACGGTGTTAGAAATGTGTATATCAAAATTAAAGGCAGAATTATATGACATTAAATTAAGTGAGGGTGAGAGAGTGTGTATTTATATCATTCCTCATTAAGCTTGAAAACCGACTTCATTATGAATATCCTTTTTTTTTTAAAAAAATCTTGCAAGTTGCTGAAAGTCGCACCGACACAGATAGCTCTTATGGCGACGATGGGACAGGAAAGAGCTAGGAATGAGAAGGAATCGGCCGTGCCGTTGATTAAGGTACAGCCACAGCATTTGCTTAATGTGAAAATGAGAAACCACGGAAAACCGTCTTCAGGGCTGCCGACAGTGGGGTTCGAACCCACTATCTCCCAAATACTGGATACTGGCCGCACTTAAGCGACTGCAGCTATCGAGCTCGGTTTGAATATCTTGATTGATCATTTAGTTGGGTACGGGAACCTCCATTATTGAGTTTGGTTTGTTGATGGTTATGTCTCGTGATTTCAGTTACTAGTCATGTTGGCAGCAGTGATGAACCATTAACAAAAAGAGAACAACGTAAGTATATTTGATTTTTAGTATATAGCCTTCCGTGATGATACAACTGGGGACGAGGGCTGATCAACAAAGACTGAACCTGATTTTTTCTTGTATCTTCCGTAGTAGCTTCCTATCTGTAACATAAATATTTGAAACGAGCGGGTTTTTATGTATAAAGTCCGTAGGTGACAGCACTTTCGTATCGGTAGGTTGGTAGTAATGCTCTATTTTGTAGACGCTACGTGCATTTCGGATACCAGGCAATGATTTACCAGCATGCAGTTCCCCCTCACACTACTGTTACTACACGTCAGTATTGGCTACACTGAGGAAGCACATTGCAAAGAAACGACCAGAATTTCTCGGACTGGGTGGCGACTTCATCATGACAAATCAACGTCGCAAATCAAGTCATGCAGTTTCTGGCTCGATTCAACATTACCTGTGTACCGCATCCACCTTATAGCCCTGATCTTGCACCCTTTGATTTTTAATTCCCATTACTAAAGGCAAAGCCCAGGAGCATTGGATTTGAGAACTCTGAAGCAGTGCTCAAGAAAAGTGAGGCGATTCTCAAGCACCTGACGAAGAATGGTCTGCAGCATGTGTTCAAGGACTGGCAGAGACGCTATAAAAAGTGCATTGAAGTAGGAGGGAACTAGTCAGGCCCGCGGTGTAGGGGGCAACGCGTCCGCGTTTCACATTCTCGGCCGGGTCAAGGTTTTTAATTGTAAATTATTAATATCCCTGGACTGGGGACTGGGTGTTTGTGTCGTCCTTAACGTTCCTTTCCTCACATTCAACACTCTACACTTCCGCCCATGTAAACATTGAAAAAGAGTATTAAACATCTGTGAAAAAATCAGTCTCTGTCTTTGTTGATCAGCCTACGTAGTACCCCACAGCTTATCATGTGTCCAAACGTTGTCATCTTGATCTTCCTCTACTTCACTTCACAAGTCTATATTTTAGCTACGCAACCTATCTTTCTCCAGTTTCCTCACAAGATCCCACCACCCAAGGGGTTTATGCATACAGGTTCAACCATCGACTTAATTTCTAACGTCATTCCGAGTGCGCCCCTCCCATATCTTTTAGCAGCAATCATTATGGCTAGTTCATATCTGTCGCTTCTAACTTATGAATAAGATATCGTTAGCCCACTCAGTTTTCGCTCCCGTACAGTAAAGTTGGTCTGAAACAGGTCCGAGAAATTACTTATTTCTAGCATAGTACCGTTGATCAGAGTTGTCAGTGCACTGTATTACCCAGATTCAATTTCGCTTAGCGTAGAACCATTCTGGAAGAATACAATAATATTCTAAATTCTTTGAATTTTGTATTCCTGATCTCACATTCGGTTTTCGTAGCTTTTTCCCCTACTGACATCACTTTAGTTTTGGAAATACTTCTTCTACCGAGCAAGTGGTTGCGCGGGTTGGAGCACGTAGCTATCAGCTTGCATTTGGGAAATAGTGGGTTCGAACCCCACTGTCAGCAGCCCTGAACATGGTTTTCCGTAGTTTCCCATTTTCACAGCAGACACCTTAATTAAGGCCCAGGTTACTTCCTTCCCACTCCTAGGTCGTTCCCACCCCATCGTCGCTATAACACCTATTTGTGTCTGTGCGACGTGAAACACATTGTAAGAAAAAGAGATAAAATCTTCTTCTACCGCTTTCCCCAAACCGATGGTGACCCGGGTGCGAATTGTGGCACACACATATATTTGTTATTTGGGGCTGTTTTGCGGCCGGATGCCCTTCCTGACGCAAACCCTATGTGGAGGGACGTAATCACTATTGCATATTTCTATGGTGGTTGGTAGTGTGGCGTGTTGTTCAAATATGAAGAGGAAAGTGTTGGGACAAACACAAACAGCCAATCCCCGAGCCAGAAGAATGAATCAGACGCGTTTTTGCTATTTGCTTTACGTCGCACTGACACAGATAGGTCTTACGGCGACGATGGGATAGGAAAGGTCTAGGAGTTGGAAGGAAGCGGCCGTGGCCTTAATTATGGTACAGCCCCGGCATTTGCCTGGTGTGAAAATGGGAAACCACGGAAAACCATCTTCAAGGCTGCCGACAGTGGGACTCGAATCCACTATCTCCCGATTACTGGATACTGGCCGCACTTAAGCGACTGCAGTTATCGAGCTCGGTCAGACGCGTTTAAAATCTCCGTCCCGGCCGGGAATTGAACCAGGGACCCTATGAATCAAAGGACTCAACGCTGACCATTCAGCCATGGAGTCGGATTTAGATTTGGAAATACTAATTTTCATAAATACAACTTGAGGAAATATATGGGCAACTTAAAATTAGAGGCAACGATGTCTATTTAGTGAGGGGATATAAAAGTCTGTCTGTCTGTTAGGTCATCAGCCCAGAGGCTGGTTGGATCCTCAAATAGCACCACTAAAGGTTATGCGGTTATGAGGAAACCCCAAAAACCAATGGCAGCACTAAAATGGGGCGTACTAGGCAAGATGAGGAGTGAGGTAGTTTGCCATTGCTTTCCTCACTGGGTCAGAAAGTACTATTGCAGCAAGGATGACTACCGTGGTGACCTAACTTTTGAGGTCACGTTTCCGGAGTATCTGACAGGCTTCATGGCACGGCCAAGGTGTACAGTAGCAGTATTTAGTATTTATTTATTTATTATTATTGTGAACATGTACTCGGGGCGGAAAGCCTGTTATGTTCATTAATAAATACAATACAATACAATACAATACTATTGCAGCACAACTGACCCTATGAGCAGCACCTTTCATAACACTCAGATGCACTAGTCATGCTCTGAATGTCATTAGTCAGCACTACCCATACCCCAGCAACTTCCATATTGTCACAGCCATGGATGTTGACTGGGACTTCGGTGGAAGTTACACTTTACTCTGGCCTGTGCCAAGAGATGGATGCAAAAGATATAAAAGTAGTACTACTTATATATTTTTTGGCATGGATTACGTTCATCACTTGGTTCCAGTACTGGATCTCTCACTAAAAATCGGTATGCAAAAACGGTGTTCACTGGACTCCCTTCATTAATTTCTAAACTACAAAAGCTATTAAGAATATAGTTCGCTTGGTGGCCATGATTGTTAAGGCATCAAGTCTTTAAGTCTGAGTCCGGCTTCATGGCTAAATGGTTAGCGTGCTGACCTTTTGTCACAGCGATCCCGGGTTCAATTCCGGCAGGGTCGGGAATTTTAACCATCATTGGTTAATTCCGCTGGTACGGGGGCTTAGGTTATGTGTCGTCTTCATCATCATGTCACCCTCTCCACGACGCGCAGATCGCCTATGGGAGTCAAATCAAAACACTTATACCTGGCAAGCCGAACTTGTCCTTTGGCACTCCCGGCACTAAAAGCCATACGCCATTTCATTTTATTTTAAGGTCTGACACCGTAGTTAGCCGATTCGAGCTCCTTTAATAGAAACATTCACCATCAGAATGTTGGCCGGCAGGGTAGGTTGGCATGGGTTCATTTCAGCAGTGTTTACATTGAATGAGGGTATATGACACTGCTGATACTGATCCTTTCGTCGGATGGAAACGTTCAGCCTTGAGCAGACCCCATGGTGTTTTCTTGCTATTTATTTTACGTCGCACCGACACAGACAGATTTTATCGTAACGATAAGGATGTAATGGGCCAGGATTTGGAAGGAAGCGACCACGACCTTAATTAGGGTACATCCCTGCATTTGCCTGGAGTGAAAGTGGGAAACCACCGACATTTCTTGTCAGCGCTGTTGAAAGTGGGGTTAAAATGCACCATCTCCTGAATGCAATCTGGCAGGTAAGTGACTCAAACCACGTGGCCAACATGCTCGGTACTATAACATATCTTATCTGACCTCCGCTGGTGAGACCTTTTACAAGTTAGATGAAGGACAAAGAAGATGAAGTGGATCTGCAACACGATACTGTACTTGGATAGGATTAAAGTCATCATTAATTCTTCACTTCAGTAATGCGTAAGAATGACAGATAACAAGACTGTACATTGATAAATAATGGATGGCATTACCAAGCAGTCTATGGAACCACGATACTCGAATCGAGAATATGAAACCAAGTTTGTTTACTTCTTACTTTTTCATTTGCTTCTCTGTCTGCATGTCCAAGTCCTCTATATCCAGCTCTTAAATTTCCGCAGTGGTTTTGAAGAACTGCCTCATATCTCCAGTCACCGTGTTATTTCTTTACCACATTCTACTCGTTCCTTTGCACATAATATATATTCCCTTTCTTTCCCTCGAAGTTGATTTCTATTCGTATACACAATTGATAACATCGTTCAGCTTTTTTCTTAGCTGGGACTTCTTAAGAGCGGTATTACTTTTCTCATCTCATTTCATTCCTCGACTACGTTATTTGATGAATTTCTTCTGTGACACAACTAAGACCACAGCTTGGTAGATACGCCAGTGATCAACAAAGTAGTCGGTAGTTTGATGTCCATGGAAGCTTCATCGCGGATTTTTCTTTGCAATGTAAGACACTAAAGTCACAGGAGATTTTCCAGTATTGAGGTCAGATATTGATGAATATAAGTCCCTCTCCTGTGTACTTTCGAGTTCTTCAGGTATATGTTTTCCATTCCGTTGCAATGTTCCAAGTAAAGTAAGGTTACAATCACTGTAGACAGTCTCTGCTAAGTCCACATAAGTACAATATCGATCTGTGGTCACATTTCTGGATGTGATATTATAGGCTCAACCGGTCGCTTTACTGCTTCAGCAGCAGAGCCTACTGTAGTAATACTGGTCTCACAGTATATTTCTGATTTTAAAATGTATCTTGTATATGCATCATTTAGCATACGATAAAGGATACCGTATTTTTCCTGGTCTGTCCTTCATTAACATTTTGAAGGATCACCGGGCTCGGAACAATGATAACCAAGAACCCACTTTTCCCTTTGCGAAAATCAAATGATCCTAAATATGTCTTCCGTTCATGGCCATCCATCCATACCTTACATCACAGCCTGCACGGTTACTACGGTTACACATTTCTGTCACACATTCTGTCGCGTTACGCTACACAAATTTTCGGATGACCCCCAGGCATAAGACATATTTATGTCAATATGCCATCTATTAGAGTATGTGGACCAATAAACTTCGGGGAGTTGGCATTTACCAATTAAAAATCCATAGTTCTACCCCTTCAGGCAAGCAACCCAATGTTGAAAACATTCTAGGGACATGAGCTACGAATTTCATTAAATGAAACATAGTGAAGTATGAGAATATAGTCTTTATTAACTTATTCCTAAAAATTACACTACTTTCCTTAATCATCGTTATGCGGTCGAACAGATTAGCAGTCTGCCTTTTTCTACCAGTACGAGCGCTAATGTGAGTTAATGCACAGTTTCACCTAAGCCCTTATTGTACGTTCGGTGTTGACATTTTTCATTCTTTTTTTTTTTTGCTAGTTGCTTTACGTCGCGCCGACACAGATAGGTCTTATGGCGACGATGGGACAGGGAAGGACTGGGAGTGGAAAGAAAGCGGCCGTGGCCTTAATTAAGGTACAGCCCCAGCATTTGCCTGGTGTGAAAATGGGAAACCACGGAAAACCATTTTCAGGGCTGCCGACAGTGGGGTTCGAACCTACTATCTCCCGAATACTGGATACTGGCCGCACTTAAGCGACTGCAGCTATCGATCTCGGTGACATTTTTCATAAATCAAGAAAACGCCTGAACCAAGGAAAACATTACAGAAATAATTATGTAAATAAGTTAAATTGGCTATGATTTGAATTAAAAAGAGAACGGGTAAAGAAACAAGCGATCTTAGTCTGTTTTTTCGGAACTACATTTAGGCCGGAAGTGATTTCCGAAGTTTGATTTTTTTTAGTTTGATAGAGCTATCCAATACTCACGGGCCCTTTAGCTCTTTAACTTTCGGCAAAATTGTGGAAATCGCTTAATTTTACGTTTATAGCAGTATGGGAACCCCTAATTAGTCTGCTATCAAATATTTTCAACATTAAAAGCACTCTGATTGGAGCAATTATGTAATTTTATCTCCTCTGATTGAATGCAAACCTGCCACCAAACCAAATACACTTTAAAATGCTTTTAATTCTTTTGGGACTATAAGAAGCAATTTACACGTCTCTCCTGTGCAGTCCAGACCGAAGATAATTTATTCCATTAATATTATCGGATGCCGTACCCAGTGTTAGAGGCACTCCTATAAGTGCATGCAATTCTACAGGGATATTGTTTTTTATGTGACGGGGATTGTCACTTGCCTCCCGCCAAGCACTTTGTCGTAATGCCCTTTTCCTCCTTTGCAGTCTGCTGAGAGCTTTATCTAGGTAAGGTTCAGTTTAGTCAAGTTTTCACGTGTTGAGTGCTCAGTGTGTTGTTCCAAAGCCATTTTATTACGTTATCGCGTGTGTATATATACTGATTGGTCAAAAGTCACGGGAAGGTGTGTCCCATTCGAAAATGTGCCGTGTATGACCGCTGAGCGTTGCGACTAGCTGCGACGTAGCTGAGCAGTCTGTCATAGACACCAGTGTCGTTTAGATGGCAACACATGACTTAACAGACCTTGAACGTGGGATGATGATCGGCGCCCAGCGCATGGGTCAAAGCACTGCGGGGATTGCACGCGAATTCTGGTTTCCGAGGTCAACAGTGTCAAGGGTTAATCTTCAATATCGCAGAGTGAATGTTACAACCCACGTAAACCTCCGCACGGGAAAACCGCAGGTGTTTAACGAACAGACATCACGTTGTCTCCGCAGAATCATACGGGCACTCGACTGGCTACTGTGAGTCAGATCACCGCCCAGTTGAATGTTTGAGTCAAGAACGCATGTCTACCGTGATTGTAAGGAGGCAACTGCACCGCATATGATTCACCAACCGACGACCAACTCGTTTCCCTTTGCTGACACCTCAACACAGAGCCCATCGACAGAGCTCGATAGCTGCAGTCGCTTAAGTGCGGCCAGTATCCACTATTCAGTAGATAGTGGGTTCGAACCCCATTGTCGACAGCCCTGAAGATGGTCTTCCGTGGTTTCCCATTTTCACACCAGGAAAATGCTGGGGTTGTAGCTTAATTAAGGCCATGGCTGGTTCCTTCCCACTCCTGGCCATTTCCTCCTCCATCGCCGCTATAAAACCTATCTGTGTCGGTACGACGTAAAGCAACTCAACCACGTGCATGGGCCCGCGAACATCGGAAATGGAACATCGAACAAAAGCGGCGTGTATTTTGGTCCGATGAAACCCGGTTCAAGTTGTATCGATCTGATGGGTGCGTGAGAGTGTGACGTATGCCCCATAAAGCTATGGATCCTGCATGTCTACAAGGTTGTGTCCATGCGGGAGGTGACTCAGTTCTGATCTGGGCGGTGTTATCATGGTAGCAATTAGGTCCCATTGTCCGGCTGCTGGGATCGCTGACCGGTGCACGTTATGTGGACATTCTTTCAGACAATCTGCATCCCATTCTGACCTTAGAGTGCCCTGATGAAGATGCCGTGTTTCAACAGGACCATGTGCCATGTCACCACTCTGTGGTGGCACGCACGTGGTTGGAGGAGCACTCCAGTCAAGTTACAACCATGGATTGGCCCTCCAGATCACCCGATCTTAATCCAATCGAGCATTTATGGGATGCTGTCGATGCTGGTGTACGTTCCATGAACCCCGCACAAACAATACAATACCAATTGCGTGTAGCATTGCAAGACGCTTGGTCCACATTCCGCTATAACGATTCCAACACCTAGTAGAGCCGATGCCTCGCCGAACTGCTGCCGTTTTTAGGGCTAGAGGAGGAGCAACTAGTTATTAACATCACATTCAGTGTCTTCCCATGACTTTCGGCCACCCACTGTACATATCACCTTCATAAAGTACAAGAAATCTTGCGCGAAAACAATCTATGCCTTAGTGCCGGGTGGTCGCTGGCCGCATTACGCCAAAGTGCAAGGCGGGAGACAGAATCGCAGCGCAGACAAATGGACGAGCGACAATCCCCTGCAAAGATAAAGAAATGTCCCTATATTATTGTAAACTCTTTAATGCCTTTAGTTCTGGCTCCTTCATCATTTTATATGTTCCACAATAATATTAGATACTTCATCAGTGAATAACATACAGAACGCATCCTTTGGAGTTGTTGCCAAACCTGAAGGTAAATATTTTGTACCTTGAAATCAATTTTCTACGTATTATAGCACATATTGAAGATGTGTTAGTTACAGAACAAAAAATTGTCAACCGTACATCAGTGCGAATCCGAACCCACAACCTCAAATTTCGCGTCGCTTGTTGAATCTGATCGATCTATGGTGACCTATGTTATGGGTTCGGATCCCACTGGATTCCAGTTGGCAACTTTTGTTCTGTTCTTAACATCTCATCAATATGTGTTTGACACGACCTAATAAATTGAAAATTAATATCGAGTACAATACGGTCGTGAAAATTAAATATTCTGTTCGTAATTTCCTACGACGCATCCTTGAAACAGATGCCAGGAAGGATCTTGGTAATCTTGCTGTCTAGACTATATTCAAATCATTTTAAGTGTCATTTTCACTTTGAGGCATAACCACAACTAACTTGCAGCTGTTTCAGTACCATTTGACCGAAATACTTCTATCTCATAATTTTCACTACTGTCACTTTCATTGTCTGTAAACTCACGTTCATGGACAGATTTATTTAGTTCTAGAGCAATATCATCTTCACCCAGGTAATCCAGATTAATGGTTTCCAGCTGACATTGGTATCTTTGGATGCTACAAGGTACGTTTCCCTCCAACGGACAGAGAACATCAGTCTGATCAAAATGTCAATTTAGAAATATTTTTGTGGCCTACTATCATAAAATAAACTTCTCGTTCCGGTTTATACCCTCAGCAGGACGAATAGAAATAAATAGTGTGACGACTCCCTCTGAATCACATGTTAACAGACACGGTATACATGTTCTCCGCCACCTGCAGCGCTGCCGTCGATAAAAGTCCAAGTACGCGGGCTTTTTGTCGGCATAATGTGGAAGTGTGTAAACAGTGTGTGGTCTTTTTTCGGTAGTTTTATACATTCTTCAGTTTTATACGTACAAAATTTAATAACGTATGTGAATTTGCCTACAACTTGCTATGTCCCAGGTTGCAAGTCGGGTTACGATAAACATTCGAATGAAAAACGGCATTTTTTTCACATCCAAAAGATCCCACTCTATTCTCAAAGTGATCGAGGGCTATCCCACGTCAAGATCTGCCTTTAAGTGGTAGTACCCTTAACATCATTTTTCAGTCAGATTAGAGCCATGGCAAAAGCTGTGTCAATGATAATGCCAAAATCATAAGTACAGCTCAGGAAAAAAATAACGGCAAACTTACCTTTGATCAGCCACTATTATCAAGTGGGGAAGATGAACAAATAGTTTCTTTCACCCGGTTCAAAAATGAATGTTATTCATTACCTCTGTGGGGATATTGCAAGCAATGTGACAGATTTTACAGCATGAATTGGCTCTCTGCAAAAAACAATACAGAGGAGTCCAGCCCCATGGCTAAATGGTTAGCGTGCTGGCCTTTGGTCACAGGGGTCCCGGGTTCGATTCCCGGCGGGGAATTAACCAGAATTGGTCGTCTTTTCATCCTCATCACGACGCTCAGGTCACCTACGGGGGTCAAATCAAAATACCTGCATCTGGCAAGCCAACTTGTCCTCGGACACTCCCGGCACTAAAAGCCATATGCCACTTAATTTAACACAGAATAGGCAAAAGGCAGTCCGTTTTCAGACCTAACAAGTCTACCAGAATTTAGTAACTCACCCAACTATCCCATTTACCCATCAAATCAATTATTTATGTTTTCTCATCTAGAGGAAGTTGTGAGAAATTTTAGTGTACAAGAAGCATTACGGGGAGAAATATTTCAAGAATGCCTGGATAGTTTACCTCCAATTACTGTTTCTCATGGACTTGGGTGCTGTACTGAATATTACTTAGCACTTTGTATGAAAAATAATTTCCTATTACAATACGATGCAGATTTTATTTCAGAATAAAAGAAGTAAGGAAAGAAGTGCAAGCTCGTACGACCGCAAAACATACCCGGAAAATGTCCGAGGTGTCCAGTTAACTGACTGATGGGGTGAAGAGCTGGCAAGATTAATTAAGCTAAGCATGTTAATGTATTTCTTAAATAGTTATATTGGAATTAAATGTGTATGTCATACCGGTTCGTAACAATCATGTGGGTGCCTGCAGAGTTATAATATGTTTATATTACGTAGCATGTACAGTAACAGTTGAACATGAGTTTTTAAGGTTATCATTGATAATTGCAACTGAGGGGTCAATTAATGAAAGATCACTTAGCTCTATAGACACATAAACGTTTGATATATTCGTTAAGATACTGACGAACCAATTTCAGAAGTAGTGTCATTAAATTATTACTAAATGCAAAATATTTCCTCTGTAGTTTTCATATATTACTTTCAAAATAATGAACACTATAACATAATTTGAAGGAAAACACAGTCGCCCATAAACGCAGTCATCGGTCAGTAAACAGAGTGCACAGTCCTGAAACATCACAATAATTAACACACGGTTTTAAATCATTTATTTAAACGATAAATTCCGAATTATGTCACATCAGATCTCATTTAGAATCACATGCTCGGAGACAGCTGATCACCTTCTATCTACACCAGCGCCGCGTAGTGTAGGAACATATCAACGAGCAGAAGTCGTCACACTATGCATTTCAATTCGTCCTGCCCTCTGTCTAGCCATGGCAGAGTCGGAGATTTGTGCCGAAACTCCAAGGTTAGTAGATAAGAATACTAACCACTAGTCAATGAGGCGCTGTGTGCAAAATCATACTCGCTCGTTATTTTTATACTTCAAGAAAATCTGCCTCATGTATGTCCATGGAGCCCACAGTGGATTTTGTATGTCTTCTTCCGACTTTTTGTACATTACCTGAAACAATACTAATGTTCTCTTATTGGGAACAGCCTGACAAATAATACATAAAAATATAATATTGTTCCTTACACAACTAAATTTCTAAATCCACAGACTGTTTCTAGTAATTCTGCTGGCCCCCATCTAGCGGTGAGGTTAGAAATTGTGCCGGATACCGAAGCTTGTCGCACTCCTCTGAGGGAATGATTAATGACTGACAAATGAAATGAAATGATATTGGAGTGTTGCTGGAATGAAAGCTGACAGGGAAAACCTGAGTACCTGGAGAGAAACCTGACCCGCCTACTGTTTGTCCAGCATAAATCTCACATGGAGTGACCGAGATTTGAACTACGGAACCCAGCGGTGAGAGGCCGGCGCGCTGCCTCCTGAGCCACGGGGGTTCTGTTTATTACTCAACTAGGCCTGATAAATTTAAAATATCAGAGCAGTGGGTTCGAGAAGATCCTCGATGGAACTCGTTGCAGCTCGTTTATATTCATTGTCCAATGTCACTGCCGCGTCACGATCAAGTGGAAGTGCTCTCATTGAATACAAAGGACGGGCGGCATTATCTGAGTTCCGGTCACACGACGCGTGTCTGCTAACAGCCACGGTTCTTAACCTGCTTCCGTCCAAGACCTAGTGTCTACTTGGTGACTAACCATTGTGAAGTAGAACAGTTTCTTTCCGATTTGCTTTATGTCGCACCGACACAAATAGGTCTTATCGCCACGATGGGATAAGAAAAGGGCTACGAGTGGTAAGGAAGCATGATAATAATGTTATCGTATTGTTTTCATACCATCTAACTAATTGTCATGGCTTTCGGAGTGAGTCGCCGAGGTGCCGGAATTTTGTCCTCCAGGAGTTATTTCAAGTTTCAGTAAATCTATCAACACGAGGCTGACGTATTTGAGCGCCTCCAAATACCACCGGACTGAGCCAGCATCGAACCTGCCAGGTTGGGGTCAGAAGGCCAGCGCCTCAACCGTCTGAACCACTCATCCCGACTGGGAAGGAAATGACTGCGGCCTTAATTAAGGTACAGCCCAGCATTTGCTTGGTGTGAAAACGGGAAACCACGGAAAACCATCTTAGGTTCTGCCGACGGTAGGGTTTGAATCCGCTATCTCCCGAATGTCCACGAATCTACTACGCTGGCGTAGCGGGGGAAAGGTGATACTCTCACGTGGCGCATCCCAGGTGGCAGATAGGGGGTCCTAACCGGCTTGCCGGCGGACTTGAGGGAAATAAAATACCTCTCGTGTACCAAACACATAACCCCCTGTGGGTGGAGGACTCAGACAAGGAATACAACCACGGTATCCCCTGCCTGTCGTAAGACGTGACTAAAAGGGGCGACCAAGGGACAATTGTATTAGAACCATGAAACTACTTGTGATTAGTACCACTACGCGGGGAACATGATGGATCACTTTTACTTGCGCGTAGTACCACTATGTTCGGTACCAAATAGGTTTGTGATTAGTAGCAAAAGAGTACGTTGCCGGCTTTTACAGTACCTGTGATTGGTAGCACTATTTGAGCGATACAATGGGATGAGCGACACCATGGTTCTGGCTTGCCTATGATTAGTACCCACCATATGAGGAACACCAAGGGATGGCGCGAGTCCCTGTGGTTAGTACACTGACGTAATGAACACCATAGGTTGCGTTGCCTGTAAATGGCACCGCAATGTGCGAAACCCCATAGGTCTGTATTACATGTGCGAATTTCATTACCTGTGAGTAGTACCATGTGTTTGAGTCATCAGTCCATAGACTGGTTTGATGCAGCTCTCCATGCCACCCTATCCTGTGCTAAACTTTCAATTTCTACGTAACTATTGCATCCTACATCTGCTCTAATCTGTTTGTCATATTCATACCTTGGTCTACCCCTACCGTTCTTACCACCTACACTTCCTTCTAAAACCAACTGAACAAGTCCTGGGTGTCTTAAGATGTGTCCTATCATTCTATCTCTTCTTCTCGTCAAATTTAGCCAAATCGATCTCCTCTCACCAATTCGATTCAGTATGTCTTCATTTGTGATTCGATCTATCCATCTCACTTTCAGCATTCTTCTGTAACACCACTTTTCAAAAGCTTCTATTCTCTTTCTTTCTGAGCTAGTTTCACTTCCATACAATGCCACGCTCCACACGAAAGTCTTCAAAAACATCTTTCTAATTCCGATATCAATGTTTGAGGTGAGCAAATTTCTTTTCTTAAGAAAGTTCTTCCTTGCTTGTGCTAGTCTGCACTTTATGTCCTCCTTACTTCTGCCATCGTTAGTTATTTTACTACCCAAGTAACAATATTCATCTACTTCCTTTAAGACTTCGTTTCCTAATCTAATATTTCCTACATCACCTGCCTTCGTTCGACTGCACTCCATTACTTTTGTTTTGGACTTATTTATTTTCATCTTGTACTCCTTACTCAAGACTACATCCATATCATTCAGCAACTTCTCGAGATCTTCTGCAGTCTCAGATAAAATAACAATATCATCGGCAAATCTCAAGGTTTTGATTTCCTCTCCTTGGACTGTGATTTCCTTTCCAAATTTCTCTTTGATTTCCTTTACTGCATGTTCTATGTAAACATTGAAAAGGAGAGGGGACAAACTGCAGCCTTGCCTCACTCCTTTCTGGATTGCTGCTTCTTTTTCAAAGCCCTCGATTCTTATCACTGCAGACTGATTTTTAAACAGGTTGTAGATAATTCTTCGTTCTCGGTATCTGATCTCTATCATCTTCAGAATCATAAATAGCTTGTTCCAATCAACATTATCGAATGCCTTTTCTAGATCTACGAATGCCATGTACGTGGGCTTGTCCTTCTTGATTCGATCCTCTAAGATCAGACGTAAAGTCAGGATTGCTTCACGTGTTCCTACATTTCTTCTGAAGCCAAATTGATCTTCTCCTAACTCAGCTTCAACTTGCTTTTCCATTCTTCTGTAAATAATACGTGTCAAAATTTTGCAGGCATGAGATACTAAACTAATGGTGCGCTGGTTTTCACACCTGTCAACACCGGCTTTCTTGGGAATAGGTATAACAACATTCTGCCGAAAATCGGATGGGACTTCTCCTGTCTCATACATCCTGCACACTAAATGAAATAACCTTACCATGCTGGTTTCTCCTAAGGCAGTCAGTAATTCAGAGGGAATATCATCAATTCCAGGTGCCTTGTTCCTATTTAGGTCACTCACAGCTCTGTCAAACTCTGACCTCAAAATTGAGTCTCCCATTTCATCAGCATCAACAGCCTCTTCATGTTCCAGAACCAAATTATCTACATCGTTACCTTGATACAACTGTTGTATATGCTCCTGCCATCTTTCTGCTTTGTCTTCTTTCCCTAGAAGTGGCTTTCCATCTGAGCTCTTAATATTCATACACCTAGATTTCCTTTCTCCAAAGGTTTCCTTGATTTTCCTGTATGCAGCATCTACCTTTCCCAGGACCATACAGCCTTCGACATCCTTGCACTTCTCCTTCAGCCATTCTTCCTTTGCTATCTTGCACTTTCTATTCACTTGATTCTTTAATCGCCTGTATTCTTTTCTGACCTCTTCATTTCTATCATTCTTGTATTTTCGTCGTTCATCAATCAGGTCTAGTATCACCTGAGTTATCCACTGATTCTTAGTTGATCTTCCTTCCTAACATTTCTTTAGCAGCCCTACTGACTTCATTTTTCATGACTCTTCACTCTTCCTCTATTGTGTTTCCTTCAGCTTTTTCATTTAGTCCTTGTGCAACATGTTCCTTGAAACAATCCCTCACACTCTTTTCTTTCAACTTGTCTAGATCCCATCTTTTTGCATTCTTTCCTTTCTTCAATTTCTTCAACTTCAGATGGCATTTAATGACCAACAAGTTGTGGTCAGAGTCCAGGTCTGCTCCTGGGAAAGTTTTGCAATCCAACACCTGGTTTCTGAATCTCTGCCTAATCATAATGAAGTCTATTTGATACCTTCCAGTGTCTCCAGGTCTCGTCCACGTATACAGCCGTCGTTTGTGGTGTTTGAACCAAGTATTGGCAAGGACTAAATTATGATCAGTGCAGAATTCCACCAGCCGACTTCCTCTTTCGTTCCTTTGTCCCAATCCAAATTCTCCTACTGTACTACCTTCTCTTCCTTGGACTACCACTGCATTCCAGTCTCCCATCACAATTAGATTCTCGTCACCTTTTACATATTGTATTAAATCTTCTATCTCCTCGTATATTATTTCAATTTCTTCATCATCCGCTGAACTAGTAGGCATATAGACCTGCACTATTGTGGTGGGTATTGGTTTGGTGTCTATCTTGACGGCAATAATTCTTTCACTATGCTGTTCGTAGTAGCTTATCCGCTGCCCTATTTTCTTATTCATTATTAAACCATCTCCTGCATTTCCCCTGTTTGATTTCGTGTTGATAATTCGGTAATCGCCTGACCAAAAATCCTCTCCTTCCTGCCAACGTACTTCACTTATACCAACTACATCTAACTTTAGCCTATCCATCTCCCTTTTCAGATTCTCTAACCTACCACAACGATTCAAACTTCTAACATTCCACGCTCCGACTCACAGAATGTCAGTATCCATCTTCCTGATGATCGCCCCCTCTCGTGTAGTCCCCACCCGGAGATCCGAATGGGGGACTAGTTTACCTCCGGAATATTTTACCCGGGAGGAAGCCATCATCAGTACATCATTCATACAGAGAGAACTGCATGTCCTCGGGAGGCAGTTACGGCTGTAGTTTCCCGTTGCTTTCAGTTGTGTAGCAGTATCAACACAGCTAAGCCATGTTGAGTATTATTACAAGGCCGTATCAGTCAATCATCTAGACTGCCGCCCTTGCAACTACCGAAAGGCTGCTACCCCCCTTCGATGAACCATTCGTTAGTCTGGTCTCTCAACAGATACCCATCCGATATGGTTGCACCTGCGGCTCGGCTATCTGCATCATTGGGACACGCAAGCCTCCCCACCGCGGCAAGGTTACATGGTTCGCAGATAAGGAGTACCATAATGTGTGGAATACCGAGAGTCTATGCTACTTTTCATTAGTACCGCATCATGACAAATAACTTGGTTCTACTTTCCTAGCGATAAGTACCATTATGAGGGGCCGATGACTTGGATTTTGGACCACACTTGGACTAAAAGCATCATCGGTTCATTTAAACAACAAGCAGCATCATGATCATCATCTCCCGTATGTTAGCTGATAGCTAGGTGACCCAAACCACGTGGCCACTCGCTTGGTGAGTAAAACAGTGATAATCTATACAGGGTCTATCAAAAATCAACAGCACAGCTTCAGATACCGGTACTACTTTTATTGAGAGGAAAATAAAATTATGACGGTCCGGAAATGAATAATTACTGAGTTATCCGACCTTTAATAACGTTAGTACAAACCAGTACTCCCAGCACTGTTACAGTACAATGAATACATCTGTAACATCAGGTGGAAGACTCTTTTCCTATGACATATAAGGTATTTTAAGTAACCAGTGCGGGCTAAGAATTACTAATGCCAAACTTATAACAGCCAAGATTAATACAGGCTATGTTTCCGCTTCAAATGACTCGCCCCTCAGCTTTGAATTAAATACTCGCCTCCTCCGATTTGAATCGACTCTCTGTTTAGACGTTACTCAAAACAGCAAGCTGCATTTGTAAGATGAAAATTAAAATCCGCAGCCTGTTTCCAGTCATTCGACTGGATCAGGAATGGAATGAATGAAGCCCTATCTAGCGGCAAGTATAGGAACTGTGCTGTTTGCCGAAGCTCGTCGCACTCCGGTGGAGCAATGATTAATGACTGACAGATAATAATAATAATAATAATAATAATAATAATAATAATAATAATAATAATAATAATAATCGTATGGCCTCAGCTACCGTTTGCAGACGTTTCGATTTGACGCCATCTGGCTGTCTGCTCGTCAATGTCGACGTTCCATTTTACTCTAGGTCCGCTAGATGGCAGACAGAGTAAACCGGATCTCTCTTGGGCGTCTATGGCTGAGATTTAATTAACTTTGTCGGATAAATACCAAATGTATCACCTGAGATCTTTTACATGCCGACATCGTACGATATGGAGTGTCGAATGGACTTTTTCCGCCCTTCAAAAATCCGACTACCTCTGCCGGGTTTGAACCCGCTATCTTGGGATTCGGAGGCCGACACTCTACCACGGATCCACAGAGGCAGCTATGACTGACAGATCAAATGAAATGATCGCTCGGGGGAGCCTGTTAACCTCTAGAGGGCGCGTACCCCGGTGGCGGATAGGGGACCTACAGAAATGTGGGCTGGTTCAGACACCCCTGAAATTAACCCACAGACCAACAGGCAGCCCAATTCCTGGGGGCTTAATAATACTGGGACACCCTCTCTCCAGGGGTCATAAATATGGAGGGTCCTAGCTCAGGGTAATTAGTAAAGATCTCAACGGTATCTGCAGGGAAAAAGAAAGTCTTTGGTACAGTGTAGATTGGGAATCGGGATGAATTGAGTTAAAGGTATCTGTTCCAATTAACGGGCAGATAGCAGTCGTAGCGTCCATTCCGGATCGGGCGAATACAAATGGTGACTCCAGTCCATGTTAGGGGCGGCCAAATCATGCGCTGGCAATAGCTCTAAAATGCCTTGAAGCACCACATCGGTTGGAGAATTTTTGTTGCTTCAATGAAATAATGGCCATAACAAACGGATGAAATGCTAGGGCTTCGCCCATTTCAAGCGACACGAGTCGTCCTGGCCTGAATGGGCAAGGGCTACCCACTCATGGATGGAGTGGGTTGAAGAAGTGAGTCCATCATATTCGACTAGCGACCATCAATGTCGAAACGCTCACCCTAAGAAGCCGTGAACTTACAGACACCCTGAAGAACCGGCATGTAGACATTGCCTGCATTCAGGAAACAAAATGGAAAGGTTCAAAATCAACAGAAATCGATGAAGGTTACAAGGCAATATGCCATGGCACAAGTTCAACTCGGAATGGTGTTGCGGTAGTTGTCGGTCAAAAGCTGCGAGACTATGTGATTCAGGTTGATCGTATATCAGATCGAATTATGTCGATTAAGATCGACTCTTTAATAATGAATATGCGAATAATATCCTGCTGCGCTCCACAAACTGGATGCCTTGATCAGGATAAAGATGATTTCTGGGAACAACTTGGCACTTACATCCAAGCAGTCCCTCCTGATGAGCATCTGTTTATTGGTGGGGACCTAAATTGACACGTGGGAGAAGCCAAGGCAGCCCAATTCCTGGGGGATTAATAATACTGGGGCACCCTCTCTCCAGGGGTCATAAATATGGAGTGCCCTAGCTCAGAGTTATTAGTAAGGACCTCAACGGCATCTGCAGGAAAAACAAAGTGTTTGGTTCGGTGTAGATGGGGGAAGTGGCAACCCAGTGTCACGGTGGCTATGGCCACGGAAGTAGAAATGATTATGGCTATAGGATTCTAGACTGCGCTGAAGCCCATGACCTAATTGCAGTCAATACATACTTTAAGAAAAGACCTACCCACCTCACAACCTATATCAGTGAGAACGGTCCACTCAGATTGATGCTGATTCATAGGCATGACCTCAAGGTAGTAACAAATACCAAGGAAATTCCGTCTGATAACATTGTTCTTGATGTGAAAACTCTTTTTTTGCTATATGTTTTACGTCGCACTGACACAGATAGGTTTTATGGTGACGAAGGTATAGGAAAGGCCTAGGAATGGAAAGGAAGCGGCCGTGATCTTAATTAAGGTACAGCCCCAGTATTTTCCTGGTGTGAAAATGGGAAACCACGGAAAACCATTTTCAGGGCTGCCGACAGTGGGGTTCGAACCCACTATGTCCCGGATGCAAGCTCACAGCCGCGCGCCCCTAACCGCACGACCAACTCGCCCCGTAATGTGAAAACTATGGGGCAGCTACGTTCAGCAAGGGTCCATATGACTGGTCCAGAGAAGATAAAATTGTGGAAACAAACACAGTAGAGAGAGCAACTGATATCAAAGCTAAGTACGTTTCACATAAATACTGACCAGCCAAGTGATACCATGTGGAATGAAATCACTGATCGCATACGCTGGGCAGCAGCTGAAACACTTGGCAAGACCAAACCAGGGACACGGTTCATTGATAAGCAGACTTGGTGGTGGAATGAGGACGTTCAGCTAACTATCAAAGCAAAGAGAAGAGCTTTTAAGACCTGGTGACAAACAAGACTTAGTGAGTATCCCCAGCAGTATAAAACACTCAGATCTGCTGCTAAACATGCAGTCGCTACGGCAAAAATCTGCTATTACCAAGACATTTATAATCAGCTGGATACATGAGATGAAGCAAACAAAATTCATCGCCTCGCCAAATCCCGTCATAGAGAGCGACCCAAGACGTTGGTCATGTCATGCAAATCAAAGACAACAATCATCAAATCTTACGTGACCAGACCGCCATCCTTCATAGGTGGAGGGATTATTTCAAGGGTTTGAGTAGTGAGGAATTTCGCTATCCACCAATAGTATGTGGACGCCCAGTTTATGGACCTATCCCAGACATTACCATTCAGGAAGTCTTAGGGGCTAAGCAAAACATGAAAAATAACAAAGAACTAGGACCAGAAAATATTCCATCCGAGAACATGAAGATTCTTGGACAGCATGGAGCCGAGATTCTCGTGAAGCTGTTTACAGAATTCTCTACCATGGTATCATATCTGCAATTTGATTGACCAACACTACAGTCACTATCTGGAAAGGCAAAGGTGAAGTTGGTGAATGCGTCAATTACCGACCAATATGTTTATTGTGTCAGACGATGAAGATTTTTAACGTATTCTTGATCGTCGCATACGAAACATCGTACAAATTTCTACAAACCAATGAGACTTTGTCATAGCCCGTCTCCTGGTAGAAACATAGAGAGAAAAACAAACCTCTACACCTAGCCTTTTTGGACTTAGAAAAGACTTCTGACCGGATACCGCATAAGCTTATTGGAAAGCCCTGCGATCCCATGATGTTCCAGAAGCCTATGTCCGATGGACACAACTTTTCTATGACAAAGTCACCAGTGTGGTTCGCTGTCCGGTAGGGATCTCACCCTCATTTCCTATCAATGTTGGGGTTGTCACCTCATTTAATTATCGTATGTATGGATACAGTAACAGCTGACATCCAGACGCCATACTCGTGGACCATCTTATAGCCGGTGATGTGTTCCTTGCGGATCATTCTCGAAGGAATCTGAAAATACTCCTGCAAATTTGGAAAGACTGTTTAGGAGAATATGGCTTGCGCCTTAACATCACTAAAAACCGAATATGTGCAATGTGGCTTGCAGGCTGCTGGTAGTATTTGCATCGACGGGCAAGACCTAGTTAACGCCAACCAATTTAAATACCTTGCACCACTCATAACCTCAGACGGAAAGACATTACCAGACACCCGAGCACGAGTAAATGCTACATGACTGAAGTGACGTCATGTCACTGATGTGCTATGCGACAAGGAAATTCCCACCCGCCTGAAAAGAAGTCCATGGTCCATGGTCCGACCAGTAGCACTGTATGGGTCAGAATGTTGGCCTACAGCTAAGTAACATGAGCAGGTTCTACATGGTATGGGGATGAAAATGTTACGATGGTCACTGGGTATTACAAGACTGGACCATATCAGAAATGATGATATCCGAAGGTGATTTGGAGTGGCACCTATCCCAGAGAAGATGCGAGAAGCACGACTTAGATGGTATGGTCATGTCGTCCGAAGCCGTGCAGACTCAATGGTACATACAGCCCTCCAATTTGATCCCGGAGGTTCCAGATCCCCAGGTCGTCCCCAGAAGCGATGTCTCGACTGCATCAAGGAAGACTTGCGTCTTCTGGGCATCACTGAAGTTAACGTCCTTGATCGCAGGAAGTGGAGGATGGCATCTTTAAAAGCGGACCCTGCACCAATGCGGGAGTAAATGCTAGGAGAGTGTTGCTAGAATAAAAGATGACAGGGAAAACCGGAGTTCCCGGATAAAACCTGTCCCGCCTCCGCTTTGTTCAGCACAAAGCTCACATGAAGTGGCCGGAATTTGAAACCCGGAACCCAGCGGTGAGATGCTGGTGCACTGCCACCTGAGCCACGGAGGCTTCTTGTAAGGTATTATTACTAAGCATATCGCATACGATATAACAACATTAATTACACAAGAACTCACTGTTTTCATTCTTCTCGTGAAAGGGTATGCAGGCCTCTTAGACGGTGACGCCGTCTCCCAGAGTAGGAGATTTGTACTCGAGAAAGAGATTTGTAGCGAAGATGAGAGGATTCGCGGCCGTGGCCTATACTACGAACTGTCCCGGCATTCGCCTTGGTGAAGGAGAATGTAAAACCATTCCCAGGACAGCCGACGGTGGGCCCGTGCCCCTAACCGTCTCCCAAATACACAGAGGCGTAGAGCCACGGTAGAGCCGTGGCTACCCCTCCTCTCCTCGGTTGGTCGGTCAGAGTGCAGAGCTGCCGGAACACGACCAGCACTGGTCACTTGTAGGCTGAAGCCTTCTCTGTAATCGCCGCGCCTTCCCGAGAACAACATGGATAGACACATATTTACACAATTCAAAAATTAATGTCTAAGATCCTTAGATAGCCTACTCCACTGTGTCACGTGTTAGGTGCCCAAGATCCCTGAGTTTGCCGTGGTAAGTTCTCAAAGAACACTAGTGTACAATGTGAGCTATAATCTGTCTCCCACTACCACAATCACACGCGGGAAGTGCTAACTTCCTGCGGCTGGATAGTGCATTACCGCAAACACCCTGGCTAGTCCGAATATTCTCTTCAGCCTACTCCACGCCCTTCTGGTTAGATTGAATCAAGGAACCTTCACTTTTACACATGACATAGGCCTACCATGGAATTCTAAAGTAGACGTCGAATTCCAGTTTAGGGTCCACTGGTTCAAACCGTCAAAGTCTGTTAGTCTCTGAACTGTGCGTAGGGGTTTATTCATAGATTTGAGCCTACTGTTTTTTTTACAATATGCTTTACGTCGCACCGACACAGATAGGTCTAATGGCTACAATGGGATAGGAAAGGGCTAGGAGTGTGAAGTAATTAGCCGTGCCCTTAATTAAGGTACAGCCCCAGCATTTGCCTGCTGTGAAAATGGGAAACCACGGAAAACCATCTTCAGGGCTGCCGACAGTGGGGTTGGAACCCACTATCTTCCGGATGCAACAAGCTCACAGTTGCACGCCTGTCGCCCGGTGAGCCTAGTAGTCTGTAGGTTAATGATATCAGTATTGATTGGTAACTGGTGATTTCCTTGTATCCTTTGGTATTCTCTGACCAGAAAACTCTGAAACTGTGTGGGGGAGCGATATGACTGAGAACAGGAAGCCACTGAATTGGTGTTGACTTTATAGTTCCTGAAATTATTGTCAAGGTGGTGTTGTCTCAAAACTCACGAGTTTCAAAACTCACGAATTCCAGGAAGAGGGTTAGTAAGAAGAGGTTTCTCTACCTGGGCCAGTCTCAAAACTCACGAGCAGGGCCAGTTCTTTTTTGAAACATTTACAACTATATTTACTTCAAGATTTTAAGTTGCAAGGTAGAGAGTTCTGTTTTGGTTATTCTTGGCTGAAGTCTCCATTTAGAAAAGCTATTTCTAAGGGCAGTGAGATCTTCATTGAGGACATCTTCAGTACCTTCAAAAACGGTGTTCCTGTTAGCTATTGTCCAATCATCCGCATAACCATATTTTCAGGATGTTGTCTCCAGCATGTCGTCAATGTACGTATTGACAGGAGTGGGGCAAGCAAGGATCCAAGTGTTCAGTCACTACTGATCTGCATTTAGGGCAGTCGCCCAGGTGGCAGATTCCCTATCTGTTGTTTTCCTAGCCTTTTCTTAAATGATCACAAAGAAAATTAGAAAAATATTAACATCTCCCTTGGTGAGGTATTCCAATCCCTAACTCCCCATTCTTTAACTGCTTCGTTCTATTCATTGAATCGCCCATTATGACTCTGGATATTCTGTCGTTCACCATGTTGTTGACAAGGCAGGCTGTGGTTGTACAAGGAATCACACGAAGAAGTGTATATACGAGTCCCTCTTTAAGAATCTGACATTTATTCCGAAGTGACTTTACAGTAAGGAAAATATGTAATTAATCCACCTTGTTCGAAGTAAAAACACATTAAAGATACATGTCACTTTTCAAACTTCTCTATAGGACGATAATTTTGATGCTATTGATACTTATCATCAAGACCTCAGGAATACAGGATCTATCTTATAAACCCAGACCGAGCGCACGGTGTTCGTACTCTGCGCTACAGCAGCAGCCTCAGCCCACATTACGTCGCGCTCGCCCGCCCTGGTTTAAGCGTGTAATACAATCTTATATGAAATCTTACCTTATAAAAGATGCTGGAAGTGTCATCCTTCATAATGAGGGACTTCATAAACACAACATTAGGATTTTCTGCACACCCGTAGCGAGAGTTATGACTGTTCACGTGACCATTAAGATTGAACCTGGCCTCAGCCGAAAACAACACAAGCTGTGGGTCGAGTAAACGATCATTCAATGATGCAAGATACAACTCACAATATCTCACTTTTGCGGCTGGATCAGCAGGTTTTAAACAATGGGTCCGTGTAAACCTGTACGGTTTGATGTGTACCAGCTTTATAGCTCTGTGTGCAGAAGAAAACGAAACCCCTATTTGTTGTGCTAGTTTTGTGAGTGATTTATTTGGTGACCGTTGAAGATTCACACCAATATCATCTCTAGCTTTCTCTCTGTTAAAACTGTTCGTGTGCGCGCATGTTTTTTTATTGAGCACTGAGCCAATAGTTTCAAACTTATTTATAATAACGTCAATCTGTGCTCATGAAGATGGCACTTCATCAGGAAATTGCTGAACAAACGCATCGCGTACCCGTCAAGCCGACTCGAATTTAAACTAACTTTTACATGCGAAAATACGGTGTTGTAATGGTAACTGTCTCACCATGTTAACAGATGAGATTTAGACCGGCTATTGATGCTAGGTCGAGCCACGTGCACACTCCTTGCAAGGTCAAGAACTACACTATGCGCGCGTCTCCCGTACAGGTCTCGGAGAGTAGAAACGGCGCTGGACGTTCTGGATTTATAAGAGAATGTAGGTTTTTATTCTTCTATATGATTCTTTGATTATGCTCTATTTTACGTTCCTTCGTTCGTAATCTGTTTACCCTCCAGGGTCGGACTTAGCGAGGGATCCCACCTCTACCGCCCAAGGGCAGTGTCCTGGAGCTTCAGACTCTTGGTCGGGGGATACAACTGGGGAGTATGACCAGTACCTCGCCCAGGCGGCCTCACCTGCTATGCTGAACAGGGGCCTTGTGGAGGGATGGGAAGATTAGAAGGGATAGGCAAGGAAGAGGGAAGGAAGCGGCCGTGGCCTTAAGTTAGGTACCATCCCGGCATTCGCCTGGAGGAGAAGTGGGAAACCACGGAAAACCACTTCCAGGATGGCTGAGGTGGAAATCGAACCCACCTCTAGTCAGTTGACCTCCCGAGGCTGAGTGGACCCCGTTCCAGCCCTCGTACCACTTTTCAAATTTCGTGGCAGAGCCGGGAATTGAACCCGGGCCTCCGGGGGTGGCAGCTAATCACGCTAACCACTACACCACAGAAGCGGACTTCAATTCTTTCATATGGAATTTTAGTATGATGTTTTTCTAAAGTATTCTTTAAAATTTATATTTCCTTTCCTTAATGCTGAAGATGGCCCAATAGGTCCGAAACATGTACCTTTTCTTTTTACAAGTTGCTTTACGTCGCACCGACTCAGATAAGTCTTATGGTGACGATAACATAGCATAGGGCAAGGAATGAGAAGGAAGCGGCCGTAGCCTTAATTATGGTACAGTGCCTGGTGTGAAAATGGGAAACCATGGAAAACCATTTCCGGGCTGCCGACAGTGTGGTTCAAACCCACTACCTCCCGAATACAAGCTCATAGCTACGCGCTCCTAACTGCACAGCCATTTCGCTCGTTGAAACATGTACCTTTAATGTGTTTTTACTTAACACTTAATGTGTTGTCAAGGTGGACTAATTACAAGTATACTGGGAGCAATTTCATTAAGGAGAATTCGTTCTAAAAGCTTGTAGGAAACACTATAACACTGATATCTATCATGTTCGTAAGAAATTCTTAGTGTTGTTAGTGTGGTCCCTCGGTGTACGGGTAGCGTGTCTGTCTTTTACCAAAACGCCCCGGGTTCGTTTCTCGGCCAGGGCAGGGATTTTTACCTGGATCTGAGGGCTGGTTCGAGGTCCACTCAGCCTACGTGATTACAATTGAGGAACTATCTGACGGTGAGATGGCAGCCCCGGTCTAGAATGCCAAGAATAACGGCCGAGAGGATTCGTCATGCTGACTTCAAGGCACCTCATAATCTGCAGGCCTTCGGACTGAGCAGCGATTGTTTAGGAGTCCATAGCCCTTCGTGTCTGTTGAGTCATGGGGGTTTTGTTTTATTTGCTAGTGTGATTTCTTCTTTTTGGCTAGTCGCATAGCGTTGTCATAACATGCGTAAGGTTTTCGGAGACGCATGGATGAGAAAAGGCTATCATTGGGAAGGAAATGACCATAACCTTAATTAGGGTGACAGGAGTGAAAATCTTCAGGACCGCCGACGATAGGTTTCGAACTCGCTATGTTCCAAAAGGAAACTCACAGCTTCATGATCAGAATCGCTCAGCCAACATGCTTGGTGTGTAGTATTTAAATAGAAACGGTGAATTTTAAGACAATCGGAAGCAAATAAACCCGAAGCTAAGTGAATTAAACAGACGCAATGAAATTTCCACCTCAGCCTCGCCTTTCATAGAACCCAGAACCTTCTTAACTGGAGAGACAAGTGAACGACAGTGATTCATTTACACGAAAGGACAATCATACTTAATGCTATATGACGGAGTAACTCTTTAATAAAATCAGACGTTAATTTTAGGAAAATTATCAAGGAACCTTATTTATACATTTGAGTTTGCGGAGGGCGGTATCTTTGATGTAGTTAAGTTGTACGAACCGTTCTTTGATGTGCTCCTCATTGAGCTTGTCACCGAACGGTTTGCTCCATTTTCAGATCCTCTGAGAATATACGTGGCTGTGACGACGTCCTTGTACACTCCTCTTTTGGTTGAGAACCATTTTCTTTGAATGTAATTAAAGGAATATAAAAGAACTTTCCTAATTTTTTGCTGAGATGTTTTTTAACATTGAAACTGCTCTTCTGGTGAGTTCGTTTAGAGTGAGCTAGTCTGTGCCCGTATATGTCGGAAAAATAAACATTCTGATATGCAGAGGGAGTTTAATTCTTATAGCATTATATTTATGGTGAGATACAGTGTTCAGACTGTTCGGTGTATCCTAGTACGGGTTAGATAAATGTGGTATTTTCCAAGGCTAACTTAACCGTTTTCACGTTGTGTTACTTTTTTAATATTAATTCTTAATAGAAAAGGACCAAGAATAGAATCCTACGGTAAGCCTAAACCATCTAGATATGACGTTCATCGAAATGTAGAAGATTTTTTGCACTTTCGTAAAGGACTTAAGTTAAATATCATCTGTTATTAAAATGTGATTTTAATAAACCTACCGTTTATTCCTTTAATGCTGTGACTCCATACTTAAAAATAAAAAGAGAATTACAAATTCTGTATACTGGAAATTCTGTATACATGTACTGGAAATAAGTATATTTTTAATTTTGATTTAAGATGTTAATTAAGTCTTAGGCGCAAACAAATAGGTTCATAATTCCTTGTAATCTAATTTCTCATAAAATATCCGTTTACTCTATAAGCAGGATAATGCATTTCCAGTTACTGTAGGATAACGCAGGACTCATTTCCATTGTTCAGGTCTTAGGCTGATCACCATGGCTTAAGGATGTTTCTCGCGTGTTCTGGAAGCAGCCATCAACGGCTTAGCAGGAGACTAAAATGGAGTGATGTACCTATTCGGGCTGCCTATCTCGGGAGCAAATTACCGAGCATCATGGTGCTTCAGGGAAATCGAGGTTCCAGCCATATTACATCCACGTTTGCACCGAGCAGAAGAGTATTAGCATGGAGAAGAGAGGGTTTAAACTGTCTACGTAATGAACTCTCAACTGGCTTCCAATATTGTTTATCATACCTCATTAAAGGAAGAAATTTTTATCCTGTAAACTACCTATAAACTTTACTGCATTTTTCTCATATGAGTAGTACATTTTTGGGAACCACGTAAAGAGTACGAAGAACTCGTGATTGCCTTCTTCTTTGTCAGTAGTTTTTCTTTTTGCTATATGTTTTACATCTCACCGACACAGATAGGTCTTAGGGCGACAATGGGACAGGAAAGGCCTAGGAATAGGAAGGAAGTGGCCGTGGCCTTAATAAAGGTACAGCCCCAGCATTTGCCTGGTGTGAAAATGGGAAACCGCGGAAAACCATCTTCAGAGCTGCCAACAGTGGGATTCAAACCCACCATCTCCCGGATGCGGGCTCACAGCTGCGCGCTCCTAACCGCACGGCAAACTCGCCTGGTGTCAGTAATTTAACATTGCATTAAAACATATAGTTCGTGCGAGTTGCCTATATGGTATTCGGGAGATGATGGGTGCGAATCCTACTCTAAGCAATTCTGAAGATCGTTTTTCCGCGGTTGTACCATTCTCACACTACGCAATTGCTGAAGTTTAATGAAAGCTATGGTCTCTTCTTCGCCAATCCTAGCTCTTTCCTATCCCTTCGTCACCAAGAAACGTTTCTGAGTAGGGAAAACACCACGCTGAAGTACATACATTAGGAGGAAAACAATTAATATCGTCTACAAGGATATCTGAGACTGCAGAAGATCTGGAGAAGTTGCTGAACGGTATGAACAGAGTTGTGGGGAAGGAGTATAAAACGAAAATAAGTAAGTCCAAAACAAAAGTAATGGAGTGCAATCGAATGAAGTCAGGTGATGTAGGCAATATTAGATTAGGAAATGGTCTTAAAGGAAGTAGATGAATGTTGTTAGTTGGGTACAAAAATAACTAACGATGGCAGAAGTAAAGGAGCGATAACATGCAGACTATCACAAGAAAGGAAGGATTTTATTAACAAAAGAAATTTGCTCTCTTCGAACACTGATATAGGAATTAGACGGATTTTTTGAAGACGTTCGTCTGGAGCGTGGCATGGTATGGAAGTGAAACATGGATGATTACCAGCTCAGAAAGAAATAGAATAGAAGCATTTGGAATGTGGTGTTACAGAAGAATACTGAAGGTGAGATGGGTAGATCGAATCACAAATGAAGATATTCGAATTGGTGAGAGGAGATCAATTTGGCTAAATTTGACGAGAGTAAGGGATAGAATAATAGGACACCCCGATACCCTGGACTTGTTCATTTGGTTTTTGACGGAATTGTAGGCGGGAAGAACAGTAGGGGTAGACCAAGGTATGGATATGCCAAACAGATTAGAGCAGATGTAGGATGTAGTAGTTTCGTAGAAATGAAAAGTTTAGCGCACGATAGGGTGGCGTGGAGAGCTGCATCAAACCATTCTATGTACTGACTCAAAGAACAATAACAATAACAACAAAAACAAGGAAGCATGTCTGTGAAAACTGCTCTGGTGCATAGGGAGTGCGGGCCATAGTCGAGTATAGTTTAAAACCTGCGAGCACGTGAAGACCTATACTTTTATTGCCCCCTTTCGTTTGGTGTCTCCCTGGATTTTCTGGAAGGCAAAACTAGGACAAACGTACTCTGGCCGAACACCGAAGATACAAGAACGTCATCACCAGGTATTGTGTTGATGCTGAGTAGTCAGTTACAAGTCGTGAGCTGGGAGTTCAGTGTGTGGAGTTGTCAGGTGAGTTGATTGTGCAGATGCGAGCTTCCATTTGGGAGATAGTGGGTTCGAACCCCACTGTCAATAGCACTGTAGAAAGATTTACGTGGTTTCTCGTTTTCACACCAGACACATTTTGAGGCTGTACGTTAATTAAGGCCACGGCCGCTTCCTTCTCACTCCTAGCTCTTTCTCATCACATCGTCGTCACAAGACGCATCTGTGCCGTTGTGGCGTAAAGCAAATAGTAAAAAATAAATATAAAGATCCAGTTCAAGCTGTGTTTTTCTGTGTGTTTGTTATGACTTCGTGGGAAAAATGCTGAACAGAATCTTTTTCGGAACTCTGTATTTCATTTCAGAGATAACTGTGTTGTGCAGTAATTGGTCAGAGTGCTGATAGTAAAGGGTGAAGTCAGGAAACGTCACATTCTTGAGTTAGTATTAAGTGTATCTAAAAAATAAATAAAAAACCTTTTAAAAACTTGTGCTAAATATAACAGCTAATAACTTACGTTTAATGTCGTTCTTCCAAGAGAGGAATAATAACGGTGACATTCGCTATTATTACACGTTACAGGCTTGCCAACCTCGGAATTCCAAACTACCTAACCGTGTATTCAAAATGATGGATTTGTTACCTACGGTTTAGACAAGAGCAGCAAATTTCTCCAATAATAACCAGTTTTATAAATGTTTTTGTCAATGTCTGGAGTTATTATTGTTGTCGCGGGAGCAATGAGGGACCTAACAGAAAGTGATCGGATATATTGTGATTTGATTGTTTCTAAAGGACTAAGACAGCACATGACACAATGGCCAATTTTTAACAGAATCGTCCAAGGTTTTTGTTGACAGGGTAGATCATAGAAGATTATTGACTAAAATGAACGCTGCTGTAATAGATAATAAAGTGTCTGAATGGGTGGCTACATTCCTAGAAAATAGAACTCAGAAAATTCGAGTAGGTGAATTATTACCTGAACCTGTAATGATAAAAATGCCAGGTTTTGCAAGGCAGTGTTATTGGACCTTTGTCTTTTTTAAATACAAGGCCTATTACTGTGCGAAGTAAAAACAAATTGCTTTAGCGATTACAAGAATAAGAAATAAATTGACAATAGAGTCCACCTATTCAATACAATGGGCTATATCAAGTAAATAATATTACATCAGTTTTCGGACTAGTTTCAGCCACCTAGTGTCCATCTTCAGCCAAATAAAAATTAAACAAATTGTGTGATAACTAGAACATATCTATACCAGACAAAGACAAGGTTGCAGGAATAAAATGAAAATACATATAATAACAAATTATGGTTATGGTCTTCTTGTCATAATATGCTGTCCTTAAGTTGACTTACGACCTCAGGAAAGAAGTAAACCTGCAAATGAGAGCCAGAATTAGGAATGAATAAACATAAAAGCAAAGCAAAGAGCAAAGTCATATTCGTACAGGCCATGAAGGCCCTTGAAGGGGTGGAAGGTAAAGGCTTCCACTATCCGTAACCTCGGCACTTGATGGGGTAGAGTGGTTAGCTCTACGCTCGGTCGCCTTTGCCCCCAGGAATTAACCTGGTACTCATTTTTGGTGTAGGCTGAGTGAACCTCAGGGCCATATGCACCTCCGGAAGTGGAAGTCTCATTTCTTAAATTTTACGACTTCCTGACGGGGATTCGAACCCACGTCCTTCCGGGCGTACCGAGCAGGCCTGTACCGCCTCGGCCAGGCATCCCCTACGAATAAACATACAGAAAATAAATTAAAAGGGGGAAAATTTATTAATGAGACACACCTCTATAGTGAAATGTACAGTATATCCAATGTCTGATGTAGAACAAGCAATGACTTGCTGGAGGAAGCAGGCAGGCCTTGTAAACAAAGGAGTGGATAGGGAACAAGCACTGACTTGTGGTAGATTACAGTTCATTACGACTGAAGTTTACCATGTCATACTGCAATAATAAGATTTATTTAATCAATTGCTGAACCTGAATTTTACTTTTGTACTGTTAATCCCAAATAAACATGAAGTTTTGTCTACGCCTTACTCCCGTTTCTTGATATGGGGTTGAGGATGAGGTGAGATGAATGTTATTTGGAATTTTCCTTACGGCCGGATGCCCTTCCTGATGCCAATCACAGTTGAGAAGTTAGTGAAAACGAAATGAATGGTGATCAATGAAAATGGATAAGGAGGTGGAAGGAATCAGTTGTGGTCTATGTATTGGAACTTTTTCGGTATTTTCCTCGAATTGAAAATGGTGGTGATTATTGTTTCAAGAGGAAGTATAACTAGGTAACCATCCTCGATATAACACTGATCAGAGGTAAAAAAAAATGGAACGGATCCGACACTTCGAAAAATGAAGATATCGGCCAAAGAAGGACAAAGAAAGAGAGGGGTGTTGAAAATGGAAAACCACAGAACACCATTCTCCGGACACCCAACCGTGGTGTTCGAACCCACGCGTCTTCCGGGTGTAGAGCTTGTCTTCATAGCCGTAGCGTGTTAACAAGCGTGCTCACACCACTCCGTCCCGAAAATGAAGTATAAGGCGGAAACTGGAAGATGTACAGATGAAATTATATATTTTTTATTTACAGTAGTTATAACATCAGACGGTGGAATACCGTATAGCCCAGTCTTTAACAGGATTGACCTTTGTACCTGCAATTTAGTAACACAGACCGAGTTTCAAACCCCACACCCTCTGAGTGGTGCTGGCACTAACCCGTAATTAATGCAGAATTTCACTTGTCATCTGTTATGTTGATTTGTCCCTCGGTGTGATTGTTTTATGTTGGTTCATTGACATTAGTTAATCGCAATATTGATCAGCTTCCACACTGAGTGATGATTCAAATTGGTCCTTTGTTTGATTTGGTGAGTTGCATATCTCCTGCGGACCTACACAGCTATATCCGGCTTCGAATTCCACCATCATAAGGTGATTATGTTAGTGAATGAAGTAGAGAAACCTTTGTCTGCTCACCTTCTGATGGCATGACATTATCATTGCTGAGAAAAGTATTACCTGAATATTCCAAATCGAAATAGTGCATTTGGTTATTGTTTAACCTCCAGTTTCCAAGACAGCGGTTCCGTTTAGTGAAGTTTGGGGAAATTCAAAGGTGAAAATTCTGTGTTATTCGTATCCGGCAAGTTGAAGTACTAATGTGGGACAAAATTCCGGTACTTCAATGATCTCTGCACAGATCTCAGCACATTTTTGTAGTAAGGATATAAAGGAGAGGCCATGTAAGTCTCTGGTAAAACCCCAATTAGAGTATGGTTCCAATGTAAGGGACCCTGACCAGGATTACTTGATTCGAGAACTGAAAAGAATCCCAATAAAAGTAGCTCGATTTGTTCTGGATGACTTCCGACAAAGAGAAGCGTTACGAAAATGTTGCGAAGTTTGGGCTGAGAAGACTTGGGAGAAAGGAGACGAGCTGCTCGAATATGTGGTATGTTCCGAGCTATCAGTGGAGAGACGGTGTGGAATGACATTAGTAGATGAACAAGTTTGTATGATGTTTTTAAATGTAGGAAATATCAAAATATGAAAGTAAAGTTGGAACTCAAGAGGACAAATTGGGGCAAATATTCCTTTATTTGTGGGGGAGTTAGGGATTTGAATAATTTACCAAGGGAGATGTAAGCAGACCCGGCCAACAGTTGGAAACTGCAGATGATGATGATGACCAAGGGAGATGTTCAATAAATTTCCTAATTATTTGCAATTATTTCAGAAAATACTAGGTAAACAACAGATAGAAAATCTGCCACGTGGGAAACTTAAGTGCTTTAAGTGCAGATCAGTGGTGATTGTGATTGATTGATGAACTCGTTGGAATGGGTGGCGAAGAACTAATATGCATTATACTATTATTGAGGGAAATTACATTGAATGACATGTTAAGTGATGTAAATGAAGCATTGCAAAATGAAAATAAATACAGGTAAAAAAAAGTTGGTTATAGATTTAAAGCAGTAATGAGTGAAGTACGTGATATAACGTGAGAAAATAGCACTATTATCGGCCTTCGTGTATCTGGGAAGCTGGATAAGGGAGGACATGCAGTGTGGACAAGAAATCAGAGTCAGGATAGCAATGGCTAGAGAAGCATTGAACAGGAAGAAGAGCCTGCTTTTCGGTAGCCTGTATAAGGAACTGTGGAAATGTCTAGCGAATTGTTTTGTATGGAGTGTTGCCTTGTTACCGGGATGATGAGGAAAAATGATAAAAGAGTAATTGAAGCGTTTGAGATGAGAATGCGGTGAAATATAACTTACATATCAACTGGATCATTTTTTTCCTTTATTTACAATTGGCTTTACATCGCACCAACACAGACAGGTCTTGTGGCTACGATGGGATAGGAAAGCCCTTGGAGCGGGAAGGAAGCGGCCGTGGTCTTGGTTAAGGTACAGCCCCAGCATTTGTGGAAATGGGAAACCATGGAAGACCATCTTCAGGGCCACCGACAGTGGGATTCTAACCATCTCCCGACTGCAAGCTGATACCTACGTACCCCAAACCACTCGGTACCAATAGGTATTAAAGAGATTTTGAGAGGAAATAAAAATGCTACGGTTCGTGAAGAATAGAAAAAGACACAATTTAAGAAGGGAAAGTTTGTTAGTGGAGGTACCGGGAAAGAGTGTCAGAGGGAGAAAAATTTACCAGATGTTAGACGATATAAGTAGGTCGGACGTTTATGAAAGAATGAGGAGAAAGGCGAAATATAGAGAAGAAGGGAGGGCGATCAAGTGGGTGCCTACAGAACACTAAATGACGATTATTGAGTGATTCATGCAATAACATAATATGTACTTTATGATCGTAAACCTTCCTGCAGTATTTATGGGTTGAGGCAAAATGTACCCCAAAATATCTGGTAAGTTGCTGTGTAAAATTTCATATCATTATAATAAAAGAAATGTTTGGGTGAAATCAGTAAAATGTATTCGTTAATATGTAAATGGAACCTTCACACGTTGTCACGTTTTTGAAGGCTTTAGTGAGTCTAAACCGTTTACAATAGTAAGCAAAAATTTAGTAATGGTTCCTCTGGCTCACATCATCAAGCCGATCACGGTTATTGATTCAAGATGACCGGGCGAGTTGGCCGTGCGTTTAGGGCCGCGCAGCTGTAAGCTTGCATCCGGAAGATAGTGGGTTCGAACCACACTGTCGGCAGCCCTGAAGATGGTTTTCTATGGTTTCCCATTTTCTCACCGGGGAATTGTTGGGGATGAACCTTAGTTAAGGCCACGGACGCTCCCTTCCCGCTCCTGGGCCTTCCCTATCCCATCGTCGTCATAAGACCTATCTGTGTGAGTCGACGTAAAACATACCGTTTCCTATGAATCAAATCAACTTTGAATTGGCATGCGATAGTTTCTAATAAAATATACACTGTTGAAGGTTATCTCCGCATTGACTACGCGTGTAGTTATTCTTGTCTTCCTTATCTCTACATTCTACTGTTAAATTTCTATTCTTCTCTTTAAATTCATAGGTTTTAAGTTACTTGAAAATTAAACATTATATTGTTCTTCTCCGAATATTTTGCATATTCTGTCATGTCTATCTCGCACTATCTCTTCTTAAACTATATATTCATATCATTTATACCGTATATCATTTGGCGAGATGTATATCATACTATCATTCGTAATTTATTTATGAACCTTGATCTTTCTGCTACCTTTTCTGTGTGGCTCATTCTAACAAATTCACTGATGACTTTGAAGACATACAACATTTTTTAGTAATATATACTTTGTTCTTGTGGTAGCCTCCTCATGGTGGGAAGTTGAATTTCTTTGTAACTATTTGTATTACTTTGTATTATGCACCACTGTAAACGTAATTTGTTGTAGTGAATATATAATTATTTTGAATTGTGCTGCCAAGTTTCTGTCGTTTGGAATACTTAAATCTACGTTGTATAGTTCATTGCATTCTTCACTTTAAGTTTTACATACAGTTTATATTTATTAGAATTTTTTTTTTTTGCTAGAGGCTTTACGTCGCACCGACACAGATAGGCCTTATGGCGACGATGGGATAGGAAAGGCCTAGGAGTTGGAAGGAAGCGGCCGTGGCCTTAATTAAGGTACAGCCCCAGCATTTTCCTGGTGTGAAAATGGGAAACCACGGAAAACCATCTTCAGGGCTGCCGATAGTGGGATTCGAACCTACTATCTCCCGGATGCAAGCTCACAGCCGCGCGCCTCTACGCGCACGGCCAACTCGCCCGGTTTATTAGAATTTAATTAGATTATTATGTAAGGTATAGTTTTAAGATTTAGACGTGAAATTCTTATTTGTATATTGTAAACAATGTAACTGGGCGAAAGCCTGTTATGTTAATAAATAAATAAATAAATAAATAAATAAATAAATAAATAAATAAATAAATAAATAAATAAATAAATAAATAAATAAACACTCTGTCATTTTAAAGCAGAAGCTCCTTACCATTCACTACACTACATGATAACCCCCGATGTTATTATTATTATTATTATTATTATTATTATTATTATTATTATTATTATTATTATTTGCGTATGGACCCAATGGATCACGCAAAGCTCTAACGATTCTGTTTTCTGAGTTGCCAAACAGCTCTCATCCTTTCTCCGTGGATCCTTTTTTGTTCTTCTGTCCACTTTGCTCCAGTCTTCTTTTTCACTTCGTTCTCTGGTTGCACTTTCCATCCATTAATTTTTTTCCTATAAAGGTTTCTGTCCGCGGTGTCATTTGGGTTTATCTGGGCTTTTTCCAGATCCTTCTTCACTTCTAGTACCCATGGAATATATTTTAGATTTTCTATGTAAGTGAGAATATTGTGTGTCAGTCTACATGCCGGCAATCTGTGGACGTGCCCATAGAATTTTAGACGTCTTTTGCGGATGTCTGCTGCAATGTTGGAATGCTCTTCTGTCTCTTTGCGTGACCTCAGTCTATATCCATCTTCTGTTTTTCGGGGGCCGAGAATTTTCCTCAGGATTCTTCTTTCTTCTTTTAAAATGTTTTCTAGGTCACCTTTCCCGTTTAGTGTAAGGGTCTCGCTGGCATATAAGACTTCGGGCTTTATTACTGTATTATTATTATTATTATTATTATTATTATTATTATTATTATTATTATTATTATTATTATTATTATTACGGAGTTATCCGTGGTAGTTAGAGGTGAAAGAAGGTGCTGGGATGAATAGGTCTCAATCTACGAAATTAATGTTATTTTAAAATTTAACAAGGTTATATTTTCTTTTCAAGATCAAGAAATAACAAATATAACAGGTACTCAGTAGCCTAACAACAAATCGAGAATGTACAATTACAGTTTTACAGGATTTGGGCTCCGAGAGCCAGACACACAATTCTTGAGCAGTAAGCCCAACTTTACCCGTATACAAGATTCAACAAAGGGGCAGAAAACCCCAATCATGCCTAGGAGCACTTGCTCCCCTTTACACGGTAAAGCCTCCTCGAGGCATATAGAAACCAAATTTTAAGAAAGAGCAACTCGCTCTCAAAGTTCAAGCCTATCAAAGGCCACACCAAACTCTACTTTCAAGCTGTCCTCCAAGTACATTAAAACAGGGGTAAAAATACCCAACCTACTGAGGCCTATTAAGTAAAGAAACAGGTCAATTACATGGCCTCCAAAATACCAACTTGAGAGGAGGCGAAACTGCACTCCTAATACATTTTATTAAAACCTAATTTGGCCCTAGGCCGCTTATGCAAGGGCTAATCCCATTCTACGGAGGTGACACGATAGAAAACTTTATGACATTACGAGTAGAAGGGAAACTTATGAAAACGTAGTCACCTCAAAACAAAATGAATGGGAGCTCGAGAGGGTTAGGCACTCTCTATCCCAATTTGTAGATTAAAAAGACAGAATTTATAGCAAGAGTCTTTTACATTTTAGAGGAAGGTTACATGGTAAAAGGTATCGAACCTGCCCCGAGAGTTAAACTGCTGAGCTAGCAAGAAAAGAAGTTATTAAAAGGCCATTACCTTATTGATGAACCGCTGCCCGAAGAAAGAGGCGCTACCCGCCCCCTGCTACATAATTTACACACTGATAGATGTTACTGAAGTGGCGCAGAGACCCGAAAATCAGCAGTTTATATACCCTCGCGGAACATTCGAGACCTTTCATGAATGATAACACCCGCCCACAAGCATTTTATTGGACGGCCAAAAGATTACATGTCAAAACTGAAGAAGAAAAGCAGGATTGGTGGGAAATTAATTACAAAATTACTCATTGGTCGAATTCAAAACTGGCAGAAAGTGAAGGGTTATACAGCCAACCTAAACAATGACTGAAAGAAATTTAGCAAAGAACAAACTTATGAACACAAAATTTCTCCAAAAACACAGTTCTTTCACTTCGCACTAGGGTGCATAATTGTAGTCCTTCAGTAGTGCCATCTAGAAGAGAATGTTCACACTTCTTACTACAGGCAAAACAAAAATACATCGAAAACGACACAGTTCAGAACACTTCAAAATTTACAAGTAGGGACATCTTCTGAGAAACTTGAGAAATAACACTGTAGTTAAAGTTCAGGTATCCTCCAGTAGAGGAGTTCCAACTGGCGCAATGTTTGAATTAGCGGAGCGGGGGTGTACCGCCTGGTACAGACCTCCCCCCCCCCCCCAAAAGTCCCTCCAAGGGGTAACACAGAAGAACATAAACTTTTGTTTTAAAATAAGGTCCAAGTTATGATGTTGATATAGAAGTTAATTGCAGAAGTATTTACAACCAAATTTTCTTAAATGATGGGATCCAGTTTCAAAATTCTTTGTAGTTACTTTTGATGTAATGTCTTTATGCTTGTAGAAGTCAATTCAGAAGGAAAAACTTTTAATACTTGAAAGTGAAGAAAAATTTTCTAAGTCCACCAAATATTGCAGTTGAATTCAAAAATGTAGTAATTGTTGATATTAAATGTCCATGTGGCTGATTAAGTACATTCAATGTTGATTAAGCTTGACGGCCAGACCAGCCGCCGCTGCTTGTGTCCAGAGGAGGCCGCTCGGACCTCTCGAGTACCCTGAGATACCGCTCGCCCGCACTATGAGAGGAGCCGTGGAGTTGAAGCACGCCGCGCCCGCGGCGAACATACAGGTCGCGGGCAAGTTGCAGGTTGTGCGCCGCACATCAGCCTTGGCCGGGAGGAGGGCTCCGGCTCGCCGTACACTGGTTGGCCTCACTGAAGAGGGGCGTGCTCATACCCCACCTCAGTGGCGGTACGGCGCCGCGCTGCTGCGGGGGCACTGAAACATTAAGATCTCGGCGGCAGAATTTGTTGAACCATAATTCTTTAGGGCACAGGCTTTGTGGTGAGGTGGAGGGGCCAGCGGCGTGGAGATATTTATTTCATTTAAATAGCCACTGTGTGTTGTTGAGCAGGAGACGGGAGCGTAGTAATGGCCATGGTAAGGACAGGATGGCAGTTGAACTGGTCGGGGAAGGTTTTACAATAAATGCTTATCTACAAAGAACTTGATTCCAAGGGCAGAAGGCATCAAAATGCAATCCAAAAAAATATAACCTTCCGAATTCTTTCAAAAAGGTTAAATCAAATATAAAATCAGCTACGTTAGCGCTGAAGCTACACAGGTTTCACCTGCGACAAGTGAACCCAAAATATCCTCTCGGTGGCTGGATAGCTTAGCAATAAGGAAACGGGTGTAAGGAAATCGAGAATAATACACGGCCCATGAAATCTGGGGGCAAGCTTGCCCGCGGGAACAAAATTTTTGACCATCACCTGGTCACCTACCTTCAAATTGGTGGGTCTCCGTCCACGATCATATCTTTCCCTAACCTTTTCATGAGACACTTTAAGATTGGCTTTAGCCTTCTTCCAAAGATCTTTAATATTATCAGGATCTATTGTCTCAGGTAGAATGTCAATCAGAGACCAAAGTTTAGAGAGCGGCGTGTTTGGAACAAATTTGAACATCAACGAAGCTGGAGTAAACTTATGAGATTCGTGCACCTCCGAATTCAACGCAAAAGCTAACCAATGCAGGGACGTGTCCCACCTAGAATGATCTTCATGATGATAGGCAATCAACGCGGACCTCAGATTACGATTAACCCGTTCAGCCAGAGATGGTTGAGGATAATAAGCAGAAGTTGTCACATGAGAGATGGACAGGTCAAAACAGAATTTACGAAATAGATTAGATGTGAAAGCATTGTCAGACACAATATATTGACACGGACCAAAAGAAGCAAAGATAGAATTTAAACAAGTAATGGTGGACTGAGCGGTAGCCAGCATAGTCGGGAATAACCAAGAAAATCTTGTAAAACCATCTACACATACAAGGATGAACTTGTTGGCATTCCCCTTTGACTGGGGGAAGGGTCCTACGTAATCGATGTAGAGACGTTCCATGGGGCGCGACGCTTGATGAGAAGACAAAAGGCCTACTTTGGTGGACATGGTTGGATTACTAAGCAAACAATATTTACAAGCTTTAACTAGTTCACGAATTTCACCGTCCATACCCTTCCAGATAAACATTTCACGGATCTTTTCCCGGGTTTTGAAGATGCCTAAATGCCCCCCTAATGGGGTCTCATGATAGTACTTGAAGATCATTGGCACCAGTACAGCTGGAACTACAACTTTCATTTTTTGATCATGCCTCGACGGGCAACATAAAACACCATTCCTCAATACATAAGGGACAACATGTTCCCCAGAAGAAAGGGTTTCCATGATCGGAGCCAGCGTTGGATCTTCACGTTGATATTTCTCAATATCCCTAAAGAGCATGGGAGCATCAGTTAAGATGGCATTAACCTCAGATAGTATGGACTTGGGAGGTGATGAACTATCGACCGATTCGTGGGTCGCGACGTCATTGGAAAACATACGGCTGAGTCTGTCTGCGACAACATTTTCAGTACCTCTGATATGCCTAACGTCAAATTGGAAGGCAGAAATTCGGATGGCCGAACGGGCTATACGACCAGTACGACGCGGTCTACCTAAGACCCAGCTTAAGGCTTGATTATCGGTCTCCAGGTCGAATTTGACATGTTCCAGATAGAGACGGAACTTTTCTAAGGCAAATACGACTGCCAAACCTTCGAGCTCATAGATGGAATACTTGGCTTCTTGAGCCGATAGAGTCCTAGATGCATAGGCGATGGGTCGCCTCCCTAGTTCAGTCTCTTGAAGGACTGCAGCTAACGCCGACGACGACGCGTCGGTTTGGACGATGAATTTCTTCGGGAAATCTGGCATAGCAAGGACAGGGGCATTACAGAGAGCTAATTTCAGGTCTTCAAAAGCGGCTTGTTGCGAAGGCCCGCACTCGAATTTTATGCCTTTCCTACGAAGAAGGTTCAAGGGCGCCGCCCTATTAGCGAAGTTAGGAATAAATTTCCTGAAGAAATTCACCATACCAATGAACCTGGCAATAGCTTTGATGTCCTTGGGAGGCTTGAAATCACGGATGGCCTGTGTTCTAGAGTGATCGACTGCGACACCATCGGGCGAGACAATATGCCCTAGGAATGACATAGAGGGTTTAGCGAAGGCGACCTTGGACAATATCACAGTTAACCCAGCCTTACGAAGGCGATTGAGAACTTCCTTTAGATGATCTAGATGTTCTTCAAAAGTCTCCGAAAATACGACGACATCATCAAGATAGTGGTACTAGTACTCAAATTTGATGCCGGAGAAGACCCTATCTAGTAGCCTCGTAAGCACAGCTGCTCCCGTGGGGAGCCCGAAAGGCACGCGGTTGTATTCATACAAATTCCAATCCGTGGCAAACGCTGTAAGATGTTTAGATTCTTCAGTTAGAGGAATTTGATTATAGGCCTGATTCAGGTCCAAGATGGTAAAGAATTTAGCTTTACGAAACCATGAAAAACAGGAATGAAGGTCAGGAAGGGGCACGGTTGTAACACCACCTTCCGATTGAGAGCCCTATAATCAATGACAGGCCTGAAGCCACCTTGGGGTTTCGGGACTAGAAAAATAGGCGAAGAATACGCCGACTTAGAGGGCCTAATAATACCATCCTTTAACATTTGATCGATGATTTCTTTCAATGCCTTCATTTTAGGTGGAGATAGCCTATAAGGTGGAAAACGGACAGGAATCGAATCCGTGACCTCAATTTTGTATTCGATCAGGTCAGTAACACCATGAGTATCAGAGAACACCTCTGGAAACGACTGACACAACTTACGAATACTATCAGCCTGCTCCTCAGGTAGATGTCTAAGATCTAACAACATCTCATCCTGGGTAGGCGAAATAGATGAACATGATACAGAATTACACTTTAACAAGGGGATTTTACAATTGGACGCAAATTTGAATGTGCACGACTTACTCTGAAGATCGAGCACAAGACCAGTGTGAGAAATAAAGTCAGCTCCCAATATGATGGGGCAAGACAGGTGCTTAGCCACAAACAATTTGATTTTCCATGTAAATTTAAAAATACGAATTTTGACATTTACAGAACCTAGAATTTCCAATGGAGATGAATTAGCCGAAAGATATTGAACAGGAGATGAGTCATAGTCATGTAGTTTACAAAGAGATTTCAATTTAGAATACCATTCAGCCGAAATAATCGAACAAACACTGCCGGAATCTAAAAGAGCAGTTATAGGCTCATTATTTAACTTTATTTTGATAAAAGGCACAGGTGCGGGGGGAGGGCCTTCAAAGGATAAATTTGAAGACAGAGTTTTCCCTGAAATTTCGACATGATTGCTTGGGGCTGAGCCTCGAGAAGAAGGGTTCGCCGACTCAGCCGAAGCCCCTAGTCACTTATGATTGTTGGTGGAGGTTGCACCCGAAGCTGAGCAGGAGGGGGTGCTGTTAGCATTAGGGCAGTTCTTGGCAATATGGGAGAACGCGCCGCATTTAAAACAACCTTGGGATAAACTCGCTCCATTATTTGTCCTACTAGATTTGATTAATGGACATTTATTGCGAAGATGGTCAGGCGACCCGCAAGCGTAACATTTACGGGGTGTGATGGGTCGGCGGGGTGGGGGCCGAAAACTACTAGAGGATGGAGGGGTTCTTTCGCGACACGCAAGGTATCGGCGTATCTAACTCCTTCGGCTGAGACGGCCATAGCCTCAAGCTCGGCGAAGGTTTGCGGACGCGACGCAAAACACAAATATGATCTGTAAGGTGGTGAAATGCCTTCTACAATAGCCTGAACAATTTGATCTTCAGGAAAATGAAGAGCAAACACCCTAGTATAAAATTTGATGTTCTGGATGAAGTCGGCAAGACTTTCGTCCAGACGCTGTACCCGATAGTAGTGCTTTTGAATAAGTGATGATCTAGCTCGAGCCGGAATGAAGTTTGCGAGAAGGTGTGCGTGAAAGTCTGCAATAGATGATTGTTCAGCAATTGCACTGACTATTTTGTCTGAGAGAACACCAATTGCATAGGGATAAATGATCTGCAAAATCTGACATGGAGAAGGAGAAAAAACAAGGGCATGATCCTGAAATTCAACTAAAAACCTTAAGAATGAAATAACTTCACTGGTAGAGTTAACCGAGAACTTAGAAATACCTCTGAGCAACATTGCTAATGGATGAGGAAAGCTATTGAACCCGAGTGACATAGTAGGTAAAGGTTTAAGTGGCAAAGAAGCTAATCCAGAACGTACATTATTCAACGAGGTACGACGCTCAGATTCATGGTCTAATGGGGCAGAGATTTGTTGAGCACCAACAGCTTTCATACTTCCTTCTCCTTTGGAAGACTCTTCCTCTTGAACTACGTTTACCGTAGTGGGTTGATCAGTTTTGGGAGGAACTTCCCCGGTTAACAATTGGGTAACCTTACTGGACAATTCAGAAAGATTTTCAAGAACCACACTAGCTTCCTTCCTCTGAACGTCATTCAACTTCAGAGACAACAGATCGTTAACTCTACTAGAAAAATGAAATAACCTGGTTTGCACACGTTTAATTTGATTAGGAGAAGGATCATTTTCTTCAAAAAAACTAACTACAGATGCTAGCTCAGTAGTATTGTCAGTGATCGTGGAAAGAGAGTCGTCAATTTCTTTCTCTCCCAAAGTGGGGATGGGAATGGGCAAATCAAGGGACTCTCTAAGCTTATTTGTGTCTACCGCAACCGTGCATCCAGATTGCACATTTCTAATTGTTAATTCATAGATTAACTCCTCCTTGCGCAAATAGTTGAGATGGAGAACATCGCGAGGGCCGGGCATGATGACAAAGCAATTTTGAAAAGAAAAAAACGGAAAAATCAAAAAATTCCAGCAACTGAGAAAATTGTTAGAGTTCGAAAAGAAAGCAATGTTTAGCTGACAAAAGGGGCTAAATTGAGACCCATTCAACCACGCTCTGCTACCACTTGTTACGGTGTTATCCGTGGTAGTTAGAGGTGAAAGAAGGTGCTGGGATGAATAGGTCTCAATCTACGAAATTAAAGTTAATTTAAAATTTAACAAGGTTATATTTTCTTTTCAAGATCAAGAAATAACAAATATAACAGGCACTCAGTAGCCTAACAACAAATCGAGAATGTACAATTACAGTTTTACAGGATTTGGGCTCCGAGAGCCAGACACACACTTCTTGAGCAGTAAGCCCAACTTTACCCGTATACAAGATTCAACAAAGGGGCAGAAAACCCCAATCATGCCTAGGAGTACTTGCTCCCCTTTACACGGTAAAGCCCCATCGAGGCATATAGGAACCATATTTTAAGAAAGAGCAACTCGCTCTCAAAGTTCAAGCCTATCAAAGGCCACACCAAACTCTACTTTCAAGCTGTCCTCCAAGTACATTAAAACAGGGGTAAAAATACCCAACCTACTGAGGCCTATTAAGTAAAGAAACAGGTCAATTACATGGCCTCCAAAATACCAACTTGAGAGGAGGCGAAACTGCACTCCTAATACATTTTATTAAAACCTAATTTGGCCCTAGGCCGCTTATGCAAGGGCTAATCCCATTCTACGGAGGTGACACGATAGAAAACTTTATGACATTACGAGTAGAAGGGAAACTGTTATGAAAACGTAGTCACCTCGAAACAAAATGAGTGGGAGCTCGAGAGGGTTAGGCACTCTCTATCCCAATTTGTAGATTAAAAAGACAGAATTTATAGCAAGAGTCTTTTACATTTTAGAGGAAGGTTACACGGTAAAAGGTATCGAACCTGCCCCGAGAGTTAAACTGCTGAGCTAGCAAGAAAAGAAGTTATTAAAAGGCCATTACCTTATTGATGAACCGCTGCCCGAAGAAAGAGGCGCTACCCGCCCCCTGCTACATAATTTACACACTGATAGATGTTACTGAAGTGGCGCAGAGACCCGAAAATCAGCAGTTTATATACCCTCGCGGAACATTCGAGACCTTTCATGAATGATAACACCCGCCCACAAGCATTTTATTGGACGGCCAAAAGATTACATGTCAAAACTGAAGAAGAAAACCAGGATTGGTGGGAAATTAATTACAAAAATTACTCATTGGTCGAATTCAAAACTGGCGGAAAGTGAAGGGTTATACAGCCAACCTAAACAATGACTGAAAGAAATTTAACAAAGAACAAACTTATGAACACAAAATTTCTCCAAAAGCACAGTTCTTTCACTTCGCACTAGGGTGCATAATTGTAGTCCTTCAGTAGTGCCATCTAGAAGAGAATGTTCACACTTCTTACTACAAGCAAAACACAAATACATCGAAAACGACACAGTTCAGAACACTTCAAAATTTACAAGTAGGGACATCTTCTGAGAAACTTGAGAATTAACACTGTAGTTAAAGTTCAGGTATCCTCCAGTAGAGGAGTTCCAACTGGCGCAATGTTTGAATTAGCGGAGCGGGGGTGTACCGCCTGGTACAATTATTATTATTATTATTATTATTATTATTATTATTATTATTATTATTATTATTATTATTATTATTATTATTATTATATCCCGCTCCATGGCTAAGTGGTTAGTGTGCTGGCCTTTGATCACAGAGGTCCCGGGTTCGATTTACAACAGGGTCGGGAATTTTAACCATAATTTCATCCTCATCACGACGCACAGGTCGCCTACGGATGTCAAATCAAAAGACCTGCACCTGACGAGTCGAACATGTCCTCGGACACTCCCGGCACTAAAAGCCATTATTATTATTATTATTATTATTATTGTTATTATTATTATTATTATTATTATTATTATTATTATTATTATTATTATTATTATTGGCCTTTATTCGTAGTGGCGACGTTAGGACTCACGGTCCCCTCTTACTCTTAACCACACTTCTTTAACAGTAGATAAGTGAAAAATAATCTTAGAAATTACAGTTACAAACTAGAAGTAACATGACTCAAACCAAACCAAACCCCGTGGCCAACAGCCCCGAAGGGGCATGGCCTACAAAGTGACCGCTGCTTAGCCCGAAGGCCTGCAGATTACGAGGTGTCGTGTGGTCAGCACGACGGTTCCTCTCAGCCATTATTCTTGGCTTTTTAGACCGGGGCCGCTATCTCACAGTCAGATAGCTCCTCAATTGTAATCACGTAGGTTGAGTTTACCTCGAACTAGCCTTCAGATACAGGTAAAACTCCCTGACCTGGCCGGGCACCGAACCTGCGGCCTCCGGGTAAGAGGCAGGCGCTACCCCTACACCGCACGTCGTGTACTCCGAACATAAAATAAGCATATCAAATATTCTTAATTTTCGTAAATATTCTTAAATATTAAATATTCTTAAAAACTAGGGTTACAAAATAGAGGTAACATGACAAGTTCTCGGATCCATTTATCTTCTACAGTGTATTACTTGAATTCGGGGTAACACTTCCCTTTGTGCTCGTTCTTGCCCCAGTTCTCGTCGCTAATTGCAGAAAGGAAACTTGTCCACCTTTGATGTAGAATATGTCTTTTGTTCCGTTAGCGTGTACTGTCTTCAGCGTAAATTCGAGCCTAACGCTTAAGAATAAATCAGGCCTTACAACTTTAGGACTGTAAATTATATCTACAAATTGAATAGACGGTTCGAAAGGAGAATGATGGAAATATAGTATAATCAAAAATATGGCTTTCGATTGACATAGGTAAATAACATTCAGGAAACTCAATCGGCAAAAATGACCAGTGTTTCGTCCCAGTGCTCCAGGGGCTCATCAATTGGATACCACATCTTCCCAAGACGCTGACCGGCTAGCACGCCAGTAGGGACACCACTGCTCGCTCACTCGGAAGCTTTCATTCCCCATCCTGAAGGGGTGGGGCGGGCCACCTAGAGGGTGTCGCCCTCTCCCTGGCAAGGGGATTGGACGGGGTTGTTTTGGACTGCAGGAAGAGGGAAATGGGGAAAAAGGATTAGTGGTTTTGAGGATATGTTGAAGTACAGGATTGTCTTGAGGCGAGTGTAGGATTACTCTTTATTATATAGTGCGGGCCTAGCGGGGACGGTTTTTATGTTTATGATTTATTTTGGTTTCACTTTTGACGTTTGTTGCACGGGTAATATAGGGCATCGAGACATTCTGTGAGCGTTTTTCTTTTCTTTTTCTTTTTCCCGTTTTTTAATACAGACATTATGGATAGCTGCGATACAACAACCTTCATGGGTAACACAAATTGATAAACAAACACAAGTTGATTAACACCTTAAATATATATTACAAAGTTTGGAACAGGAGAGAGAAAAAGTAAATAAATTAAGCGTACATAGATAGTATTCCTACCAGATCATCATCCACCTCAGTACCGAGCATTCCCATTCACCGCTCAACTGGTTACAGTAGTTCATTTGTAGTCACCGCCAGTCGAATTTCGAATTTCCTACCTACTGAAATTAGGAGCGTGTCAAACCACCTCCGCTTTAAGAAACTCTGTCAAAGCTGGTTACTAAATAATAATTATTCATAAATACGTAGGATTAGATCATGGCCAAGTTATTAGGTTAATTAAAACATTTAAGTGATACCTTAAGATATTAAATTGTAGATAACTTATTTAGTGTATATTTAACTCTTCATGTAGGTGTATGTATGGTTGGACAGAATAGCAGGCTTCATAGCCTGAGTCCCGCCTTATAAAACAAGACAATAAATGAATAAATAAATAAATAAATAAATAAATAAATAAATAAATAAATAAATAAATAAATAAATAAATAAATAAAATATTTATTGTTCCTTATCAGAGCCTAATACAAAATATAAGTGAATTAAAAAAGATGTAACACGTACACCCCAGGTTAAAGTACGTAAACTTTACAGTAGAAGACAGAATTGAATTATTTACATACGGTCTGTATTGGATATACTGTATATATAAATTGAGGGACTATCTATTAATTATCAGTACATTAAGTATAAACTGGTATAAAAAAATGAGGGAAGATAGGTACAAATTAGCTACTGTGCGAAAAAGTGGGGGGGGGGGTAAACAACGAAGATGAGAAATTTCCCCTAAACAGTATCCACATGCTGTCCGGGTGGAGGGGTCGGGTGAATGGATTTGAGGATATGGAGTGGGGTGCGGATAAAGAGAGGGGTCTTGAGAGGGGTTGGCAGAAGAAGGGAGAGCTATTTTGATACACCGGATTTCGTGAAGTCTCAGAAGTTCAGAAATATTGGGTGTGAACACACAGCTTGGATGGTTACCTATCTTGCTTTTGGCTTGAGCAATTGTTCTGTAAGTTTGGTTCATGGACCTCTAAGGGCCTCAAAGCTCTTTCTCGGGGTATAGGAACGAATATTCTCGATCGAGCAAAAATTTTCTTCTTTCAGAAGGACTTTTGTATGACGATATAATTTATACACAACTTGAATTATTACCGTCAGCCCTTATAAGTCATTAATTAGTATTAATAATCTCAATATCTTATTATAAGTTTTGTGGTTTAGTGGATCGTTTGCTTTGCGACATCATAATACTGATAAAAATAAACTTGGTGAAATGTATAAGTTGTTGGGATGTGTACCTTCTAGTTCCTATATACCAGGTGGCTCTCGAACGCCGTAGTTTCTACTTACAAATGTGCCGCATACACAAATGATAAATGGGATGTCTACCAACTGATTTTCACAGGGGCACCACTGCCAGAGGGCAGGTTACGTCAGATGAAGGATCGGCTTTTCGCTCGCACCATGTTACTCAGCGGTACAGGTCTAATGCACCCCTTGCATTAGTGAACCTCTTTTTCCACCGCATACTTCTAGGCCGCACTATATTTGGTGTCCGCATTTTTTTTTCTTTATTTTGACCGTCCATAGGACATTTGGCCATCAATAATGTACAATGATAAAAATTGTTACAGAAAAGAGAAATAAAAAGGGACAACAAGTTCTGTCTGCATTTCGACATTTGCTAGTGTGTTCAGCAGCGACGAATACACAGACATCATTTTAAACTGGACAACCTGGTCGCAATGCAGCCGAAGCTCCAAATAGACGTCTGCCTTCTACACACGTATTTCGCCGAACAGTAGTAGTTTTTGTTTCATACAAGCAACTCTTTTATCGAGTGGAATATCTACACGTGTATAAATTAATAAGTTATTATATTTTCCTTTCTGCATCTTTGGCATGTTTACAAACAGTAGCGGTGATTAGGGGGTGGGGCGAGGAGGGACAGCCCCCTTCCCCGCTTACATTTTTATTCCACTTTAGCCAGCTGGAACTAGGAATTATTTAATAAAAGCTATTTGTACATGCCTTTTTGTCTTATCTGCTAATTCTTTCCTGTATTTTTTAACTATTAACATAATTATTGCCGTAAATACGCACAAAATGCCGTTCGTCGCGGCTGACCGATTTGTATAGCACTACAGCAAGTAGGAGAGTTTGCTTGTGCTATGATGAAGGGTAGTAGGGGTACATATTTTTTGCCAAGGTCGTGGACACTGAGTTATAATTCACCCGCTTGTCACGCGCATTCTGTAGTCTGGCAGTATCATTAGTGCCTGTTAGTTTCATAGTGTGTATTCAAATTCTAAATGATTTTTAACTACATAATCATGCCGTACTTATAAGTAATTGTATCGGGTGAGCTGGCCGTGGGGTTAGGGGCGCGCAGCCGTGAGCTTCCACCCGAGAGGTAGTAGTTTCGAATCCGTAACCTCCGTAACGACGCCTAGTGGTGTAGAGAGGTTAGTTTTTGCCCGGCCACCTTTTCCCCTAAGAATTAATTTGGTACTCGTTTTTGGTGTAGGTTGAGTGAACCTCAGGACTATATGCACCCCTGGAAGTCGAAATTTCATTTCTTAAAATTTTCAACTTCCTGACGGGGAATCAAACCCACGTCCTTCGTGGTGAACCAAGCACGGCTTTGCCGTTTCGGCCAGCTGGCCACTTTATATCGTTATGTGTGCATCTAAATGTTCGCATCCCTACTGTGGGAAATAATCACCTATTTATTTTCAAGGACGATCATAATCTGCACGGATGCGACCTTAGAAAATAGCCTGATACCACAAACCGGATATCCGACACATGAAAGAGACGATATCATGTGCGAAATTAAAAATATGGGAAATAGTGTAATAAGTGAGAAGGTTATAGTCATTGAGAAAGCATTATGTACGTAGGCATTCATGGTCAGATTATGTAACATATTATACAAGTGTACCAAGTTTGGTTGAATTCGCTCCAGTGATTTAGGAGATGTAATACATACATATACAAATACAATGACATTTATATATATAGACCTATAGATAGATTACGTAGACTCGCCTTTGCTCGTTGAGAACCCCCACTTGCTCTTCGCTAGGAGTGGATGATAACTCGTGTCATTCCATTGTTGATATCCTATATATTTCACAGTTTCTTAAATATTTTACACATCTTATACACAGGTACATTTTTCAAAGTGGTCCTATGACATGAAAGTACGTTATATCGCTATTTCGTAATATCAGCCACAGTTATGAACCTCCTAGCAAACCATGGCGGCGTGTTCCCACCCTCCTATATTCAGCATTTTTAACCGGACTATCATGATATAGCGCAAGTTAGTGTCGCCTAGCGACAATCTGTCCATCAAGTCGATCCATTCTTGGCGCGGCTTTGCAATTTAATAAAAGTACATAAAATTATTCATAATAATAAAACTACCTATCCGATTTCGATCAAACTACTTCATAAAATCTCTCAGATGTAATACGAACAAATTGTGAAATTTTCAGCAAAATCGGTCCAGTAGATTTGAGTCTATTAATCTCAAATATACCACCAACCAATTTAATATAGCCTGTATATAGATAACATTCTCTACCCTCGGCCCTGCTCTTGAATCAGGTATAGAATGATAAACATTTTGTGAGGGCATATGACGCTGTTGATGGTGATTCGTCCGTCGGATGGGGACGTTAAGCCTTGAGCAGACCCCTTGGTGCTATTCGACAGGAGTAGGCTATGTGCCGGCACCGGGTGTCACCCTCTCCCCACTATCGTACCCTATCGTCATTCGTTTCATCTCATTAACTCCTCTGATGAGGAAGACGTCAGGAAGGGCATCCGGTCATAAAAACCCGCCACGACAGATTCATCTCACCTCATACCCTAACCCGTAGGGAAACGGGACAAGGGTTGGACAAACATAGAATGCTAAACATTTCTATTTGGTGTACGTCGCACAAACATATGATGACGATGGATTAGGAAAACGCTAGTACTGGGATGAAAGAGAGCCCGGCCTTAATTACGCCGCAGTCTCAACATTTGCCTAGCGAGAAAATGGGGAAACCACGGAAAACCATTTTCAGGGCTGCCAACAGCGCCGTTAGAATCCACTATCTCCCGAATTCCAGCTGATAGCTACGTGACACAAACTGCGTAGCCACTCTCCGTACGCCATCGGAATTAACCAATGACGGTTGAAATGCCCAATCCTTACTTGAAGAGGAAAGACTCCCACCCCTCCAAGTGTGTAAGTGTGTTCATGTAGTACTGAATTCAACGTGCGCTGATCACTCTAGCCAAAGGCAGAACCTCGGCCTGCAGAAGACACTCAAACTCATATTAACTGATGGTGAGAATAAGAATACTGCTGATTTCATCATTCGCTTTATGTGTGAGAGTGGATTAATCAAGTGCACATAAATGTCAAGTGTTCTGTTACTCAGGAAACACACTTTCCCTTTCCTGATATGGTTGTGCCTTTCGGCTTAATTAATGTTTTATTTTTATGTTCATTTTAAAATTCACTCACTAAATAAATCTTAAGTTTATTGTTTCCGGGGTTTCCTTGACCCACAAAGGAATAAGAAGCACCTGGTATGAATGGCTGGACAAGGAATTAACTACAGCAGAATTTGGAAATGTTATTTCTTTCCTTTTTAAAATTGAGAAGTAGAAAATCTGAATGAATAACAATCAATAGAACAGGTTATTAACGAGCTCGTCAGCTCAAACAATATCGGGGACTTCGAAGTCCGAACATCGAGTACTGAAACGTGCGATAATTACTCAGTGTTCAATTTACATAGAGAAGAGCATAATTGCTCTTGACAGGTACAATATTTTACAAGAGAAAAATTTGGTCCTAGCAGTTAAATTACACAGAGTCTGAGCTCAAAAATACCCTAGTCTAGTCCCGTAGAGGCACTCAGTTTCTTTTGATGCACTGCAATTACACTAGACAACACATCGGGTGACCCCACTCCACACTATCAACATTAAGCAGTGTTTCTAAAGGGAACCAAAACGCAGAAACAGTTGCAGAATAAATAGGGGCATGATAGCCCATACTACATGGCCTTAATAGTAAAAAAAAGAAAAAAAAAAGAAAAAAAAGGTTGCACATAACCGGACATAAACAAAAGGCAAGGAGGCGAAACACCTGCACTCCTTACAGAAATTGCTAAACATGTAAGTGGGCTTACGGCCCGAAGATACAGAGGCTAATCCTATACTACAAGGTCTGACTAAAGGAGGGACATTTAAAGCCGATACAAAACTTACTAAATTCTGAGGTTGAAAACTTTAGTCATTCAATGCAAGATTGAATGGGAGACGACAGAGGGTCATCACTCTTTGTTCCCTTACATTACATATTCACCAGTAGGGAATAGAACCAAAGTCCTAAGACTTCGCCGATAATCCTGCATTGAAACCAACAGTTTACAAAATTACATTAAAAGGAAAACGGTTGAAATCTTCCCCTCAAACTACCCGCAGGCGCTATCTCATGTCAAGGTTAGTTCTGCCTTTACCTCGTGTCGCTGGATCTTCTTCAAGCAGGCCTCGCCCCTGCCTGCCTCCAACACTTCCGTCCATTCGCACTCCCAAGCACTGGAGCAGTTCAGACAAGACGGAGAAGATTTCAGAACTTTTTGCTGATAGGCTGGATTCCTGTACACACCCCCTGTTTTGATAGGCTAGAAACATATTTACAAGCCTCTGATAGGTAGATTACATTCGAGGAAGAGCCAGCTGAAGTATTGACAACTTCGGTACATTAAAAAAAGAAAAAAAATCACAGAAAAAGGTATACCAACTCGAAAAAGAAATATTACTCTATCCAGTAGCTAATTTTTAGTCCGGTAGAGGTAGCAAAAATCGATGGTAGAGCCATCTAACTGTAGGAGACGAAGTTCTTGGGAGTTTACAAGTTCAAGTCTGTTGGCATAGATGTCCGTAGAGAAGGAGCGCAGTTTAGTAGCCCGGGAAGGAGTACCCCTGGTACATTTATTGAAATTATTTTTAAAAATGTAGATTGTCTAGAGGGGTTGGTTAGAAAGTTGTACTTTCTCTTAAAACAAACATTACCACCACCACCACTGTGTCATATGTAGATGAAGAGAAGTGTATTAAGACGAACACAAATACCAAATCGCCGAGCCAGTTAAAATCCCAGATTCGGCTGGGAATGGAAACTGGGTCTCTCTGGACAGATATCTAAGACGCTGACCATTCAGCCAAGGAGCTATTGCTATTTGCTTTACGTCGCACCGACACAGATAGGTCTTATGGCGACGATGGGACAGGAAAGGCCTAGGAATGGGAAGGAAGCGGCCGTGGTCTTACTTTGGGTATAACCTCAGCATTTGACTGGTATGAAAATGGGAACAACGGAAAACCATCTTCTGGGCGGCCGACAGTGGGGTTCGAACCCACTACCTCCCGGATGCGAGCTCACAGCTGCGCGCCCCTAATCGCACGGACAGCTCTCCCGGTGAGCCAAGGATCAGGATGGCCTCTGTGGTGTAGTGGTTAGTGTGATTAGCTGCCACTCCCGGAGGCTCAGGATTGATTTCCGGTTCTGCCCGAAATTTGAAAACGTGGTACGGGGATTGGAACGGGGTCCACCCCGCGTCGGGAGGTCAAATGAGTAGAGTGGGGTTCGATTCCCACTTCAGCCATCCAAAAAATGGCTTTCCGTGGTTTCCCACTTCTCCTCCAGGCAAATGCTGGGATACTTGCTAATTTAAGCGCACGGCCGCTTCCTTCTCTCTTCTTTGTCTATCCCTTCCAATCTTCCCATCCCCCCGCAAGGACCCTGTTCAACATAGCAGGTGAGGGCGCCTGGGCGAGGTATTGGTCATTCTCCCCAGTTGTATCCCCCGACCAAATGTCTCACGCTCCAGCCCTCGCTGAGTCCGAGGGGAAAACAAACCCTGGAGGGTAAGCAGATTAAAAAAGAAAGAAAGTTAGGAGAGGGCATATCAGTTACTGGTAAAGTCAATTAGATTATGGTGGCAGTGTATGGTACCCTCACCAGGATTAGGTGATTCGGGAACTGGAAAAGATCCACGATTTGTTCTGGTTGATTTCAGACAATCGATACAAAAATGTTAGAATCTTAGCACTGGGAAGATTTGGGAGTGTGGAGACGAGGAGTGGCTGTCAGTGGAGAAATGGTGTGGAATGGCATTAGTAGACGAATAAGCTTGAACGGATTTTTTGAAAGTAGAAAATTCGCAAGTCAGGAGGAAAAAAGGGGCAAGTATTTGTTCGTAGGAAGAGGAATTAGGGATGAGAATGATTTACTAATTTCCAACTTCTTTGAAACTAAGAAAGCAATTGATATGGGATCTACCACCTGGGTGAAAGCCCTAAATACGCTTCAGTAGTAAATAAATTAAGTAAGACATTATATAATTTGCATCGACATTTATAGATTTTTGGGATGGACTATTTCAGCCCTTACTGTACCAGCTGAGTGACATATTTACAATGCCAAGAAGAATATTTTAAAGTTAACTAGAGGACCTGTGCTGCTCTGCAGCATTCTTTATAGATAGGTGAGATAACTCGTCTCGATATGCCTGTCGTAGTCACCTGCTCTATTTAATGGTTTTATGAACAATTAATAAGTAGCGCGTTATGGTATGCCACAGTTTGTAGTCATAATTCATCCACACTGACATCAAGGTGGGTAAAAATCTATCCATATATTCGCTTTTTTATCCTGCAATTCTTGATGTAAAGCTTGGTATTGTGTCGTAGAAGCCAACGGTATTTTTCATCCCAGTTCTATATAGAACGGTTGTCTCGTAAGCTCATAGGTTAGTCTGGAAGGAGCGTTTCTTTGTCAGGCAGAGATTTTTTTTTTAAGATACATGGCCTTCTTTCTTTCTTTCTGGTGTACCCAGGTTTCCTTAGATAGGTGTTCCCAGATAATGTCCAAGGCGTATACCATGGTGGGGTCTGTTTGTACTTATGACGTTTTTCTCTTAGCAGCATGTAAGTTCTTAGGAACGCTCTACCACCTGTTAGATGATAAAGGTTAGAGAATCAAAGAATATCTAGCAGGGAATAGTATTCATTCATGATCAGAGGAAGTGTATACTCTCTGGCTCGATATGTTCTAATCAGACATGGCTGCATGCAATGACATTACAAATACTAAGGATGAAAATCCCATATATCAGAATATTAATGAAAGTCTTAGTCGGTTAGCAACCTGCTAAGTACAGAAGGTAAGCCTTCGCCTGCGATTATTGGAGTGATCATTTAATGATTTGATTTTATGATTACTGAAAGTTAGCTGAAATTAGAGATTTATCAATGTCTCATGCTTCACCGGCAGGTAATTCCGGAGGGAATAAAACGAAATGAAGCAAATCGATCCAGTAGAACGGACGGTCGGATTTGCCAAAATTGTATTAAGTAAACTCTTTCAATACATAGAATGGCTATGTGTGTGTGAGTATCACATTGAATGGTAACAAGAAGCAGGACATAACTGTGCGGTATCAATTCGTGTGAACATTTCATTTCGGTCTCGTTTCATATTCTCACCTACGTACAGACACAGAGTTCCCAAGTTGACTACCCGAGGGTATTATGCTGACGGGGGAACTTACGCAATCCATTACGTCTATTTCAGATCTTGTTAAGGGAGCTGACTCTGTGGAACGGAGGCGAAAACAAAGCACAAACTAAAGCTCTTTCAGAATCCATATATCAACATGAAAAGTTGTGCGGACTGCGGCATGAGATATTGTGGAGTAAAATATTTACAGTTTCTTTCATGTTATTATTACCTAATGGAGATTAAGGATGGTTTTAAGAGTAGTGTGTGAGTTATCGTGGTCGAGGCAGATAAGGAAAATTTTCCATGATACGTATGACCTTTAGTATATTTTTGTCTCTTTGGTTTCGCTGAGAGAACGTAGCAATTGCTCAGTAAAAGGAGTTATGAGAGAAAAATTACTTAAGTGACTGTCAGAATATTTTAATTTTTAATTTTGTACCCGTCGCCTCTGTGATATAGTGGTTAGTGTGATTAGCTGCTATTCGCGGACGTGCGGGTTCAATTCCCGGCTCTGCCACGAAATTTGAAAAGGGCTACGAGGGTTGGAATGGGGTCCACTTTGCCTCGGAAGGTCAAATGAGTAGAGGGGGTTCGATTCGCACCTCAGCCATCGTCGAAGTGGTTTACCGTGGTTTCCCACTTCTCTTCCAGTCAAATGCCGGTATGGTACCTAACATAAGGCCATGGCGGCTTCCTTCCCTCTTCGTTGTCTATCCCTTCTGATCTCTCCATCCATCCGCAAGGGCCATGTTCAGCATAGCAGGTGAGGCCGCCTGGGCGAGGTACTGGTACTCCTCCTATTTGTATCACTGCCATCCCAAGGTTTCACGCTCCAGAACACTACCCTTAAGGCGATGGAGGTGGGATCCCTCGCTGAGTCAGAGGGAATACCAGCCTTGGAGGGTAAACGGATTAAGAAAGAAAGAACAAAAGAAAGGTTTACGGATAGATACCCTTCCCGACGCCAATTTTGGAGGGGCCTAACTACACAGTCGCTATTTTGGGCCCAATTTTGCCCCCCAGTCTACATCTTGGCTGAATGGATAGCGTAGTGTCTTCGATTCAGAGGGCCACATTTTCAGTTCCGGGCGGAGCCGGGGATTTTAAAGTATCTGGTTAATTCCTCTAGCTCATGGGCTGATGTTCGAGTTCATTTTAATGCACAACTTCAATAATGTGCAACATATCACACTATAAATCTCTATACAGACGCACGCAATAGTGAATAAATCCTTCCACATAGGTTTAGCCTGGCGATGGGCATCTGGTCGTATAACGGGGCTTGTAACGAATATAGTGACAACCTCGAACCATGGGAAAAGTCCAGGAAGGAAAATAAGAGTAGGGCCTGTACGTTCATTTCAGATAGAGATCTTTCTTCCGATTGGCTGTTGGGGTGTGACGTCACAGCGCGCACAATTTGAAAAGCGAGTGTGTGTATGTGTGTGTGTGTGTAGGGGGGGAGGTTTGAATGTCTGGCTCCTGATTGACTGCTGGGTGTGCCATCATCGTGACATCTCGGCGCGCGTGATTTGAAAAATTGGGCTTTGTTCATGGTGCATGTGTGCCAGCGCGGTAACCTAACAAGGCTACCAACCTGACAGATGCTTAGAAGAGTGCAGGCTTAACCTTACAAGGGTGCCATCCCTGTGGCCGAAGAGTGTAAGTGTGCTAGATGTTGGCGGTATAAAGGACAGTGTGGGTGAGTTGAAATGTGAGTGTAGCAAGCTTTATGTGGCAGGGGTGTGAACCTAAGAGTGCAGGCGTAACCTTACAAGGGTGTGGACCTTACCGATTTATTTATTCACATATTTATGTATTTACATATGTATAGCTTGGTGTGTCGTATAGAGGAAATAAAACGTGTTTTTTGCTGTTTCTATGATTAACCCAGCGTTTTTAGGTAGTGGTTGTTGATAATTTATTAAGAGTGTTGTAACATTGAGGTCATCAGTCTCGTGTACTTGTTTGTATGTAGAACGTTTTTTGATAACCTGCCTTGTCACAGTAACTTTAGTACTGCGTTAAAGTATACTAGTGCCAGGGAGGAGCATCTCATAATTTATTAGTAAAATTAGCGGCATGTCGTTGCTCTTTTGTGTTGTTGTAACATACTTATACGGATGTTATTTGAATATCTTTTCTCTTTGCATATGCTGAAATAATAATAATAATAATAATAATAATAATAATAATAATAATAATAATAATAATAATAATAATAATAATGATAATAATAATAATAATAGTAAGGAAGTTTGGAGTTTGCCTGGCATGTTACACGTGAACTTAGCACTGGTGCTCGCGTCGAGAAGGGAAGGGATTGATTAAATTATGTAGCTAGCGAGGAGGCGTGAAGACTTTTATCAGCGCGTGGGTTACATGATACTAGTAGGTAGGTCCGCCATTCTAAAAAGCCATATGGAGGTGTTTATAAACAAACGCACGTGCTCTGGTGACAGATGTCTTTTTTTTTTTTTTACAAGAAGTGACTGCTTTTTTTTCATAGTAACACTACTAATCATACGGATAATACTTTTGCTAGAGTATATCTCTTCTGTTGGTTTGCTGGAAATAATAATAATAATAATAATAATAATAATAATAATAATAATAATAATAATATTTTTTCCCGCAGGAGTTATTTTGCGTGTCAAGAAATCTACCGATACAAGAGTGGCGTTCAAATACCACGACACTGAACCGGGATCGAACCCTCCAACCTCAGCTCAGATGGCCTGTGGTTATGAAATAAGCGCTTCCCGTTCTTTCCATTTAAGCGAGTTTTAAATATGTGATAGAGCCGGGAAACGAACATGGAATCGTAATGAAGAATTCTACTAAGGTACTCAATGACTGCGGTGGTTTTCGCGATTGTAAAAGGCTAGAATTTAAAGGGAAGGAAGAGAGTATGCGATGGCAGGTTGCGCAAGATTCACTGTGGAAGCTACTGTTGCAGAACGGAATGCTAATGTCCACTTGACAGAAATTAACCTCGCACGATATGGTTAGCTGACCTCTGGTTGTTGGAGTGAACTCTCTTCATAAATTTCTCTGCCCATAAACACGCCAAGAACGTTTCACGCACTCCTGCACATTATTCCGAGATACGGAGTACTTGCGGACGTAATGTGTGGTACGACGCAACAGTTACAATAACATGACGAGTCTAGATGACAAGTATCTCACTTCAAAAATTCTTCTGTCTCTCGTATCATGAAGCAAGTACATTCGGATGCCAGCAGTACCATGCCTTAGAATTAGATCTGTGCGATGGTGGTAGTGGTGATTACTGTTTTAAGAGGAAATACAACTGGGCAGCCATCCTCTATACCAGTGATATTCAAAATGTGCTACGCGTACCATTAGGGGTCAGAAGATTATGATGACGATAATGATGATGATGTTTATTATTATTATTAATATTATTATTATTATTATTATTATTATTATTAGTATTATTATTACTTGAGATCCAGCAAAAACACTTGTTATTTCTGGTATAATCGCAATTTGCTCGTGTTTAGGGGGTACGAAGGTAAAAAAAATGGGATTTGGGGGGGTACGCCAACTAAAATGTTTGAATACCACTGCTCTATATAACACTAATCAGAGAGAAAAATGGAAGGAATCAACCACTTAAAACATGAAGGTATGGGCCAAAGAAAGACAAGGGCCACGAAGGGGATGAAAAGGAAAGACTCCCTAGCGCTCGCATCTTCTAATACCGTCGGGGTCGGAATAACGGAGGTCGAATAAGATAGATGAAAGTGAGGAGCCTAGCACAAGTAACTGGACGCAATGTGAGGAACCAGCGGAAAGTCCCATGGTTGCCAACCAACGCTCCAAAGTAGAGAGCCCATTGGGCCATTTTTGTCGCCTCTTACAACAATCAGGGGATAGTGTGGGTGTTTTATATACCACCCCCACCCACAGGAGGTTTAAAGTTGTGCACTGTTGCGGCTATTTTCAGGTACACCCCAAATGGACCTGAGTTGCATGTAACTTTTAAAGCACATACAAAACCCCTCGTCAATTTTCAATTTCTGTCATCACCGGGAATTGTATCCAGGCTTCAAGGACGGCAGTCAGTGTTGCGAGATATTTAGAGTTTTAATTCCCATCACATTGCTAACATTTATCTTCTTCTTCTTCTTAATCTGTTTACCCTCCAGGGTCGGTTTTTCCTCCGACTCAGCGAGGGATCCCACCTCTACCTCCTCAAGGGCAGTGTCCTGGAGTTTCAGACTTTGGGTCGGGGATACAACTGGGGAGAATGACCAGTACCCCGCCCAGGTGGTCTCACCTGCTATGCTGAACAGGGGCCTTGTTGAGGGATGGAAAGATTGAATGGAATAGGCAAGGAAGAGGGAAGGAAGCGGCCGTGGCCTTAAGTAAGGTACCATCCCGGTATTTGCCTGGAGGAGAAGTGTGAAACCACGGAAAACCACTTCCAGGATGGCTGAGGTGGGAATCGAACCCACCTCTACTCAGTTGACCTTCTGAGGCTGAGTGGACCCCGTTCCAGCCCTCATACCACTTTTCAAATTTCATGGCAGAACCGGGAATCGAACCCGGACCTCCAGGGGTGGCAGCTAATCACGCTAACCACTACACCACAGAGGCGGACTAACATTTATCTAATCTACCTAATTTTTCTTTTTACAGTGATATTTATAGTCCGCATTATCAAACCAAGCTTCGCACTGCTGTAATACATTAGACGAAAAAAGTAGTGATACGACGAACAACAATAAAAGCTAATCCAGCAGTTTTACAATTTCTTCAAGCGATAATTCATCCCCAATCCTGATTTTAGACTGGAATTTTAATTCACACATATTAATAAGTAATACATGAAACTAATAATAATTTTGTGTGGCTAATAGGCTACTAGCCGGATGCAGCCCGTATAAGGCAGACCCTCTGATGAGGGTGGGCGGGATCTGCCATGTGTAGGTAACTGCGTGTTATTGTAGTGGAGGATAGTGTTGTGTATGGTGTGTGAATTGCAGGGATGTTGGGGATAGCACAAACACCCAGCCCCCGAGACAATGAAATTAACCAATTAGGGTTAAATTTCCCGACCCGGCCAGGAATCGAACCCAGGACCCTCTGAACCGAAGGCCAGTATGCTGACCATTCGGCCAACGAGTCGGACATACGTGAGCCCGTCTTGGACAATCGAAATTACTATGTGATAAGTAATTGGAAATGTTAAATATGTTAATGCATCATGTGAATAAAACTTACACAAGATCGACAGTCAGAATTAGTAAGAAGTAATTGGAAAACTAATAGACTGTGTTATGAATAAAAATTACGCTCTTCCTTATTACCTATACGGTATCTGAATGGAATCAGAACTGGCATTACAGCATTTCCTTACAAACCATATTCCGTGTAGTTGTAAATGGAAGTTATAGTTTGCTGTCTATAGATCTGAGTACTCTTGAGAAAGCTACATACAGCTATCCATGACTAAACACCGAAGCGGAGATATTTATCCCAAATTTCTGTAAAGTTTGTCCTTGTGACTTATTCATTACGGCAGAGAAGGAAATTACCTCCGTTTAAGAACGAATGCCATTTGGGGATTGTTAGGTGCTAAGTCCATTCTTAGAATAAAACACTTTCTTCGTGAAGCTGAACCCAGTAGAATTTCTGCATAAAGGGTACTTTTTTCTAGCTTCAGTACAGTCAATCTTGTTGCTTGGCACAAACCAGCGTTATTAGCTTAGTTGACATCATCGCACTCTACAGAGCCAATGCTAATGTACAGTACCGGTCAAAAGTTTAGGACCACATCAAAAAATCATGAAGTTCTATCTACAACCTAAAATGTTGCTACTAGACCTCAGTATTTTTTTTCCTGATCTCTCGCATCTAATATGATATACGTTGCCTGATTTCAGTGATTTACGCCAAGTAGTGTATAAGTTATACATTTTTAACTGTTGGAAGGTCACGTCAGAAAGTCAACATTTTTGGAAATATTATGTACTATATACTCTAATCGGCTTCAAGTATCACCAACAACATTCTTTTATAGACTTAGCAATAGTTGGAGGTCATTTAAGTATAAACAGAAAAATTCCGAAAAAAAATGCGGCACCGACTTCTGTGCTTTTATTTTTTTGTTTCAAATCAGCTCTAAAATGGTCAGTTTTTCCTTGTTCTTGTCATAGGTCTCAGTGTGAGCTATCAGCATCAGAAATGTGTTCTTGGTTGCCATCCACAGAGTGCAAATGGAACTATCAGGGCAGATAAGTTTCATGCCGATAGCTCGTCCTGAGACCTTGGGCCATACATGACAAAGGCAAAGAAAAATCAAGCATTTTGGCCCTGGTTCAAAAAATTAATCACGCAAAAAAAAAAAAAAAAAAAAAGGTGCCGCATATTTTCGGAAGTTTTATATTAATACTAAAATGGCCCCCACCTATCTCTAAGTCTACAAAAAAATCTTGGCGGTGATACCTGCAACCAATTAGAGTGTGCAGTACATTATATAACCAAAATTTTTGATCTTTTGTTGTGACCGTCCAAGAGTTAAAAATTCATAACTTTCACATTATTTGGACTAACTCAATGAAATCCGGCGACATATATCCTATTAGATGTGAGAGCTCAGAAAGAAAATTACAGATATCTCGTGGCACAATTTTAGGTTCTAGATGACATTTCGTGATTTCTTTACGTGGTCCTAAACTTCTGACCGGTACTGTAGGTTATTTGGTCATCTACTGAACATTTTAGAACCTGTTGGTTGATGACATTAGCTTGTACGTTTGTTGAACATAAAATTACTAATTTTGATAAAAATGAGCTCTCTTTTAGATGAAAAGACGAAGTAACTAAATCCCGTACAATATTTTTTGAAATATGGTTTGATGAAATCTCGATAATGCAATTTTGATCTAGTTCTCCCTTGCCGAGTTTAAGAACCATTTACTGAAATTAGATCTACAGCTCTTGTATTATTCTTTTAGTTTAGTCATTTCGGGCTATAGTATGTAACATTTTAAACTTGACTGGACAGAGGCTGTTCTGCGACTGTGAAGTATAACTGGCAGGCAATATCCGCTAAGCAAGGTAACTTTTCATTATATTTTGCACTCGTTAATACACTGCTGTAAGAGCGTATTTGGGAGCCATACTTGCCTCGACCCATACGATTAATGTAGCCTGTCTTATTTCCTCTGCACCTTCTGATATCATTCTTATTAGAATATATAACTCTTATCTCTTTGTTCTGGCAACTTTACTCAGTTCATCTCTCTCCGAACGTATCGTTTTTTCTTCAGTGGTTTCTATCCGTAACTGCATATTTTTTTCTAAGTTTTTCACCCTTGCCATTGTCTACTGTTTTTGATCTTCCGCGTGGAAATGTAGCAGGTGGATGGTCGGATAATTTAAAACATGTCGATTTAACACCGGAAATTCATACAACCTGTGACGATTGAAGATTCCTTTCAAGTGAGACTTCAAGCCTTCATGGATGCAATGTTTTGTCGACGGATTTCTGTCGAAGATGACATATGTGGAAAGCGATGGTGTTTACTCCAGTTATGTTAGGGTAACTATCTATAGGGTGATAAACATTGAGACAGGAACGGGAAACGACCCAGATATAAAATCCTATTCTGGCAACAAAGTATTAGTGATTAAGTTATCGTAAAAGTTAATATTGAAACCATGCGATCCATTATTAGTTTTTTTCGACATTTCTGATTATTATACAACCTGTGACAATAAAGTTCGGTGAATAGTCCTGTATTATCAACATAGATGAACAATGACTTTACTGTCCTACGAAATAGTCACCTCCCATAATTATGCATTGCTGAGATCGGCCATACATGTCCTGGAAACTTTGCAAGAAGGCTTCCTTTGGGATGGTGTTTAAAAGCCTCGTCACGTTTCGTTGGATATCAGGAATATCGTCAAATCTTTTTCCTTTCAAAGCGAGTTTGAGTCGTGGGAATAGGAAGAAGTGCGGAGGATTGAGATCAGGCGAGTATGGGGAATGTTCAAGTTGCACCGTCCCTTTTCTTGCCATGAACTGTTTGACGATATTGGCTGTGTGTGGGCGAGCGTTGTCGTGGACAAAATAACATGAACCTTGTTGTACGTACTGGGGTCGTACTCTGTGTAGACGTTTCAAGAGACAGGTCAAAATTTCAATGTACTGTACAGCATTCAACGTCGTTCTGTCAAGTAGAAATTCCTTATGGATAATGCCTTGACTATCGAAAAAGGTGATGAGCATCGTTTTGATGCGTGACTTTTTGGCTCTGGCCTTTTTACGACGAGGGGATCCCGGAGTACGCCATTCCATGCTTTGCCGTCTCATTTCAGGATCGTACCTGAGGCACCACGTTTCATCCTCAGTGACGATACAGCTCAAGAAATTTGGTGTCGCATCCGCCGTTTCGACAAAATCCTGTGCAGCCTCTAAGCGTGCCTGCTTGTGATCGTCCGTCAAGTGATGTAGCACAAGAGGAGAACACGTTTTCCTCTTCCCTAACCTCTGGGTAACGATTTGTCGCACGGATTCACGGTTAATCTGCACTTCATCCACTATCATGCCCACAGTTAATCGTCGATCGTTCGTGATTAATGTCCTCACCTTCTCATTGTTTTCGTCACTGACGGCGGTCGCCGGTCTTCCGCTACGGGGGCTGTCAGAAACACTTTCCCGGCCTCCTCGAAAACGGGCGAACCACTCGTACACACACTTCAAGGACAGTGATTGATTTTCATAAACACGTACCAGCACCACATGCGTTTCTTTCGGTGTCTTGCCAAGCTTAAAACAAAACGGTACATTGATATTTGGTCGTTCATGTTCTTGTTCGCAGTTCAGAACCAACGCACTAAACACGAACTGTGTCAAATAGGTCTTACACGGCACACACACGATGCTCAACTGAACAACGTTGGGAGCAGGTGGTGAAACCCTGCTGCTACGAAGTGCAGCGTTGCGTGCCACCAGTGTTTGCGGATCGACCGTTCTGACTTCATCAACCGAACTCTATTGTCACAGGTTGTATGTAGATGATGTGCTGACGTATAACAAGCTAAGCGAAGTTCAGATCCCCAGTGAGAAAATGCATTTCGTGGTCTAAAATATCGTAGAGCAAATAATTAACATACAAATAATCACTAGATTCTAATTCACTCATTAAATCAGTCATTGTAATACGAATAAATGGAGAATAGAGACAATGTCTATTACAGTATGCAACAACTTGAACGCATAGAACACAAATATACTGAATGACTGTCAAGTACTAATATCGCTCTCTCTAATGCCTTTGCCCTCTAGTAGGCTCCCCTTGTGGGTGGGGGACACAGACGCAGAATACACCCACGGTATCCCTTGTCTGTCGTAAGAGTCGACTAAAAGGGGCGACCTAGGGATGTTTGAATTAGAACCATGAGACTACTTGTAATTAGTACCATCACGCGGGAAACACCATGGGTCGCATTTAATTGCGAGTAGTACCACTATGTTAGGTACACAATAGGATTGTGATTAGTTATTGCTATTTGCTTTACGTCGCACCAACACAGATATGTCTTATGGCGACGATGGGATAGGAAAGGCCTATGAATTGGAAGGAAGCGGCCGTGGCCTTTATTAAGGTACAGCCTCGGCATTTGCCTGGTGTGAAAATGAGAAACCCCGGGAAACCATCTTCAGGGCTTCCGACAGTGGGGCTCGAACCCACAATCTCCCGATTACTGGATACTGGCCGCACTTAAGCGACTGCAGCTATCGAGCTCGGTATTGTGATTAGTGTACCGGGTGGTACACCTCCACGCCTCTAATTCACGCCAGTTAAAACTCCTCTACTGGAGGAAGCCTGAACTTTAACTTCCATATTAATTCAACGATTTCTCAGAAGATGTCATTACTATAAATTTTGAAGTGTTCTGAACTATGTCAGTTTCGATTCGTTTTTGTTTTATCTGTAGCAAGAAGTGCGAACATTCTCTTCTAGATGGCACTACTTAAGAACTACAATTGTGCACCCTAGTGCGAAGTGAAGAAACCTTTTTTTGAAGAAATTTAGTACTTATAAGTTTGTTCTTTATTGAATTTCATTCTGCCATTGTTTAAGTTGGCAATGTTAACCCTTTCTTTCCGCCAGTTTTGAATTTGACCAATAAGGAATTTCTGTAATTAATTTTCCACCAATAAGGTGTTTCTTCTTCGTTTAGTGTAGTAGTTTTTGCCATTATCCAATAAAAGGCTTGTGGGCGGGTGTTCTCATTCCTTAAACGCCTCGAACTTTCCACGAGGGTATATAAACTGCTGATTTTCGGGTCTCCGCGCCACTTCAGTAACATCTATCAGTGTGTAAAGTACGTAGCGGGGGGCGGGAAGCGCCTCTTTCTTCGGGCAGCAGTTCAACCACCAGGTAATGGCCTTTTAATAACTTCTTTTCTTGCTAGCTCAGCAGTTTAACTCTCGGGGCAGGTCCGAAGCCTTTTACCATGTAACCTTCCCCTAAAATGTAAAGACACTTCGTATCAATTCTATCTTTTTAAACTACATATTGGGATAGAGTGTGCTTAACCTTCTCGAGCTCCCACTCATATTGCATTGATGTGAATTTATTTTCACAACCGTTTCTTCCTTAACGTAATGTAAATTGTCTCCTTCTATAGGTCACCTCTTTAGTATGGGATTAGCCCTTGCATTAGAGGCCTAGTGCCAAGTAGGTTTTAATAAGGCGTATTTGGAGTGCAGTTTCGCCTGCTCTCAAGTTGGTATTGTGGAGGCCATGTAATATTTCTGTTTCTTCACTGAATAGGCCTCAGTAGGTTGGGTATTTTTACCCCTGTGTATATGTCCTTGGAGGACAGCTTGAACGTGGAGTTTGGTGTGGCCTTTGATAGGCTTGAACTTATGGGCGGGTCGCTCTTTCTTAAAATTTGTTTCTGCGGGCCTCGAGGAGGCTTTACTGTGTAATTGGGAGCAAGAGCTCCTGGGCATGATTGGGGTCTTCTGCCCCTTTGTTGAATCTTGTATATAGTAAAGTTGGGCTCATTGCTCAAAAATTATGTGTCTGGCTCTCGGAGCCCAAATCCTGTAACACTGTAATTGTACATTCTCGATTGGTTGCTTTGCTACTCTGTACCTGCCACTCTTGTTATTTCTTGATTTTGCAAAGAAAATATAACCTTGTTACATAACTTTAATTTCGTATTTTGAGACCTGTTCACCCCAGCACCTTCTTTCACCTCTGCACATCCACAATACTCCGTAACAATTAGTAGCAAGAGAGTTTGAATCAGGGTGGGGTTTACAGTACCCGTGATTAGTAGCACTACATGCGGAACACCACGGGCTTACGTTGACTGTAATAGTGCCATTATGTTTTTTTCTAGTGGATTTACGTCGCACCGACACAGATATGTCTTATTGCGACGATGGGATAGGAAAGGCCCAGGAGTTGGAAGGAAGCGGCCGTGGCCTTAATTAAGGTACAGCGCCAGCATTTGCCTGGTGTGAAAATGGGAAACCACGGAAAACCATCTTCAGGGCTGTCGACAGTGGGATTCGAACCCACTATCCCCCCGGATGCAAGCTCACAGCCGCGTGCCGCTAACCGCACGGCCAACTCGCCTGGTCATGTACAATTATGTCAAATACCACGGGTCTGGGCGTTGCCTGTAATCTGAACCACTATACGAGCGTAGCCTGTGATTAGTATCCACTATGTGATGAACACCATGGGGTAGTACGAGTCCCTGTGTTTAGTAGACCTATGTGAGGAACACCATAGGTCTGTGTTACATGAGCGTATTACATAACCTGTGAATAGTACCATAATGTGTGGAATACCGCGCGTCTACGCTACGTTTGATTAGTACCGCAACACAACAAATACCATGATTCTACTTTTACTAGCTATTCGTACCATTATGAGGGGCTGTTGACCTGGATTTTGGACCCCCTTAGACAACGAGCATCATCGATTCAGGGTTGTGCTTTAGAAGCAGTCCCTTGGTCGGTAATACTATTGTTTTACGATAGTTTCTGGGAATGTGGGGCATTGTGGATCGTATCCACTAAATGTTTTAAATTGTTTTAAATTCATATTCATCCATTCATTCTTCGTCATCACGTTTTGAATTATTGTCAGTGGATGATTTTGGACTTTTAAATTGTCAATACATTGACCTAGATGTTAGGCCACTTTAAACAATACTAATCATCATCATCATTATCATCATCATCATCTCTAGTAGACCTATATAGCCTACTGTATTTTAGAGGGTCATGGTAATGCAAACACTTCAAAGCAGGCAGCAGGGATTGGTTTTGTCTGATGCCAGTAGATGACGTTAAGGTTATTGCGTGCAAGAAAACGACAATCTCACCTCGCTGAATGAAACTCATTTTATTGAGAACCAAACATGCGAAATTCCATCTCAGCCAACGATGAAAATGAGATATATGTCACAAATTCAGCGGAGGGATTTCTAACTCGTTTTTATGGATGGAGGCAACGTGGATGTATACGCCAGAATGGTGAAAATAACCCATTCACTTCACGGGAAGATGGTATTTATCACGTAACTGTTTAAGTATGATGGTCATAACTCCATTGTTCTTACAATCTACAGCATATCTGGTGCCAGTTTCAGTCTTTCAAACCTTCCCGTTTACTCGATATCCCTGTGGAAGGCAATGGAAGTCAGGATGTACGCAGTTTGAACTCATGCCGATAGATGTAGCTTTCACCATGGTGAATATGAGAGGAACATTTCACCGAAGAAAAGGTATTTTTCTTTAAAAAGTACGAAAGTTTTGGTCTTTAGAAGATCGTTTTATTTTTCGTGTAAAGAAGACCTAACAATTTATAACTGGTACCAGTTCCAGCTGTTGAAATATTCTCATTTTCTTAATATCACTGTGAATGACAGACAGAATACGGACTTTATAATTATAAATAATGATAAGATAATTATAATTACAAAAAAATTGCTGTTAGTATCCTCTCTGAATATCGAGGGAAACTGAGAAAAGCCATTATGGTCTCAGTTTCAATGATGGTGAAATCCTGACATTCACCTCCCCGCGATAGAGAGGGGGCAACGATTGTTTATGACAATTTTGTTATATGCAGGCGGCTAACGAATGAAGGGACCGAATATCTTCTGGTATAAGAAGATCCCCTCTATCAAGTGCCAACAGTCTCCTTGAGGGTGGACGAGCGGCTAGAGGTCAGGGCACTCTATTATCCTTGGGACAGGAAATGGTCCCAAAAGGCGGAAGAACCTACAACTGGCCAACGGCATTATGATGCGGAAGACAACGGGAAACTACTGCATTAAAGATCCTGAAGTACGTCCCATTAACTTCATATGGCATGTCTCTGTTTAACGTAAAATTATTATCCGGAGTTTCTATTCCCCCATTCGAATCTCCGGGGGGGGGGGGATGCTTTGAACGCAGCTATGACTAGAAAGCCCGGCAGTTCTGGAAAGATCGAAGTGTACAACAACAAAATTCCAATTGTACGACATCCAAAGATTACACAACTGCACAACTGCACTTCAGAAGATGCTTTCCATGCTGCAACATCACGTTCGGAGCTGGTTATGTGAACCGCCAACCTCCGCTAGGAGAAGGCGCCTCAAGAAGAAGAAGCTCTTAGTATTCTACCAGGGCTTACTACAATGAATATAACGAGTTACCACGTATCATATCATCCAATGTTATCAAAACGTAGAATGTAAAATATGTTCGAAACGATTTTTTTAAAAGTCACCCACATTCACCATTTTGCGTACGCAACCACGTTACCTCCATCTACGAACAACGAGATAGGAACGAAATAATCGCTCTCATTTTAAAAGGGCAGTCTATTTCTTCGAACAAATAAAGAAACTATACAATGTTGTATGTGACAAAAGCACGGCGAGGTTAAAATTCCTGCGTTTTTAAGACTTAAATGTTTCCTTTTTACTCAAGATTTCGCGACGAAGTCCATTTTCCCTCCTGTGTGGATTTCCCTCAATCTGGCAACCCTGGCGGGAGCTAAAAGCGCTATATTGCCGAGAGGGGAATAGCTACAGCGAACAGTCCAATAACAACTTACTCTAATCAACGTCTCTGTAACTTTTTCCATAACCTGCCCCAAGCAGGCAGTTTCAAGGGTCCCAGGCGTACATTTCCTTCGGCTGACAGATGGAGCCGGGAAACGAACCTGGGAGCCCTGTGACCAAAGGCCATCATGCTAACCATTTAGGCATCGAGCCGGATACACGGTACCTGAGGTCATAAAATTATTATTATTATTATTATTATTATTATTATTATTATTATTATACCGCATCTGTAGTGTAGTGGTTAGCGTGATTAGCTGCCACCCCCGGAGACCCAGGTTCGATTCCCGGCTCTGCCACGAAATTTGAAAAGTGGTACGAGGGCTGGAACGGGGTCCACTCAGCCTCAGGAAGTCAACTGAGTAGAGGTGGGTTCGATTCCCACCTCAGCCATCCTGGAAGTGGTTTCCCGTGGTTTCCCACTTCTCCTCCAGGCGAATGCCAGGATGGTGCCTAACTTAAGGCCACGGCCGCTTCCTTCCCTCTTCCTTGTCTATCCCTTCCAATCTTCCCATCCCTCCACAAGGCTCCTGTTCAGCATATCAAGTGAGGCCGCCTGGGCGAGGTACTGGTCATAGTCCCCAGTTGTATCCCCCGACGAAGAGTCTGAAGCTCCAGGAAACTGCCCTTGAGGCGGTAGAGGTGGGATCCCTCGCTAAGTCCGAGGGAAAAACCGAACCTGGAGGGTAAACAGATGATGATGATGATGATGATGATGATGATGATGATGATAATACAATATTAAATAGAAGGAAGGATCCACCTTTCAATACTCTGTTATTAAGTTAAACCAAATAGAAGTCAGAACCTGTTCATTCGGGACCGGTTTCAACAATTAGCAAAGCAGTGCAAAAATTAAGTCATAAAGATCTAAAAACATAACACAATGATCAAAGACAGAAAGAGTACGTAGAAAAATTAACACTATTTCGTGCCGAAACAAATCCAGTTGAAGTTCATAAGCAGTTCTAGTACAATCTTGTTGTGCCGCATTCAAATATGAAGACGAATGAAGATGTGTTTGAGGTCAATAACGAGTTAAAGGACTTGTTCTAAGATGAAAACCTGAAGGATAACTCGTTATGAAATTGAACTTATGATATACAGTTACGTATAGTTGTTGCTAGGCAGGTCTTGTAGGCAGTCGTTTCTTCGGTCAAAGAGTAAAAACAGACGTAATTAAAGTCTTAGGAATACGGTGTAGGACATAATCTCAACAATTCAAACCGGATATATAAATTTAAAAAAGAATTTAAATCTTAAAAAGAATAAAACCAAATAAAAATATTTAAAAATAGGAAGAAATTTAAAAGAATTACAGTGTGAGGCTCAACTCGAACAGCTTGCCGTAGTGATTGATAAATTAATGGGAGACGATAAATAGAGAAAAGTGTGGGAAATAATGAGCGTTTATTAGAGGGTGGGTGGGGGGGGGCGGATATCTAAGGAGGACATCACTGAAAACTGTTTTATACACCTTGACCCGTTTTTCAATCCAAACCTTAACCTGAATGATATTTCTGAGAAGCCTAACGCCCTTTTCGATTTTCTCATTTACATTTTAAATAACCTCAAGTCAACAAGTAAGCGATCAATCTTTCACAATTTACATTATACCCTCTCATGCTACTTGCCCCTTCCGCAACACCTCCATGATCCTCTTATGATCCTATTTTCAAAAGATACCTGAAGGCAAACTTTTTCAGCAATTTCTTTCGGAAGTTCAATCTGATTTTAGGCTGTTGAAATTATTACGGAGTTATCCGTGGTAGTTAGAGGTGAAAGAAGGTGCTGGCTGGAATAGGTCTCAACTTACGAAATTAAAGTTAATTTAAAACTTTAACAAAGGTTATATTTTCTTTTCAAAATCAACAGATAACAACAACAGAGTAACAGGTACCAAGTATCAGAAAACAATTTAAGAAATTACAATTGTTACAAGATTTGGGCTTCGAGCCCCAAGATTAACTTATGAGCTCTCGGCTCACCACCACAATAGTTGGAGGGCAGAAAACCCCTAAGTACAAGGAGCACTTGCTCCTAATTACAATATTAAGAGGGAAAGAGCAGACCCACTCTCAATTTTACAAGCCTATCACAGGCTGCAACGAACTTCTTTCCTAACTGCCTTTAAGGCACACATACAGAGAAACAGGGGTATCTTGTACCCAGCCTACCGGGCCTTCGCATGAAGAAAACACTCTTGGTTAATTAAACGGCCCAAAAAACCAAATTGACTGGAGGCGTAGCTTGCACTCCTACATGAAACTTCTTAAAACCTAGGTGGCACTCAGCCAGTTATACAGGGGCTAATCCCATACTAGGGAGGTGACTAGTTGGCAAATAAGCTGAAGACTTTAAGAAGGAAGCGAAAAACGGTTACGAAAACATAGTCGCCTCAAATTCAAAATGAAGGGGAGTTCGAGAGGGTTAAGCACTCTCTATCCCAAATTGCAACTACTTTACATGAATACAGTAAGGTTTACATTAAAAAGGATTCGAACCTTCCCCCGCGGGTTAAAACTGCTGAGCTAGCAAGAAATGGAGATATTAACAGGCCATTACCTTGTAGATGAACTGATGCTTGGAGGAAGAGGCGCTTCCCGCCCCCTGCTATATATGTTCAGACACTGCGAAAGATGTTACTGAAGTGGCCCCGAGACAAGAAAATCAGCAGTTTATATACCGTCGTGGAACATTCGAGACTTTTCATGAATGATAACAACCCGTCCACAGTAGTATAATTGGATGGTTCTGCGGCCGCCTCCGCCTCAGGGCTCCCAGAGGCCCCCTCCGCCTCCGCCTCACGGGTGGCCCTCCCAGAGGCCTCCTCCGCCCCCGCCTCCCGAGGGGCCTTCCCAGAGGCCTCCTCCGCCTCCCGCGGGAAATTTGAATTGGTAAACAAAGCCACGTGCTTTTTGACAGCTGTCATCGACAACAACGCATCGCTAACCTCACTGCTGCCATCTTGACGGGTCTAAACCTCAGTGGTACCAACTTAACCTAACTAGCGCGAGGTAAACAAATCCACATGTTTTCTGACAGCCACATGCTTTTTGACAGACAACAACGCATCGCTAACCTCAGTACTGCCATCTTGACGGGCCTAAACCTCAGTAGTACCGACTTAACCTCACAAGCGCGAGATAAACAAAGCCACGTGCTTTTTGAAAGCTGTCATCCGCCATCTTTTATCAACAGAGCACAGTGCTGCCCTCTTTAGCTACTTACCTTTGAAATGTGGTGGCGGATAATTTGAAAAATGCTTTTTGACAGCAGCCATCTTTGAGCACCGTGCTGCCCTCTTCAGCTAGATACCTTTGAAATGTGGTGGCAGGCAATTCCACGTGACAGCAGCCATCTTACTCAAGACAGCACCGTGCTGCCCTCTATGTGGTGGCGGAAAATTCCACGTGCTTTACAAACACTCGTGCTTTTTTCTGACAGCTGTCATCCGCCATCTTGCATCACAAACCACAGTGCTGACCTCTTTAGCTAGATACCTTTGAAATGTGGTGGTGGCAATTTGAAAAATTCTATGTGCTCTTGTTTGGAAACAAAGCCAGCTGAGAGCTGTCATCCGCCATCTTTGATCAATAGACCACTGTGCTGCTATCATGCGGGCAATTTCGTCAGCTGTCATCCGCCATCTTTAATCCACAGAGCACGGTGCTGCCCTCTTTGACATGTAGTAGCGGGCAATTTGAAAAGTTCTGTAACTTGTCATCCGCCATCTTTAATCAAGAGAGCACCGTGCTGCCATCTTTAGCTAGATACCTTTGAAATGTGGTGGCGGTAAATTGAAAAATTCCACGTGCTCTTGTTTAGTAAACAAAGCCACGTGCTTTTTGACAGCTGTCATCCACCAACTTCAATCAATAGAGCACTGTGCTGCTATCATGCGGGCAATTTCGTCAGCTGGCATCCGCCATCTTTAATCCACAGAGCACCGTGCTGCCCTCTTTATGACGTGTAGCAGCGGGCAATTTGAAAAGTTCTGTTAGCTGTCATCCGCCATCTTTAATCAAGAGAGCACCATGCTGCCATCTTTAGCTAGATACCTTTGAAATGTGGTGGCGGCAAATTGAAAAATTCCACGTGCTCTTGTTTAGTAAACAAACTCACGCGCTTTTTGTCAGCTGTCATCCGCCAACTTACATCGCAAACCTCAGTGCTACACTCTTTAGTTGAAATATGGTGGCGGATAATTTAAAAAGAAAAATTCTACAGCAGCCATCTCTCGACGCTAATTGCACAAGATGGTGGCTATACATGACTCCTTAAAGGTGCTTATGCAAGATGGCCGCTATACATAGGTTCTTATGAGACGCCCTTGGGATGCTTGCGCAAGATGACGGTTATACAAGACTCCTTATGAGACTCCCTAGGGATGCTTGCGCAAGATGGCGGACGCAAGATGGCGTCTATACACGACTCCTTATGAGACGCCTTAAGGGTGCTTGCGCAATATGGCTGCTGCTCTTATGAAGAAAGCTAGCTTAGAGGCTAACGTGTCGTGCTAGTTCGATTCATTAAATTTGGGGCTTAAATGCAAAATGTTAAATATCTCGAAAATGGTGCATCGTAGAGCAAAACTGACAAAATTTTTCTGCCGATTACCTCGGTTCGCAGAATGAGGAACATGATAGCATAAGAAAAACATAGTCTAATGATGAGATCAACGGTTCGGTTCTAACATAGGCCCTTTGGCATTAGCTCTGTTTCAGCTTGTAATGAAGCAAGTCTTCGCAACATGATCAAGTCTAGCTATGGTAGAGAGTATAACATGCCGTGCAGGATCGATTCATTAAATTTGGGGCTTAAATGCAAAATGTTAAATATCTCGAAAACGGACAAAAATTTTCTACCTAATACCTAGGTTTGCAGTGTCAGGAACATGATAGCATAAGAAAAACATAGTGTAATGATGAGATCGACGGTTCGATTCCTACTTAGGCCCTTTGGCATTGGCAGCTATCTAATTCTACAAGACGGCGGCTATACATAGCTTCTTATGAGACAACTTAAGAGCGCTTGTATAAGATTGCTGCTGCTCTTATGAGACGCCCTAGGGGTGCTTGCACAAGGTAGCAGCTACAAGACGATGACTATACACAGCTGCTTATGATACGGCCTAGAGGTGCTCACACACGATGGCGGCTGCTCTGATGAAGAAAGCTACCTTTGCATCGTGCAGGCATCTTTACAGCACTAAACCTCGTACCTTTGAAATGTGGTGGCGGGTAATTTGAAAAAGTCTACGTGCTGTTTTCTTAACAGCAGTTATCTTTAGACAATAGCGGCTATACATAAGCTGTTAAGGCCTCCTCTTATGTCAAGGCATAGCTCTATCGGACAACTTTAAACCTGCATCGGGATAGCTAGAGTAAGCACGTGCTGCAGTGATGACGTCATTATGCATGTTTAGACTTGCAAATCACTAAAGAAACATAACAAGACTAGAATTGAACACTGCACTCTATGCCGTTAACTTTATCATGTGATCGGAACATTGATTGAAGTGTTTAGAACACTAAATAAGTAATAATACTAAAATAGAACACTGTACTCGATACAACATGTGTTTAGAACATGTCAGGGGATACCTTTGTTCTATGAAGATTAGATTACCGCACATTCCTTGTAGGGCTAATAGGCTAAAGGGCTAATGGGCAAAGGGCAAAAGGGCAAAAGGGCTAAAGGGCTAAAGGGCTAAAGGGCTAAAGGTGCAAGAACCTCATCGATCGCTATCAGCAAGAACGCTTGTACTTTGTTAAGTGTAGAAAATTAATCTTTATTTGTAAATGGTTTCATGTTCAGAACAAGGAATGGAACCTAGGGGTTCCGTCTTACCTAATAAAATCCCCGTGATGCGATGAGTTACGTTTTTCGAACTAGTGTCTGGAACTCTGAACTTTTCAAGATGATAGCAGAGAGTTTAGCAATGTGGCAGCCTTGAGGTTTACCGCCGTAAAGATGACAAGTGAGGTTAGCAATGTTCCGTTGTTGGATTTTAAATTCCGCGCTATAACATGCCTAAGGTGGCAGCCTTGAGGTTTACCGCCGTAAAGATGGCAGCAGTGAGGTTAGCGACGCTCTATTGTCTTTCAAAGTGAGGTTAGGGTTCGTCAAGAAGACAGCTGTCCAAAAAAGCACGTGGCTATGTTTACCAAACAAGAGCACGTGGCTGTGACGTCACGGTCACGTAATCAATCCTTAGCTCGACGTCGTTAAGAGCAGCATTAGGATTAGCTATGCTTAAAAGTCTTGGGAACAGAGCAGCAGTATGAATTGCCATGTTTCAAAGCGTGTACACATCACCTGTCGATTTTACATGCATCGACCATCGTACTAAACTTCATCCGCTAGATCGCCCTGCTATCTTAGCATAACCTATACCCATAAAATTAAAGTACAATGAATAGCCATGTTTCAAAGCGTGTACACATTACCTATCGATTTTCCATGCATCGACTCTCGTACTAAACTTCTTCCGCTAGATTGTGCTGCTATCTTAGCATAACCTATACGCATTATCTTAATGTACAAAGAATAGCCATGTTTCAAAGCGTGTACACATTACCTATCGACTTTGCATGAAACAAATATCGTACTAAACCTCTTCCGCTAGGTTGTGCTGCTATCTTAGCATAACTTATACACATGAACTTAAAGTACAAAGAATAGCCATGTTTCAAAGCGTGTACACATTACCTATCGATTTTGCATGCATCGACTATCGTACTAAACTCCTTCCGCTAGATTGTGCTGCTATCTTAGCATAACCTATACGCATGACCTTAAAGTACAAGGAATAGCCATGTTTCAAAGCGTGTACACATCAACTATCGATTTTGCATGCATCGACTCTCGTACTAAACTTCTTCAGGTAGATTGTGCTGCTATCTTAGCATAACTAAGACGCACGAACTTAAAGTAAAAAGAATACCGATGTTTAAAAATCTTGTGAACATGGCAGCGGTAAGAATAGCAACGTTTAACTCTCTTGGTGCCAGGCGGTAGTGAGAGCATCCGCCCTTTAAATTGCCAGAGCCGATCTGGTCGGCCGTTAACAATCCAGTCGGAAGTTGCCAGAGCCGATTACATCGGCCGGCTTAAATTTCCGTGATATACGTAATTTTGAGGCAACCTATAGTGATGTGCATACTTTTGTTACAACCTGTAGTAAAGGGGCTACACGTTATTGTGTGCCTGGCCTTGCTTTGGCAGTTCTAAGAGGGTGTTATACCTTTCACAAGAGTCGTTTCCTGTGTTTACAAATACCGCTAACCGGTCAGTAAGAGATTGCTCCTTGCAGTGAGTGGATTTGTGACAGGAAAATGGCATATTGTTCACGTGATAATTTTTCAGAAGGTATTGATGACAATAAATTAATACAGTATTTATAACAGTGCGAAGTTAACGCTGATGATTTATCGGATAGCGATAGGGAATTTAGTTCAGAGTGTAGCGACGAAATTATACCGGACACGTCCGCGGAATCACCGCAGCTAAAGAAGAGACATTTTATTGTGTCTAACAGCACTAAAGCTACTCTGAATATGGTGGTAGATGAAACTAGTGATAACCAATATGATGATGATGTCTCTGGAGAACATTTTGTGGAAATTTGTCCCAATGAACCCGACAACATTCCTCAACCTCCTGTCTCCTTCAGGGAAGTTCTTGGACCTAAACATGCCCTACGGTCTGATTCTCCGCCCATATCACACTTCAATTTACTTTTCACTTATTCTCTGCTAAACCTTATAGTCACATGTAGTCCTCTATCATTACCTAAATGACGGTCTCCGTGGGCCAAGTGTAGCGTGCGTGCCTCTCACCCAGAGGTCATGGGTTCGATTCGCGCCCAGGTCAAGAATTTTCGCCTGGTCCTGAGGGTTGGTTCGAGGTTCACTCAATCTAAGTGACCCGAAGTGATTGCAATTGAGGAGATATCTGAGGGTGAGAGGGCGACCCCGGTCTGGAAAACCAAGAATAATTACTGGGAGGATCCGTCTCACTGACCATGATTCACCTCGTAAACTGCAGGTACCGAACTGAGCAGCGGTCGCTTAGTAGGTCAAAGCAAAGCACGGCTTTAGTGCCATACATTTCTTAATTTCGTAAATTCTGTTGTATTGTAAATTTATTTTTCTAATATATACTACAACCGAAAACGAGAAACTATTTTTTCTGAAAACAAAAACTATAATTATCAACTATTTTTTACTTATTTAATAATTCAGAATTATTTTAATACTGTGTTGTCCGCACGTAGAAAATTTATTGTCAGTATTTGCCAAACATCGATATATACACGCGAATTTTATCGGTGAGTAAAATTGTCTTGTTTTTATTTAGTGACATATGTTTGAATTTTTATTTTTACGTTTTTTTATTTTTCTCGTTCAAATTAGTTATTCTATAGAATTGTATTTAGGAATATATTATACATAATTGCGTATATCCTTTTGTATCGTAAATTATTTTTCAAAGTAGATATTGAGAGAGAAAATGCGAAAATATTTTTCTCTTCCTAAAAAATAAACGTTATCGACAACTGTAAATCAACAATAAAACGTCTTTGACACTTTATATCACTCCAAACTAGTTTCTTATTCTACGTAGTCGATATGTAGAAAATTTCATGCCGGTATTTGCTATACAGCGGTAGATATACGCGAATTTTAAAATACATGTATTTCCACTGAAAACGGCCTGGCACTTTACAGCAGTAGAGTGGAGGCGGAGCTCTGGCCTCTTCCAGCTGATGGGGAGCGGCCGACCAGATCGGCTCTTGGCTCCAAGAGGGTTAAAAGCGTGTACACACCACCTTTTGATAATGCATGCATCTTCTACTAGAGCATGTGACCATCGCTTGTATCTGCTGCTATCTTAACATAACTTATGTACATGAACGTAAAGCATAAAGAATAGTTATGTGTAAAAAATCTTGTGAAAATAGCAGAATGTTAACTACGTAGGTGTAGACATTGAATTTTGCATGCTGAGGCAGCATACTACTTGACCGTGACGTCACAGCCACGTGCACTTGTTTGGCAAACATAGCCACGTGCTTTTTTTGACAGCTGTCTTCTTGACGAACCCTAACCTCACTTTGAAGGACAATAGAGCATCGCTAACCTCACTGCTGCCATCTTTACGGCGGTAAACCTCAAGGCTGCCACCTTATGCATGTTATAGCGCGCAATTTAAAATCCAACAACAGAACATTGCTAAACTCTCTGCTATCATCTTCAAAAGTTCAGTGGTCCAGACACTAGTTCGAAAAACGTAAATCATCGCAATACGGGGATTTTATTAGGTAAGACGTAACCCCTAGGTTCCATTCCTTGTTCTGAACATGAAACCATTTACAAATAAAGGTTAATTTTCTACACTTAACAAAGTACAAGCGTTCTTGCTGATAGCGATCGATGAGGTTGTTGCTCCTTTAGCCCTTTAGCCCTTTTGCCCTTTTGCCCATTGCCCTTTTGCCCATTAGCTCTTTAGCCCATTAGCCCTACAAGGAATGTGCGGTAATCTAAACTTCTTAGAACAAAGGTATCCCCTGACATGTTCTAAACACATGTTGTATCGAGTACAGTGTTCTATTTTAGTATTATTACTTATTTAGTGTTCTAAACACTTCAATCAATGTTCCGATCACATGATAAAGTTAACGGCATAGAGTGCAGTGTTCGATTCTAGTCTTGTTATGTTTCTTTAGTGATTTGCAAGTCTAAACATGCATAATGACGTCATCACTGCAGCACGTGCTTACTCTAGCTATCCCGATGCAGGTTTAAAGTTGTCCGATAGAGCTATGCCTTGACATAAGAGGAGGCCTTAACAGCTTATGTATAGCCGCTATTGTCTAAAGATAGCTGCTGATAAGAAAACAGCACGTAGAATTTTTCAATTTACCCGCCACCATATTTCAAAGGTACGAGGTTTAGTGCTGTAAAGATACCTGCACGATGCAAAGTTAGCTTTCTTCATCAGAGCAGCCACCATCTTGTGTGAGCACCTCTAGGCCGTATCATAGGCAGCTGTGTATAGTCATCGTCTTGTCGCTGCTACCTTGCGCAAGCACCCCTAGGGAGTCTCATAAGAGCAGCAGCCATCTTATGTAAGCGTTCTTAAGGTGTCTCATATGAAGCTATGTATAGCCGCCGTCTTGTAGAATTAGATAGCTGCCAATGCCAAAGGGCCTAAGTAGGAATCGAACCGTCGATCTCATCATAGACTATGTTTTTCTTATGCTATCATGTTCCTGATACTGCAAACCTAGGTATTAGGTAGAAAAAGTTTTGTCCGTTTTCGAGATACTTAACATTTTGCATTTAGCCCCAAATTTAATGAATCGAACTAGCACGACACGTTAGCCTCTAAGCTAGCTTTCTTCATAAGAGCAGCAGCCATCTTGCGCAAGCACCCTTAAGGTGTCTCATAAGGAGTCGTGTATAGCCGCCATCTTGCGTCCGCCATCTTGCGCAAGCATCCTTAGGGCATCTCTAGCCATCTTATGCAAAGGACCCTTAAGCCGCCTCATAAGAGCAACCGCCATCTTGCGCAAGCATCCCTAGGGAGTCTCATAAGGAGTCTTGTATAACCGTCATTTTGCGCAAGCATCCCAAGGGGTCTCATAAGAACCTATGTATAGCGGCCATCTTGCATAAGCACCTTTAAGGAGTCATGTATAGCCACCATCTTGTGCAATTAGCGTCGAGAGATGGCTGCTGTAGAATTTTTCTTTTTAAATTATCCGCCACCATATTTCAACTAAAGAGTGTAGCACTGAGGTTTGCGATGTAAGTTGGCGGATGACAGCTGACAAAAAGCGCGTGAGTTTGTTTACTAAACAAGAGCACGTGGAATATTTGAATTTGCCGCCACCACATTTGAAAGGTATCTAGCTAAAGATGGCAGCACGGTGCTCTCTTGATTAAAGATGGCGGATGGCAGCTAACAGAACTTTTCAAATTGCCCGCTACTACATGTCATAAAGAGGGCAGCACGGTGCTCTGTGGATTAAAGATGGCGGATGCCAGCTGACGAAATTGCCCGCATGATAGCAGCACAGTGCTCTATTGATTAAAGATGGTGGATGACAGCTGTCAAAAAGCTCGTGGCTTTGTTTACTAAACAAGAGCACGTGGAATTTTTCAATTTGCCGCCACCACATTTCAAAGGTATCTAGCTAAAGATGGCACCACGGTGCTCTCTTGATTAAAGATGGCGGATGACAAGTAACAGAACTTTTGAAATTGCCCGCTACTACATGTCATAAAGAGGGCAGCACCGTGTTCTGTGGATTAAAAATGGCGGCTGACAGCTGACGAAATTGCCTGCATGATAGCAGCACAGTGCTCTATTGATTAAAGATGACGGATGACAGCTGTCAAAAAAGCACGTGGCTTTGTTTCCAAACAAGAGCACATAGAATTTTTCAAATTGCCACCACCACATTTCAAATGTATCTAACTAAAGAGTGCAGCAGTGAGGTTTGTGATGCAAGATGGCGGATGACAGCTGTCAGAAAAAGCACGAGAGTTTATAAAGCACGTGGAATTTGCCGCCACCACATAGAGGGCAACACGGTGCTCTCTTGATTAAAGATAGCTGCTGTCACGTGGAATTGCCTGCCACCACATTTCAAAGGTATCTAGCTGAAGAGGGCAGCACGGTGCTCAAAGATGGCTGCTGTCAAAAAGCATTTTTCAAATTATCCGCCACCACATTTCAAAGGTAAGTAGCTAAAGAGGGCAGCACTGTGCTCTGTTGATAAAAGATGGCGGATGACAGCTGTCAAAAAGCACGTGGATTTGTTTATCTCGCGCTAGTGAGGTTACGTTTGTAGCACTAAGGTTTAGGCCCGCCAAGATGGCAGCACTGCCGATGACAGGTGACGAATTTACAGCTACTGCGATAATGATGGCAGCACGGTGCTCTGTAGTTTAAGGATGGCGGATGACAGCTGTCAAAAAGCACGTGGCTTTGTTTATCTCGAGCTTGTGTTGTTAAGTTGGTACTACTGAGGTTTAGGCCCGTCAAGATGGCAGTACTGAGGTTAGCGATGCGTTGTTGTCTGTCAAAAAACACGTGGCTGTCGGAAAACACGTGGAATTTTTTACCTCGCGCTAGTTAGGTTACGTTGGTACCACTGAGGTTTAGGCCCGTCAAGATAGCAGCAGTGAGGTTAGCGATGCGTTGTTGTCGATGACAGCTGTCAAAAAGCACGTGGCTTTGTTTACCAATTCAAATTTCCCGCGGGAGGCGGAGGTGGCCTCTGGGAAGGCCCCTCGGGCGGCGGAGGCGGAGGAGGCCTCTGGGAGGGCCACCCGTGAGGCGGAGGGGGCCTCTGGGAGACCTGAGGTGGAGAGTAGTGTGTTTGTGAGAGTTCTAGAACCTCCTCCTCCTCAGCAGGCTGCCCTTCCCGACGTCAGTCTATTGCGACCAACGCGACAAGCAAGCGCAGGGACAAGTGGGCAAGATGGCCGCCACGCGCAATCTACCTCTAGCTACGCGCTACGTCCTCGGACACCTTCAGAAAATAGGATGTCGTTATCTTATGGAATACTGTCGAAAGAGGCTACTAAAAGGGATACCTGATTTGAAAGAGCATGGGTTAGCGAACTAGGGGTCATTAGCTGAGCCTAGGTATGATGTATGCTAAGCTGTTGTGTATAACCTCCCTTGGACAACTGCTGTAGGTCACTTTATTCCGAGGGGGGGGGGGTTGATCAGAGTAAAGCTCCTCCAGGGGCACCGAGCAACCTGTGCTGTTGTTGTGTCTGCAATGGCGAACTTAGGTTTTTTTACCGGAGTCTAGCTATGATGTGTGCTAAGCTGTCGTCTATTTAACCTCCTTGGCCAACTCTTGTAGGACACTTCATTCTGATGTGGTAAGGTTCTAGCAGAGTAAAGCTCCTCCAGGGGCACCCTTGCCTTAGGTAGGAGCCGAGCAACCTGTGATGTTGTGCCTGCATTAGCGAACTTGGGTATTTTAGCTGGGTCTAGGCATGTTGTGTGCTAAGCTATCGTCTATCCAACCTGCTTGGCCAACTCTTGTAGGGAGTACTTCAGCCCTAGAGGAGCAGAGTAAATGCTACTCCTAAGGATTCGAACGTGGAGTTGACATAAACTCAAAACTAAAGAGCTTAAGTGCAATTCAAATATCCTCACCCTGATTGAAATATGTGTACGATGTGTACTGACTACAGTAAATGTGGAGACATGTTCATCTCAGCAGAAAAAGAATGACTTTGCGAGCTAAGCTGTATTTTCCCCTACCTGGTGTAGTACTAAAAAATGTTGACAATATGTTATGATGCGAGACACTTGACTTGAGAGAGAACGCGGAGTCTTCAGCTACATGTCAAAGCTTGTTCGCGATGACGGCACTACAGCTCTTGCTACCAAGATAACGTTACTCTACTTAGATCTGAATTGTTTTATGAGGTAGGGTGGAGGGGTAGATTTTTATTAATGGTATACTGCTAGTCGTAAGGGTAACTAAAAGGGATGGGCTAACTCAGGAGAGAGCTGTGCTAGGACACAGAGGTAATTAGACATATACAGAGCCTTATAGACGCATTCTCTAATTTTCTTCTTTCTTTCTTAACCTGCTTACCATCCAGGGTTGATTTTTCCCTTGGACTCAGCGAGGGATCCCACCTCTACCGCCTTAATGACAGTATTCAAGAGCTACAGACTCTGGGTCGGGGGATACCAGTACCTCACCTTACATGGCCTATCGTTAACTTCTTAAGACTTAGCTGCTTACCTGATTATGGTTAAGAGTGCTAGGTTAACCCATGCATATGACGCCAGGCTTAACTTTACAAGGGCGTTACAGTCTCAAATTTGAGATTCGATCTTACGCTCAACCCAACTAGACGAGATAAGACATGATCCAGGGACTTTGATGCTGAGATTGGTGGAAGGACTAGGGATATGGTGTGAGGTGTAATACAAATGCTTTATTTACAGACGGCGTAATATTGGGGAGCATCTTCGAAGTTCTAAAAACGGAGAGCCTAGCATAACATAGAAGAAATAACTGCACGTGCAAGTTGACTAGCTTTCGATGTATTTGCTAACACATAGAATACAAAGTATTTTTTCCCTACAAGTTTGCATCTTAGGTACAATCACGCAGGAAGACCTTACCTATCCTTGTACTGAATACCCAATGTAATACGTAAAATTAATGTGGTGCCGGAATATAGCTCTGCAGCATTTCGCGTATTATCAGAATTCCCGAATACAGAATAAAATCCTTACTTACACTTTACGTTCGATACCCCTGCAGGCCTGACGTTGCGCTGACCACGCGTTAACCTCCTAGGCGATGGTGTAAGCCTTAATACATAACATGCTTCATTCATTGAGACGTAAGGCTGAAAAGCAACCTTAGGTCCAGGGGACATGAGCGACCGCGCAAGGTATCAGCCAAAGAAAGACAAAGGCTACGAAAGGCGTGAAAATTAAAGATTCCTTAGCCTTCGTAAACCTAATAGCGTAAGGGTCGGAAAAGAACAAGAGTTAACCGAGGAAGGCCGGATAGGATAGATAAAAGTGAGTGACCTAACACAAGTAAGTAGAAGCATGCGTATACATGGGCTCTTATGGCACTAACCCGGTGGAGGCTGTGCTAGGGCTTTTTGCCTTGTATCTAATAAAATCCATGACCCAGCCTGGAATTACCCTAATTCGAGGTTCTATCCTCCTAACCGGATGCCCTCCTAACTTGCAACTCTCGGTGGAGTGATGTAGGAGGGTGATGGAATACTGCTGTAAGAAACGACTAAAAAAGGGGTGCTCGAGGGCTTTTAACTTCCGAGCGTGGTATTAGCGACAAGAGGACCTCAAGCTGAGTCTGGCATTAATTATAGTTGTTTAACATTTTTGAATAGGGAATCGAAGGTTTAGTGACTCGAGAACAATCTTCTACTCACAACCACGAGGCTTTAGGAATCTGCTGACAGTGTAGCCGGTTACGCTATGTAAGCAACTCAGCTGTCGCAGAGATGCATGCCGTTACAATTGACATGAATGAAATATCTGACCCGCACACACTTCGACTCTTTGAATACAACTCTGCATCTGTTGGCACAAAGGGGTCTATAGCTGAGTCTGGCATAAGTCTAACTCTGCAGAGCTACTACAGGGTTTACAACTTGTAACTCATAAGCTATTAGTTGTTATTAGCTTAACATTCGGAACAAGGCTACTATGCAAGATAGCTGCTATACTTTATTCGTTTAGACTTAACTAGAGGGCTGTCTCATAGGCTGACAACTTGTAACTTAAGACCTCATACATTACAATTGTGTCAAACACGGAATGTAGCGTACAGGACCTGTTATTTCTCTTTCTTCTTCTCCTCCTTAACCTTTTTCTCAATATATTTGGATTAACACGACGAAAACACATAGTTCGCAAGCCAGAAAACGTAATCATGCACAGTTAAATTTATGACCCAGCCGAAAATTAAATCTAAGCCCTTGTTGATGTAGATGAAGAGAAGTTTATTACGACGGAAACACTTAGTTCTCAAGCCACAAAACATAATCATACGCAGTTAAAATCACGACCCGCCGGGGATCGAACCCAACGCCTTGTAAACTTCAGGTTAGTATGCTAATGATACAACCGAGGAGCCTTGTATCTAATAAAATCCATGACCCAGCCTGAAATTACATCAGCCCTCGACAATACAAACTATTAAGTGAACTACGAGGGGTTATTAACTGTGTGTCTCTTATTACTCTTAGAAAAACTGATAAAATGTTAGTCTCTTCTATCTTTAAAGTCGCAACGATGTCGCAACGTCCATTGGTTAACACTTGGTTTCTTTCGAGCTTAACATTTAAACTATATAGGCTATACTCGTATATATAACCTGTAGCGTGCCTGCCTCTTACCCGGAGGCCCCGGGTTCGATTCCTGGCTAGGTTAAGGATTTTTACCTGGACTTGTGGGTTGGTTCGAGGTCTACTTAGCGTACGTGATTAGAATTGACGGGCTATCTGTCGATGAGATAGCGGCCCCGGTCTAGAAAGCTAAGAATAACGGCCGAGAGGATTCGTCGTGCTGACTACACGACACCTCGTAATCCGCAATCCTTCGGGCTGAGCGACGGCCGCTTGGTAGGCCAAGGCCCTTCAAGGGCTGTAGTGTTATGGGGTTTGTTTATGTGTATATAACATTTTACTCTTACGTCTAACTCTATTGATAAATTGTCGTTCTCTTCTGACTTCAAACTGGTTACCTATCTGACCTTTATTAATCCAAATTTCGTTTCTTCTAATGTTTAACTGCCTGCTGTCATTTCTTGATGGATACAGTACTTTGCATCCATCTCTTGGCACAGGCCAGAGTAAAGTGTAGCTTCCACCGAAGTCCCAGTCAACATTCATGGCTGTGACAATATTGAAGTTGCTGGGGTATGGGTAGTGCTGAGTAATGACATTCAGAGCATGACTAGTGCATCTGAGTGTTATGAAAGGTGCTGCTCATAGGGTCAGTCGTGCTGCAATAGTACTTTCTGACCCAGTGAGGAAAGCAATGACAAACTGCCTCACTCATCATCTTGCCTAGTACGCCTCATTACGGTGCTGCCATTGGTTTTTGGGTTTTCCTTACAGCCGCATAACCTTTGGTGGTGCAATTTGCGGACCCAACCAGCCTCTGGGCTGATGACCTAACAGACAGACTAATTTTTAAACTTGCGACTCGACGGAAGAACATTTAACGATTCAGCTGAAGTTGGTACATTTTTGATAGCAGCAACACCCTTATCGATTGTTATCTGCAAGAACGCTTCTACTTTGTTAGGAATAGCAAATTAATCTCTATTGGTAAATGGTTTATCTCTTCTAACTTTAAAACTCGTGACGATGTGTAACCTCTGTTGTTCATGATCAATGACTGTTCACATTGAACCTTACAGTAATGTAATCTATTCGTGTTGTGTATATCTGTGGTTATTCTTCAATAAACAACTGCACTGGATGATCTACTAGACTTATGGTTTTTGTTATAGTCCTTTACTATAAGCAGTTACAACCTAAGCTTCTCAACATTGTGTATTATTCCTGCTAAGGTACACGGGAAACTGATAAATGTCTGATTCTAAGAAAACGAAAAGTTTACCGTGCTAATGACAATGAGTTAAAACTGTGTGTTCAAAACCAAAAAGAAATTCCTGCTACACACATGATAGTGAACGGAACCCAGGGCTTACGTCTTATTCTAAGGCAAAAGGGCTTCCACCTCCTAGCAAAAGAGCAAAAGGGCTTTCTCCTCCTATCAAAAGGGATCCTGCTCCTAGCAAAGGGGCAAAAGGGATCCTCCTCCTAGCAAAAGGGCAAAAGGGCTTTCTCCTCCTATCAAAAGGGATCCTGCTCCTAGCTAAGGGGCTAAAGGGATCCTCCTCCTAGCAAAAGGGCAAAAGGGCTTTCTCCTCCTATCAAAAGGGATCCTGCTCCTAGCAAAGGGGCTAAAGGGATCCTCCTCCTAGCAAAAGGGCAAAAGGGCTTTCTCCTCCTATCAAAAGGGATCCTGCTCCTAGCAAAAGGGCTAGAATTGAACTTGAAACGGAACAGTAACACGGGACTACGAAAAATTGTAAACGATTTAATACTTATGCTTTTTACATAGGGACATAGCGGCTACACATAGTATTGATAGGGCTAGAAAGAATAGTGTAAAGCATAATGCATGTACTTTATTGATAGGGACAGCCCTTTTGCCCTTTTGCTAGGAGGAGGATCCCTTTAGCCCCTTTACTAGGAGCAGGATCCCTTTTGATAGGAGGAGAAAGCCCTTTTGCTCTTTTGCTAGGAGGAGGATCCCTTTTGCCCCTTTGCTAGGAGCAGGATCCCTTTTGATAGGAGGAGAAAGCCCTTTTGCTCTTTTGCTAGGAGGTGGAAGCCCTTTTGCCTTATAATAAGACGTAAGCCCTGGGTTCCGTTCACTATCATGTGTGTAGCACGAATTTCTTTTTGGTTTTGAACACACAGTTTTAACTCATTGTCATTAGCACGGTAAACTTTTCGTTTTCTTAGAATCAGACATTTATCAGTTTCCCGTGTACCTTAGCAGGAATAATACACAATGTTGAGAAGCTTAGGTTGTAACTGCTTATAGTAAAGGACTATAACAAAAACCATAAGTCTAGTAGATCATCCAGTGCAGTTGTTTATTGAAGAATAACCACAGATATACACAACACGAATAGATTACATTACTGTAAGGTACAATGTGAACAGTCATTGATCATGAACAACAGAGGTTACACATCGTCACGAGTTTTAAAGTTAGAAGAGATAAACCATTTACCAATAGAGATTAATTTGCTATTCCTAACAAAGTAGAAGCGTTCTTGCAGATAACAATCGATAAGGGTGTTGCTGCTATCAAAAATGTACCAACTTCAGCTGAATCGTTAAATGTTCTTCCGTCGAGTCGCAAGTTTAAAAATTAGTCTGTCTGTTAGGTCATCAGCCCAGAGGCTGGTTGGGTCCGCAAATTGCACCACCAAAGGTTATGCGGCTGTAAGGAAAACCCAAAAACCAATGGCAGCACCGTAATGAGGCGTACTAGGCAAGATGATGAGTGAGGCAGTTTGTCATTGCTTTCCTCACTGGGTCAGAAAGTACTATTGCAGCACGACTGACCCTATGAGCAGCACCTTTCATAACACTCAGATGCACTAGTCATGCTCTGAATGTCATTACTCAGCACTACCCATACCCCAGCAACTTCAATATTGTCACAGCCATGAATGTTGACTGGGACTTCGGTGGAAGCTACACTTTACTCTGGCCTGTGCCAAGAGATGGATGCAAAGTACTGTATCCATCAAGAAATGACAGCAGGCAGTTAAACATTAGAAGAAACGAAATTTGGATTAATAAAGGTCAGATAGGTAACCAGTTTGAAGTCAGAAGAGAACGACAATTTATCAATAGAGTTAGACGTAAGAGTAAAATGTTATATACACATAAACAAACCCCATAACACTACAGCCCTTGAAGGGCCTTGGCCTACCAAGCGGCCGTCGCTCAGCCCGAAGGATTGCGGATTACGAGGTGTCGTGTAGTCAGCACGACGAATCCTCTCGGCCGTTATTCTTAGCTTTCTAGACCGGGGCCGCTATCTCATCGACAGATAGCCCGTCAATTCTAATCACGTACGCTAAGTAGACCTCGAACCAACCCACAAGTCCAGGTAAAAATCCTTAACCTAGCCAGGAATCGAACCCGGGGCCTCCGGGTAAGAGGCAGGCACGCTACAGGTTATATATACGAGTATAGCCTATATAGTTTAAATGTTAAGCTCGAAAGAAACCAAGTGTTAACCAATGGACGTTGCGACATCGTTGCGACTTTAAAGATAGAAGAGACTAACATTTTATCAGTTTTTCTAAGAGTAATAAGAGACACACAGTTAATAACCCCTCGTAGTTCACTTAATAGTTTGTATTGTCGAGGGCTGATGTAATTTCAGGCTGGGTCATGGATTTTATTAGATACAAGGCTCCTCGGTTGTATCATTAGCATACTAACCTGAAGTTTACAAGGCGTTGGGTTCGATCCCCGGCGGGTCGTGATTTTAACTGCGTATGATTATGTTTTGTGGCTTGAGAACTAAGTGTTTCCGTCGTAATAAACTTCTCTTCATCTACATCAACAAGGGCTTAGATTTAATTTTCGGCTGGGTCATAAATTTAACTGTGCATGATTACGTTTTCTGGCTTGCGAACTATGTGTTTTCGTCGTGTTAATCCAAATATATTGAGAAAAAGGTTAAGGAGGAGAAGAAGAAAGAGAAATAACAGGTCCTGTACGCTACATTCCGTGTTTGACACAATTGTAATGTATGAGGTCTTAAGTTACAAGTTGTCAGCCTATGAGACAGCCCTCTAGTTAAGTCTAAACGAATAAAGTATAGCAGCTATCTTGCATAGTAGCCTTGTTCCGAATGTTAAGCTAATAACAACTAATAGCTTATGAGTTACAAGTTGTAAACCCTGTAGTAGCTCTGCAGAGTTAGACTTATGCCAGACTCAGCTATAGACCCCTTTGTGCCAACAGATGCAGAGTTGTATTCAAAGAGTCGAAGTGTGTGCGGGTCAGATATTTCATTCATGTCAATTGTAACGGCATGCATCTCTGCGACAGCTGAGTTGCTTACATAGCGTAACCGGCTACACTGTCAGCAGATTCCTAAAGCCTCGTGGTTGTGAGTAGAAGATTGTTCTCGAGTCACTAAACCTTCGATTCCCTATTCAAAAATGTTAAACAACTATAATTAATGCCAGACTCAGCTTGAGGTCCTCTTGTCGCTAATACCACGCTCGGAAGTTAAAAGCCCTCGAGCACCCCTTTTTTAGTCGTTTCTTACAGCAGTATTCCATCACCCTCCTACATCACTCCACCGAGAGTTGCAAGTTAGGAGGGCATCCGGTTAGGAGGATAGAACCTCGAATTAGGGTAATTCCAGGCTGGGTCATGGATTTTATTAGATACAAGGCAAAAAGCCCTAGCACAGCCTCCACCGGGTTAGTGCCATAAGAGCCCATGTATACGCATGCTTCTACTTACTTGTGTTAGGTCACTCACTTTTATCTATCCTATCCGGCCTTCCTCGGTTAACTCTTGTTCTTTTCCGACCCTTACGCTATTAGGTTTACGAAGGCTAAGGAATCTTTAATTTTCACGCCTTTCGTAGCCTTTGTCTTTCTTTGGCTGATACCTTGCGCGGTCGCTCATGTCCCCTGGACCTAAGGTTGCTTTTCAGCCTTACGTCTCAATGAATGAAGCATGTTATGTATTAAGGCTTACACCATCGCCTAGGAGGTTAACGCGTGGTCAGCGCAACGTCAGGCCTGCAGGGGTATCGAACGTAAAGTGTAAGTAAGGATTTTATTCTGTATTCGGGAATTCTGATAATACGCGAAATGCTGCAGAGCTATATTCCGGCACCACATTAATTTTACGTATTACATTGGGTATTCAGTACAAGGATAGGTAAGGTCTTCCTGCGTGATTGTACCTAAGATGCAAACTTGTAGGGAAAAAATACTTTGTATTCTATGTGTTAGCAAATACATCGAAAGCTAGTCAACTTGCACGTGCAGTTATTTCTTCTATGTTATGCTAGGCTCTCCGTTTTTAGAACTTCGAAGATGCTCCCCAATATTACGCCGTCTGTAAATAAAGCATTTGTATTACACCTCACACCATATCCCTAGTCCTTCCACCAATCTCAGCATCAAAGTCCCTGGATCATGTCTTATCTCGTCTAGTTGGGTTGAGCGTAAGATCGAATCTCAAATTTGAGACTGTAACGCCCTTGTAAAGTTAAGCCTGGCGTCATATGCATGGGTTAACCTAGCACTCTTAACCATAATCAGGTAAGCAGCTAAGTCTTAAGAAGTTAACGATAGGCCATGTAAGGTGAGGTACTGGTATCCCCCGACCCAGAGTCTGTAGCTCTTGAATACTGTCATTAAGGCGGTAGAGGTGGGATCCCTCGCTGAGTCCAAGGGAAAAATCAACCCTGGATGGTAAGCAGGTTAAGAAAGAAAGAAGAAAATTAGAGAATGCGTCTATAAGGCTCTGTATATGTCTAATTACCTCTGTGTCCTAGCACAGCTCTCTCCTGAGTTAGCCCATCCCTTTTAGTTACCCTTACGACTAGCAGTATACCATTAATAAAAATCTACCCCTCCACCCTACCTCATAAAACAATTCAGATCTAAGTAGAGTAACGTTATCTTGGTAGCAAGAGCTGTAGTGCCGTCATCGCGAACAAGCTTTGACATGTAGCTGAAGACTCCGCGTTCTCTCTCAAGTCAAGTGTCTCGCATCATAACATATTGTCAACATTTTTTAGTACTACACCAGGTAGGGGAAAATACAGCTTAGCTCGCAAAGTCATTCTTTTTCTGCTGAGATGAACATGTCTCCACATTTACTGTAGTCAGTACACATCGTACACATATTTCAATCAGGGTGAGGATATTTGAATTGCACTTAAGCTCTTTAGTTTTGAGTTTATGTCAACTCCACGTTCGAATCCTTAGGAGTAGCATTTACTCTGCTCCTCTAGGGCTGAAGTACTCCCTACAAGAGTTGGCCAAGCAGGTTGGATAGACGATAGCTTAGCACACAACATGCCTAGACCCAGCTAAAATACCCAAGTTCGCTAATGCAGGCACAACATCACAGGTTGCTCGGCTCCTACCTAAGGCAAGGGTGCCCCTGGAGGAGCTTTACTCTGCTAGAACCTTACCACATCAGAATGAAGTGTCCTACAAGAGTTGGCCAAGGAGGTTAAATAGACGACAGCTTAGCACACATCATAGCTAGACTCCGGTAAAAAAACCTAAGTTCGCCATTGCAGACACAACAACAGCACAGGTTGCTCGGTGCCCCTGGAGGAGCTTTACTCTGATCAACCCCCCCCCCTCGGAATAAAGTGACCTACAGCAGTTGTCCAAGGGAGGTTATACACAACAGCTTAGCATACATCATACCTAGGCTCAGCTAATGACCCCTAGTTCGCTAACCCATGCTCTTTCAAATCAGGTATCCCTTTTAGTAGCCTCTTTCGACAGTATTCCATAAGATAACGACATCCTATTTTCTGAAGGTGTCCGAGGACGTAGCGCGTAGCTAGAGGTAGATTGCGCGTGGCGGCCATCTTGCCCACTTGTCCCTGCGCTTGCTTGTCGCGTTGGTCGCAATAGACTGACGTCGGGAAGGGCAGCCTGCTGAGGAGGAGGAGGTTCTAGAACTCTCACAAACACACTACTGTGGAGGCGGCCGCAGAACCATCCAATTATACTACTGCCCACAAACTTTTATTGGCCGAAAGCAAAAACTGATACACAAGACGATGGAGAAACACCTTATTGGTGGAAAATTAATTACAGAAATTTATGATTGGCTAATTTAAAAACTGGCGGAAGGAAAGGATTATATTGCCAACCCACGAACCACGGAACAAAATTTAGTAAAAATAAAACTTAGGAATACAATATTTCTTCAGGCAAGTTCATTCCATTGCACCAGAGTGTGTTACCATGGTTTTGGGTAGCGACATCTGTTAGAGAATGTTCAAACTTCTTGATACGGAACAAACAAACACAAATCAAAATAGACACAGTTCAGAACACTTCAAGATAACCAAATTTACAGTAGTGACATCTTCCGAGAGACCGTTGAGTTAATACAGTTGTTAAAGTTCAGGCTTCCTCCTGTAGAGGGATTTCAACTGGCGTAATATTTGAATTCGCGGCGTGGAGGTGTACCGCCCGGTACAGAAATGTCTCGGGTTAATATTGCTAGATCTTCCGCAAATGCCAGGCAATCTATCGCTGGTTTTCCTCTGTCTCAAATGATTGGTTGGTAAATTTTGAGGATCAGTTTGTGTTGTTCGCCATTCTTGTATCACTTTCTTCAAGGGCGCACTTGAAGAGTAAATGTGAAAGTCCATCTCCTTGTCTTGTCCCGTTTTGCTTTCAAAGGGATCTGAGGTTTCCTCGATGAATTTAACCTTGGACTTCGCGTCTCTCAGTGTCTGTTTGATTATTGCAAGTATGTTCATGTCTATTATTATTATTATTATTATTATTATTATTATTATTATTATTATTATTATTATTATTATTATTATACCGGATGGTACACCTCCGCGCCGCCAATTGAAACATTGCGCCAGTTGAAACTCCTCTTCTGGAGGAAGCCTGAACTTTAACAACCATGTTAATTCTAAATTTTGAAGTGTTCTGAACTATGTCAATTTCGATTCGTGTTTGTCTGCTCCATAGCAAGAACTTTGAACATTCTCTAACAGATGTCTCTACCAAAACTGATAACGCTCTCTGGTGTAAAGGAATGAACTGTCCGGAAGAAATTTAACATTCATAAGTTTTGTTTTGGGGGTCAAAGGGGTAGTATGTGGTCCTGTGGGTGCACTTCTTGCTGATGGGCGTGTACTAGCAAAACACAGGAAATGCCATCTATTCCTACCAAGTCCGATACATGCACGTCCACGCCGTGGCCTCTGGGCAACGGGTACATTCTTTAAGGTACACGGCTAAGTCATGTAAGGGCAGAAAGCGAGTTCCCGACGCTTAAATGGGGACCAATCAGCTAAGGGAGACAACCCTAACAGAAAACATCGGTCCTCCAGGATTGCTGGGGGTTGGAGCAAGGCTAACAACCTCGCTCCGGAAAACCAACTGTTGCGAAGCCCCAGAATATGCCTCGGAATGGTGGATTTAATAGACGACGAGCTAAGCTAAAGGCAATGGACTACGCAATTGGTACATGGAATGTACGCACACTTCTACGAGCCGGAGCACTGAAAGTACTGATGCAGAAACTAGAAGTCAACAAAGTGGACATAGCAGCCATACAAGAAACTAGATGGTCAGGAAGGGATGAGATATGGGACACCAAAACCCACACAATATTCAGTAGTGGGAAGTCAAGGAATGCACAAGAAGGAGGAGTAGCATTTATAGTACGAAAACAAGCTAAAGATGATGTACTACAGTTTTTGGCAGTAAATGAAAGATTGGCAACATTGCGTGTTAAAATGCTATTCTACAACTTAACAATCGTAAATGTATATGCACCAACGGAAGACAAGGAACAGATAGTCAAGGATCAGTTCTATGCTGAACTGGAACGAGTGCTAGATTCAATCCCATCGAACGATGCTAAGATGATAATAGGAGACCTAAATGCACAAATTGGGAAGGAGGAGATATATCAAGGAATAATAGGGATCTATAGTTTACATAACACTACTAATGATAATGGACAGAGATTGCTTGACCTTGCTACCAGCAGAAACATGAAAGTGATGTCAACTTGTTTCCCTCATAAAGAGGTACACAAGCAAACATGGATATCGCCGGATGGAAAGACCTGTAATCAAATAGACCATGTAATAATGGAGAAAAGATGGGCATCCAATATCATGGATGTCAGATCATTCAGAGGAACAAGTTGTGGCTCCGACCACTTTCTAGTTAAGGCAATCTTAAGGTGCCGCATTATGAAAACAAGAAAGGAAGGAATGAGTAGGATAGAAAAGTACAATACTTGTGAACTGAAGAATAAGGAAGTATCAGAAAGATACGGGGAAAGAATGGCAGAAGTGCTGGTAGAGAAATATAATAAGGACCAAACAGCAACGGTCGAGACCAAATGGACTGCTCTGAAGGAAAGCGTTAAGGCCGTGGCAAAGGACACACTAGACATTGTACCCAAAAGGAACACAAAGGAATGGTTTGATGAGGAATGCCAAAAAGCCATAGAAGAAAGGGATAAAGCATATAAAGCATACCTAGAGAGACCAACATGGGTGAAGAAACGAGAGGTTGAAAACCAGAATAAAGAAGTAAGGAATGTATGTCGAAGAAAGAAGAGAAGAAAATTAAATGAGAAAATGGCTAGAATAGTGGAGGAATTTAAAGATAATAGCTACGTGGCTTACAGAGAAGTTAAGGAAGTGAAAGAAGGATTCAAGGCAAGAACAAACATGTGTAAGGACAGAAATGGACAGCTTTTGGGAGATAAAAAAGGGATCCAAGATAGATGGAAGGATTATTTCCAACACCTCCTGAACCCAGTAGAAATGAAAGAGAAAACACCAACTACCTCAAGGAAGAATACTGAGACAAATGAATCAGAAGTCACAGCACCATCTATGCAAGAAGTGATAGAAGCCATACAGCAACTGAAAAACAATAAAGCACCAGGTATCGATGGAATCCCTGCAGAGTTGTGGAAATACGGAGGAACCACACTACAAGAAGCTATATATGATCTAATTGTGAGTGTGTGGAATACAGAAGAAATGCCTGAAGACTGGCGCAAAGGCATCATATGCCCAATATACAAGAAAGGGGATAAGTTGGTATGTAGCAATTATAGAGGGATCACACTGCTGTGTACAGTATATAAGCTGTTCACTTCCATTCTGAAGAAGAGACTAGAACCCCTGGTGGAAGAAATTCTAGGAGAATACCAGGCAGGGTTCCGGAAGGGAAGATCCACTATTGATCAGATATTTACTGTGAAACAAGTGTTGGAGAAGTGTTGGGAACGGGGCATAGATGTGGTACAGATGTTTATCGACTTTCAACAAGCATACGACTCTATTGACAGGGATAAATTAATGGAGGTATTAAGAGAGTTCAAGATACCAGAAAAGCTGGTGCGACTGGTGGAATTGACTATGAGAAATACGATGGTGGGAGTGAAAATTCAGACTGAAGTAGGCAGCTTCTTCGAAGTGAATCAGGGATTGAAGCAAGGAGATGGCTTAGCACCAATTCTATTTAACCTGGCACTAGAGTCAGTGATTAGAAAGTTAAGGGTGGACACCAGTGGAACACTTCTGTACAAAACAGCTCAACTAGTTGGATATGCTGATGACATAAATTTGATGGGAAGAACAACAAGGACAGTTAAAGAAACATTTGAAGACTTGAATAGGGAAGGCAAAGAGATTGGACTTAAGATCAATGAACAGAAGACGAAGGTAATGGTGCAGGCTCGGAGAAGGAAGTATACAAATGACCAACTTATCCCTGAAGGATCCAAAGTGGAGGTGGTGGATGAATTTAAATATCTTGGTGTACATCTGAGCAACAAGAATGAGGAAATGGTGGAAATACAGGCAAGAATTCAAGCTGCCAACAGAGCATACTTTGCAGTACTACCACTTTTCAGAAGTAGAGATATAAATCAGAGCTTAAAAGTTATGCTATACATATATATATATACATATATACATATATACATACACATATAAATGATGTATGGAAGTGATACGTGGACCCTCCCAAAGAAAGCCGTGGAGAAGATAGATTCCTTCGAAAGGAAAATCCTGAGGAGAATTTATGGACCCATATGCGTACAAGGGGAGTGGAGAATTAGATATAACAATGAACTATATTCCCTGTATGGGGAGGCACCCCTGTCGCATGCCATTCGAATGAAGAGACTTAAATGGGCAGGTCATCTAATTAGGATGGAAGAACACCGAATCCCAAAGAAGGTATTCTTAGGAGACTTTGGAGGAGGAAGGCCTGTGGGAAGGCCACGTAACAGATGGGAAGATGGTGTACATCAGGACGCAGCACATATCCTCAAGATCCGGAATTGGAGAGTAGCTGCACGAGATCGACAAGTTTGGCGGAGAGCACCTGGGGAGGCCATGACCCGAAAACGGGCCGTCGCGCCATAGGAGGAGGAAGTTTTGTTTTTGCTAAATTTGGTTCTGTGGTTTGAGAGTTGGCAATATAATCCTTTCTTTCCGCCTGTTTTGAATGTAGCCAATCAGGAATTTCTGTAATTAATTTTCCACCAATAGGGTGTTTCTTCTTCGTCTGGTGTATTAGTTTTTGCTGTTATCCAATAACATTTTGTGGGCGGGTTGTAATCATTCATGAAACGTCTCGAATTTTCCGCGAGGGTATATAAACTGCTGATTTTCTGGTCTCCTCGCCACTTCAGTAACATCTTTCTTTGTGTGATTATGTAGCAGGGGGCGGGAAGCGCCTCTTTCTTCGGGCAGAAGTTCAACCATCAGGTAATGGCCGTTTTATAACTTATTTACTTGCTAGCTCAGCAGTTTAACCCTCGGGGCGGGTTCGAAACTTTCCTCATGTAACCTATATTTAAAATGTAAAAGACACTTGGTATAAATTCTGTCTCTTTAACTACAAATTGGGATAGAGAGTGCCTAACCCTCTCGAGCTCCCATTCATTTTGTTTTGAGGTGGCTACGTTTTATAACAGTTTCCCTTCTACTCGTCATGTCATAACATTTGTCAATCGTGTCACCTCCGTAGTATGGGATTAGCCCTTGCATAAGTGGCCTAGTGCCAAATAGGTTTTAAAGAAGTGTATTAGGAGTGCAGTTACGCCTCCTCTCAAGTCGGTATTTTGGGAATTGTCCTGTTTCTTTATTGAGTAGGCCTCAGTAGGTTGGGTATTTTTACCCCTGTTTTCATGTGCTTGGAGGACAGCTTGAAGGTGGAGTTGGGTGTGGCCTTTGATAGGCTTGAACTTTGAGAGCAGGTTGCTCTTTCTTAAATTTGGTTTCTGTGTGCCTCGAGTAGGCTTTACTAGGTAATAGGGAGCGAGTGCTCCTGGGCATGATTGGGATTTTCTGCCCCTTTGTTAAACCTTGTGTATAAGTAAAGTTGGGCTCATCGCTCAGGGATTGTGTTTTTGGAACTCGAAGCCCAATATACATTAACAAACTGTAATTGTACATTCTTATTTTGTTGCTATATAACCAAGTTCCTGTTGTTCTTGTTATATCTTGATTTTGAAAAGAAAATATAACCTTGTTTAATTTTAAATTAACTTTAATTTCGTAAGTTGAGACCTGTTCATCCCAGCACCTTCTTTCACCTCTAACTACCACGGAGGACTCCGTAACAATTATTATTATTATTATTATTATTATTATTATTATTATTATTATTATTATTATTATTATTATTATTGTTACGGAGATACCCGTGGTAGTTAGAGGTGAAAGAAGGTGCGGGCTGGAATAGGTCTCAACTACGAAATTAAAGTTAATTTAAAACTTTAACAAAGGTTATATTTTCTTTTCAAAATCAATCAATAACAAATTATAACAGGTACCAAGTAGCAGATCAACAAATTAACAATTTACAGATCGTTACATGATTTGGGTTTCGAGCCCCAAGTTTAATTTCTGAGCTCTCAGCTCACAACCACAATTGCTAAAGGGCAGAATACCCCTAAGTACAAGGAGTACTTGCTCCTAATTACAATGTTAAGGAAAAGAGCAGACCCGCTCTCAATTTTTTAAGCCTATCAAAGGCTACAACAAACTTCACTTCTATCTGCCCTTAAGGCACACAAGGAAACAGGGGTAATTAATATCCAACCTACGGGGCCTTCGCATGAAGAAAACAAAACAGGTTAAGAAAATGGCCCAAAATACAAAATGAATGGAGGCGATAACTTGCACTCCTACACCAAGTTTTGTCTAAAACCTATGTTGCGCTAGGCCGATCATACAGGGGCTAATCCCGAGCTGGGGAGGTGACACGTATGATAATACTATATTAAAGAAGAGAAGAACGGTTATGAAAACGTAGTCACCTCCTTTTCAAATATGAAGGGGAGTTCGAGAGGGTGAAGCACTCTCTATCCCCGCTTTACAGTAATTTATAGATTTCACCTAGACAGAAAAGAATTTACATTTTAAAAAGGTAGGTTACATACTAAAGGTTTCGAACCCTCCCCGAGAGTTAAACTGCTGAGCTAGCAAGAAATGAAGATGTTAACAGGCCATTACCTTGTAGAAGAACTGCTGCTTGAAGAAAGAGGCGCTTCCCGCCCCCTGCTACATATTCACACACAAAGAGAGATGTTACTGAAGTGGCACCGAGACAAGAGAATCAGCAGTTTATATACCCTCGTGGAACATTCGAGACCTTTCAGGAATGAGAAGACACACCCTTTCGCTTTTATTGGATAGCTGAAAGTTACACATCAACATCGAGAAGGAAAGACACTATTGGTCAGAATTAATTGCAAAAATTAGTTATTGGCTAAATTCAAAACAGGCGGAAAGAAAGGATAACTGTTGCCAACCCCCAAACCACAGAACAAAATTTAGTAAAAACAAAACTTATGAATGCTAAATTTCTTCAAGGAGGTTCATTTTTTACACCAGAGTGCGTTATCAAAGTTTTGGTAGAGACGTCTGTTAGAGAATGTCCAAACTTCTTGATACGGAGCAAACAAACACAAATCAAAATAGACACAGTTCAGAACACTTCAAAATTACCAAATTTACAGTAGTGACATCTTCCGAGAAACCGTTGAGTTAATACAGTTTATTAAAGTTCAGGCTTTCTCCTGTAGAGAAGTTTCAACTGGTGCAATATTTCAATTAGCGGTGTGGAGGTGTACCGCCCGTTACAATTATTATTATTATTATTATTATTATTATTATTATTATTATTATTATTATTATTATTATTATTATTATTATTATTTTATAATTTCCTCAATTATAGGGTTGCCACTAGGACAAAATATACTTAATTTTTCAATACGAGGCACAAAACCTACTATCACTGTTTAACAGGTCATAAAAATACTATGTAATAAATCATATGAGCATGGAATATGAAATGTCTTTAACATACAGTACAAAAAAGGAATTAAGAAGCAAAAATTACGCACACGATGCTATTGATTGTATAAATGGTTTCTTAAAATGAATTTCAATCGCGGATGGCAACTACCGCCATATTTGTCAACAGATGTTTTTCTAAACCTGATGAAGTCCAAAACTGCGATAAGAATTTAGGAATTGTTCCCGGGTTTCCACCATCAAGCCTGTGACAGATATGTTTACTGTTATTCTTTTTTTGCTAGTTGCTTTACGTCGCACCGAAACAGATAGGTCTTATGGCGACGATGGGACAGAAAAGGGCTAGGAGTGGGAAGGAAGCGGCCGTGGCCTTAATTAAGGTACAGCCTGGTGTGAAAAAAGGGAAACCACGGAAAACCATCTTTACGGGTGCCGACAGTGGGGTTCGAACCTACTATCCCCCGAATACTGGATACTGGCCGCACTTAAGCGACTGCAGCTATCAAGCTCGGTATTATTATTATTATTATTATTATTATTATTATTATTATTATTATTATTATTATTATTATTATTTGGGAGCAGGTAGTTCTTTAAAAAGTAGAGCAATTCAGAAAAAGTGTCCATCCAGGGCCTTTAAAAGAGAGTACACTTCCTTAACTAAGTGTACTAAGAATTCAACTTTCTACAAGAGTCCGTATGTATTTTCTTCCTAAATGTAACATTATTCCCGGGGGAAAGATACGTTTATGTGTTTCGGTGATTGATTTATTCTATAAACTATTGCGTAAGATTAAATTATTTTATCGGAAAGGAGCATGCAAACATATTGCCAGAAAATTACACTTTTACATATTTCTATCATGTGAACCAAGGTGCTCGCATGCCAGTGCTGTAGTATGAAAATCGCTATTTTTATCCATTAGTTGTCCAAAGTCCAAACATCGTTATACTTTTTCACTACGTGAAACTGTGAGAGGGAATGCGGGGAATCTATGAAATAAAATGGCGACCAAGACGAAAGAAATTTATTATTATTTATCCTATGATTTGTTTATGGCTTTTAGTACCGCGAGTGTCCGAGGACATGTTCGGCTCGCCTAATGCAGTCCTTTTCAGGCAGATCCTCCATTGAGGGAGGTTAGCATCTGCCGTATACGGGAACTGCGTGCTTTTGCGGTGTATGCTAGTGTTGTGTGTGGTATTGGGGACAGTACAAACGCCTAGTCCCCGAACCAAACGAAATAACCATTTTAGGTTAAAATCTCCGACCCGGCAGGGAATCGAACCCGGGATCCTCTGAACCGAAGGCGACTACGCTGTCCATGATGTAGGAATGCTAAAGGCTAACATAATTACTTATATACAGAACATATAGGGGACATACTTTAAGACCGCACTACTCGTCACACGCCGCGGGAATCCCCGAGCGAGTGCCATACGGGTTGGGTCAAGATTGGCGTGATAAATAGTTTTCACAGCTGTCGCAGCAAATACTTAGCTCTCTCAGTTCGCTAGCAACTATTGGACTTTAAAAGTGTTATAAGTAGAGCTGTCGATCGATTAAACGTTTTGATCGGTTAACCAAATGACTTTATCGATTAATCGGTCGATTAATCGAATTTTAATCGGGTTCACAAAGTATCCATGATAATTTTAATTAAACTTAATAAATGGTATAATGTGGGCTGTACTCCGAAAATTGTCAAGTCCTAGAACAATATTTCTTGCTCCATGGCTAAATGGTTAGTGTGCTGGCCTTTGGACACAGGGGTCCCGGGTTCGATTCCCGGCAGGGTCGGGAATTTTAACCATCATTGATTAATTTCGCTGGCATGGGGACTGGGTGTATGTGTCGTCTTCATCATCATTTCATCCTCATCACGACGCGCAGGTCGCCTGCATGCTTCAAATCAAAAGACCTGCACCTGGCGACCCGAACATGTCCTCGGACACTCCCGGCACTAAAAGCTATACGCCATTCCATTTTAGTGGAAACAGCGACAACGTTTTCTTCAAACCATATTCACGAACTATCGTTTTGTACTGTTAGCGGCATTGTGGTTTTCTCTAACGTGTTTAACATGCCATGTTGAATTACGATATTCCCCATCTGAATCAATCCAGTAGCTGCGGTTAGATGTGGAAGACCAAAAATCTCCCGTGAGATCATTCATCTAATAATTTTGATCTTTCTACGTCCTAAAAATTGTCATTCTTTTAATGTTTAATGTTTTGATTACCGTGTCTGTTGAGGGAAGATGGTAAGTGAGAAACGAGAGCTTCCCGTAAAACCTATTCAGTACCACGATCAGAGACAACGCGGTCTACTAACCTCCACAATCCACTTTACTATTTTATTCGTAATTTCAGTTTCCGTATTAGAGGACACAGGCTTCACTATTACAGTAAGTGCACCAACGTTGACTTTAGAATATGAGCTAGTAGAGACATTGATAGATGGCTGAGTGTCTCAGACGGTTGAGGCGCTGGCCTTCTAACACCAACCTGGCTAGTAGTATAATTGGATGGTTCTGCTGCCTCCTCCTCCTCTGGCTCTCGGGAGAGGCCTCCTCCTCCCGCGGGAAATTTGAATTTTGGCGGGAAATTTGAATTTTGGCGCGAGATTTGAATTTGTAAACAAAGCCACGTGCTTTTTGACAGCTGTCATCGACAACAACGCATCGCTAACCTCACTGCTGCCATCTTGACGGGCCTAAACCTCAGTGGTACCAACTTAACCTTACTAGCGCGAGATTTGAATTTGTAAACAAATCCACGTGTTTTTTGACAGCCACATGCTTTTTGACAGACAACAACGCATTGCTAACCTCACTGCGAGATTTGAATCGGTAAACAAATCCACGTGCTTTTTTGACAGCTGTCATCCGCCATCTTTAAACTACAGAGCACTGTGCTGCCCTCTTCATCGCAGTAGCTGCAAATTCGTCACCTGTCATCCGCAGTGCTGCCATCTTAACGGGCCTAAACCTCAGTGCTACCAGCTTAACCTCACTAGCGCGAGATTTGAATCGGTAAACAAATCCACATGCTTTTTTGACAGCTGTCATCCGCCATCTTTAATCAATAGAGCACAGTGCTGCCCTCTTTAGCTACTTACCTATGAAATGTGGTGGCGGATAATTTGAAAAATGCTTTTTGACAGCAGACATCTTTGAGCACCGTGCTGCCCTCTTAAGCTAGATACCTTTGAAATGTGGTGGCAGGCAATTGCACGTGACAGCAGCCATCTTTAATCAAGAGAGCACCGCGCTACCCTCTTTGTGGCGGTGGCAAATTCCACGTGCTATTGTCTGGAAACAAACTCACGTGCTTTTTTGCTGATAGCTGTCATCCGCCATCTGGTATCACAAACCTCAGTGCTGCACTCTTTAGTTAGATACCTTTGAAATGTGTTGGCGGAAATTTGAAAAATTCTATGTGCTCTTGTTTGGAAACAAAGCCACGTGCTTTTTTGAGAGCTGTCATCCGCCATCTTTAATCAATAGAGCACTGTGCTGCTATCATGCGGGCAATTTCGTCAGCTGTCATCCGCCATCTTTAATCCACAGAGCACCGTGCTGCCCTCTTTATGACATGTAGTAGCGGGCAATTTGAAAAGTTCTGTTAGCTGTCATCCGCCAGAAAAATTCCACGTGCTCTTGTTTAGTAAACAAACTTACGCGCTCTTTGTCAGCTGTCATCCCCCATCTTACATCGCAAACATCAGTGCAAAACTCTTTAGGTACATACCTTTGAAATATGGTGGCGGATAATTTAAAAAGAAAAATTCTTCATCAGCCATCTCTCGACGCTAATTGCACAAGATGGTGGCTATACATGACTCCTTAAAGGTGCTTATGCAAGATGGCCGCTATACATGGGTTCTTATGAGACTCCCTAGGAATGCTTGCGCAAGATGGCGGTTGCTCTTATGAGGCGGCTTAAGGGTCCTTTGCACAAGATGGCTAGAGATGCCCTAAGGGTGCTTGCGTAAGATGGCGGACGCAAGATGGCGGCTATACACGACTCCTTATGAGACGCCTTAAGGGTGCTTGCGCAAGATGGCTGCTGCTCTTATGAAGAAAGCTAGCTTAGAGGCTAACGTATCATGCTAGTTCGATTCATTAAATTTGGGGCTTAAATGCAAAATGTTAAATATCTCGAAAACGGTGCATCGTAGAGCAAAACGGACAAAATTTTTCTACCTAATGCCTAGGTTTGCAGTATCAGGAACATGATAACATAAGAAAAACATAGTCTAATGATGAGATCGTCCGTTCGATTCCTACTTAGGCCCTTTGGCATTGGCAGCTATCTATTTCTGCAAGATGGCGGCAATACATAGCTTCTTATGAGACAGCTTAAGAGCGCTTGCACAAGATGGCTGCTGCTCATAGCCGCCATCTTGCGTCCGCCATCTTGCGCAAGCATCCTTAGGGCATCTCTAGCCATCTTGTGCAAAGGACACTTAAGCCACCTTATAAGAGCAACCGCCATCTTGCGCAAGCATCCCTAGGGCGTCTCATAAGGAGCCTTTATAACCGTCATCTTGCGCGAGCATCCCAAGGGAGTCTCATAAGAACCTATGTATAGCGGCCATCTTGCATAAGCACCGTTAAGGAGTCATGTATAGTCACCATCTTGTGCAATTAGCGTCGAGAAATGGCTGATGTAGAATTTTTCTTTTTAAATTATCCGCCACCATATTTCAAAGGTATGTACCTAAAGAGTATTGAACTGAGTTTTGCGATGTAAGATGGGGGATGACAGCTGACAAAGAGCGCGTGAGTTTGTTTACTAAACAAGAGCACGTGGAATTTTTCAATTTGCCGCCACCACATTTCAAAGGTATCTAGCAAAAGATGGCAGCACGGTGCTCTCTTGATTAAAGATGGCGGATGACAGGTAACAGAACTTTTCAAATTGCTCGCTACTACATGTCATAAAGAGGGTAGCACGGTGCTCTGTGGATTAAAGATGGCGGATGACAGCTGACGAAATTGCCCGCATGATAGCAGCACAGTGCTCTATTGATTAAAGATGGCGGATGACAGCTGTCAAAAAACACGTGGATTTGTTTACCGATTCAAATCTCGCGCTAGTGAGGTTAAGTTGGTAGCACTAAGGTTTATTCCCGTTAAGATGGCAGCACTGCGGATGACAGGTGACGAATTTGCAGCTACTGCGATAAAGAGGGCAGCACAGTGCTCTGTGGTTTAAAGATGGCTGATGACAGCTGTCAAAAAAGCACGTGGATTTGTTTACCGATTCAAATCTCGCGCTAGTTAGGTTAAGTTGGTACCAGTGAGGTTTAGGCCCGTCAAGATGGCAGTACTGAGGTTAGCGATGCGTTATTGTCTGTCAAAAAGCACGTGGATTTGTTTACAAATTCAAATCTCGCGCTAGTAAGGTTAAGTTGGTACTACTGAGGTTTAGGCCGGCAAGATGGCAGCAGTGAGGTTAGCGATGCGTTGTTGTCTGTCAAAAAGCATGTGGCTGTCAAAAAACACGTGGATTTGTTTACAAATTCAAATCTCGCGCTAAAATTCAAATTTCCCGCCAAAACTCAAATTTCCCGCGGGAGGAGGAGGCCTCTCCCGAGAGCCAGAGGAGGAGGAGGAGGCCGCAGAACGATCCAATTATACTACTCTGGCTCAGTCCGGTTGTATTTGAAGGTGCTCACATACGTCAGCTTCGTGTCAATAGATTTATTGGCACGTAAAATAACTCCTTCGGGATGAAACTCTGGCACCTCGGCGTCTCTGAAAACCGTAAAAGTATTTAGTGCGACGTAAAGCCAATACAATTCTTCATCTCCTCCTTCTTGATCTTCTTCGTCGTCGTCGTTTGGGACTAATGAGTGCCACGGGGCTTGTATCTTCTCGTCACTTGCGCCTTCTGTTTTCTCCTCTTCCAGTACTCCTTCATTTTCTGGCTGTGAGACAGCTTCCTTTCCTCCATCCACATAAGTCTGCTGGTCCCTGTGTTCTTCCTCCTAGTAAGTGACGTTGGAAAAATCCCCGCTGGATGGCTTGCCGAAACATTGACGATCATGTATGGATTCAAGCGGGATCCCCAGTTGTTCCAGATCCGACTTGACCGGAGAGATCCACTTGTTCCTGGATGCTCTTCCTCTACCTGACATAGCGATGATCGTGCTGGTGTGTCTGCAGGGGTTCATGCTGGTTAGGCGCCCGTAGAAGACCAGGCGCTTTTTTCAATACATGTGACGGTATGTTCCTGATGTTCGTATAGCTCAGGGCCTCTCAAACGCTCAAAATCTCACGCGTGCATATCGAGGCGCAGAGACCCCGTGCACTGTGCATCGTTCCGACTCGACTCAATTCGGCTTGACTCGGATGGTGTAGTGCGCTGAGAGCGACGAAACGTTCGGTGATAGACGGCTTGTTTATCTGTGAAATAGATAAGCACAAGACAACAACATAATAATGGAGCAACCTGTTTCAATGAAAGCAAAGACTTCCGAAACTCCATTTCAATCGAACTGGGAACTTTCGTATGTCTTTGTCAGTCGTGACGATGAAGCCAAATGCTTAATCCGTGGGACAATAATTATGTGATAAGTTAATCGAAAATATTTATTTTCCAATACAAAGGCTTTGCTCAAATTCTACGAGAATTTTTCTAAGGAAGATTTTCCTATGCTGCATCAAGAAGCAGCTAAGATTATTTCTATGTTTGGTTCCACATGCATATGTGAAAGGTATTTTTTCCTGCTTTGACTTGTACGAAAACTAGATTGCGTGTGAGTAGGCCTATTTGTGATTGTAATTTAAAGAAGGCTCTCAAATTGCTGGCAGCCGGTCCCTTGTTCCAGGCATAACTGGTATCATTACAAAGATAAAGGAAAAGAAGAGCTAGAAAAGATAAATTGTGTGCTCAAACCAAATTGAAAGAAGAGTGTTTTAACACCGGTAACGTTGTCCCATACAACAGTGTCACCGCTCATCGCACATAAGCATTTCGCAGTGATGGGGGGATCAGCGGGGAAGGTGGAGAAGGCGAAGACAGGCCGAACGGGTGAGACAGGTGTAGGGGAAGTGGAGTGCGGGTTTGCACTCTCGTCAACCTAGTGAAGTCGTCTCCTACACCTTGCGCCCGTGCACTGCATGGCGCATGCACCCTGAGAGGCCCTGGTATAGCTCTTCGTTGTGCCGAATTCAGTAGGTGCCTCCCCCTTCTCTTACGGGTACCAGTATTCTCCTCAGTATCTTCCTTTCCTTGAGTTCTAGTGTCCTAAGAGGGCCTTTCCTGGTTATCATGTGACACTTAGACGCGTACAGAACAGAACTACTGTGTTATAGTGCTTGAGTTTGACGGTTTTAGAGAGGTCCTTTCACTCATAGATGATTCTGCAAGAGTGGTAGGCTCTCTCAAACTTTGTCCCATTCTGGTCTGCTGCGAACCACTCTCCTAGGTACTTGACCGCCGGGACCTTATTGCAGATACACTTTGGAAGGAATGAATATGTTTAAGATGATACTAAAGAATATTTCCAGGGTAACGGAATGATTCTTCGCATTTCTTACAAACCACTATTTTTCTGTCTGTCAAATTACAACAATAGTTTAGTTTAAGTCCGGAAATTTCACCAAGATTTCCTCGCAACGGTTAATAAGCCATATTTGTAACTGAAGTTCGCAAACACTGAATGCGAATTCTTAATAACAACCACACACGAACTGAGGTTAAAGTTGTCACATTTTTTGCTGTGCCTTTCTAGCAGTTGATACGTATATGAAAGTTCCTTAATGACAATCTCTTCAAGTACCGTTCCCACACATGTATCCATTACGCCGCCAGGCTGTGTTTTGCGAAGTTCCGCAATATACGACTATAGCCCGACCGGTATTTCCTTTTAAATAGTTTAAGTGTCGTTTTACAACAAAGCATTTATGGAGGTGTTATTGCTTTTACCTTTCTGAAAGAAATGAACATCATCTTATTATAATAACCAGTCAATGGCACACAATAATACAATACACAGGTTTAATGCCACGAAAAACGGTTATTTTTCCTACAGTTTTAAACGGTTTGATTAATCGGCTAAAACACATTGATCGGTTAATCGGATTTTTAGATCAATCGGTTAATCGGTTCGATCAATCGATTAAATCGACAGTTATAGTTATAAGGTTATTATTATCGTGATGGTCAAGTACACTACAACGTACAGAAGATTTTTGGTCGAATGTTACTTGCACAAGAAGAAGAAAGCAGTTAAAAGATGCCTTCGAAAATTCCGTAGACAGTTTTCCGGTTCTATAGTATCATCAAAACGTCGTGTGCAACAACTCGCTCACAAGTGACGGAGTACTGGTTCCGTAACTGATAAGAAAAAAAGCAGGGAAGGAGAATAGCTCTCACACGGGAGAGGTTAGGAGATATGCAGGGAGGACTGCAAGTTCGGTCCACATAAGTCACTTCGGAGAAAAGCTCAGGAAAATGGTATTTTAAATTCGTCAGCACGTTATGCAGGAAACTTACTACATTTTCCATCTTATCGGACTCATTCAGTCCGTAACATAGAGTTTATAGATTTCATAGCAAAAATAAGATTTTGCATATTGGCTAAAGAATACTATTCAGGATATCGTGGGTCTGACTTTATTTTTATTTACTTATTTATTTAATAATCATGTCGCTTGTTTGAGACTACTGGCACTACGGGCACTGTGCTTGCTGTCTCCGCTTCCATGCGCTCCTCTGCCTCGGTACTCCGCTACGAAGTCTTCAATTATAGGCCTACTCCCTGTATGACATACTGTAATTTGCAGAATGTAAACACACTGTGCGATCTTGTATCTCACAGTCCAGGTTGTAAAATCATTCAACCGCTTCAGCAGAAACATAATGAATGTCCATTACTGAGCCGTTAAATGATCTTAGCGGGCAATCGGTGACTATATGTTGTATCATCTGTGCAGGCAAATGCCGGAATGATTCCTAACTTAAGGCCACGGCCGCTTCCTCCCCTCTTCCTTGTCTATCCGTGGAATTACTTGTTGGACTCCAGATGTTGTTGTTGTTGGGTAGTTTTTTAAGTTAACTTTATAATCACTTGTAGTGTTAAGCTAGTAGTAAGCTCAACCTATAGTATTGTAAGCCGTAGTCTTAAGTACTGGAGACAATTAAGTTGTGCGTGAATTTGTACATGATGATGCTAGATTTAGAAAATTAAACTAGTAGTAGTTCTCGTAACATTTTGCTTTCTATGGAATTGCTTGTTGTACTCGTCTTGTTGTAGTTGTTGTTTTGGGGTAATTATGTTTCAACCTTACTTTATTGTAACTTGTAACGTTAAGCTATTGTACATGATGCTGGATTTAGAATGTTAAACTAGTAGTAATTCTTGTAATATTTTCTTTCCATATATTTGCTTGTTGTACTCTTATTGTTTGCTTGTTTGTTTGTTTGTTTGTTTGTTTTTTGTTGTTGTTGTTGTTGTTGGAGAATTGTGTTTACTTTATTATTACATTACTGCAAGTGACTATTTCTACCGGGATATTTCCCTTTTGCAATGTATTTGTTAATAATAATAATAATAATAATAATAATAATAATAATAATAATAATAATAATAACCGAGGAGCTCTCAAACCTTGCGGCCGACATCAGAAAAAGACGCCTGAAATTTTACGGACACATCAAACGCCTTCCAGAAAACAGACTGACAAGAATCTTACTTGAGGCAACAGAAAACATCAAAACAAATAGGTGGACAACGGAAATCCGCCAAGACCTGGAAAAATCAGGAATCAAAGTGGCCGACATCGCTAACCGAACCTGCTACAGAACGAAAATCAACAAGTGGGAAGTAGAGTCAGAGAGAAACCTCAAGAAGAAGACAGGAGCTAAGTGGACAGAAGAACGAAGAACCACGATGAGAGAAAAACTGAAGGCTGCCTGGCAAAGAAGGAAATGCACAACTTCTAAGTGAGCTTTGCGTGATCAGTTTTCTGGTCTTTTTCGCATCTAATAATAATAATAATAATAATAATAATAATAATAATAATAATAATAATAATAATAATAATAATACCTTTCCGATCTTCCCATCCCACCATAAGGCCCCCGTTCAGCATAGCAGATGAGGCCCCCTGGGCGATGTACTTGCCCTCCTCCCCAGCTGAATCCCCCCGACCGAAAGTCTCACACTCCAGGACACTGTCCTTGAGGAGGTAGAGGTGGGATCCCTCGCTGAGTTCGAATGGAAACCAACCCTGGATGGTAAATGGATTAAGAAAGAAAGAAAGAAAGAAAGAAAGAAAGAAAGAAAGAAAGAAAAGAAAGGAAGCTTTCTGGTTGCATTCTGGAAGACTTTTTTTCTTTGATTTGACAGGTGAAATTCCCTCACATGCACCTTATAAGGCCATGGTGGTGACGTGGTGGTGATTGCTGTTCTAAGAGAAAGTACAACAAGGCAACCATCCTCTATAGAGAAAATATTAAAGGGATCCGACACTTAAAAACTGAAGATATCGACCGAAGAAAGACAAGGACCACGAAGGACGGGAAAATTAAAGACTCCGTAGACCTCGCAATCTAATACCGTCGGGGTCGGAAAAGAACAAGCGTTGACCAAGGGAGGTCGGATAGGGTAGATGAAAGTGAGGAGCCTGGTACAAGTAAATGGAAGCAATGTCAGGAATCAGCTGAGGGCCCCGTGGTCGCCAACCCAAGCTTTCAAGTTGATAGCCAATTAGACCCCTTTTAGTCGCCTCTTGCAACAGGCAGGTGATACCGTGGGTGGGAAATATTGAACCTGGCATACAAACACCAGATGAAAAATCTAGATGATGATTATTGGCTGACAAAAGTGAAAAGCATGCTAGACAGAATAGGAATGGGAGAATACTGGGATAAAGAGATGCATAGTAAAGAGAAGAGATTCATCAAGAAAGTAACGATCAGAGTGAAGGACGTTGAGAAGCAGATCATTATGGCAGAATGTGAGACTAAAAGAACATTATCAGCATTTTGTGAAATAATCCAAAATATGTCAATAAGGAAGAAAACGGCTCCCAAATAGAGAACTAAGGGGTGTGGTGTTGTGGATAATGGGTGTTGCTGGTAAAACCAGATGAGCTGTATAGAAAAACCGAAGTAATAGACGGTATTAGTGATTATGAAGCTGTTTTTGTCGTAGTTAAAAATAAATGTGGTAGAAAGGAAAGTCTTAAAAGTAGGGCTATTAGGCAGTACCATATGGCTGATGAAGCAGGCAGTTTTTAAAAAGTAATTATGATCGGTGGAAAACGGTAAATAAAACTGTAAACTGGTGTGAAAATGGGAAACCATCTTCAGGACTGCCGACAGTGGGGTTCGAACCCACTATCTCCCGATTGTTGGATACTGGCCGCACTTAAGCGACTGCAGCTATCGAGCTCGGTAGGACTCTGTTGTGGAGGGTAAGAGAAGTAGAGGGAGACCAAGACGACGATGGTTGGACTCAGTTTCTAACGATTTGAAGATAAGAGGTATAGAATTAAATGAGGCCACAGCACTAGTTGCAAATAGAGGATTGTGATGATGTTTAGTAAATTCGCAGAGGCTTGCAGACTGAACACTGAAAGGCATAACGGTCTATAATGGTAATATATGTATGTGTGTTAATATTAAAATTATTATTTCACTCTAAGTTTACAAATCTATTGATTATGATATTCCATGCTCCCTCAGTGAAAGAGCAGAATATCTCCCGGGAATGGTTGTCATTTTTACATTCCCAGTTGGAACGAAGGGGTGACCTGTCGCTTTGTCTCGCCGTGCGTGACCAACTGTCGTAGAGTTGTAAATCTCAACCTTGTGACCTGAAGCTCCACAGTTTGTATGCAAACAACGTGCGGTCCACAATCACGCACGGATTGCTGTAGCGGGGTCAGCGGTGCATGTTCGCTCATATCGTAACCGAAGAACGAGACAATTTTCTGCCTACCACATCTACAGCTTGCACGAAAACGTCCTCAGAATGAAATAAGAATTTCTGCTCTCCTGTCTGTTAACTAGATACAAAAACCCTGTTTATTTAAACGAGCATTTTAATTAAGCCATTCTCGCACAATGACGGGCTTGCCCCGCCGTGTAGGGATGGCGAGCTTTTCTCTTACCTGGGTTCAGTTCCCGGCCAGGTCACGGATTTTTACCTAGATTTGAGGACTGGTTCGAGGTCCACTCAGCCTACGTGATTACAATTGAGGAGCTATCTGATGGTGAGATGGCGGGTCAGGTCTAGGAAACCAAGAATAACGGCCGAGAGGATTCGTCGTGCTGACCACACGACACCTCATAATCTGCAGGCCTTCGGGCCTAGCTGCGGTTACTTGGTAGGCCAAGGCCCTTCGGGGCTTTTGCGCCAAGGGGTTTGGTTCTTACAACGAAGGGTACTTACTGTACTTATGTACAGTATGTCATTAAGAGAAAATGGTATTTTTCCACCTTCCAACACACCGTTAAGAAATATTTTACATTGTTAATAAATAACGAAAAGGCTTCTTTTATAACATCAGAACCTTTTTTGTTCACGTTGGACCATCATCAACAAGCTAACAAATAAATTAACTGTAACAGAACAATTATTCCTTTTAACATGATAATAATAAGGTAACGGGTTGACTTCATTTTTACTTTACAACAACACAGTGTGTTAGACTCACAAGTGGCTTTTAAAATCGTCATTTTGTGATAACAATATTGTTTTAATAATGCAGTGTGTATTTACCCTTAAAACTCACAAGTGGACTTTTTAAAATCGTTGTGCTTTATTTTTATGAACTTTTACTTTTCACAACACACAATTGTATATCATGTTTTTCTAGTATTGTTTTAGAATGTCTCTTGACAGTTTATTTGATAGCCAGCTGATGTTGATCCAACGGGAACCGAAACATGTTCTGGTGTTACAAGAAATTAAATTGTTCATTAATAGTGTAAAGACTTTCTTCAGACAAGGATGGTCCTTCAAGAAGGCGATGTACATTTAAGAGATGGAAAGTTTTTCTTTTAACTTGAAGCCTACTAACAGAAAGAAAATCTATAAATTTAGCCTCAAAAACATTCAAACTGTCCCTATAAGCAATACTTGCCATAATGCCATTACATTAGGTTAAAGAAAATTTGCATCATCGTATTGTTTCAACAAAATATGTACATTTTTTAAATCACCCATATTTTCTTCAGTGCTTGACAACGCATTACGGCAATCCAAATGGGGTAACTTGGAACACAACCAGCCATACTCATATTCATATGTATTTTCCTGAATTAAATCAAACCCACAGATCACACCTACAACAACACATCGGTATTGAAGTTTAACTGCTGCACTATACAATAAAATATGCGTATTATATTTTAAGCCAGTTAAAATGTGGGTCGAGCAGGTCAGAAGATTATGAAGTACTATAAAAATATCTTTGTCACTGTAAGAATATATATGCAAAGACAATATTACTTACTTCTTGTCACGAGGGTAACGAAAGAAAGACCGCGCATTCTTCTGTACTTCATAGTTACTGCAGCCAAACACAGCACATAGCTTTCCCCTTATGTTGAGAGGAGATATCAAGGAATGACACACGCTACTACTTATTTATGTCAAATCACTGAAAACGCATAAATAACACCAAAAACTTCACACACGTGCTCTTATGACAGAATCAGTAGTTCTCAGGCCAATCCGCTAGAGAGAGCTCTAATAGCTGTCCCTCGATATCTCGCTGAGTGTCGCGTATTGTCTCTACTGTATTTGCTAGCACTACACTTTTTAAAACTACTAGTCACTATATCGTCTAAATATTATTTCTTCGTCCACTATCCTACTCAATGTCATTGCAGCCGAGCAATAAAATGCGTTGGCATGTTCCTGAACAATCAGTTCCATCAGAAACACTGCGAAAGTGAAATAATCTTGTCCTTCACGGATTATTAACGTGGATGTCACGATATTTAAAACATTTCAAATGTGCAGAGTTTCTTTTACATTTACTGTATCCGTATGAAAATACTGTGGCACGCATAGTAACTACTAGCTGAGGTCCTCTGGGTCCATTAATGGCACATGAAATTTTGGGCAATGCAAAAAAGCAAGAGACATTGGGCACACAAATTTAAATGTTCTGCAAATTTCGTAACACGTCTCAAAAAAGATTACTGGATGTACCGTAGACATATCACTACCTTCACGCCAATCAGAGGTGTACAAGAAGACTGGCTTTTCGACTCTCCCTCCTCCAGGATTATAAACGCTGTTATGCACAAACGAAGCTGTACACCATCAAATATCTTTACAAGATTGTTTGGAATCGTAAGATGAGTCTTTGTACACAGTTTTACTAACAACTTTCTGTTCGAGGCAAGAGCCTTTCCTCGTTAGTGCGTCGCCAGAGATTTCGAATATGACAGGGGCAATGACGTGGAGTGCCAGGATTTTATATAGTCCTTCAAAAATCGACATCCACAACCAGGATTGAATTGGCGATTTTCGGGTCTTCTCTTCTTAATTCCCAATCCGAAGATTGGCTGGTAGCTATTCTTCTCCTCCACTCCTCTTTGTGATCTACTATTAACCCAGTCATTTCCTCATATGAGCCTGTTCCTTCATCTTCTCTGATCTGTCCAGAGTATTACAGTCTACCGGGCGAGTTGGCCGTGCGCGTAGAGGCGCGCGGCTGTGAGCTTGCATCCGGGAGATAGTAGGTTCGAATCCCACTATCGGCAGCTCTGAAGATGGTTTTCCGTGGTTTCCCATTTTCACACCAGGCAAATGCTGGGGCTGTACCTTAATTAAGGCCACGGCCGCTTCCTTCCAACTCCTAGGCCTTTCCTATCCCATCGTCGCCATAAGACCTATCTGTGTCGGTGCGACGTAAAGCCCATAACAAAAAAAAAGTATTACAGTCTAGATCTTGTCTTTTCCTCTCTTGCCTTGAATCATTCCTTCCATGACATTAATTATGAAACTATTTTGCCTCTACAGATGACCAATTAATTGGTCCCTTCTCTTTCTTATTGTTGATAGTAAAGTTCTTTTTCCACCTATTCTGCTAAGATTTTCTTCATTCGTGACTTTTGGTGTCCATGAGATCTTTTCTTTCCTCCTCCATTAGCAAATCTCAAACGCCTCCATACGTTTCTTATCGCATGCACCAACAATCTCTTTTTTTCTACACATTCAGATTCATTGATGTAAGCAGCACTCTTTTCGCAGAAATGATGTTGGGCTTTGAATTTGGGGTTATGAGTAAAATATTCCACTGAGGCATCTTGTAATGACAGTAAGCACTCATGGCTACATTACCGATTGCATGTGCCTTTCATCCCGAGTGAAACCTTATGTACAGGCTTCTATCTCGTGTAGTATAGTTTGTTTGTTTCTGGGATATGTGAAACGCGTAACTTTGTTCAGATTGTCAACCAACTTCACATTTCTCTTTTGATTCACTTTTATGAGTACGCTCCTAGAATATTGACAGTTCCAACTTCCAGTCTCTCTTCTAGTCATATGAGGAATACTTGCATATCAGCCGATCAATCAGAATCCGATATTCAACTCATTTTGTTCAAAGAATCGAACAAGTTTTATTTCTATTTGAGTTGAGCTTCGCTTTGATGCTCGGAGAGGAATTCTACAACAGAGACTGGAGTTTCAGTGCATACATTTCCATAAAACATTTGAGAAAAAGAAAACGCTGCGCTTCTAACGGTAGAGTTAGCTTCAACAGGTTGAATGTTTACACAGAAGACATCTGCGAACTTGTTGCTGCATTTAGAAAATTGGCTGGAAATCTATGAAACTACAAAGGCATGAAGACTAAATCAAATAATATCCATGAAGGAGGATGTCCTGACTGACTGATTCAGTCACTCACTCACTCACACTCTGGTTATTGCCCAGCAGAGACTACTAAACTTAGCGATACGAAATCTTAAGGATACATTCGTATAACTGTAAAAAGGTATACTAATTAAGGGTTTTACAGAATTTTAATTTTTAAAGGTTACAGTGGGGTATATTCGGAAGTTAGCTTTTTAAAAGTTTCTCGGCGGCGAAACAAACTAATAGCTTTTGCACAAAAACATTCACACAAATACAGTCGAAACAGTTTATTCCAACATCGATTATTACGACATATCGAATAAAACGAAGTGTTTTGAACACATTTTTCAGATAAATGAATGGGCTATAACGTGCAATGTTCATTTTTGTTTGTTACGTATTTGGGGACAATGTAACGCCTATTATTGTGTACTTGCAATCAGTTTGTGTGTTAAATAGTTACGGCAAGCACTGCCTTCGTGATGTACAGGCCGTACTGTAGCTCTAATGACGTCACGCAAAGAGGCAAACTTTTTCTTCCGTCCGACCCGTGGATTGCAAGGACATGATACGTCTGTAACTTGTAATGATGAAATATTCACAAATGTATTACTATAACGGGTGAGATCATTAACACTTTTAATCGCTTCACAACTCAAAAGTCAGGTCTATGTAATTTTACGAGAAGTGGGTTTGAATTGTGATCTACGCGGTCAAAGCGTGAGGGTCTTACTAGTCAATGTAACCAACAAATAATTATATATTAATAGAAACATGGAGACAAAAAACGTACAATAATGATAATAATAATAATAATAATAATAATAATAATAATAATAATAATAGACTTTACCTCCATATCTCTAGATGACCATAAATACGGTAGCTTACTTGTTTTTTTTCCTTGACACTTCTGGCACTATCCTTCAGAACCTTTCTTCCACACAAATATTTCTATCTTTTTTTTTTTTTTTTTGGGTTTAGGAATAGCCCATATTTCCCCAAATATGAAGGCACTGATCAGCAACATCTGTTAGTTACTTCCCATGTTCACGGAAATTGCCTAGGAATAATTCTTAATTATTACTTAAGTATTAATTATTACGATGCATTGCTTCTAACATCTAAATATTATCCACCAGTAATAGTTTAATTTTAAAATGTTAAAATGTATGCATCAAAATCCGAAAATCATTTAACAGAAGGTTACTCGCATTAATTTCGGAGGGAAAAAGCTGCGCGTACCCAACATTAATAACCCAAGAAATAACCATAGGCCTATGTAGGTTCGATTGCTTACTGTCCACTTTCATGCATGTTCTGTATCACACAATAAAACGCCTACTTTAAATCTGTGTAACAAGAAAATCAAAAGCAGAACTCATTATCAGCTCTGGAAAATTAGTGAAACATGCTCCTTTATTCTTAGTAACGGGTAGTCTACATTTTCGGTAGGGATTTTCGTTAAGGTATCCTGCCCTCATACGAACAGATTATATTTCCACAAAAACGTGTTATACGGTAACAAATGAATAAATTCCACGAAAAGAATTACGTCCTTGAAATGTCGTGTGGCTTTTAGTGCCGGGATATCCCAGGACGGTGTCGGCTCGCCAGGTGCAGGTCTTTCTATTTGACTCCCGTAGGCGATCTGCGCGTCGTGATTACGCCCTTGAATTTATATTACTCATCATGCAAAGATACCATACGTAACCTAAATTATGAGGTCTTATTATCTTAATAATAACTGATTACGTGATTCCTGATCTGTTAAATTTAAAGAAAGAACTCGTAATATACTTAAATATAAAGTTCTGTCTTTCAACAGTCGCAATTATCCAAAGAATTCTCCCAATACTTATGAATTACATTCACACGTACAACTTGTAACATCCGCTTTGTTCGTCTCAATCGATCAGCTGATTGGCTTGGCGCGCTTTCTACAGTACGTCCTGTTTATTACGAAGGCAGTGCGGCAAGCATCACTGCGAAGGTGTCGCAAAAGAAAAGAAAAGAAAAGAAAAGAAAAGAAAAGAAAAGAAAAGAAAAGAAAAGAAAAGTGTTTAATATTGAAAAGGAGTCACACCTGATATGGCGGTTAGAAAATGGGAAATAAATGTCAGCATCGGAAAGGAAGTGATTGTATCACACTGAACAATTTCTTGTTTGTGCTTGTTGTTTAAAGGGGCCTAACATATAAGGTCATCGGCCCCTGAACGATTTCTGCAATTAGGAAGGACAGAGAGAAAATACAGTTTTTCGAAGAAAATTTTTTAAATATCAAGAAGGCCATATCACTTGAGCTCAAAGATGTTGAAGAAACTTTACGTAGATGGTAATTAATTTCATGCGGCTATTTCTAGCCGTGTGCAGCCCTTGTAAGGGAGACCCTCCGATGAGGGTGGGCGGCTTCTGCGATGTGTAGGTCACTGCGTGTTATTGTGGTGGAGGATAGTATTATGTGTGGGGTGTGAGTTGCAGAGATGTTGGGGACAGCACAATCACTCAGCTTCCGAGAATTTGCAATTGACAAACCGGGTTTTACTTGTAGCTAAAAATGTCATATCTGTAAGTTTTCGGCTGCGCATTTATATGGCTAATTAACAGAATTAAGTTAAAAATTAAAGAAACGTGCCAGTAACTGATACAAGTACTGTTTTTACAGTGCAGTATCACTGGAGTGGAAGTGCGAGGAACCGTTGATTGGGGGTCCCTTTGGGGTCTTTATAACCGATTTCGACTGTACCTGAAATACAATTTCTGTATCATTTCAAAATGCAGTACAAGGGTTGCACAATGGAATATTCGAAACTTCTATTTTTCCCATTTTCCCAGTCGCGAAATGAAATACAACTTGCTTTTGGCACTAAAATATTCTTTACAAATATTTGCACACTTTCTGGAATTCGAAGGGGTAAAAAGCTTTGACCAAGCGTATATATGAAATAATAACACTTTCTTTTAGATTTTCTTGGCTGCGAAATAAGATACGACGTTTTTTCACTAATATATTCTTCACATAAATAGCTAAAATACAACTTCTGCATAAGTCGTTACCTAATATAATCCCTATACTTTAAAATTAAAACAATCGCGGACCAAGCCGCAGTGGATAATGCTACGTTTTCATTTTATTTTTAGAATTTGCTTTATGTCGCACAGACACAGATAGATCTTAAGTCGACGATGGGATACGAAAGGCCTTGGAATGGGAAAGAAGCGGTAACCGGCTTAATTAAGGTACAGCCCCAGTATTTGCCTGGTGTGAAAATGGGAAACTATGGAAATCCACCATTAAGGGCTACCGACAGTGCGGTTTGAACTTCGAACCCACTATTTCCTGGATGCAAGCTCACAGCTGCGCGCCCCTGACCACACGGCCAACTCGCCCGGTTGTAATTTCTTCTTCTGATTCCTTTGTGATTCAGATTTTAAATAAATGTAAATGTTAGAAAAATGTGGGTTAACTTCGTGAATGGTCACTACAAAATGAGGATTTCTGTCATATTTTCACTAATCTATAAATATCTTTTAGTTCATTGATGTATTCTTAAACTAATGAATGGAAAATCGATTGCAAGGTACACGATACTCTCTGGTATATGGTACCAAAACAAAACAAACTCCATGATACAACAACACATACCAGGTGAGTTAGCCGTGTGGTTAGGGGCACACGGCTGTTAGCTTGCATCCGGGAGATAGTGGGTTTAAACCTCACTGTCGGCAGCCCTGAAGACGGTTTTCCGTGGTTTCCCATTTTAACACCAGGCAAATGCTGTGGGTGTACCTTAATTGAAGCCACGGCCGCTTCCTTCCCACTCCTAGGCCTTTCCTGTCCCATCGTCACCGTAAGACCTATCTGTGTCGGTGTCACGTAAAGCAGATTGTAAAAAAAATAATAATAATAATAATAACCCTGGGGGCCATGGCCTACCAAGCAACTGTCGCTCAGCCCGAAGGCTTACACACTACGAGGTGACATGTAGTCGACACAACAAATCCTCTTGGTCCTTATTTTTGGCTTTCTAGACCGGGGCCGATACCTCACTGTCAATAGCACCTCAATTGTAATCACGTAGGCTTGAGTGGACCTCGGACCAGCCCTTAGATCCGGGTAAAAATCCCTGACCTGGCCGGGAATCGAACCCGGGGCCCGGATAAGAGGCAGGTATGCTAACCCTACAGCGCAGGGTCGGCGACCAAATGGTGCACACTTTGTAATTATCACAATTTATTTGAATTATTGTGCGGCTCCATGACTAAATGGTTAGCGTGCTGGCCTTTGGTCACAGGGGTCCCGGGTTCGATTCCCGGCAGGGACGAGACTTTTAACGATTATTGCTTAATTTCGCTGGCAAACAGGCTGGGCGTATGTGTCTTCTTCATCATTCCATCCTCATCACGACGCGCAGGTCACCTACAGGGGTCAAATCAAAAGACCTGCATCTGGCGAGCCGAACTTGTCCTCGGACACTTCCGGCACTAAAAGCCATGCGCCATTTCATGTTCATATGAATTATTAAGTACTGAGTAATATCGTGATAAAATTGAGAAGATCAATAATAATTGTCCTAGGATTTTCACATGGGAAACGTTTTTTTTTTTTAAATCCTCCCTTCCATTTTATTTCAAAGAAAATCTTTAACAAGTTCATTTTTGGGGTTAAGGAATGGTTCAGATTATCTGACTCCTTGGCTGAATGGTCAGCGTTGAGACCTTCGATTCAGAAGGTCCCGGTTTCGATTTCCGGCTGCGTCGGGGGTTTTAATCTCGCCTGATTAAATCTTTTGGCTCGGGGACTGAGTGTTTGTGTTTGTCCCGACACTCTCCTGTTCATACCACACTATCAGCCACCACATAAACATGGAATAGTGTTTGCATCCCTCCACATACGGTTGGTGGGCGTGAGGAAGCTCATCCGTAAGTAAAAGAGGACGAAATCCACATGAGCGATATAGTTCGCACTCGCTACCCCGCAGATGTGGGAACAGCGTTAGAAAAAATAGAAGAAAAGAAAGAATGGTTGAGATTATTTTATATCGATAACAATTTTTCAGTTTACTATTAGTGAGAAATAGAAATCACGGCAATACTAGCCATTAGGTTTCAGGCTCTGTGTGTTTGTTGTATGAATGTATGTGTGTATGTATATATGTATGCGCGCGCGCGCGCATGTGTGTGTGTGCGTGCGAGCACGTGTGTGTGTGCAGTGTTTAGCCAGACGCATGCTATTGGGCTTGTTAAATGGACTGGCTAGTCTTTCCTAGAAATTGCCTGGCAGTTACAGATCAATCAATCAATCAATCAATCAATCAATCAATCAATCAATCAATCAATCAATCAATCAATCAATCAATCAATCAATCAATCAATCAATCAATCAATCAATCAATCAATCAATCAATCAATCAATCAATCAATCAATCAATCAATCCTCTTAAACCATTTTATAGTAATTAACACCTACTTCTGATGAAGAAATTAGTTAATTCATAACATTAGTATGTCATACTAAATAATTAAATACTTTAATATTTCTTTATTCCTCAAATACTACCTATAAATTGATTAATTTTATTCTTTATATTTTCATCCACCCTTATCTTATTCGCCATTATAAATTATTACATTTTTATATAATATTCCCTCACCAACAAATAAACCTTCATTAACTTCACCGAGCAAGTGGCCATGCGAATAGGGTCGTGCAGCTCTAAGCTTGCATTCGGGAGATAGTGGGTTCGAACCCCACTGTCGGCAGCCCTGAAGATGGTTTTCCGTGGTATCCCATTTTCCAGCAAATGCTGGAGCTGTACCTTAATACCACGGCCGCTTCCTATCCACTCCCAGACCTTTCCTGTCTCATCGTTGCCAAGGTATCTGTGTCGGTACGACGTAAAGGAAATTGTAACAACAAAAGTTTTCATTCCCCACCCTGAAGGGGTGAGGCGAGCCACCTAGAGGGTTACGCCCTCTCCCAGGCCAAGAGACCGTTTACTACTACTACTACTACTACTACTAAACGTTTTCATTCCTCCCCTGAAGGGGGAGGCTGGCCTCTTAGACGGCGACGCCGTCGCTCAGGCCGGGAGATTTGTTACGGTGAAGGAAATGTGCGGAGAAGGTGAGGGGGTAGGCGGCCGTGGCCTATACTACGAACTGTCCCGGCATTCGCCTTAGTGCAGGAGAATGGAAAACCACGGAAAACCATTCTCAGGACAGCCGACGGGCGAGGCCAGGCGAGAAATGCAGCACTGTGCCCCAGGCCCGTCTCCCGAATGCAGAGGCATAGAGCCATGGTAGAGCCGTGACCACCTCTCCTCTGCTCGGTTGGCCGGTCAGAGTACAGAGCATATGGGACAACAACCCAATCTGCATCTACCGACCGCAGACCGTTTATCATCATCATCATCATCAGGTCATTTCATTCCCACCCCAGTAGGGTGGGCGGGCCATCAGCTCAACGAGGAGCTCTTCAGCCTTTGAAAAGAAAAGAAAGTAGAAAAGAATAACTGTGTGGGTGTATGTATCGTACATACCAGAGGAGGACTGTAAGTATTGGATTGGCTCAGGGAGACCGCGACCAACAGGGCGGAGCCCAGGGAGGACCCGCAAAGCCCCCGCACGAGTGAACCCCACGGACACCGGGAGAAAAGAGGCGAGAAATTTATTTACGTAGCGAAGTAGCTCGGGCGCGCAGTTCCGAAATGGAAAATGTTAAACGAAAGTGCTTACAAGAGTATTTACATAGGTTGTGCAGGTACAGGTAGAGAGGTCGGAAGGAAGTTATATGAAGGAGGACAAGGGTAACATTGTAGGAGTAGATAATATAGGTTAGTTGTGATATTGGTGACGGAAGTGGCAAGTAGACGGAGAAGTTCCAGGATGGAGAGAGGCGGTAGGCTGAAAGGAGGTTGTGGAACTGGGGGGCGGGGGGTAGATTGCTTGCGGCGGTGGGGTGGGTGGCGGTGCTGGTCGAGAGCGAGGAGAGGGGGGACGGGAAGGAGAGCGCACGGCGCGGGGTGGGGAGCGAGAAGGCTCCACACGATAAGTTCGCCGGTGAAGATGGAAGCCGTTGTTGAGCAAGCGGTTGACGTCTTCATTGGTGGGAAGCTGGAGGCGAACCATGTACGTCGGACCATGGGCGTTGAATATTCGGAAAACCCGCCGTGCCGGGACTCCTGCCAGGTGGAGGTCGTTCAGGAGGTCTTGTTCAGTGATGACAGGATCAACGCCACGAAGAACACAGCTTGAAGATGAAGGCGGTGGATGGACCGTGGTAGCGCCAGACTCTCTGGCGGAGGCTGGCTGAGTAGTGGTAGCGGTGTCCAAGGAATCAGCAGGGGGCAGCTGGGGATTGGCGACAGTCGTAGAGAGGTGGGGTGCGGGTATAGACATGATAGGAGAGGGATGACTGTACGTGAGGGTGGAAGTAGAAGAAGACGGGGAAAGAAGGACAGAGGTGGTGACGGTGGTGGTAGTAGTAGTAAGAGTAGGTGAGAGATGTTGGACGGATGTTGTGAGGGTAGCAGTGGTAGAAGTGATGAGGGGGGACGGTACAGTGATAGGGAAGTCAGGAAGGGAAGCCATTTGTTGTAGAAGATTCTCCGGAGTAGGGACAGCGTTGCACTTGGCACCAAAGAGATGGATACCCTTTTCGATGATCCCGATTGGTGAGCCTAGACAGCGGAAGAAGGCCACTATATCTGGAGAAGGTTGACCAGATAAGCCGTCTTGAAGCATAGGATCCACAATTACGGATTTAATCCAGGATGGCGGTGGGGGAATAAGAGGTGTCTACGTTTTGGATAAGACAAGAGTACATTGTAGAGGAGGAAGGCGACAGCCAACTAGGCGTCTGCCCGTTTGATTATTCTTGGGCCGACTGAGGATGCGAAGAGATAAGCGCCACCCAGCCGAAAAAAGCGTGGACAGTAACATATGATGAGGGATGAGACCGTTTACACAGCACTGTCTAGTTAGCGAATAAGGATTGCTAACCTGCTGGAGGAGAATTGTTCCTCTACTATCAAAAATGCACTAGCCTTGGAGACATAATACCAACTAAAACTTTCACAGCAACATAATATTGATCTGTACACTAAATACTCGTATATGTATAGTAATACTCAATGAGGGATTTGTAAGTGGTGGGAATTATTATTTTAAGAGGAAGTAGAACTGGGCAATCATCCTCTTTGAACACTAATCAGAAGAGAAAAGGAAAGAAATCAGTTTCTTCGATCAACGAAGATACTGGGAAAGAAAGGGAAGTGATCACGATAGGTGTGAAAATGAAAGACCACTAGGCCTCGCAAACCTAATACCGTCGGGGTCGAAAAAGAACAAGAGTTGACCGAAGGAAGTCAGATAGGAAAGATGGAAGTGAGGAGCCTGACAAAAGTGGAACCAATGACTGGCTTAGCGAGAATAACCGTTGTCGCCAACCCACGCTTCCAAGTTACGAGCTCTGGTCCTCATTTCTGTCTCCTCTTACAGTACACACTAGTAATCGGTCTTTCAATTTTAAGAGCTTAGCGTAGTAATCGCAAAAACTATATAAATATAGTTGTAGGGGGTCCGCTGTCTGTAATTTCATTTCTTTAGCCAATTTTTTTAGATATTAATCTGTTTTAGGTCAACTCTAAACCGTACCGCTAACGGCTGTAGCCGTGTTGAAACAGAGATCTCCGAAGTTAAGCAACATTGAGCGTGGCCAAGATTTGGATGGGTTGGCACGCGCTGTTGGTGGGGGTAAGGGAATGGAGGAGCGGAAAGGAACTGGCCACTTTACCGTACGTAAACTCTGGCTCAGGCACACCTCTGCGGATGTTCGGACCTGCCTTCGGGCAGAATACACCCTTACCTTACCTTAAGACCGTATCAATGCTTTTTGTTTTTCGTGTCTGTTTATCTGTTTGTTCCACCATCACGGAGAAACGGCTAGATAGATCTCGACCAAACATTATATTTAGAGTACTGTATACTCATCCTCCGCCTTTGGTGGCAGGACCTAGTGTTTACAGTGCACTATGTCTTCTGGTATAGGCTAGAGCAATTTTGTTACTTTCATAGATCTGTCTGTCTTATCCTTCGCTTTGACAATATGAAAGTGACTGAGGTATGAGCGATGCTAGTAATGCCAATCCTTATGCAGCCAGTCCCTGCTATGAATGGTGTGAAAATGTTGCTTATAGGGTCGGTTGGTGCATGCATTTCAGTGGGCTTGGCAGACTGATATGTAATAGCAAATCTGGCTCGGTGGGGAAAGCAACGGGAAACTACCTCACTCCTAATTCCCTAGTACGCCTCTTCAGTGATGCCTAGGCCATCTATGACAGCAGGTGGCAGAGCTGTTGAGGATCCCACCAGCGGCATCGCTGACGGACTGAACATACATACATACATACATACATACATGCTCATCCTAGGGAAGGTTTTGATATGCATATGATTTAAGAATCTCTGAACAGACGGGTGGTTTATAGGAAAACCAAAACAGTTTCCTTCCATTTTCTCTTATACTATTGATTTTCTGAACAATCCATGGACAATATGCGAAACGTCCCTTTATTATAAACAACTTTTATTATGTACATAATTCGCCTACTCTTCAAATGAGGGAGAAAATTACTATTTTCTGCGTGTCTCATGCTCTGCATTGAGTGACCGACAGACCGACAACGAACCTACAGGTTACCATGGCAACGTCTCTGTTTGCCAACAGGGAAGATACGTATTGCCATTTTCGTCATCATTCCTGTAAACTCTTGGATTTTCTTCGGGTAGAAAGCAAGAGAGACGTCAATTGGCCGTTCTGCAGGATATTGGCGGAATATCGTTTGAGGTTACAATCGTCCTCGAATAGCACTAAGGGGCGTTTCTAATATCTGAACGGTACCGCTTAGTGTATTCCGTTATTTCACACCATAAGGTGTTCTCTGGCATTCGCTATAATTTTTTATTGTATTTCTATTCTACTTCTGTTTTCCGCTTTAATTCCTTACCTTTGCCTTTCTTCTCTATTCTTAAGTAATAACACTATAAGTCAACTTCTAATATGTTTACCTAAGAACACCTGCAGCTATATTTCTCCTCTGTTACCGCCTTCTTATATCCGTAACTCATACCACCACAATTTATTGAGGGGCATTTTATTTTCAAATACATTCACTTGGTATTTACATCCGGCTTTCCTCAGTTATAATCCTATTTTCTATTAAGTTATACTTCACCGAGCTCGATAGCTGCAGTCGCTTAAGTGAGGCCAGTATCCAGTATTCGGGAAATAGTAGGTTCGAACCCCACTGTAGGCAGCTCTGAAGATGGTTTTCCGTGGTTTCCCATTTTCACACCAGGCAAATGCTGGGGCTGTACCTTAATTAAGGCTACGGCCGCTTCCTTCCCAGTCCTAGCCCTTTCCTCCTGGATACTCTTTTCTTTGTGGACAAATTTGAAGCACTTCAAATGTATAACTTTTGGCCACGGAAAATATCGAATTTTGGATGCATTTTAATGACAGTGCAAACCTTCGTTTCGTGATAGTTGGTGGTTAAACGGTAAGTCGTATTATGAAGCAGATAGCACAATCGCCGTTCTATTTGGTCCTATGACTTATTGTCGTGTCTCGATTGTTGATACGTTCGACAGCGCTGCATTTCTCGATTATAATAAAATCTCTCCAGTTCATTTCTGACTGGCATTAGGAGAAGTGGTCTGTCTTCATAATGAAAACTCTCCATCTCTACCGTGCATGGCTGTTGCCAAGTGAGCCTGCCGTTATAGTAGAAACTCCCAAACTCGATTGTGATATGCAGTAGGAAACGTGGCCTGTCATTATCAACAAAACTTCCTCAATGCCTACCTTACATCCGAAACAACGTATGGTGTTCTCCCTGTTTTGTTTCTCGGATAGCGTTAAGAGACATGCAATTCAATATAATCTTAATCACCGCCTTTACAGTAATTTACGGAGAAATCCGTAGCGAAGGATGGGTACATTAGCTAGTTCGTATGTATGTTCCATGATGACAAGTCATATCACATAAGATATGACTGTTTAAAAGTATTAGTTCCGATAAAGAATTGCTGGTACTGTAAATCTAAGGCAGGGCCTCTCAGGATGCATGCGCGTGGTGCATGCGCGTGGTGCATGCACTGTGCACGGTGCAAAAGACGACTTTGGCTTGGTTGACCAGAGTGCAGACCCCCCACTCCTCGATTTGGAGCAATAGCTCTTACTCTCTCTTTCCTCACGCCTGTCTCGCTCGCTCCGCCTGTCTCCCTCTGCCCCACTTGCGCCGTAGCGCTCCGGGCTGACTTGAGCCTAGTATAGGGAGTTGAGCCGAGCTTAGCCGAGTAGCCGAGAGACGAAGCGTTGATCCGAGCCATGCCGAGCGGCAGCGATGCACAGTGCACGGAGCTCTTGCGCCTCTATCTGCACGCGTGAGATTTTGGGCGTTTGAGAGGCCCTGATCTAAGGTATTGAAAGCATGCTGAACTTTAAAGTTAATAATTTTCGTCACCAAACGCAAACGAAAACTAAATTCATGCAACAGAGGCTTGTAAGACGCTGTTCCTCCTTTTAGTCACCACTTAAAACAGGCAGGGGTCCCGTGGACACATTCTACCAACCCCATCCACAGGAGAAGGGATTGGTAATATCGTGATATTTTTTATTATATAAACCTAACGCACAGTATATTAAAATCTGTATATGAAACCAAAAAATACGTATATTATATTTACGTAGCAACTAAGGTACTAACTCTTAAACACATACAGGTTTTTCTTCATGAAACCTGACCGCTTGCCCGCGGCCCCGTCAACTAGCCCTACAGATTGCATCATCATCATCATCATCTGTTTACCCTCCAGGTTCGGTTTTTCCCTCGGACTTAGCGAGGGATCCCACCTCTACCGCCTCAAGGGCAGTGTCCTGGAGCTTCAGGCACTTGGTCGGGGGATACAACTGGGGAGTATGACCAGTACCTCGCCCAGGCGGCCTCACCTGCTATGCTGAACAGGGGCCTTGTGAAGGGATGGGAAGATTGGAAGGGATAGGCAAGGAGGAGGGAAGGAAGCGGCCGTGGCCTTAAGTTAGGTACCATCCCGGCATTCGCCTGGAGGAGAAGTGGGAAACCACGGAAAACCACTTCCAGGATGGCTGAGGTGGGAATCGAACCCACCTCTACTCAGTTGACCTCCCGAGGCTGAATGGACCCCGTTCCAGCCCTCGTACCACTTTTCAAATTTCGTGGCAGAGCCGGGAATCGAACCCGGGCATCCGGGGGTGGCAGCTTATCACGCTAACCACTACACCACAGAGGCGGACCCTACAGATTGCAACCAGTTAAAATTCAGCATGAATCTGTCCACAACCGAAACAATAGATTCACCATGTCTCGTACGCACTTGCCGGGCTGAGTGGCTCAGACGGATGAGGCGCTGGCCTTCTGACCCCAACTTGGCAGGTTCGATCCTGGCTCAGTCCGGTGGTATTTGAAGGTGTTCAGAGACGTCAGCCTCGTGTCGTTAGATTTACTGGCACGTAAAAGAACTCCTGGGGACTAAATTCCGGAACCTCGGCGTCTCCAAAAACCGGAAAAGTAGCTAGTGGACGTAAAGCAAATAACATTATAAATATTCTTATGCACTTACCAGAATTTGTACTACTATACAGGGTGAAGCGTAATTCGCGCACTCGGGAGTCGCAGCGCGACTCCTCACATGCCAGCAATAAAAAAATGTCTCTTACAAAATTTCATCTTGCGAGTATATCCGGCAGAAAAACGACGTTGAAGATTAGCAATCTGGCAACACTGTAACCACATATAGGGTAACTACCTTTGTCAGCAGACATTACTCGTATTGTACAGTTGGTGCAATGGATAGAGTTTTGGGTTAGCATGCAGGAGGTCGAGTGGTCGATCCTGGGTTGAGGCGTATGTTTTTTATTTCGTAAATGTAGTCCAGGTGGTATGGTATCTGGCATCTTAATCGTCAACAGCGATTGCAGTGGGTCCTCTAGAAACCATTTGCACATACATACTACGATCCTAGAAATGGACGAACAATCGTTTTCATTGGTCAGCTTTGAAAGGCGCCCTTTCCACGTCGTGAGCGTGAATTTATTCGCACCACTTCATCTACTAGATGTGAAACCTGTTTTCTTTGTACCCTCCTCGAATGGTCCCATAGATTAGTACCAACTATTATTCTTGCCTCGTTCAGGTCCATTACATTTCGTTAGGGCCTTACGTTACCAGTAGGCCTAGCAACGTGCTCTGCGAATAATGTCCAAACTCGGTTACAATTTGTATGTGTTATCACCATGGTCCCAATAATTCTGCCTTTCAGCATTGCGTGTTGCGTCTGGTAACCGTATGCTGTTTAGTACGTATCTCAATGTATTATTATTATTATTATGGTGTAAATGTAGGATACATGACCTCAGAAACGGTGTCTTACTGTGTCACAGTAGGTAATGTCAGATGGAAATTTGCAAATAAAAAATGCGCCTCAACCCAGGATCGAACCATCGACCTCCTGCATGCCAACCAAAAACTCTACCCACTGCACCAACTGCACAGCACGACGTGGACGTGCTGACAGCGGTAGTTACCCTACATATGGTTACAGTGTTGCCAGATTGCTACTCTTTAACGTCCGTTTTCTACCAGATATACTCGCAAGACGAAATTTTGTAAGATACATTTTTTTATTACTGGCATGTGAGGAGTTGCGCTGCGACGCCCGAGTGCGCGAATTACGCTTCACCCTGTGTGTCCTCCGACTGTGGAGCACCATAATATCTCTCATCTGCTGCCTCACCAGTACTGCGATTATGGGGAGTGGGGTGACAGTGACAGTCATCCCCTCTCCCCTTGTGAAGAAAAAAATCCATTTTAGCCAACTACAACGAGGTTGATAACAAAAAAGCAATTTATACTAACCCTCTTATCTATTACCTAATTCTTTGCTTTAACTTCTTTAAATATTACAAAAATTTAGCGGAAATACGCAGAAAGTGTCATATGACGCAGTTAACCAATTCGTACAGCGTCATAGCAAGTAGTGGAGACTCGCGCAGCAGCGTGAGGAAGCATGATTAGTATCTGATGGCAAAACATCTTGCTTGCTAACTAAATGAGTTTTGTATGCGGGCGAGTCCATGTGCTGCAGTGTTACTGTGAGGGGAGGAAAGTTCACTTGGGTAGTTGCTACGGAAGTATTCACGTCTGCTCATGGCGACTACATTAGGGTGAAAAGACTTCATTTCGCTCCCAGTAGCTCATCTACTTTACCCTCCAAGCTTCGGGCTTCGCGCAATTTTATGCCATCAGGTAATAATCGCACTTCTAGCATGTGTTGTGAGTTGAGAGGAAGGGAAACAGGGGTATATTTTTGCCAAGATAATGGACTATGACGTATGATTCACCCGCTTGATCCGCGCATTCGACAGTCTGGCAGTGTCACTAAATCAATGTGTTAGTGTAATTCTAACTAGTGTCTTACTTTCTTAGTGCGTAGTCAAATATTAAATGCCTCTTTTATTGTGTAATCACGCCATACTCCTACTTAATTGTAATTTTCCTTTCTTTCTTTATTTCTTAACCAGTTTACTCTCCAGGGGGCCAACGGCCGTAGCCCTGTTGAAATACCGGATCCCGTGAGATCTCCGAAGTTAAGCAACATTGGGCGTGGTCAGGAGTTGGATGGGTTGCCACGCGCTGTTGGTGGGGGGTAAGGGAATGGAGGAGCGGAAAGGAACTGGCCACCCTACCGCACGTAAACTCCGGCTCAGGAACACCTCTGCGGAGGTTCGGACCTGCCTTCGGGCAATATAACCCTTACCTTACCTACTCTCCAGGGATGGTTTTTCCCTCGGACTCAGCGAGGGATCCCACCTCTACCGCCTCAAGGGCAGTGTCCTGGAGCGTGAGACATTGCGTCGGGGATAAAACTGGGGAGGAGGGTCGGTACTTCGCCCAGACAGCCTCATATGTTATGCTGAACAGGACCCTTGTGGTGGGGTGAGCAGATTGAACGGGATAGACAAGGAAGAGGGAAGGAAGCGGCCGTGGTCTTCAATTAGGTACCATCCCGGCATTTGCCTGGAGGAGAAGTGGGAAACCACAGAAAACCACTTCGACGATGGCTGATGTGGGAATCGAACCCTCCTCTACTCAGTTGACCTCCCGAGGCTGAATGGACCCTGTTCCAGCCCTCGTACCACTTTTCAAATTTCGTGGCAGAGCCGGGAATCGAACCCGGGCCTCCGGGGATGGCACCTAATCACGCTAACCACTACACCACAGAGGCGAACTTTAATTATAATACATGTGTTACTTTACCTTTGGTGAAAGTTTTGTTGTATAGTATTAAATCAAAATCTCAACAAAAACAAACCCTATTATTACCTGTACTGCAATTAAATTGGTAAACTGTCAACCTTTACTTCTATGTCGAAATTTGTTCAGAAAGCATCAAAAACTTACCATTTTGCAGTTTTCTTTTTTCAATGTTGTTGTCTTTCCCCACTATATTTCCCAGACGCGCGGTATTTCTTCTTGTTGTTTAAAGTTTTGTTATCTCCTCCCCCCTCCCCCCGACGAACCTACTACGCTGGCGTAGCAGAGGAAGAGGTGATACCCCCTCGTGGCGCGTCACAGGTGGCGCATAGGAGGGTCCTATCCGGCTTGCCGGTGAACTTGAGTGAAATAAAATAGCTCTCACGAAACCAAACACACAAACCCCTGAAGTTGAGGGACGCAGATGAAGACTACACCCACAGTATCCCCTGCTTATCGTAAGAGGAGACTAAAAGGGGCAACCAAGTGATGATGATATTCGGACCATTTGATTATGATTAGTACCATCATGTGCGGAACACCACGGTTCGACGCTACTTGCCACTAGTACCACCTTGCGAGGAAAATCATAGGTCTACGTTACATAGGAGCAGGACCATTTGTGAGGAACACTACGGGTCTGGGCGTTGTTTGTGATAAGTGTCATCGTGTGCATTCCACCGGTCGGTTCCAATGTGCTAAGAATAGGTCTGTGTTACCTATAAATAGTACCACTTTATAAGGAACAACATGGCTCTTCGTTGCCTGTGGTTGCCACCACTTTGTGAGTAAAACCACGGGTTTGACTGGCGCCCGTGGTAAGTACCACTGTGATGAAAACCATGGGTCTGCGTTGCCTGTGAGTAATACCATTATGTGAGGAACACCATGGGTTTGTGTTGCCTGCGGGCGTTACCATAATGTGAGCTACACCGTGGCTCTACATTGCCTATGATTTGTAGCACTAGGTGAGCACACCATGAGTATATGTGGCCGGTGATTAGTTCCACTAAGGCCCGGTTTCACAGTTTGAGTTTAAGCCGAAGCTTTAGTAAGCCACGCACGCCGCTTAAGCTAGGCTTACTCTTTGGCTTAAACACTATGAGTTTCACAGTAGGGGGACCATGTGCAGCTTTACTAAGCTGAACATCTCCGAAGCTGGTAATGCTTGCGCATGCGCAATGATTCAATTCTCATCTTTGTTTACATCCGTAGCCTATGATTGATTGACTTGTAGGTTATACATCGTTTATCAGCCAAGATAATTTAGAAAAATGAACGGAAAATGTGATTCCAATAAGGGCCGTTTTCCCCAAATGAGTTTAAACTAGGTTTATTTTAATCTGGTTTAAGTCTGAGTTTAAACTAACATTTATTTTCCCCATATTGGTTTAAACTTTGTATCAAGTTTAAGCCTGGCTCAGAGTTAAACCTTCTATATTGTTGGTTTAAACTGCTGCTTATATTCAACCTTCTTGACATTTTATTAACGTATCTGTGATTTTCCTAATAGAAGGGTTAGTTTTGACTACCAGTACTGCAGCACTTTAATGAAAAACGTACTAAAATTATAACCTAGTATTAGCATTAGAAAAATGGGAGAATTTATTGAAGGCTTTGGTTAAATAGGAAATAATTTTGATGTGCAAAAGAGGTTAAGAAGCCGCGTTCCAACAAAAGTTTACAATCTTGGAAAATCGGATGTAACGGAGTTCTTTGATGGATTTATAATTCATAAGCGAACAGCAAGGATCGTCTAGTATCGAAGAAGGATTCATTTAAAACGTCAACTGCACGAAATAATGCTATTTCGCTAGAAGCAATGATTCTGGTTGCTTTAAGATATGATGCAGCAGGCATTTTTTTCATTAACAACGGGGACCACAGACCTTAAATTGCAGTCTCCTTATAATATTATATACTGTAAAATACTGTTGGTGGTATGAATACTGTAATGTGAAGTATAAAAATATTCCTACATAAATCGTGTAATACGTCCGCTCTTCATGCGGTACCTGATGGCTGTGGTCGCTAAAGCTATTCCTTCAGTGCAGCCAACGTTAGCGCCAACGACAGCTCGCCCGTTTAAACTAAACGAGTGTCAGAAATTGGTGGAGAAAATGGACGCAACTTTAAACTAGGTACTAAAGTTAAACGGGTTTAATTTATACTAGGTTTAACTCGATTTGGAGAAAATGGCCCTAATAGTAACAAAAATAAAGTTTAAAAAAGGTCACTCGCCCGTCCTGCTGACACGTACTACCACTACAGTCTAAAATGGCCATAACTTCTGAACCATTCATGCAAATAATGTCCTGATAAGGTCAAACAATTTATTTCGATGAGGAATTCGAGGATAATATCGAAATATTTATTTAATGTTAAGGAGTTATATTTTTTTTTCCCGCTGAGTATAGCATAAAATCGCTTCTAGAGGGCAAACGGTTGGAAATAGGTATATACCATCGCGGACTTTTTTGTAGAGGTTTCTATGCTCTACAATTCTTACACTTACACTTGGGGTCTATCGTTGATGGTTCACGCAGCGTAAGCCAAGAAAGCAAGTGACCGACCGACATTTTTGTGTCTTTTACTGTATATCGGAACACGGAAACTGTATTATTTCACAAGCCTCGAAATATATTGAGAAATATAAGTTATTTAATGTTAATGTTATTGGTTTTACGTCCCACTAACTATGAATTTGAGCACCTTCACCACAGGACTGAGACAGGATCGAACCTGCCAAGTTGGGCTATAAGAAGGCCAGCGCTCTACCATCTGAACTGAATCCTTAGCTTAAACCTCAGTTTCATACAGCTTAAGCCAGTCACAGATAAGCTCGGCTTACCACTTGCACTCCCCACTGTGAAACTCGTCCAGAGTTTAAGCTCCCGCTTAAGCCCGATCCAAGGCTTAAGCGTATACTGTGAAACCGGGCCTTAGTGAGGAACTCTACGGGAATACCGGCGCCCGTGATTAGTTGCAGTATGTGAGGAGCACCATGGGTCTGCGTTCCTTGTAAATAGTACCCTTATGTGCGAAATACCATAGATTTGTGTTACCTGTGAGTGGTGCCATGTGATTAGTACCAACTTGCGAGAAACACCATGAGCCTACGTTACCTGCGATTAGTATCACTATAGGAGGAGCACCATGGTCCTGCTTTAGCAGTGATTAGTACCATTATGAGTGGCCTGTGACCTGGATTTTGGACCCCTTTAGATAAGTATAATCCCAGTACTTGTGGATAGGACCCACTGATTGTTCTTTTTTTCAAGATCAGTTTTTCATCGTCATTCATTTTAGACTCTAGACAGTGGATACATTTTGAAGTTTTGATTTTTATTTCGTTCACCTCGTACCATTAAGGGGCGATGACCTACCTGTTAGGCCCCTTTAAACAACAAACATCATCATCAACCCCTTCACCACCCTTCAAGAAATATCTACAAAAAATAATGATATCATATGAAAACTGAACGTCAATACTACATACGTCCCATTTGTCGTGTCTACTTTGTATGCATTTTGATTCATTGTTAATCAATATGTAAATAAAATTTATGGTTGTGTATTAATAGTAAGTAGCAAAGGCCTATGTAAAGAGAACAGTTTCCTTTCAGTTTAAATGATTTTGCTTTGCAAGTCTTCAATGAATCGTTGTGTAATTTGTCATTTAATGCAGGCTGGCTACTGTAGACGTATTGTAACAGCTTTAAATAAATTCAAAACTCAAAATCAAACTGCAGGATTCGATTTCACAATCCACCTATCTAGTCCCACTCGAGAGTAATGAGTTCTTCAATGAGCTGTATCCCAGATCAGACACTCGGTCGCCTCCCTCAGCGTGGGCGCTCCGTATACAGCTGGCTATAAACGCCGATGTTACTCCACGCTATCAGAATCCGATATCTCCAAAGCTGACGTCACTAAGTTTGGTTTGCCCAATGAAACATCAGCGCTTAACGCTTCCAAGCCAGATGCTGCAAGCGATAGCCTCATCCCTGATTGTCATGTGCAAGCAGCCTGTCTGTTTTCACAACGATGTTGTATCTGTCTGAAGTTCTCCTTGCCGGCGAAATAATACATAGCACATAAGCATTATGCCTTTGCTGGCAGGACCTAGTGTTTACAGTGTATTGTCTTCTGGTATAGGCTAGAGCAATTTTGTTACTTTCATAGATCTGTCTCTGTCTTATCCTTGGCTTTGACAATATGAAAGTGACTGAGGTATGAGCGATGCTAGTAATGCAAATCCTTATGCAGCCAGTCCTTGCTATGAATGGTGTGAAAATGTTACTCATAGGGTCGGTTGGTGTATGCATTTCAGTGGGCTTGGTAGACTGATATGTAATAGCAACTCTGGCTCGGTGAGGAAAGCAACGGGAAACTATCTCACTCCTCATTTCCCTAGTACGCCTCTTCGGTGAAGCTTAGGCCATCTATGACAGCTGATGGCAGAGCTGTTGAGGATCTCACCAGCGGCATCGCTGACGGACTGAACATACATACATACATACATACTACATACATACATACATACATACATACATACATACATACATACATACATAAGCATTAGTGTTCAACACAACGTGTACCTGCACTCTCCAAATATTTGACAATTATTTTTCAATATTTCCATGACTAAAGTAATGTCGTTTGAGAAGGGAACCTAGGAGAATCGAATGTTAGGTGGGAAATACAAAATAAAGAATAGATGGATCATTTCAAGTATTGAAGTTGCGTATTTTCCCAAGATGATAGGATACTAACTCAAATATAATCTAGAATTACAGCTAATGCGTGCAACTTACAGCTTGCAGTTGCGACCAGCGGCATCCTTTAAGAATGAAGTGAAATTTCGGACGACATTATTTTGCCACCGGTCTATTTTCAGACCGATTTTGTTGTACTGGAGTGAAAGATGGGTGAGATAAGATATTAATTTTGAAAACATTTCTAAACGTACAATTAAGCCATTTCCTCAATATTGAGCGGAAAGTTGAAAGGCTGAAGGGCCCGGAAAGGTTTCAAATTTGAGTCTTGGATAGCTCTATCAAACTAAAAAACCAGTTTCAAAAATCACTTCCGGAAAAGCAATATAAAATCCCTTGTTTCATAACTCGTATTCTTTCTGACTCAAATCCTACTCAAATTAACTTCTTTGCATAAATCTTCCTGTAATGTATTCCTTGGTTCAATACACTCGGGTATTTTTTTTTTTTAAATGTCCACACCCAATGTAGTTATAAGGGCTTAAGTGAAACTCTGCATTGACTCACATTAGCGCTCGTAGTGGTAGAAAGAGGCAAACTGCTAGTCTAATAGACCGGATAAGGATGATGAAGAAAATAATTGGACGTTACATAAATAATATATTCGCATACTTGATTATATTTTATTTACCTAAAAATCATAGCTCATATCTCTAGGATGTTTTCAACATTGAGTTGCTTGCCTGAAGGGAACTGTGGAGATTTTGTTCATAATTTCGAAGTAACAGGTATGATTTTAGCGAGAACAGTATCTGGCACAAACACGTGGAAAAATCGACCTACCTCCGGATCTCAACATAGAGGGCTAAAACCTGGTAAACCGACCTCGATAGCTGCAGTCGCTTAATTGCGGCCAGTATCCAGTATCTTGAGATAGTAGGTTCGAATCCCACTGTCGGCAGCCCTGAAGATGGTTTTCCGTGGTTTCCCATTTTCACACCAGGCAATTGCTGGGGCTGTACCTTAATTAAGGCCACGGCCGATTCCTTCCCACTCCTAGCCCTTCCCTGTCCCATCGTCGCCATAAGACCTATCCGTGTCGGTGCGACGTAAAGCAACTAGCAAAAAAAAAAAAAAAAAAAAAAAAAAAAATTGCAAAAACCTGGTAAAGAGTGTCGGGGTTTAGAAGGGTAGAAAATAATCCGTTTGGCACTCCATGTCATACGATGTCAGCATGAACAAGATACCTGATGGCGGATTTGATGTTTAGTCACAAAATTAGTTTAAGAAGCTCAGCCTTAGGCTTTCCAACAGAGTCGGTTCTTCAGCCATCTAATAGAGTAAAACGAAACGTCAAAATTGATATGCAGGCAGCCTAAATGACTTCAAATCAAGTTGCCTGTACAAATATTTGACACATTATTATTATTATTGTTATTATTATTATTAATATTTATCTCAAAATATTATAGGAATTACATAAATAACTATGGTGTTATGGTTTGGGTCACAGACCATGGACTGGTTTGATGCAGCTCTCCATGTCACCCCACCATATGCTAATGTTTTCATTTACCTAACGACTACAACCTACATCTGCTCCAATCTGCTTGTCATATTCATGCCTTGGTCTACTTCTTCCATTGTTACCGCATATACATTCCTCACAAACTAACCGAACAAATTCTGATGTTTTAAGATGTGTCCTATCATTCTGTTCCTCTTTTGGTCAAATTTTTGCCAAATCATTCTCCTCTCACCAATTCAATTCAGTATCTCTTCATCTGTGATTCGACCTACTCATGTCACCTTCAACATTTTACTGTAAGACCACATTTCAAAATCTTCTTTTCCCTTTCTCTCTGAGCTAGGTATTGTCCATATTTCACCTCCATACAATGTCACGCTTATACGAAAGTGTTCAACAACATCTTTCTAATTTCTATATCAATGTTCGAAGTGAGCAAATTTCTTTTCTTAACAAAGACCTTCCTTGCTTATATTAGTCACCTCACTTCTGGCATTGTTAATTATATAACAGTATTAAATCTACTTCCTTTAGACTTAATTTCGTAATCTAATCAGGGCTCCTTGAATGAAAGGCATTCATTGCATGCGTTATGATAACAAAAGAACTGTCTGAAGTACGATTTTAGGTTGTTTCAAATCAAATATTAATGATGTCATCTCTCAGAAGTTCAAACGTTCCGCGCAGCTGTACTAGTTCCGTTGCTTGACTACGTGTGGTGCTGGTGTAGTCTTGCCATCTATTCCACTCTAGAAAGAAAGAGATAGCAAATGAAGGAGTTAAGGGTGTAAAGCATTCAATCTTAAAATTGCATTCGGTGGCAGACGTAGTTCTGAAACCCTCCGAATGATGTCACTGCAATTGAAACTTGGTCAGACTTTGTCACCCCATACACGTGCTACCCTCTGCCATCTGTTAGCAACTTGGAGAAAGTCGGCATGTCCAAGTTTACAGCGAACGGGACCCACAGATTACCCCCCCAGCGAGAACTCAACGGGACGAAACTGACCAGTGTGACTGGGGTGACTTACCTCCAGTGCTTGAGTTGTGGCTGACTAGTGAGTTCATTCATTATGTGTTTTGCTGCTTAGTGAGTTATTTCTGTGTGTGCTGTTCCTGTGCTATTCGTCGTTTTCGGTGTTTTATTATATTTTGCGCATATGTGGTGTTAACGATGGATGAGTCTAAAACGGATATAATTGTAAATCAGTTTGAAAAGCCATTTACTGGCCGTTCGTTTGATTAAAAGATTCAGATAGTTAAAGCCGGTAGACCTCTACCTTCCCTCACAAATTTAAAAACAGAAAACAAGAATTGTGTTCGCACGCTCATTCCAGAAACTTACAGTAAAACTGCTTGTCTCGAGTTCACCTACATGCAATTAGGGCGAGTAGAATTGAAATTTACTTAATACATTGTGTTACAGCATGGTTACCAGTTGCATGCCTCGGTGGAGATTCTAGGATAGGCCACTGAATCTAATATTTCCTGACTCGTTCTACTGCACTCCATTCTTCTATTTTAGATTGATTTTTCACCTCGTACTCCTTCTCAAAGTCCGTAGACGTATTAATCCAGAAATTTCACCAGATATTATGCAAACACATAAAAAAGTAATCTGCAAATTTCATAATGTTGACTTTCTCTCCTTGGATTATGATTCCCCTTCGAAATTTCTCTTTGAGTTCCTTCACCACGTCTTCTGTATTGCCATTGAAGATTAATATACACAAATGAAACATTCTTTCCTCGTAAATGTGTAAATTGCATTTTTCGATATATTTCTGGAGAAGAGCTGGTGCACGGATGTTTAAATCAAGTTACAAAACGTTCCAGGAAAATAATGGTATAGGGTGCGATTTCAGGAAACGAACTGATTCGGTTTCTTGTCAAGAGGACACTGAAGCAAGATCTCAAGCTTCTGAATATATCTCTAATTCCCGACCTAAGGCACACAGCAAATACACTGCCTGACCAAAAAAGTTAAGCACCCAGAAGGAGAGATCCAATACGTATTACCTCATTTCGGTTTACATGCATATCATTGATGTGTGAGTAAGGATCTGTAATGTGTAGAACGCCCACCAGAGTGCATTCATAATGGCACCGTCAAGTTGTTTGCAGCCAAGTGTTGTGAGTCAGACAGTTAAGCAAGACCTGCAGAAAGGACTACGTACAGTACGAAGCACCCGTCATACTTCGCAGACGCGTTAGACAGTCTATCCACCAACTGACAGCATTTGACAGAGGCCGCATTCACATGCCATATTGGCCCGATGTTGGACTCAGTGGGTACATAAGGACACCCAATAACGTCGTGCAGGTTAGGGTCGACCAAGAAACAGCACCCCGAGGGAGGACCGTCGTATGGCGCGCCAAGCATTGCGGGATCCCGTAACTTCGGCACTCACCATCCACGAACATGCACTGGAGACTCTACAACATCCTGTGATTTCCTGTACAGTTTCTCGAGGACTTGCATCCGCCGGGTTGGGGTCCTACCACCCCATGAGTCGGTTGTATTGAAACCCAGATACCAACGCCTGCGTTTGGAGTGGTGCCTTGCCCGCGAGGCATGGGCGGAGGACAACTGGCATCGCATCATGTTCAGTGATGAGTCCCGCTTTTCCACAACCTCCGATGACCATCACGTGTGGGTTTGGCGGCGTCGATGGCAGAGGGTACATCTTGCCCATATTGTGGAAAAACACACAGGTGTAATCGCTGGCATCATGGAGTGGAGAGCCATAGAATATGCGTTCAGGTCACACCTATAGTGCTTCGGCAGACTTTGGCGGCAGAGCAATACGTCACAGACATTCCATCTCCGAACACTCTACCCCTTATGGCAGAGCACCCTGGGTGTCCACACACAGCACGTGTGACTATGGACTGCCCAGAGCATGTTGAGGTCTTCCGTGGCCAGAAAGATCCCCGGAACTCTCCATCATTGAAGACGTGTGGTGCAAGGTGACTACGTCCCAGTACCAACCCTGTATCTGAAGGGACAGCTCACACAACTGTAGACGAACTTGCCTCAGGAGAGGCTGTTTGACACCATTCCGAACCGCATAAGGCCAGGAGGGGCGCGACACCCTACTGACCTAGCGCCAACATTCCTCCTGTAACTGCTAACGGCTTTGTCATTTTCATCTCATATTGTAATCAGTTCAATAAAGACACATGATCTTTTTTTTTTTTTTTTTTTTTTTTTTTTTTTTTTTTTTTGCTATTTGCTTTACGTCGCACCGACACAGATATGTCTTATGGCGACGATGGGATAGGAAAGGCCTAGGAATTAGAAGGAAGCGGCCGTGGCCTTAATTAAGGTACAGCCCCGGCATTTGCCTGGTGTGAAAATGGGAAACCACGGAAAACCATATTCAGGGCTGCCGACAGTGGGGCTCGAACCCACGATCTCCCGATTACTGGATACTGGCCGCACTTAAGCGACTGCAGCTATCGAGCTCGGTGACACATGATCTTTCAGAATATGTGTAGTTCCATTCACTTTCAACCACTCCTTCTGGGTGCTCCACTTTTTTTTTGTCGTGCAGTGTATTATAATGACCGGCTCCGTGGTGTAGGGCTAGCGTGCCTGCCTCTTACCCGGAGGCCGCGGGTTCGATTCCCGGCCAGGTCGGAGATTTTTACCTGGACCTGAGGGCTGGTTCGAGGTCCACTCAGCCTACGTGATTAGAATTGAGGGGCTATCTGACGGTGAGATAGCGGCCCCGGTCTAGAAAGCCAAGAATAACGGCCGAGAGGATTCGTCGTGCTGACCACACGACACCTCGTAATCTGCAGGCCTTCGGACTGTGCAGCGGTCGCTTGGTAGGCCAAGGCCCTTCAAGGGCTATAGTGCCATGGGGTTTGGTTTGTTTTTAGTGTATTATAATGAGCTATCTCCCGTCGAAAGGAGTGAACTTGTTACTCTGGACTAGGAGCAACTAGAACTTTAAATTGGGAATGTTTGGAAGATTTTGGGAGACAGAATGAGTATATCAATCTTCATTTCATTGAAAGTTTTGTGGCATCAAGACAAAATACTTGGAAATACTTTTCATTTAGGAACAAAGAAAAGTGACTGGAGAAGGTTCGTGATCCCGGCCACATAGAATAGGTACGGCGTTGTATGTATTGTCGAAATGAAGATCCCAGACATTGCGGGTTATTTACGCAATATCCAAGGAAAATGATCTTTTACATTACGAGTGAGATGTTTACGGAATTTCGAAACGACTAACGTAAACTTATTACTTTAGTTGCTGTTGCGTGCAGTAGTTTATTTCATACTGTGGTGAATTAATTTATTTTAAATAATAAGAATAAGAATCGTATGGCCTCAGTTACCACGTGCAGACATTTCAATTTGAGGCTATCTGGCTGTCTGCTCGTCAATTTCGACGTTCTGTTTTACTCAAGGCCTACTAGATGGCAGTCAGGGTAAACTGAAACTCTCTTGGGTGTCTGTGGCTGGGATTTAATGAATTTTGTCAGGTAAACACCAAATAGGTCACCAGAGATCTTTTACATGCCAGTATCATACGGCATGGAGTGTCGAATGGACTTGTTTCCACCCTTCAAAAATCTGATTGCCTCTGCCGGGTTTGAACCCGCTATCCCAGGATCCGGAGGCCGACACTCTACCACCGACCCACAGAGGCAGCTACTTATTTTAAACTAATTTAATTATAAATACGTTTGATTCGTCAGGACGCAAATTCCTTCATACTGTATTTGAGCCATACATTGACATTTTCTTGTTCCGTTGTACGTGTCTTGCTATAAAGGATATAAGATGTGTGTACTTGGGATTATGCTGTAATAAAAGATTTAGAGAAATAATTTCAAGCATCGAACAGTCCACTAAGCTACCAGAGTCTTGCACGTGGTCATCTGATCCTGGATTAATGAAGGTAACACCATGAAATGAAATGAAATGTCGTATGGCTCTTAGTGCCGGGATATCCCAGGACGGGTTCGGCTCGCCAGGTGCAGGTCTTTCTATTTGACCCCCGTAGGCGACCTGCGTGTAGTGATGAGGATGAAATGATGATGAATACAACACATACACCCAGCCCCCGTGTCGTAGGAATTAACCAATTAAGGTTAAAATCCATAACCCGGCCGGGAATCGAACCCGGGACCCTGTGAACCGAAGGCCAGTACACTGACCGTTCAGCCAACGAGTCGGATAAGGTAACACGATATGTTTGATATACGAGATATGTATCTGTTGGAATGGATTAACGTATAAATGAAACAGCGTTTGGGTTTAGTGCCAGGAGTGCCCGAGGACATGTTAGGCTCGCCAGATTGAGGTCTTATGAAAGATGCCCGTAGGCGATCTGCGCGTCTTGGTGAGGTCAAAATAATGATGAAGACGACACCGTACACCCACCCCCCGTGCCAGCTGAATTAACCAATCATGGTTAAAATTCCCGATCCTGTCGGGAATCGAACCCAGGACTCTGTGACCAAAGGCCAGTACGCTAACCAATTAGTCATGGAGACGTATATTAAAGTATACATTAGTCAGTATTGTGATGGCGGCAGGCGGCGGCAGGCTACATGAGCTGAGAATGTACATACGCCATTTTTGTGTTGATGATAATAATAATCATATTATTATTAATAATAATAATAACAGTAATAATAATAATGTTATTGGCTTTACGTCCCATTAACTACTTTTAAGGTTTTCAGAGACGCCGAGGTGCCAGAATTTAGTCCCGCAGGAGTACTTTTACGTGCCAGTAAATCTACCGACATGAGGCTGACGTATTTGAGCACCTACAAATACCACCGGGCTGAGCCAGGATCGAACCTGCCAAGTTGGGGTCAGAAGACTAGCGCCTCAACCGTCTGAGTCACTCGGGCCGGCTTTTTGTGTAGGTGGGTGTGGAGCCACGGTGCTGCAATCAGGCGGGAAACAATTCAACAAGGCTAAGATTGGTGTTCCTTGATTTGTGATCTCTCTGATTGTCCGTGCTTAAATTACTGTGAAGGGGAGTTTAACTAATCAGAGACGAGTTCTTATAAAACAGTGCAGAAATTAATTACAGTGCGGTAAAGCTTCATTTTCCGTGCTCTTTTTTTTTTTTTTTTGCGAGGGGCTTTACGTCGCACCGACACAGATAGGTCTTATGGCGACGACCGTGCTCTTTTGAGTACAGGAAGAAGCCAATTACGTCATAATGTAAAAAGTTATTTTCAGCCACTGAGGCAGCGTGGAATCACTTCACGACTCTCGGATTCCTTAACTTTGATGCGCTCCCCATAGGCTTTTTGGAATTCTGACAAGCCGCTCTGTTCTCTAAAGTGTGTTTTCGATTATTTTGTAGCCATTCGTTATCTGTAAGTCACGAAAGAAAGACGCTTTCCGTAAGTCTCCACACCAATTTTTTTTGTTTTGAAATTCTCATATTTGATTTATTTTTTTCTGTATACCTGTAGAATTCACGGAGAAGTATCAGGTGACTCCTGACAGGACATGCACCCACACCGGAGTCAAGAGTTTATCTGGTATTTCGGCGCATGGATCGATGATTTTAATTTCTCAAGATGATAGCACTATTGCATCTATCAGTGACGTCATACTGAGGTCAAACTCTTATTGGTAGATACTTTGGTCGTTCCTCTTTAAGATGCACCGCCTGCTCGATATGCTTCCGATGGCTGCCTGGGATGCATATCGAGCAGGCGGTGTTAAGATGATTGGAAAATGTCGTCACACTTGTTATATGGAAATTATTTCGAAACTTTTATATAAGGTTTTAACCCAAACACGGTTCTGAAACTGTGGACATCACAATAAGTTTTGCCCCAGGGGCTTTGAACTTGGGAGTGTGGGTTGTCTACAACGAGGCTCTTAGCTGAGTCCTAGCTTTGCTTTCACTTTCCTTTGCCAGGCTTCCCACTTTCAGCTGTCTCATCTTACGTCCCTTTGTTCACTCTTGTTCTTTTCCGCACCCTGATGGTATTAGGTTTGCTAGGCATACGTAGTCATTCATATTCACGACCTTCGTGTCCCTTGTCATACTTTGGACGATACCTTCATTTTCTGAAGTGTCGAACCTCTTCCATTTTATTTCTAGGATTTGTCTTAATAGAGGATGGTTGCCCGTTGTACTTCCTCTTAAAACATCAACCACCACGACCTCCACAGAAAGTTTTAACTGATTCCAGACGTAATTAAGGCCAAATGTGGAGGTACCGAGTGAAATCTGGTACTGACATTGAACATTCACCCTTCAAAGGTATGTTTAATTTTATGTTTTCGATATTTTAATGTGGTCCGCCTCTGTGGTGTAGTGGTTAGTGTGATTAGCTGCCACCCCCGGAGGCCCGGGTTCGATTTCCGGCTCTGCCACGAAATTTGAAAAGTTGTACGAGGGCTGGAACGGGGTCCACTGAGCCTCAGGAGGTCAACTGAGTAGAGATGGGTTCGATTCCCACCTCAGCCGTACTGGAAGTGGTTTGCTGTGGTTTCCCACTTCCCCTCCAGGCAAATGCCGGGATGGTACCTAACTTAAGGCCACGGCTGCTTCCTTCCCTCTTCCTTGTCTATCTTTTCCAATCTTTCCATCCCCCACCAAGGCCCCTGTTCAGCATAGCAGGTGAGGCCGCCTGGGCGATGCACTGGTCATCCTCCCCAGTTGTATCCCCCGACTCAATGTCTCACGCTCCACCTGCCCTTGAGGCGGTAGAGGTGGGATCCCTCGTTGAGTCCGAGGGAAAAGCCAACCCTGGAGGGTAAACAGAGCAAGCAAGCAAGCAAGCAAGCAAGCAATATTTAAATGTATCTTAGTTCGTAAGATGATATATTGTGTATATTGTTTGTACTTATGTAACAAAAACTTACCATGTTTTTCTGTTGTAGCATGACGATGGCTTTGAGCAAAGTCGAAACTGAAGTCCCCCAATTAATTGGATTAACTGGTTGTATTTGTTTATTTATTAGTTCCTAATTTCTATTTACAAATTTCACGCTGGGAACACCATGGGTCGCCTTTACTTGCGAGTAGTACCACTATGTTTGGTACACAGCAGGTTTCTGATTAGTAGCAGCAGAGTGTGAATCGGGATGGGTTTTAGAGTACCCGTGATTAGTACCACTACATGCGGAACATCACGGGCTTACGTTGCCTTAATTAGTACCAATATGTAACACCACGGGTCTGGGCGTTGCCTGTGATTAATACCACTACATGAGCGACACCTATGCCTACTGGAATACCCACTATGTGAGGAACACCATAGGTTTGCATTGCCTGTAAGTGGCACCGCAATGTGAGAAACGCCATAGGTCTGCGTTACATACGCCTATTACATTACCTGTGAGTAGTACCATAGTGTGTGGGATACCGCGAGTTTACGCTACTTTGATTAGTACCACAACATGACATACAGGCTACCATGGTTCTACATTACTAGAGATAAGTACCATTATGAGGGGCCGATGACCTGGATTTTGAACCCCTATATACAACTAGTATCATCGATTCAGAATTGTGATTTAGAAGCAGTCCCTTCATTCTTCTTCATCACGTTTTGAATTCTGGTCAGTGGATGATTTTGGACCTTTAAATTGTTATTACATTTCGTCTCATTTCGTACCATTAGGGGCTGATGACCTAGATGTTAGGCTCCTTTAAACAACAAGCATAATCATCATCATCATTATTATTTTTACAACTTTGCTTTTCATCACACTGAAACAGGCAACGATTAGATAGGAGTTCGAAGGAAGCGACCATGTCCTTCTTTATAGTACAGCCTCAGTATTTGCCTGGTGTAAAAATGAGAAACCTCGGAAAACCATCTTCAGAGCTGCCGACAGTGGGGTTCGAACCCAGTATTTTTCGAATACAAGCTGATAGTTGCGTGACTCAAACCGCCCAGCCACTCAGTCTGTTCTTCCCAATTTATGGGTTGCGAAACATGACAAAGTGCACCATACCAACAGCGTTGAAAATAATACTGAACAGTCTGTTAAGTGGGTTGTTTAGGTGATTAAATCTAAAAACTACCATAATGAGTAAATACCACAACAATTCAAGGTTAAGCCTACAGCGTTTCAAAACTTCGTATTAACGATTTTTATAGTTTAACTTGTCCGGTTCCACGGCTAAATGGCTAGCGTGCTGATCTTTGGTCACAGGGATCCCGGGTTCGATTCCCAGCAGGGTTGGGAAATGTAACCATAATTGGTCAGTTCTCCTGGCACGGGGACTGGGTATATATGTCGTCTTAAACATCATTTCACCCTTTTCACGACGTGCAGTTTGCCTACGGGAGTCAAATCAAAAGACCTGCACCTGGCGGGCCGAAGTCCTCGGACTCATCCCGGCACTAAAAGCCATTCGCCATTCCATTTCATAGTTTAAGTTTGTGGTAGCGTCTCACCTACAAATGGTACTTCAGACGACAAGTTTTTTAAAATACAAATTGCGTCAACATTGATGGGTAGGAAGTCGTTACTTTTGTTTGGATCGAATGTAAGCAAAAGGAGCTATGGAAATTTGAAAATACCATTGTTTTCTTAACGTTGATAGAGTCGACGTGGGGTGGGGGAAATTGTATTTTATGATCCCTTGGTAGTTGATACTTGAGATAGGTGCAAGTAAAGTCAGGTGACGAAATGGTATGAATAAAACTTTGCATTTAGTGTCCTTTCCCTGCTACTAAAAACTGTATCTAACGCAGGATGCTTTCATGAAAACTGTCGACAACTGTTGTAACTTTTGCCCCATGGGAATGATTCAATTTTATATTTTTCCTTAAAAAGGAGGAATCAATCATCTCCATGTTTTAACTGATAAGAATATTCTTTTATAATTTAATTTATTATTATATCTCTAAGTGGAGGTGCGATCTTTCTGTTACCGCTGTTTGCCCGTATCCTTTAAAAGTACTTCTTGCTCCTCCAGAAAGGAAGAAGGAAGGTTTATTTTACCACTCCTAATCTCGTTACGACAGAACACGGAAGGGTTCTAATGTTTACCGTTGGGGACTCTTCCTGTGCTTCGGGAAACGTACAAATATTTTAGCACAAAAAGTGGAATTTGGTATTGGGAAGAGCTGAATACTACTTGCTACGTTAACAAGCCACACAACATACCGCGTAACACTGGAATGAAATATATTAACAGGCGAAGTGTAGAAAGAGTTCATTCCTTCAAACCAAGCAGTTGAATTCTGGAAGAGAAATAACACAAAATAGAGGTAGCAAGGGAAAGGTTATTTGAATCAAATTTATCCATATCTTGGGGACGGTAATGATGTGGATTTGACCCAGTTTTACGATTGGATGCCCTTCCTTGTCTAGCCTGTTTCTTTTCCTTTAGTTATTTCCACTTTTTTCCATCTATAATAGTTTCTTCGTTAATAGACTAAACAATTATTGTATGTATTTATGTTTTACCTGATGTTGATCTTTTCTCCCAAAATCTCTTCATCTGGGCACTGAACATTTTCCTCCGTTCTTCAGTCCATGATTTATTGGTCCTGGTAATCATTTTCTCAGCAAAATGATGGTTGTTCACTGCGGTTTTAAACTGGAGTATATCTTGAACAATTTTCTGTGGGATGCCAATTTCTTGAAGGTCTTTTTCTATTTCAGTAAGCCAGTTGTTCTTGACTTTCATTGAGAGAGCAAGATTGGGAATCCTTTTGGTGAGCCTGTCATTGTTTATTCTGAGAATGGGGCCATAGAACTTGAATCGGTTTTTACCGATGGTGCCGGAATGCTGATAAAGCTCCAGAGACTTCCGTTTCATCCAGATTCCCTCTGAGTAGACTGGACCAAAGATTTTCCTCAATATTTCCCTCTCCTGTTTCTCTGTTTTCAATAAGTGATCTGCCTCCAATGATCACGGTTTTCAAGGCCTATAGTGTTTTATTATTATTATTATTATTATTATTATTATTATTATTATTATTATTATTATTGTACCGGGAGGTACACCTCTACGCCGCACATTTAAATCTTGCACCAATAAAACCTCCTCTACAGGAGAAGCACTGAACTTGAAACTAGACCTACTTAAACTTTTACTCAGAAGATGTCACCACCTTAATTTTGTGATTGTGAAGTTTCCAGTACTGTATGAAATTTTACGTGTTTTTTTTACCATTTATCAGGAAGTTTGGACTTTCTGCAACAGATGTCACTACAAAAACGATGATCATGCACCCTGGTGCGAAGTGAAGGAACTTTATTGGAAGAAATTTTGTATTCATAAGTTTGTTCTTTACTAAATTATGTTCATTGATTTTTGGGTTGGCAATATAGAAATTTTCTTTCCGCCAGTTTTGAATTCAGCCAATCCCTAATTTCTGTAATTAATTTTCGGCCTATCACAGGCTTCTTCTTCGATTTGGTGTGTAACTTTACGCTAGCCAATAAAACTAAGTGGGTGTGGCTTTATTATTCATGAAAGGTCTCGAACCTTCCCCGAGGGTTTATAAACTGCGGATTTTCACGGCTCTTAGCCACTTGATCAACATTTAACTAAGTGTGTGTATGTGAAGCAGGAGGCGGGAGATGCCTCTTTCATCAGACAGCAGTCCTTCAGCAAGGTAATGGCCGTTTAACATCTTTATTTCTTGCTCGCTCCGCAGTTTAACCCGAGGGATAGTTACGAAACTTTAATATGTTACCTACTTCTCTAAAATGTAAGTTTCTGCCGGCTAATGTGAAAACTTCCTAAAATCTGCAATTGTAACTCGGGGATAGAGAGTGATTTACCTTCTCGAGCTCCCCTTCATATTGGTTTGAGGTGACTACGTTTTATAACTGGTTTTCTTCCTTTCCGTAATGTCTTAAATTATTCTGATACGAGTCACCTCCATAGTCAGGGAATAGCCCCTGTTTCATCGGCCTAGTGCCTTTTAGGTTTTAAAATGCATATCTAGGAGTGCAGGTACTCGCCTCCATTCAATTTGGTGTTTCGGGCCATTTACTTAACCTGTTCTTTTTCTGCTAAGGCCCAGAAGGTTGGGTACAAGATACCCCTGTTTCATTTCTGTAAGTTATACCTTGATAGCAAGTGAGGTTCTGATATTGCCTTGAATAAGCTTGAAAAACTGAGAGCGGGTCAGCTCTTTTCTAGTGTTGTAAAAGTGCCTCTGGGTGGCTCCATATTGTAATTAGGAGCAAGTGCTCTATGTTTTAGGGGATTTCTGCACTTTGAACAAATTAGTGTGTTGTAATGTCGAGGTAGGAGCTCAAAATTGTAAAACTAGAGGTTTGTAGCCCAAGAGTGTTAAAATTCTGTAATCTTGGATCCTTCTAAGTCTTGTTTCCAAATTGTTATTTCACTCAGTGAAACGTCGTTATAATTTTGTTTTTTCTTCTGAGAATATAACCTTTGTTAAATTTTTTAAATTAACTTTGACCTTGTACAGTAGTTGACTCATTCATCCCGACACCTTCTTTCATCTCTGCGTTCCACAGATAACCCCGGAACATTTATTATTATTATTATTATTATTATTATTATTATTATTATTATTGAGCTCGCCTAAAGTTGTAACATTAGTACCCATGGTACTACAGCCCTAAAGGTCCTGCCAAGCGACTGCTGCTCCGCCCGAAGATCTAAACATTATCAGGTGCCACGCGATATATGCTTTCGTCAGTTATTCTTGGCTTTTTTGGACCGGGGTTGCTATCTCACCGTCAGATAGCTCCTCAGTTGTTCTTACGTAGGCTGAGTGGACCAGGAACCAACCCCCCAGATCCAGAGAAATTCGCTGTCCTCATCGCTTTTGGGTAAAAGGCAGACTCGCTATCCCTAGGCCGCCAGGCCGGCAAAGTAGTAATATGTGAAATATATAAAGAAGTCAGATTATACCTGGCTTACGCAGTCACAACTGTCATGAGGAAGTCGCCCGTATGTAATCAGCGGGGAAAGAAAGTCGTGGATGTCAAACGTTTGGGAACTATTGCCTTGTGTAATAAAATGATGGCGTAAAAATGTCAAGGTGATGCAAAAGTTCTTGGAATTTGTGTACAAGGCGATAAAAACATGGTCGGTTCACACGGAAGGACGACTGTTCATTCCCTGTCATCATCATTATCTAAAGGCTTCGCCTTGTCGCTCCAACCATTGATCTCTTCTCTCTGCGATCCTTTTCATCTCTCCATAACCTTGGCATCCCATCATCTCAACTACCTCTTCAATGATCTTCTTCCGTGGTTTCCCTCTACCTTTCTTTCCCATCACCTTGCCTTCGAACAAGTTCTTTATGAAGTTATTATGCCGGAGAATGTGACCGAAAAGTGACGCTTTTCTCCTTTTTATCGTTGTTATTAAATGTCTCTGGGTGTTTCTTTCTCTAAGCACTGCTTCATTAGTTTTCTTCTCAATCCAGCTAGTTCATGTCATCTTCCTCCATAGCCACATTTCCACTGCCTCTAGTCGTTTCACGTCCTCCTTCAAGAGAGTCCATCCTTCACAGCCGTATAACAGCACACTCCAAATGAACGTTTTGATAAATTATTTCTTTTGTTCAGTATTTAAGGATTTATTAGTTAAGAGCTGCTTCTTCTCCTCAAAGGCTTTCTTACACAGGGAAATCCTTCTTTTTATTTCCACAGTGCATCTGTTGTCATCTGTAATAACTGATCCTAAGTAGCAGAACTTGTGCACCTGTTTTAATAAAATATTTCCAATTCTGAGCTGTGCCTCTGGCTTCATTTTAGATTTGCTTACAACTATAACATTAGTTTTATTTACATTAATGTTAAGTTGGAAATCTTTTAAGATGGATGTTAATTTGTTGAGCATGATCTGCATGTTCTTCTCATTGTCAGCCAGAAGTGCAATATCGTCGGCAAATCTAATACAGTGTACAGTTGTTCCATTTATTTTAATGCTAGGTGTTTTGGATTTAAACATTTTCATGGCCTCTTCAATGTACAGATTAAATAGAAATGGTGATAAGGAACACCCCTGTCTTACTCCTTTCCTGATTCTCACCTTGCATACTTTATCATTACTTTCGATGTTTATTCTTTGATTGATGTAGAGGTTAAGTATTGCTTTTCTGTCTTTCCAGTCCAAATGAATGTCTTTCATAATTTTAAAAAGTCTTTTCCACTGAACATTGTCAAAAGCTTTTTCCAGGTCTGCAAAAGCTATATATGTATTTCTGTTAAGCTCCAGTCTTCTCTCCAAGATGGTTTTAAGTGCTATAATAGCTTCTCTCGTTCCTACTCCTTTCCTGAACCCAATCTGATCATCATCTAGATTCTGCTCAATTTTCATTTTGATTCTGTTTTTTAATATGCATGTGAATATTTTTGCTGCATGTGAAACAAGACTTAGTATTCTGTAATTGGAGCATTCTGTTGAATCTCCTTTTTTGTGCAGAAGTACTGCTTTGCTTTCTACAAAATCCTCTGGCATATCTCCGTTTTCATAGCAGTACCTGGTGATTTTGAAGAGTTCATCCTTCATCCTTTTTCCAGAGTTTTTCCACAGTTCAGCAGGCAGTTTGTCTGGTCCAGGAGCCTTGTTCTTTTTCAGCTGTTGCAGTGTTGTTTCGAATTCACTTCTCACTATGGGAGGACCTAGTTCATCTTGTGAAACCTGGTCTTGTTTTATGATGTATTCATCTACATTGCCAATTTCTTCTCCATTATATAGATCCTCCAAATACTCTTTCCATCTCTTCATTACCTCCTCATCTTCTATTAACAGACTTCCTTCCGTATCTTTTATTACACTATATTTCATTTTAGCCTTGAATTGTGTTCTTTTTATTTGATTGTATGCTCTGTCAACATTTCCGATTTTCATATCATGTTCTATGCTTTTACAAATGTCATCCATCTTTCTTTCGCCTCTCGGCACTTCTGTGTAACTAAGTTTTTTAGTTTCTTATAGTTAATCATTCCTTCTGGAGTATTTTTCCGGTGTTCTTTGTTCCTTTCCTGAATGAGATTTAGTATTTCTTCAGTCATCCAGTTCTTTCTGGGTTCAAGCGTCTTTTTTCCTAGCACTTCATCTGCTGCCGTTGTAAGTGAAGCTTTGACAGCGTCCCAATCTGTTTCGTTGCAGTTGTTGTACATGATTGTGTCTGTCTTTTCTTCGAATGCTACTTGTGTTAATATGGATCATTTAACTTTTCTAGATTCCATTTCTTGCTTCTTGGTTTCCTAAACTTCTTCAGCCTAATTCGACATTTTGCTAATACTGGGACATGGTCGATGTCTAAGCCAGGATAGGTATGGCATGACGTTACCTGATTTCTATACCTTCTCTTAACTAGAATGTAGTCAATTTGGTATCTGTTAATATCTCCGAAATCCTTCCATATGTAACGTCTTCTATTAGGCATGTCAAATACAGTGTTCATTATGATCATGTCCTGTTCTTCACAGAAGTCCATCATACGTTCTCCTCTATCATTTGTTCGTCCTAGACCGAATCTGCCAGCAACATTTCTAGTAATATTGCTGCCAACCACAACATTGAAGTCTCCCATTATGATTATGTTATCTTTGTCTTTGTTTAGTTTAATTATATCTTCTATTTTATTATACATTTCCTCAACTTCATCGTCGTCATGTCCAGTAGTACGGAAGTATACCTGTATTATTACCATATCTGTTGGTTTGGCAGCTATTTTCACCAGCATTATTCTATCATCAACATGATATGTGTTTAGCACGTTGTTTGCCCATTTCTTTCCTAATATTACAGCTACTCCATATTGTCCACCATTTTCATTTCCACTGTACACAATTCTGAATGGGTCACTGTGGAAATCACCTTTGCCAGGCCATCTAGTTTCACATAATCCCATGATTTCTATTTTGTTTTCATCCTTAATTCGTTTGATTTCTTCTAGTCTTCCTGTTTTTAGCATTGTTCTTGTATTCCATGTCCCTATTTTAATCCCTTCTCCAAACTTCTGAGGTTTTCGCTTGTTGACGACCTGGGATACCTCAGGTACTCCCCTGCCGGATCTTTGTGTCCGAGTACCATGATCAGTAGTATCTAAGTTACAATTCGTACTATCCATGGTTGCTATACTAGGAAAAATAATGTGGTGGTTTCCCGTTGCCTTCCACATCGCAGTTTTACTGCCATTCAAGTCTTCTTGACCTTGCCAGTAAATTTTCAGCGATAGTCCAGTAGACACCTTAGTCCTGCACTGTGCTGATACTGATAGCGCTGCTTCCACTACCAGGAAGAGAGACTCCTCCGCCTTTCCAGCTGTTGGGACATATCCTCATCCACCCTTCAAGCCGTTGGTCCTCTTCGCCTGTAACCCTAGGTAGGGGCCCTATAACAGGGTGCTACCATCCGGAGCCAGATGGACCCTGGTCTTTTAACGAGGTTTATACTCCTCCTGCTCCTCCTTCCTCATCACTTGCGAGATGAGGCCCCGGGCTTGCAACCGGCATGGCGGAGTTATTCCCTGTCAATGATCCTAAAAATTTTGAAACGAGATTATCACTTCCGTGGAGGCAAATAAGCCTGAAGTCTACTCAGTCTATATCAGAAATTATTACTGTAGTTCAGACACGTATCGACAGTGCGCAGGATGGTAGCCTACAAACCGTGCCATACGTTCAAACCAGTGTAGCGGCGAGAAGCGCCCGAAGTTATACCTACCTTCTGACCTATAATTTAATTCCTGGGGACAAGGCGAGCCAGCCATGGAGCTAACTACGCTATCTCACTTACGAAAGATGTGTTTAGATTAAACCGGCCGATGTGAACTAAACTTGTGTGAATTATGAATTAGCTTATCCTACATGTAATGGTAACAATCGATTGGTCTTGAAATCTATGATAGCCTTGTAGTTAATTACTGAATAACTGGATGGCTCGGAGCTGTTTGCTGATTATTATATAGAATGACATTGCGTGTATACTGTAACATATCCCCCTCCCGATGGCACTACAGCCCTGAAGGGCCTTGGCTTACCAAGCGACCCCTGCTCATCCCGAAGGTCCGCAGATTACGACGTATCGTGTGGTCAGCACGACGAATCCTCTTGGCCATTATTCTTGTTTCTCTAGACCGGGGCCGCTAATTCTAATGACGTAGGCTGAGTGAACCTCGAGCCAGCCCTCAGATCCAGGGAAAAATCCCTGACCTGAGCAGGAATCGAACCCGGTGCCTCCGGGTAAGAGGTAGGCACGCTAGCCCTACACCAGGGGGCCGGCACTGTATCATAACACCGGTAGATATATTTTAAAGTTATATAAAACACTTTAGGCTAATGTTATGCAGAAAATGATATTTTGACGAAACGAGCAGGATTTCACTCTAATTTTACTAAAACGCACAGTACGGTATTTCAAAATATTAGGTTTAGTGCTTCTGTATCGTTCATAATGTAAGATATTTAAATTGACAACAAACATACATCCAGGGTGATTCAGTTAGTATGTCCACCTCAAATATCTTCCGATCCGTTAAAAGTATAGACATTCTGTTTTCAAATTCTTAAAGTCCATTAAGGGGCTTGTAACATGCTCCATAAAACTGCAAAAAATAATTCTTTATCTACTCATCACTATCGAATAACCGCAATCTTGGCCTCCCAGCTAGCTGCTAAGCATGTTGAGCTTCCATCGGCTTCTCTGACATGTGACTAGTGACGTCATCGAACGTTTTTGAAGCTGTTCTATGTTTCCACCGTTCGAGGACATTCCATCTGTCTTCCTATGTAATATGTCAATTGTTTCCATTTCAAGAGTCCGGCTTTCATAAGCAGTCTGCTGTGGAGAGCCTTCGGCAGACGTTCTTGTCTTGAGCACGTTCTTTTTAATTCCGACCAACTGGAATTGTACATCGTGTGACGCTGGGCGAGCCAAGTGTTGTGTTTATTTGAAGCATTGAACACTGGGAGCTTATCACCCGTTTTGCCCTTCAGGCTTTAAATTGAACTCCTTTTCCTTCCTTTATCTAACATCACATTCATTTAAAATTTATTTCTGTGGAAGACATAGGGCAAAAACATGTGGACAAAGACTTGTTTTCCATATTACTACACCAAATCCTGAACTTTGAACTGTGTCTCATTGCTTCTCTTCTGCTTTAATTTAATAAAATACTGATGCGGGATTCAACCTCCCTCTCCAAAGTTGCCCTCTCCCTATTCCCTACTTCTTGTTTTTAAATAATTTTTTTTTGTATCCATCTCTGCTGGCAGGAACTGCTTTAATTAACACGCTTGCGTTTTATTCGATTGTAATTTGCTGTGCACGATTTGATCAATTGTTTAACCTCCTTTATGAGCAACGAATTCTCTCTTTGATACATGTTGTTCTTTCCATTTCATTGCTATTGAATTTGTTTCAGCCTGTTGTCTTTTAAGTTCATGTTATCTTTCGTTAATGAGATTCGTGTATATTTTCTCATTCTCTTTATATTCACATATTTCTGAATCTACCACATACCCCTCTAGGTTTTCAGCACTTTTTGATACTCTGCTGTTGAATACTGGATCGGCTCTTTGAATGACAGAGCATGCCACGGCCATGGGTTTTCGACTTGCGTGTTTGAAAATATAATCTCAGATAATCTGATGAAGTTGACTTTACTTCCTAAATTCCATCGTACCGCACGTAATAAAATGGTACCAGAGCATATTCTTTCTCTATTTAATTTCTACCTTTATTAAGCCTAGTCTCTAAATATCTTCTTTTTATTTCCTCTTACGTTCGTACTATATTATTTCTTCTTATAATGTCTTCTCGTTTTCTCTATTGGTTGCTTACCGCTACAGTGTTTTTCTTATCTCTTTCCTTGATTCTTGATTACTCCTATGGCTTGTTTATCGGATAATTTTCTGTTGTCAACCGAAAGAAATTCTTCTTCTCTACCTCCGTACCTTCTTGCCAAATGACTTTTGATGGCAATTTACCTATTTCCCGAGAAATTTATAATTCTACTGGATGTGTGCCTCTTCTTGACATTTCTCCTCCCGTTTTGCAAAGACCTGATCCGTCTTTTCATCCTATGCCACCTTTCTCTGATCCCTTCACTTATCCATATAGCAACCATATTAGTTCAGTGGATTCCTCCCTTAATTTACAAATTACTAAGCAACCTCTTTCACAAGTAGGCCCCTCAGTTGACTAATACAGATCCTCGTTCTATAGTCACTAAGTAATTTTTGGTTCGTAAGTTTTTAAAAGTTAATTTAGCTTCATTTCCACAAATAATTTGCCTCTTATCTTCTAAAACAACGAGTTATCTCACCAATTTTTAGCTTGAGAATAGGTTGACTTTTACTGATTGGGTCCAACTTCAAACTGCCTTTCACAATTATTTTTTTTACCTTATGAGGTACTTCACAAGTTGAGTTTAGAATTCGTGCGGCGTCTATCATCTCCTATCATTATAGGTTTAGATTTCTTTTCCCACACGGGTTTGATCCTTGAATCTCTTAATTCTTCGGTTCATTTTCATTTCTTACATGTTTCAATCCCTCATATTAATATTTCTAATTATCCCTCTCAACATTTTTTCATCACAAATCACATTCTCTTTACTCTAATTCTGAGCAATCGTATCAGATTCAGACTTTGCTTGATGAATTTACTGATGTGACTACCCCTACCATTGGTACAGTAAAAAACTTCCAAGGACATATCGATTTAACTGATACCACCCCTACTTGATCTTCACCGTATCACCTTAGTCCTCCTCGGATGAAAATTCTAAATCAGTTGGTGGAGAAGTTGTTGGCAGGTCGAACTATTGTCCCATCATCCTCTAATTATTCGTCTTCTGCCTTCATAGTAGATAAATCCGACGGATCTTCAAGATTTACTGTCGACTATCAAAAGTTGAATTCCTGCATATTATTCGATGCTTATCCTATGCCTGAAGTACAAACTGCCTTTCAACATGTCTCCGGTGCTAAATACTTAAACAATTTTTGACCTTAACTCTGCGTATAAAAAGGGGGCCCCATGGTCTCTGAACTTTGGAGCGTGGGTTGGCGACCACGGGGCCCTTAGCTGAGTCCTGGCATTGCTTCCACTTACTTGTGCCAGGCTCCTCACTTTCATCTATCCTATCCGACCTCCCTTGGTCAACTCTTGTTCCTTTCCGACCCCGACGCTATTAGGTTTGCGAGGGCTAGGGAGTCTTTCATTTTCACGCCCTTCGTGGCCCTTGTCTTTCTTTGGCCGATACCTTCATTTTTCGAAGCGTCGGATCCCTTCCATTTTTCTCTCTGATTAGTGTTATATAGAGGATGGTTGCCTAGTTGTACTTCCTCTTAAAACAATAATCACCACCACCACCATCTGCGTATAATCAGATTCCCCTCGATGAAGTTAGTTGTAAATATACCACCTGTATTACTCCTAATGGCTTATATGTGTTTCGTAAAGTTCCTTTTGATCTAATCTTTGCTCCCAGATTATGTAACGTTTCGTGGGAACCCTTTTTTCCTACATAAAGTAAAAAATATATTTTTACACATATTGATGATGACATTTTCGTTTAGTCATCCGATTTTGAGTCTCACCTTAAGCATGTTCGTGAAGTCTTACTCTGCTCGCACTCGGTTAAGGCTCATAAAGTACTATCCTATTTTTCTCGATCACATACGTAATTACCGATAAAGAGGTGGCAACTTTTCACTTTTAAATGGGACTATACAAATTTCGCCCAATAGAACAATTAAGAATCGAGCGAGAAATTTAGTGATGTGCTTACTTTGCAAATCAGACGAGTACTTTTGGAGATATTAAAGGGTTTAAAATGTGTGGATATTAGAGAGAAAGGGATGCGCCATACGCTCTGATGTCCAGTGTATTGCCCTCCTGCAGGACTCACGCTTCGTTGGTAAAAACATATACCGACGTATTCCATACATAGCATAATGTGATGGAATTGTGCTTTTCAAAATGTTTGATGGTCAGCCGCACTTGTAGTCTAATAATAAAGTTAGAAGAGACGTTTACGAGAAACCAAACGGGCGAGTTATATTTCATTTTAAATTTTAATGTGAAAATTAATTAAACTTTCTCAGGTTTGCCAGTACTGAAAGAGTACAGTACTTATTATTTCAACTCGACCACTGCCTGTTGCTTACGTATATCGATCTTACACGTTGGCTTTAAGGACGACCAAAGAGCCCAACAATAACGTTGTCCGTTAAGTTTACATCCAATCTTTCGAATGACCATGTCATTCATTGAATTTTAAAATTGTTGATTTCATCTCAGGTACTATGTAGTCATGAGAGGACGATAAATCACGTACATGATTAAATTTCACTGTTTTATCTGGTCTTTTACTGTTTCATTGGCAAGGAAACAAAAGCTTTGTAACTCCGAAATATTGTAGGCCTACATCATATTATTTTTATCTCCGGCCCCCTCGAGATAATGGCGAGATATACGTGTTTATCAACAAGGCGAGATTGAAGCACGAGAAGTACGCGCCCGACATCAAGGCGAGTGGCGCATCGTTTTCTATCTAATGCATATTTGAAACACTTTAATATTTCCAAAAGTACTTGTCCGATTTGCAAAATAAGTACATCACAGAACCTGTCGCTCGATTCCTAATTGTTCTATTGGGTGAAATTAGTATCGTCCCGTTTAATAAACAAAGTTGCTACCGGTTTCTCGGTAATTGCATATGTGATCGAGAGGAATAGGATAGTATTTTATGAGACCCTTAATACAATTTAAGAATTTCAAAACAAAATGTCTATATCATTTACGAATCAGAGGATATTTGAGGTGGACAACTTAGCTGAATCACCCTGTATATCAGGCTAGTTGCGTGTAACACCCCTATTTCATTTCACCCCGATGACGATGACAATGCGGAGTGACAGGGATTCCACAAGATACAAGAAGTTTGGGAAGTCACAGCGTTCCATGATCATGGTATAGCCTCACGTAAAGCACAGAGATTATTCGGAGCAGGGTCAACGGCAGCACATCTCTCTCGACAGCATTCTAGGTGTGCTCAATAGGATTGAGATCTGGTGACCTTGGGGACCATGCGAGCATCATCATGTCCATGGAGTGTTAATCGAGCCAGTCAACCATTATTCGGGAGCAACTGAACGGTTCATTGTGTTACTGTACATACAGGTATCATGCATTGTGCTGGAGGTGGAAAAATCGGTAGGTATGGTCTGAGAGACGTTATCAGATGTACCATGTAACAGTCCCCATAGGATGATACTGTCACGTCTGGCTGCTGACAAGAGAATCCAGACTACTTGATGACGCATTCGTATCCTGATATCGGCATGTACAAATTGGTAGCAGGACTCATTTGTTCGGGCGATGTTTCTCTATGTTTTGAGAGGTCAATGGTGATGCACTTATACCGATGTTATTCTTGAGCCTTGAGACGTGCGATGAGCAGTAGTACCCAAGTAGAACGATGGCTTTTCATACTTTGTTGGTATCAAGTATTGAATTTGCTAGTAATCTTTTGTACTGTGTCCCGTCTATCCGCTCTTACCATCCCAGTCAGTCAACACATTGTACTCCTGGGCGGTTGATCCTGTCGATGGCGGTTTCTCCCGTATCTACGTGCTCATATTCCACTCTGGACACGGTGTGCTATAGGATGTCCAATACCTGCACGACTTTGGAGATGGAATAGCCCATGTGTATGACACTAACAATCTGGCTGCTATCAAACGAGCCGAGATCTCTTGTCCTACCCATCCTGTGCTCACTTGTTACTCCCAGGGCCAATACGAGGTCTGACGGCATTTCAGTCATGGTGCCACACCGAACTGTTACGGTACATTCACCGGCCCAACCACAGAGCCATTTTGCCAAAACGGCAGCTATATGTAAGGTAATTGCTCATCAGTATAATGTTCATAAAAGCACATGCATTTAATACAATGCTTTATCTCCTTAAACGAGGAAAACTAACATTTTCCTGTTCAAAACCAACCGAACAAGCGACCGCTCGGCTAGGGTCTCGTATCTATCAGCTTGTATTCGGGAGATAGCTGGTTCGAACCCCGACTGTTGGCAGCCCTCAAAATGGTTTTCCTTGTTTCCCACGCAAATGATGGGGCTCTTCCTAAATTTAGGCACGGCCGTTTCTTTCACACTCCCAGCACTTTCCTGTCCCACTGTCGTCATAAGACCTATATGTGTCGGTGAGACGTAAAGCAATCTATTTAAAAAAGTTCAAAACCACTCATTTTATCATGCTGTGGTCAGTCAATGTATGAACTGCAGGCCTACAACGATGCTCTGATGTCTTGATCACCCTGCCAAACTTATTGCTATCGAATGCCTTGGACCACCAGGTTTCATTTTGAACTGCAGGAACAAATTAATATATTTTACGTATGTAAATATAGTTTTACGGCAGAATGGCAATTATCATTAAGTGATCTCTGCCAGCTAATGTTTTAATTGATCATTCTGCACCGTAGCCAGTCTAGTGGGCATGATCGTTAAGGCGTGGTGGGGGCATATGACGCTGTTGATGGTATATTCATCCGTCAGGACATTAAGCCCTGAGCAGAATCCTAGGCGTTATTCGACGGGAGTAGGCTACGTGCCGACACTGAGTTTCACACTCTCATCATCATGTCACCTTCAGAGGCGCAGGTCGCCCAACTTGAAAGACTTGCACTGTGTTTCTACGGAGGACACACGACTCTATCCTACGTCAGACTCGTGTCAGTTAAAGAACTCCGCGGAACAAAATTACGGCACGTTGGCGTCTCCGAAAATCGTAAAAGTAGTTAGTGGGATGTAAAAACCAATAACATTATTTTTAATGTTGAAAACATTTCTTAGCAGACAATGTAGGAGTTACGTGCAAGCTCACTTTGGCTGGTGACGTCATCTGGCCCCCACTGCTGGGCTTACAGTGAACACGTCATTGTAATTGTACGATTCTGTTAATGATTTGCTTATTTTTATTTCACCACTTGCATAATATTTTTCACTTTTGTCAAATAGAATTGCCATTTGTTTTGTGTAGATAATGATGATGTAATATATTTCAGTATTTTTCAGAACATTACAAGTAATATAATAAGTGTGCTTAACACTCCAGTAGCTTTCTCAGTGCTAAATAATCTTTCGCCCCACAAATAAAGTATTTGCGGTTTTATTTGCGGTTCGGGTTTCGTATTTTCTATCCAATCAGTGATTTTATAACGATTTTATTCCGTATTTTCTAAAACTAGTTACTAAAATTAAAGGAACATGACCAATCGCACGGAGTGTTTTTTTACCGCTGTTTTGGCGGATTGCTGGTGTTAAGTGGTATTGTAAACACCTAATATTATATTTATATACAATTATTTATAAATGTGTATTGGCCGGTGAAAGGTTGGTGAAAAGCCCCTGAAGAAACATCAACTTTTTTCATTGGACAGTTTTTGCTTTTTACCACTTCACCTGCATTCCGGCTTAAAATTAATGATTTAATTCGCTGCGATACAGTGGTAGGGAGAGGATGATCATAAAAGCGACGAAGTCCTCAGATCTGGGAAAAGTAGCTCTCAATTATGTCCTGATTACATTTGGCCGCCATTACGTAAGTATAGCCTTGATATTTTTAATCCTTAAATAGACCACGAAGAATATTTATAGACACTAGCAAACTTCTTCAAAAGGAAGGAGTTTGTTTTTGTCAATTATTCTCATGGTGAAAATTAATTCGAATAATTTGTCAAGAGCATGATGTTGTTGCTCTGTACATTTCCCATAGGCACTTTTTGAGCTGTTTGTATCACCCACGGGGACATGGAAGTATAGGACGTCAAATCCATTATTAATCGTGATTACAATCTCTCCTACATAGCTGAGCTCTGGGAAGTTATAGCATATAGTAGTATAATAAGCGGGTTCTGCCGCCGCCTCCGCCTCAGGGCTCCCAGAGGCCCCCTCCGCCTCCACCTCACGGGTGGCCCTCCCAGAGGCCTCCTCCGCCACCGCCTCCCGAGGGGCCTTCCCAGAGGCCTCCTCCACCTCCCGCGGGAAATTTTAATTGGTAAACAAAGCCACGTGCTTTTTGACAGCTGTCATCGACAACAACGCATCGCTAACCTCAGTACTGCCATCTTGACGGGCCTAAACCTCAGTGGTACCAACTTAACCTCACAAGCGCGAGATTTGAATCGGTAAACAAAGCCACGTGTTTTTTGACAGCCACGTGCTTTTTGACAGACAAAAACGCATCGCTAAACTCAGTACTGCTATCTTGACGGGCCTAAATCTAACTAGCGTGAGATAAACAAATCCACGTGTTTTTGACAGCCACGTGCTTTTTTGACAGCTCTCATCCGCCATCTTTAAACTACAGAGTACCGTGCTGCCCTCTTTATCGCAGTAGCTGCAAATTCGTCACCTGTCATCGGCAGTGCTGCCATCTTGGCGGGCCTAAACCTTAGTGCTACCGACTTAACCTCACTAGCGCGAGGTTTGAATCGGTAAACAAATCTACGTGCTTTTTTGACAGCTGCCATCCGCCATCGTTAATCCATAGGGCACAGTGCTGCCCTCTTTAGCTACTTACCTTTGAAATGTGGTGGCGGATAATTTGAAAAATCCTTTTTTTGACAGCAGCCATCTTTAATCCAGAGAACACCGTGCTGCCCTCTTCAGCTAGATACCTGTGGTGGCAGGCAATTCCACGTGACAGCAGCCATCTTTAATCAAGAGAGCACCTTGCTGCCCTCTTTGTGGTGGTGGCAAATTCCACGTGCTCTTGTTTGGAAACAAACTCACGTGCTTTTCTCTGACAGCTGTCATCCGCCATCTTGAATCACAAACCTCAGTGCTGCACTCTTTACCTAGTTACCTTTGAAATGTGGTGGCGGCAATTTGAAAAATTCTATGTGCTGTTGTTTGGAAACAAAGCCACGTGCTTTTTGACAGCTGTCATCCACGATCTTTAATCAATGGAGCACTGTGCTGCTATCATGCGGGCAATTTCGTCAGCTGTCATCCGCCATATTTAATCCACAGAGCACCGTGCTGCCCTCTTTATGACATGTAGTAGCGGGCAATTTGAAAAGTTCTGTTAGCTGTCATCCGCCATCTTTAATCAAGAGAGCACCGTGATGCCATCTTTAGCTAGATACCTTTGAAATGTGGTGGCGGCAAATTCAAAAATTCCACGTGCTGTTGTTTAGTAAACAAACTCACGCGCTTTTTTTGTCAGCTGTCATCCGCCATCTTACATCGCAAACCTCAGTGCTACACTCTTTAGCTAGACACCTTTGAAATATGGTGGCGGATAATTTAAAAAGAAAAATTCTACACCAGCCATCTCTCGACGCTAATTGCACAAGATGGTGGCTATACATGACTCTATAAAAGTGCTTATGCAAGATGGCCGCTATACATAGGTCCTTATGAGACGCTCTTGGGACGCTTGGGCAACATGGCAGTTATACAAGGCTCCTTATGAGACTCCCTAGGGATGCTTGCGCAAGATGGCGGTTGCTCTTATGAGGCGGCTTAAGGGTCCTTGCACAAGATGGCTAGAGACGCCCTAAGGATGCTTGCGCAAGATGGCGGACGCAAGATGACGGCTATACACGACTCCTTATGAGACACCTTAAGGGTGCTTGCGCAAGATGGCTGCTGCTCTTATGAAGAAAGCTAGCTTAGAGGCTAACAGGTTGTGCTACTTCGATTCATTAAATTTGGGGCTTAAATGCAAACTGTTAAATATCTCGAAAACGGTGCATCGTAGAGCAAAACGGGTAAAATTTTTCTGCCCAATACCTCGGTTCGCAGTATGAGGAACAAGATAGCATAAGAAAAACATAGTCTAATGATGAGATCAACGGTTCGGTTCCTACTTAGGCCCTTTGGCATTCGCTCTGTTTTAGCTTGTATTGAAGCAAGTCTTCGTAACATGATCAGGTCTTGCTATGGTAGAGAGTATAACGTGCCGTGCAGGTTCGATTCATTAAATTTGGGGCTTAAATGCAAAATGTTAAATATCTCGAAAACGGTACATCGTAGAGCAAAACGGATAAAATTTTTTACCTGATACCTAGGTTTGCAGTATCAGGAATAAGAAAAACATAGTCTAATGATGAGATCGACGGTTCGATCCCTACTTAGGCCCTTTGGCATTGGCAGCTATCTAATTCTACTAGATGACGGCTAGACATAGCTTCTTATGAGGCAGCTTAAGAGCGCTTGCACAAGATGGCTGCTGCTCTTATGAGACTCCCTAGGGGTGCTTGCGTAAGGTAGCAGCGACAAGACGGTGACTATACACAGCTCCTTTTGATACGGCCTAGAGGTGCTCACACAAGATAGTGGCTGCTCTGATGAAGAAAGCTAGCTTTGCATCGTGCAGGTATCTTTACAGCACTAAACCTCATACCTTTGAAATATGGTGGCGGGTATTTTGATAAATTCTACGTGCTTTTCTCTTAACAGCAGCTATCTTTAAGCAATAGCGGCTATACATAAGCTGTTAAGGCCTCCTCTTATGTCAAGCCATAGCTCTATCGAACAAGTTTAAACCTGCATCTGGATAGCTGGAGTAAGCACATGCTGCAGTGATGTCGTCATTATGCATGTTTGGACTTGCAAATCACTAAAGAAACATAACAAGACTAGAATCGAACACTGCACTCTATGCCGTTAACTTTATCATGTGATCGGAACATTGATTGAAGTGTTTAGAACACAAAATTAGTAGAACCGAACACTGTACTCGATACAACATGTGTTTAGAACATGTCAGGGGATACCTTTGTTATAAGAAGATTAGGTTACCGCACATTCCTTATAGGGCTAATGGGCAAAAGGGCAAAAGGGCTAATGGGCTAAAGGGCTAATGGGCTAAAGGGCTAAAGGTCTAGGGTGCCTCTCCTCTCTTTATCCGGGCTTGAGACCGGCTCTACAACTAGAGGCGGAGTTAACACCCTAAGGAAGGAAGAGTGTTGGGAAATAATCTATACGAATATAGCTACTCGATCGACTATATACTACAGATGGATGACTTAGGTGAGGGTAAGCGCTTACTTAATAATACCTATACGGCGTAATTCATGCTCTCTTTCAAGAATATCTTCTTTGTACTGTGTGTAACCAGCATCATGATAGCCTCTTAGCAGTTGTAAACGTTTTACGAGTACGTTGGGGTCTTTACATTATCTTATATCTACATAGGATAACAGAGGCTTGTTGTGAACTTTGAGTCTATATGCAGACAGTTGATGTGTAGGGACTTGTTTTGATGTAATACGTGCTTCAGCAGTAGCGTTTCTAGGTACAAACTTAACTTGTTTCGATAGCGATGAAGCGTTGAAATTTCCTTCTTCTTTACTTTGCATCTCTTCTTGAGATGTTTGCTCTGCGACAGAACGTGTAGTAGGCTTAGGAAATGAAGTAAAATCATCAAGCTGTAATGGCAATGAAATATTAAGATTTTCTTCTTCTTCTACTTTCCCTTTACTACTGTTTCGATGAACATCATTATCCTTATTATCATAATCACGACATTGCCTCTCTTTATCTTGAAGTTTGTGCTTAGTAACAGAACTTGCAGCAGGTCTATACAACAAGGGAGAATTAAAAATCTCCCGCAGAGGTGTGCTTTTAAACATAAATCAGTGTTCGCTGGAATATGGTTGAGCTCTTTGTATTTTGTTCCCGATAAAGTTACATTACACGCGGCTTCATGACGTTGAGCGTTGTATGCGTTCTTGAACTCTCTTCTACAATGTTTGCATTGAAAAATTATCCTACATGATATCTCATGACGTCTCCTGTGATAGCTTCGGGAAAATGCTTTTCCACACTCTTCGCAAATATACCTAGAAATAGGTTTTTCCATGACGGACTTTTATCTTCTGCTAACAGATTCTTCTTTAAATCTACTTGACATTTGTTACTCTCTACTTCGATGATGCGAACAGCTTAGAGATTAACAATAAACTAACACAAAAGCGTATAACCAAGGTAGCAACAGTAAGGTTTAAGCCCATCAAGATGGCAAGAGTGAGGTTAGCGACGTTCTGTTGTTGGATTTTAAATTCCGCGCTATAACATGCATAAGGTGGCAGCCTTGAGGTTTACCGCCGTAAAGATGGCAGCAGTGAGGTTTGCGACGCTCTATTGTCCTTCAATGTAAGGTTAGGGTCCGTCAAGAAGACAGCTGTCAAAAAAGCACGTGGCTTGGTTTACTAAACAAGAGCACGTGGCTGTGACGTCACGGTCACGTAGTATGCTGCTTCAACATGCAAAGTTCAATGTCTACATCTACGTTGTTAACAATCTGCTATGTTCACAAGGTTTTTACACATAACTATTCTTTATGCTTTACGTTCGTGCACATAGGTTATGTTAAGATAACATCAGATATAAGCGATGGTCACGTGCTCTAGTAGAAGATGCATGCATTATCAAAAGGTGGTGTGTACACGCTTTTAAACCTTGCTATTCTTACTGCTACTATGTTCGCAAGATTTTCAAACATCGCTATTCTTTGTGCTTTAAGTTCGTTCGCTTAGGTCATGCTAAAGTAGCAGCGCAAACACATGTGAACGTTGTACATTCTAGCGGGATGTGTTTAGTATAATAGTTGATGCATGCAAAATCGATAGGTGTTGTGTACACATTTTGAAACTTAACTATTCTTCGTGCTTTAAATCCGTGCACATAGGTTATGCTAAGATAGCAGCACACTCTAGCGGGAGAAGTTTTGTACTCTAGTTGATGCATGTACAATCGATAGGCAATGCGTACACGCTTTTAGAACATTGCTATTCTTACTGCTGCTGCTATGTTGACAAGATTTTTATACATCACTATTCTTTATGCTTTAAGTTCATGTGTATAAGTTATACTAAGTGAGCAGCATACTTATAAGTTTGTCGCACACTCTAGTGGAAGAAGTTGAATACGAAAGTCGATGCATGCAAAATCGATAGGTGATGTGTACAGGCTTTGAACTTGGGTATTCTTCGTGTTTTAACTTCGTGCACATAGGTCATGTTAAGATTGCAGCACACACAAGCGATGATCGCACGCTGTTGTGGAAGAAGTTTAGTACGATAGTCGATGCATTCATCATCGATAGGTGATGTGTACACGCTTTGGAACATAGCTCTTCCTTGTGCTGTAAGTTCGTGCACATGCGTTAGGGATACACAAAAGCGATTGCTATATGCTCTAGCGGAAGAAGCCTAGTACGATAGTCGACGCATGCATCATCGATACGTGATGTGTACACGCTATTCTTTATTCTTTAAATTCACGCACATAGGTAGCAGCACACAACTGCGAACGTTGTACACTCTAGCGGCAGAAGTTTAGTACGATAGTCGATGTATGCAAAATCGATAGGTGATGTGTACGCGCTTTGTAATATAGCTATTCTTTGTGCTTTAGCTTTATACACATACGTTAGCAATACACATATGCGATCGTTGTACACTCTGGCGGTAAAAAATAGTCGATGCATGCAAAATCAATAGGTGATGTGTACACGCTGTTAAACATCGTTATTTGTTATGCTTTAAGTTCGCGCGTATAGGTTATGCTAAGATAGCAGTGCAATCTAGCGGAAGAAGTTCAGGATGATGTGTACACGCATTGAAACATGGCTATTCTTTGCATTTTAAGTTCATGCACATAGGTTATGCTAAGATAGCAGCATAATCTAGCGGAAGAAGTTTTAGTACGAGAGTCGATGCATGCGAAATCGATAGGTGATGTGTACACGCTTTGAAACATGGCTATTCTTTGCACTTTAAATTTATGGGTATAGGTTATGCTAAGATAGTAGGACAATCTAGCGGAAGAAGTTTAGTACGAGATTCGATGCATGCAAAATCAATAAGTAATGTGTAGACGCTTTGAAACATGGCTATTCTTTGTATTTTAAGTTCATGCGTATAAATTTGCTAAGATAGCAGCAGAATCTAGCGGATGAAGTTTAGTGCGATATTTGATGCATGTGAAATCGATAGGTAATGTGTACACGCTTTGAAACATGGATATTCTTTGTACTGTAAGTTCATGTGTATAAAATTATGCTAAGATAGCAGCACAATCTAGCGGAAAAACTTTAGTACGAGAGTCGATGCATGCAAAATCGATAGGTAATGTGTACACGCTTTGAAACATTGCTATTCTTTGTACTGTAAGTTCATACGTATAGGTTATGCTAAAATAGCAGCACGATCTAACGGAAGATGTTTAATACGAGGTTCGATGCATGTAAAATCGATAGGAGATGTGTACACGCTTTGAAACATGGCTATTCATACTGCTGCTCTGTTCCCAAGATTTTTAAACATAGCTAATCCTAATGCTGCTCTTAACGGCGTAGAGCTAAGGATTGATTACGTGACCGCGACGTCACTGCCACATGCTCTTGTTTAGTAAACCAAGCCACTTGCTTTTTTGACAGCTGTCTTCTTGACGGACCCTAACCTCACATTGAAGGACAATAGAGCGTCGCTAACCTCACTGCTGCCATCTTTACGGCGGTAAACCTCAAGGCTGCCACCTTATGCATGTTATAGCGCGGAATTTAAAATCCAACAACAGAACGTCGCTAACCTCACTCTTGCCATCTTGATGGGCTTAAACCTTACTGTTGCTACCTTGGTTATACGCTTTTGTGTTAGTTTCTTGTTAATCGCTAAGCTGTTCGCATCATCGAAGTAGAGAGTAACAAATGTCAAGTAGATTTAAAGAAGAATCTATTAGCAGAAGATAAAAGTCCGTCATGGAAAAACCTATTTCTAGGTATATTTGCGAAGAGTGTGGAAAAACATTTTCCCGAAGCTATCACAGGAGACGTCATGAGATATCATGTAGGATAATTTTTCAATGCAAACATTGTAGAAGAGAGTTCAAGAACGCATACAACGCTCAACGTCATGAAGCCGCGTATAATGTAGCTTCATCGGGAACAAAATACAAAGAGCTCAACCATATTCCAGCGAACACTGATTTATGTTTAAAAAGTACACCTCTGCGAGAGATTTTTAATTCTCCCTTGTTGTATAGACCTGCTGCAAGTTCTGTTACTAAGCACAAACTTCAAGATAAAGAGAGGCAAGGTCGTGATTATGATAATAAGGATAATGATGTTCATCGAAACAGTAGTAAAGGGAAAGTAGAAGAAGAAGAAAATCTTAATATTTCATTGCCATATCAGCTTGATGATTTTACTTCATTTCCTAAGCCTACTACACGTTCTGTCGCAGAGCAAACATCTCAAGAAGAGATGCAAGGTAAAGAAGAAGGAAATTTCAACGCTTCATCGCTATCAAAACAAGTTAAGTTTGTACCTAGAAACGCTACTGCTGAAGCACGTATTACATCAAAACAAGTCCCTACACATCAACTGTCTGCATATAGACTCAAAGTTCACAACAAGCCTCTGTTATCCTATGTAGATATAAGATACTGTAAAGACCCCAACGTACTCGTAAAACGTTTACAACTGCTAAGAGCCTATCATGATGCTGGTTACACACAGTACAAAGAAGATATTTTTGAAAGAGAGCATGAATTACGTCGTATAGGTATTATTAAGTAAGCGCTTACCCTCACCTAAGTCATCCATCTGTAGTATATAGTCGATCGAGTAGCTATATTCGTATAGATTATTTCTCAACATTCTTCCTTCCTTAGGGTGTTAACTCCGCCTCTAGTTGTAGAGCCGGTCTCAAGCCTGGATAAAGAGGAGAGGCACCCTAGCCCTTTAGCCCTTTAGCCCTTTAGCCCTTTTGCCCATTAGCCCTTTAGCCTATTAGCCCTACAAGGAATGTGCGGTAACTTAATCTTCTTAGAACAAAGGTATCCCCTGACATGTTCTAAACACATGTTGTATCGAGTACAGTGTTCGGTTCTACTTATTTTGTGTTCTAAACACTTCAATCAATGTTCCGATCACATGATAAAGTTAACGGCATAGAGTGCAGTGTTCGATTCTAGTCTTGTTATGTTTCTTTAGTGATTTGCAAGTCTAAACATGCATAATGACGTCATCACTGCAGCACGGGCTCACTCTAGCTATCCCGATGCAGGTTTAAACTTGTTCGATAGAGCTATGCCTTGACATAAGAGGAGGCCTTAACAGCTTATGTATAGCCGCTATTGCTTAAAGATAGCTGCTGTTAAGAGAAAAGCACGTAGAATTTTTCAAATTACCCGCCACCATATTTCAAAGGTATGAGGTTTAGTGCTGTAAAGATACCTGCACGATGCAAAGCTAGCTTTCTTCATCAGAGCAGCCACTATCTTGTGTGAGCACCTCTAGGCCGTATCATAAGGAGCTGTGTATAGTCACCGTCTTGTCGCTGCTACCTTGCGCAAGCACCCCTAGGGCGTCTCATAAGAGCAGCAGCCATCTTGTGCAAGCGCTCTTAAGCTGCCTCATAAGAAGCTATGTCTAGCCGTCATCTAGTAGAATTAGATAGCTGCCAATGCCAAAGGGCCTAAGTAGGGATCGAACCGTCAATCTCATCATTAGACTATGTTTTTCTTATTCCTGATACTGCAAACCTGGGTATCAGGTAGAAAAATTTTATCCGTTTTGCTCTACGATGTACCGTTTTCGAGATATTTAACATTTTGCATTTAAGCCCCAAATTTAATGAATTGAACCTGCACGGCATGTTATACTCTCTACCATAGCTAGACCTGATCATGTTACGAAGACTTGCTTCAATACAAGCTAAAACAGAGCGAATGCCAAAGGACCTAAGTAGGAACCGAACCGTTGATCTCATCATTAGATTATGTTTTTCTTATGTTATCTTGTTCCTCATACTGCGAACCGAGGTATTGGGCAGAAAAATTTTACCCGTTTTGCTCTACGATGCACCGTTTTCGAGATATTTAACATTTTGCATTTAAGCCCCAAATTTAATGAATCGAAGTAGCACGACCTGTTAGCCTCTAAGCTAGCTTTCTTCATAAGAGCAGCAGCCATCTTGTGCAAGCACCCTTAAGGCGTCTCATAAGGAGTCGTGTATAGCCGCCATCTTGCGCAAGCATCCTTAGGGCGTCTCTAGCCATCTTGTGCAAGGACCCTTAAGCCGCCTCATAAGAGCAACCGCCATCTTGCGCAAGCATCCCTAGGGAGTCTCATAAGGAGCCTTGTATAACCGCCATCTTGCGGAAGCATCCCAAGGGCGTCTCATAAGAACCTATGTATAGCGGCCATCTTGCATAAGCACTTTTATAGAGTCATGTATAGCCACCATCTTGTATAATTAGCGTCGAGAGATGGCTGCTGTAGAATTTTTCTTTTTAAATTATCCGCCACCATATTTCAAAGGTGTCTAGCTAAAGAGTGTAGCACTGAGGTTTGCGATGTAAGATGGCGGATGACAGCTGACAAAAAAGCGCGTGAGTTTGTTTAATAAACAAGAGCACGTGGAATTTTTCAATTTGCCGCCACCACATTTCAAAGGTGTCTAGCTAAAAATTGCAGCACGGTGCTCTCTTGATTAAAGATGGCGGATGACAGCTGACGAAATTGCCCGCATGATAGCAGCACAGTGCTCTATTGATTAAAGATGGTGGATGACAGCTGTCAAAAAAGCACGTGGCTTTGTTTACTAAACAAGAGCACATAGAATTTTTCAAATTGCCGCCACCACATTTCAAAGGTATCTAGCTAAATATGACAGCACGGTGCTCTCTTGATCAAAGATGGCGGGTGTCAGCTAACAGAACTTTTCAAATTGCCCGCTACTACATGTCACAAAGAGGGTAGTACGGTGCTCTGTAGATTAAAGATGTCGGATGACAGCTGACGAAATTGCCCGTATGATAGCAGCACAGTGCTCTATTGCTTAAAGATGGTGGATGACAGCTGGCAAAGAGCACGTGGCTTTGTTTCCAAACAACAGCACATAGAATTTTTCAAATTGCCGCCACCACATTTCAAAGGTAACTAGCTAAAGAGTGCAGCACTGAGGTTTGTGATTCAAGATGGCGGATGACAGCTGTCAGAAAAAAGCACGTGAGTTTGTTTCCAAACAAGAGCACGTGGAATTTGCCACCACCACAAAGAGGGCAGCATGGTGCTCTCTTGATTAAAGATGGCTGCTGTCACGTGGAATTGCCTGCCACCACAGGTATCTAGCTGAAGAGGGCAGCACGGTGCTCTCTGGATTAAAGATGGCTGCTGTAAAAAAAAAAGCATTTTTCAAATTATCCGCCACCGCATTTCAAAAGTAAGTAGCTAAAGAGGTCAGCACTCTGCTCTATGGATTAAAGATGGCGGATGACAGCTGTCAAAAAAGCACGTGGCTGTCAAAAAGCACGTGGATTTGTTTATCTCGCGCTAGTTAGGTTAAGTTGGTACTACTGAGGTTTAGGCCCGTCAAAATAGCAGTACTGAGTTTAGCGATGCGTTGTTGTCTGTCAGGAAGCACATGGCTGTCAAAAAACACGTGGCTTTGTTTACTGATTCAAATCTCGCGCTTGTGAGGTTAAGTTGGTACCACTGAGGTTTATGCCCTTCAAGATGGCAGTACTGAGGTTCGCGATGCGTTGTTGTCGATGACAGCTGTCAAAAAGCACGTGGCTTTGTTTACTAATTCAAATTTCCCGCGGGAGGTGGAGGAGGCCTCTGGGAAGGCCCCTCGGGAGGCGGTGGCGGAGGAGGCCTCTGGGAGGGCCACCCGTGAGGCGGAGGCGGAGGGGGCCTCTAGGGAGTCCTGAGGCGGAGGCGGCCGCAGAACCCGCCTATTATACTACTGAATATTGCTTTACCCACAGTTAGTGATAACAGTTCACCGGCTTTTCGTACATTTTGCTTCACCGTTCCAGTCACAAATATATGCTTCATTGAAAGCTTGTGCGCATATTATAGGTCTTCGCCCTCACTTTGTATTTCAATTAATTTTGTAAATGCTTCTTTTGTAACACATTGCCCACTTTCGAGTTGATATTCTTAATCTAGAAGGTGATTCCGCAGTAATTTAAGTGTATGAGGCACATCTCAAAAAACATATATTACGTTCTCTCCTTGATGGATTTTCCAGCGACGGTTTATCCCACGAAATATTCAGATCAATCAAACATTTCCTATTTGAATATCGCATGTCACATACAACTGCTCTAAGTTTAAATCCGGTGCTTTCCAAGACATTTATTACTTCTGCTAACAGTTCTCATGACATCGCTGTATCAAAGTTGTAGTAGATAGATTGCATCCAATTTTGCGCTAAACTTCTTATTACAATGTCTTGGACACTATCATTGGGTCCTCTAATCATTTCTTCATTTTGATCAAATCACAAGTCATTGTTAACCTTTATTTCATCAAAGCTGAGAATAACATCTCTTTCCAAAATTTTAAAAAGAATTTACTGTGTTTTAAAGATAGTAATGCTCAACTAAATGAACCCAGGAGAAATAGAAAACTGTCTTAGCCGTCCTTTGATTGTGCTTCGCTAGGAAGAGGGTAATTAATCACGTCTGTAACAAAACACAAGGCTTTGTATGATATAGACCGTAAGGTGACCGCCTTAGCAATGTCTTCAGATGACTAGCTTGAGCATTTGCCTTTTACTAAAGCTTGCTGTTAACTTTTAGAAAAAGTACCCTCAAAAACTTGAACTTTTTAAAATTTTATTTTTTCGGTATTAGCTACATTAAAACGGTCTTTCAGCAATTTTCTCATCACAGAAACATTGATGTTTACTTTTGTTATCTAATTCCTTCCTCAAGATTGCATTATTAACATTTTCTGTTCAATTGGTGTCTGCGATTGTAAAATTTGCCGTATCTCCTTACGATCATTTCGCCTTTGTGCCCTTATTTCACGATATTTACAGGACTGACTCGCTAAATCAATACCACTCAAGTGGAAATTTTAAATGCGGTACTGCGTCAGGCCTTAAATCGCGACTAATTGGAAGGTTTAATAACTCGCTCTTGAAGTCCCTTATGTAGTACGAATCGTCGAAGTGTACAGAGCACACACGAGCATTCTCAACAGTAAACGAGTCAGCCCGTTTGCAGGCATTCATCCACTTTAATTTAATGTCACTGTTCTTTGAAAAACGATGAAATGAATAAAATGTCTTACGGCTTTTAGTGCCGGAATACCCCAGGACGGGTTGGGCTCGCCAGGTGCAGGTCTTTCTGTTTGACTCCCGTAGGCGACCTGTGCATCGTGATGAGGATGAAATGATGATGAAGACAACACATACACCTAGCCCCCGTGCCATTGGAATTAACCAATTAAGGTTAAAATCCCCGATTCAGCCTGGAATCTAACCCGGGCCCTCTGAATCGTAGGCCAGTACGCTGACCGTTCAGCCAACGAGTCGGACTTTGGAAAGCGATGAAATGTAATGTCTAAGTCGTTCTGGTGTCTATCGTGGTTAGAGCAACCGGCGACAGCACAACACAGAATGGCACAGCCCAGCACAGGAAAATTAAACTCTTACATTGTTGCGAAGGTAAACACCATAACTCGACTAATGGCGTTCTGCTTGGTTTAGCGAACTTGGGGACCGCGTGACGTCAGTAGGCGTGGCTTGCTACTGTGCATCCCACTGATGACCCCTATCGTCTAGTCTAGTAACCATGAGGAAACAATGTATTCACTCACATTAACGCTCGTAGCGGTAGAAAAAGGTAAACCGCTAATCTAATCGACTGGATAACGATGATCAAGGAAGGAAAAGGACTGAATTTTAGGAATAAATAAAGAATATATTCCTCATTCTTTATATTTTATTTACCTAAAATTCGTAGCTTATATCCCCAGGATGTTGTCAACATTGAGTTGCTTGACTGAAGGGCTAGAACTGTGACTTCTATAATTACATCTATCTGGTTAAGTTTCATCCCAATCGTTCAGATCGATTCCAAATGGTTCCTTTGTTAGTGCCGAAGTTACAGATAGTGGAAGCTTTTACCTTCTACTCCTCCAAGTGTTCTATGGCCTATACGGAGATCACTTTGGTCGGGGGTGACACAGAAACTCCCCCAGAAACAGTGCTTGCTAGCTAACACGCGAAACAGTTCACAGAATATAATTGTCTTCATAGGCTAATATATCTTCGTTATAGACTATTACGTCCTTCAGCGTTCAGTCTGCAAGTCATTGTGAATTAACTAAACGTCTCCAGACTTCGCTATTTTGAACGAGCTCACCGGCGTCATTAAATTCCACGCCTCTTATCACGAAATTGTTAACAATTCTATCTGACCCTCATCGCCTCACTTCTTTCCCAGGTTGCTATTGGCTTTACGTCGCACCGACACAGGTAGTTCTCATGGCGACGATAGGATAACGAAGGGCCAGTAGTCGGAAGGAAGCGGCCGCGGCCTTAATTAAGGTACAGCCTCAGCATTTGGCTGGTGTGAAAATGGGAAACCACGAAAAACCACCTTCAGGGCTGCCGACAGTGGGGTTCGAACCCACTATCTCCCGGATGCAAGCTCACAACTGCGCACTGAGTAGCTCAGACGGTAGAGCACTGACCTTCTGACTCCAAGTTGGCAGATTTGATCCTGGCTCAGTCCGGTAGTACTTGAAGGTGCTCAAAGACGCCATCCTCATGTCGGTAGATTTATCAGCACTGTAAAATAACTCTTGCGGGACAAAATTCCGGTACGTCGGGAACTTTGAAAACCGTAGTAGTTAATGGGAGGTAAGACAAATAACATCATTATTACCATCACCTTCTCTTTCCTTTACTTGTCTTACTCTCCATTGCCGAGTCCATTACTCTCCTAGGTAACCTATTCACCAATTCCATTCAGCTCACATGACCGCCGCACCATCGTATACGGTTTTATACATCGACCCTGCGTGTTGTAGGAGGTGACTAAAAGGGCGACCCGGAGCTCCTAATTGAGAACTTGGGTTGGCGACCATGGTTCCGCTAGCTCAATCTGGCATTGCTTCCACTTCAGTTACGCTCTTCACTTTCATATTTCTTATTCGACCTCTGTTATTATTTTCCGACCCCAAAGGTATTAGGTTTTCACGCCCGTTAAGACTCTTCTGTCTCTCTTGCAGATATCTCCATTCTTAGATGTGTTGGACCTCTTCCATATGTCAATTGAGCCAGTTGTACTTCCTAATAAATCACCAACACCATAACGCGGGTATGCAAAATATTATCCGCATCCGCTCCGCATCCGCATCTGCGAATGGTCCACCGCATCCGCAAAACGGTTATCGGCGGATATTGTAAATATTTAACTACAGTTTAATTACACCCAAGTTATTGAAAGGTGTAGATCTGTTAACATAATACAATAGGCCTGACACCAGAACCTCTATAGCAGGGCTGTCCACAACGAGGCTCGCGAGCCGCATGCGGCTCTTGAGTCAGTCTTGTGCGGCTCTTAACACCAACCTTAGGGTAAAATTAAATTATATAATTAATGGAATCTTACGACATCTTGCGGCTGGCGGTAGTCAGTAGCAGTGATGTGCGGCTTAACGTTATTAGCGCTGTAGGTCAGTTTTAAGACATAGGAAGTGAAGATAGTTCCGGCGCCTTCCATTTGATAGTGGTTTGAGCGGGAGAGTGTGTCAGTGAGCCAGTGTCGTGAGGTGAAGCCAGTCGCGTTCAGGTATAGGCAGTAGCGAGTGTCGATACTTTTCTGTGTGCAGTTGTGTGCTGTTTCAGTACAGTTGTGGCTTGGTGTCCGAACAGTTGCGATGCTGTCTAAGAAGCGTAAATATGAAGACGAGAATCGAGCTGTTAATACCGACTGGGAGGAAGAATTCGTTTTTGTAGAAAGAAACGGTAAGCCAATGTGTCTTTTGTGTCAAATAACTTTGTCACTGTTCAAGGCCAGTAATCTAAAACGCCATCGTGACACTAACCACAGCGGTTTCAACAAAGATTTTCCTGTTGGCTCTCAGTTAAGGAAAACCAAAAAAAGGAAAAACTTCATGGTCAGAGTAGGGTTATGTCAATTTTTACCAAGGAAGCAGATTTGACAACCAAAGCTGGCTTCATCTTGGCTTTTAATATTGCAAAAGCAAAAAAGCCTTACATAGAGGGGGAGTTTATTAAAAAGAACATGGCACAAATTATTTCTGTTTTAGAACCCGAAAATAAAAACTGCAGAAACTGAACAACGAAATGCCCGCTGCTAGACACACAATAGAGAGGCGAGTTTCTGTTATTAGTGCGGATATTTTAAATAATTTACAAAATATCTAAGCGAGTGCTCAGCAGTAAGTCTGGCTCCGGACGAGTCTACTGATGTCAAAGGTAAACCACAACTACCTATATTTGTGAGGTATGTGTCAAACGACTTGCAGGTGGTGGAGGAACTTTTAGACCTGGTTACTTTGAAGGATACTACTCATGTTTGTGACATTAAAGAAGCCCTGGATGGTGTTTTACGGAAAAACTCAGTGCCTATCGATAATATTGTCAGCATTGCTACCGATGGTGCACCATCTATGACTGGCACTAAACAAGGGCGTATTGGGCTGTTAAGTGCTGACACATCATTTCCTGATTTCCTACCTGTACATTGTATTATTCACAGAGAACATTTAGCAGCAAAATATGTTCAGTACCCGCACATTATGCAGGTAGTTCTAAGAATTGTGAACTGTATTCGCTCATGCACCAAAATACACCGACAGTTCAAATTTTTATAGAAGATATGAACAATGATGAGCTTCTTGATGATGTATCTTGGTACTGCTTAGTAAGATGGCTATCATTAAGCAATGTTCTTGAAAGATTTTTTTTTAAATTACTTAATCCAATCAAACAGTTTATGGGAGGAAAATCATTCCCTGAACTTAATGACCCCCAGTGGTTGTTAGATTTGGCTTTTTTTACAGATGTGGCCCAGAATTTAAAAACGCTAAACATATTGTACCTTTCCAAGGCATCAGTACATGAACCAGTTACCATTGTTCATAAATATGACGTTAGAATGGAGCACCATCGGTGAGCCTCGAACTCAGCCCGGTTGTCGAAGCCTCACCCTCCCCTACTAGAATAATTCGCTAGCTGAGTCGGTATCGCATTTTCGGGTCTGTAGACCGTCCGATGGGGCGGTAAGTTCTTTAGTAATAGTCTCTATAGTAGGGGAAAAGTTAATTATGAGAGGAATACTATTTCATTACTAATGAGAAGAAACTATATCTTGTATAACAAATTTTTACTTATACTAGTGAAACACACATTATTTACATGGATATGCCATACAAACACCTTACATACAGTAATTTGGGTGATCTTGACTTTTAAATGTTCGGTAGTCTTTTTTCTACACTTCATTATACGTTCAAATATTCAAACTTAAGAAGGCGTTCCCTCTTGGATTATTTACACTATCTCAGGTTTAGAGGGGCGCTTCCTCTCGAATTATTTCACTCTACACTTACATTAAATCACACACATAATTAATCAGTATGGACACACCCCGCTGTAAATCTGTTTACCTGCCGAGAATTAATATATTCAAATTGTATCCAGTTATGATATAAGTCTGCTAGATCGGATGAACTGAAATAGGCAACTTACACTCCCAATCCTTTGAAAGTCGCGTTACAACACTTCCTTAAGTTAAACGTTGCCAAATATGCAGTATAATAAACACGCTCATTTCATTAGGATTTTTATCAATACATATATCAGGACATTATTTACACAACGTTGCTACCTATGGACAAGCACTTAGCGACTTCAATACCAGACATCATAAACAAAGTATCATAGCACTACCTGCAATAAATGGACAAGAATATATACATTTCACACACACACAATGAATCACAGATGGTACAAGCCACCCGCTGTTGGTAACAGTGAACATAAACTTTCACTGTCTCCTGGACGAACCCAGGGTCTTCTGAGACGGGGTATTTCTAACCTGGAATTTCCTGCACGCTGTAAATAATTAAGAAAAGAAATTGGAGGGACCCTTCTTTTAATGCATATTGGGATCAATGCGACGTTGACAATACTTAAATTAATGCACGTAATCTCTGTGCCGAAAGGAATGAAACTCGCCACTTGTATCTGTTCTATTTCACTGAAGAAAACGCCTTCACTCCCCCGTTTAAAGGGGCTCATAAAACTCCAGCTGTTAGCTGCCCGTGACACACTTCCAAAGAGCGGTCCACTAAGCCTTCTCGGACAATGGTTTCACGGCAAATAATCTATCTCACTTCTTTCTCTCGGGCCACAATGGCATCACCACAAATCTCGGTCCTATATCCGGCCGTAATCAACATATTCACATCGCGATATGCACCTCGCGTATCTTAATGACAGATTCCAAGGGAACTTCACATTTTCATTTCACACTATATATTATGGCTACAGCCTGTTCAGCCATCTCGTTTCTCCTCTCGGTACATTGACTACGATGCAGATTTATTGATGATCCCCTGCCACCAGGGTCCAAATTACCTCACGCACTCGCGAACTAAATAATTAACGATGTAAGATACCCACTGTCTCGATGCCTTGTTCCAGGTGCCTTAGTTACTAATTAGGAGGGATCTCTACCAGGTGAAGCGCTCCAAAAAAATTAATTACTGAAAAATCTTGATGACTCGTATATGCTATGGAAAGATAACTGGAGTCATTTTTACAGAATATTTAAGCCCTCTATACTTGACAGCGCTTCACACTTAATTAATCTAAGGTCCTTATAATTACGTCATGCATTACTAACCCTTATATACAAAAAAATGGAAGTAAAATATGGTTATTCCCAAACCATGACGACTGTATTTAATAAAAACCAAAATAAATGAAATTATTATTATCCCTCTGAAATAGGATATTGGCGATCTGCATTGTATCTGCATGCAACTTTACTTTTACATTTACAATAGGAAAACGACTTTTAAAGCTACTTAATATTTTGGAAGTGTACTTAGCCTTTCTGGATACCGCGAACACAGCTTTACAGGGAGGCAACCATGGTTTACTCGGCTTCCATCACGTCATCAGCGATGCGAAGACCTGTGATGACTTCCTGGCAGGTCACGAACATGACAGCGACGTTCCAGACGTTCTCTGCTACCAGGCGAAATTCCGGCAAACAGCTAGATGTCTAGTTCTCTCCGGTACACAGGCAAAACTCTTGCATTCAGCTGGATGTCGACGTTCTCATAGACATGTTAATTCGTTAGTTTATTGCACATCACAATTTGAATATATGGTTGGATCTGCTCAATAGCACGAGCATTCCAACTCAATGCCGGTAATGTCTCTGTAGCCCGACACTGCTCCCTTCTCATATACCTATTCTTTTATAAACAGCATACAGCTATTCTAGGCCCTGAATAAAGAATGTCACTGGTTAGGCCACTACTGGGTTAAAATTTCTCGTCTCACACGACCGCACTCCATGCATATTCTATTTCACCTAGTCATGCGTAAGTCAGGCTCTCAACTGCATTATGGATTTATAGACGTGACACTGCCCTTAATTATGCCGACAGTGAGCCGTTCACTCACTTTCTTTGTATCTCTCATTTATATCGAGCACACAGACACTCCACGCACTGAGATACCTGGCTATTGAGGTTAATTGAGCCGTATTAGTTTAGGCATATATGAGGCTCGACGCACGACCTCTTCGACACACGGACAGCGGTCATTACGGTTTCGTACTGTTCCTACTATATTAATTAGCGGCACGCTGTGCTCGCAAAAAGCTTACTTAGATTGTGGTTATTTTCGCAGATATTCACAGGCTTCAATAAATTACTGCGTTTCACTGCTCACTTTATAAAAATTATTTCTCCACAGGCGACTCTCACGCACTAATCACGACGAACCACTACCGAATTGGCATTTCACTGAAATGAACTGGGTAGTGTCTGCCTCTCAGCTCTTGAATATATAGGCGAGCTACGCGAGAGACTCGGATGCTGAGAGTGGGAGAAAAATGCAATTTCTTCTCAGAATTCGGTCCGGTAATATGCAACGTAGAGTAACGAACAGGGTATCAAAATGTAGCTCCTGTATTCCCATTTCCACTGAGTGACTGTTTTTGAAATAGCTTCGTAGATTCTCAAGCAATCTCAAAAGCGTCCTTTTGTCTCTGGCAGTGAATGATGACGAGCGCTGGGGATTCCTTGCGTTCGCTGGCACGGTAAGGATCCAACATCTGTTAGTCATTAGGACGCACCCTTGTTTACAGCGTAGTTACCGCTCTGTCAGTTAAGTAGGGCACTTCTCGGTCTCATTATGCGTAAAATTCCCTGATTAAAATGAATGTTTGCACTTAATTTCCATTGAATATCTTGCGATTTATAAAAATTAACAGAAAGAAAACAGCTGAATGCGATAAGTTGGCAGTGGTGAATGAGCGAGGAAAACAGGGTATAATGTTAGTTTTCACGTTGGATATACTCTCTGGGCTCAGCTAGTGACCTAGATTCTCTGTCACGCGATAACGCGTCTCTTTTCATCTCGCTCGCGGTTGGAGTGAGAAAACTTTGAGTACAAGCGCTCTTGCACCGCCTTGCTGCTAATTACCAGCAACTAGAGCTGGGTCGCGTGACTCTGGATACTGCAAATCGAGTCCTGGAGCGGGTGGAAAAATGCTAACTTGGGCAGTTTTTATCGTAGAATGACGCGGAAAACAGCATATTTCATCTCCTGGATATCATGACATATCATAGGTGACGTTGTGAACGGTCACAATATCTTTACAAGGAAGATAGTGCTTTGAGCGGGAGAGTGTGTCGGTGAGCTGGTGTAGTGAGTTGAAGCCAGTCGCGTTCACGTGTAGGTAGTATCGACACTCGCTACTGCCTATACGTGAACGCGACTGGCTTCACCTTACGACACTGGCTCACTGACACACACTCCCGTTCAAAGCAATATTTTACTGGTAAAGATATGTCTTAATTGGCCCCGGCTGTATTTAGCTTTCATAGCAAGTTGAAGCGTTTTGGGAAAGACCTTCAGACTGAAATATTTTCTCACTTCAAATGTTTGAAGAAAATTACTAAACGCCTTCCTGACGTTCATGTGGAAACTGAAGATTACATGAGTAAAATGTCTGGACTTGCTGAAGAAATCAATGGCAAATTTAATAATTTGAGATCACTTAAACCTTAATTTTCATTCCTGGAAAATCCTTTCTCTGTTGGTGATGTGGGCGATGGCAGTTCTGTTTCATCACCAATAACAAAGGATACAGGAGCTGTAGAGTTGGACTTACAAGAACTGCAAGAGGACGAAGGACTAAAAGGACTCAAACAAAGTGGCATTTCTACTATAGCATTTTGGAAGAATGTTCCAGAAGGAAAATACACACTAACAAAACAGTGTGCCAAAAGATTAATCTCAATCTTTGGGACTACTTATGTGTGTGAATCACTGTACTCAACGATTAAATTCATTAAATCTAAATATCGATCTGAACTAAGCGATGAACATTTAAGTGAACTTGTGCGAACTGCGCTTACCAATTATTAGCCAGATTTAAAAAAAAAAACTAACAGCAAAAATGAACACTCAAAAAAGCACTTCTCAAAAGTAAAATCTCATTCCTTGATGTGTACCTGAAAAATAATATTCGGTGTAGTGAAGAAAATAAATGTTCCTTCATTTGTTATAAAATGAAAAACGTGTCTTCATTTTATAAACCATTTTCTAAACATGCTCCCAGTTTTTTGTCTCCTAACTTTGCGGCTCCCAGAAGTAAGGTTAGTGGCCACCCCTGCTCTATAGTCACAGGTTATGAGGAATTTTCTCTTGCAACAACTACGGACGTATTGAACTTTGTTCCTTCCTTCCATTAATTGCGGGCAGGAGCCTGTTAGGCTTAGGTCAGATTTACTGCTTTATTGCCTCAACGCTCTTCATATATCAGTATTCTTCCATACCAATGCCAAGGGTCGCATAACCACAAGCAAAAAACAACAGTATACCTGAGTGAAAATTAATAAGCGTCATTATTTATAAATTACCAGAAAAAATTTTCCGCACTACCGTAGAGTTTGTATCTACCAAGACGCGCGGATAAGCGCTGGTAAATCCGCGTATGTCCGCATCCGTGCAGGGCTCTAACCATAACCCCATCCATCGAATGTAATCCTTACTTAGGCGTAACCTTCCGAATACCCTTTCCTTCATTTATCAGAAACCATTCTCACTATCTTCATGCCAGTTACTTCTTGTAACTCCTTCATATAACCACCTATCTTGGCTGCGACTAGAAATCCGTCGCACTGCACTTACCCTATGCCATCTCCATAAAATCCTCCATTCTTCATAGCCATTTTACCTTACTTCATCTTTCAAATACCTCTCATCTTATCACAGTCTTAACACTACATCTGCTAATAATTCTATCCTTGCTTTACCTACCCATAGAATTGCCATCTACGATAAATCATTCACAGTAATCGCCTGCCGTCAGTGGAACCTCCTTCCCGAAAGTATCAGGGGGTTAAGCGCTATGCGCACTTTCAAGGAAGCACTTTGGAGACATTTTATGAACATATAAGGAATATACAGGGTGAAGCGAAATTCGCGCACTCGTGCGTCGCAGCGCGACTCCTCACATTCCAGCAATAAAAAAAAATGTCTCTCACAAAAGTTCGTCCTGCTAGTATATCCGGCAGAAAAACGACTTTGAAGAGTGGCAATCTGGCATCACTGTAACCACATGCAGGGCAACGACATCTGTCAGCACATACTAGTAGTGCTGTACAGTTGGTGCAGAGGATAGAGTTTTGGCTTAGCATGCAGGAGGTCGAGGGGTCGATCCTGGCGTCAACAGCGATTGCAGCGGGTCCTCTAGAAACTATTTTTACTTACATACTACGATCCTACAAATGGACGAACAGTCGTTTTCATTTGTCAGCTTTGAAAGACGCCCTTTTCACGTCGGGGGCATGAATTTATTCGCTGTTGACTATTAAGATGCCAGATACCATACCACCTGAACTGCATTTACAAAATAAAAAAAACATACGTCTCAACCCAGGATCGACCCCTCCACCTCCTGCATGCTAACCCAAAGTTCTATCCACTGCACCAACTGTACAACACGAATAGTAAGTGCTGACAGAAGTAGTTACCCTATACGTGGTTACGTTGTTGCCAGATTGCCACTCTTCAACGTCCTTTTTCTGCCGGATATACTCGCAGGACGAACTTTTGTGAGAGACATATTTTTATTGCAGGCATCTGAGGAGTCGCGCTGCGACGCCCGAGTGCGCGAATTTCGCTTCACCCTGTATACTGCTTCTCACAACCATTCTATTGTCAGTGACGTTCTGGAAGAAGATTAGTTAAAAATTCTTAATCATTTAATTTTTCAAAGGTTAGTAAATTTTATGTAAATACTACCTCTTTTTTACATGTAGGATATTAGTTTTAAGAATTTTTCCTTTTATTATATCTAAATTATTTAATCTTAATTTAATCTCATCATTCATCATTCTTGTATAATTATTATTATTCTTCTTCTTCCTTCGTTATGCCCATTCATAGAGCGCGTTTGAACTTGATAGTTGGTTTGATGGTTTGTGCCTTCTTATCCTCCCAAAATCTCTTCATGAATGCACTGTGTTGCATCTTGCGTTCTGTCGACCACTTCCTACCAGTTGTCTTTTTTGGTTTCTCCCTAAATTTATGATTAGCTACTTTGGTTCTAAAAGCTCCACGATTTTCCATGATGTCGTCTGTAATATTTATTTCTTGGAGGTCCGTCTTAGTTTCTTCTAGCCATTTTATTTTGACCTTCTTTGAGTTGATTACTTTGAATAATCTTTTAGTTAGTCTGTCGCTGTTCATTCTGTAGATATGGCCATAGAAATTAAGGCGCCTTTTCCGTACAGCATCAGTAAACCTGTCGGTGAAGGAGTAGAGGTCCGCTGTTTTCCTCTTAATCCACATTCCATTTTCTCTCGTAGGACCATAAATTTTCCTGAGAATTTTCCGCTCCTGCTTTTCAATTTCTGTCATTTTAGAGTGACCACCTAAGCATATGGTTTCTGAGGCATATAAAGCTTCGGGCAATACAACTGTCTTGTAGTGTCGTAATTTTGCATTACGCGATATGACTCTTTTGTTGTAGTAATTCCACGTCAGTCTGTATGCTTTATGTAGTTTGGTGTTTCTTTCTACATTGGCACTACTGTCTAATCCTGATGGTAGTATAATTTCTCCAAGGTATTTGAAGGAGGGAACCTGTGAAATTGTGCCGTTTTCCATCTCTAGCGGAGTTCTTTTGCTATTTTGACGTAGATTTTCCATGTACTTGGTTTTCTCGTAGGATATCTGGAGGCCTGCCTTTGATGCTATATTGTGTAGTCTCTGTATGGCATAACTTGTTTCATCCTTGGTCTTAGTAATGATTGCGAGATCATCAGCAAATGCTAAACATTTCACATTGACCTTGCTTCCCAAATTTCCGATGTTCACACCCTTGATATCCTTTTCCCACTCTCTAATAACTTTGTCTAGAACTAAGTTAAACAGAATAGGGGAGATGCTGTCACCTTGACGAACGCCCGTACATATTTCAAAAGGCTCAGAGATTTCTCCAAGGAATTTCACTTTAGAGGTCGTACTTGTGAGGGTCTGCTGGATAAGTGCTCTGGTCTTCTTGTCCACTCTGAGTTCTTCTAGGGTATCAAATACTGTCTGTCTGTCCACAGAGTCATACGCCTTCTTAAAATCCACAAAGGTGACGATCGTGCTGGCACTTCGGCGAATCCTTAATATCGTCTTCAAGTTCCATATTTGTTCTGCACATGATCGACCTTTCCTGAAACCCGCTTGGTACTCGCCAATCAGATGATCTGTCTGTTTTTCTAACCGGTTCAAGAGAGCTTTGGAAAGGATTTTGTATGCGATTGGCAGTAGAGATATGCCTCTATAGTTGTTTGGATCTGCCTTGTCACCTTTCTTGTGCAATGGGTGTATTAATGCACACTTCCAATCCTGTGGAATCATTTCCGTTTCCCATATTTCTACTAGGATTGCATGAATTTTGCTTACAAGATCATCTCCAAGTTTACACATCTCCGCAGTGATGCCGTCCTCTCCAGGAGCTTTATTATTTTTAAGCGATCGTATAATCTCTGCTGTTTCCTGTATTGTCGGTGGCTGTGAATCGGGGTTGGGCATGGGCTTTTCAAAGTTCAGTCTTTCCTTTGGAGGATCACAATTGAGGAGGTCTCGGAAGTAGTCAGCTAGAATAGTGCAGTTCTCTTTGGTGTTCGTTTCTAATGTTCCATTTGCTCGACGGAAACATAAAGATGGTGGTTGATAGCTAGATAAATTCTCACGGAAGGTCTTGTAGAAATTCCTGGAGTTCTTTCTAAGGAAATCTTGTTCGATTTCCATGAGTCTATTTTTGTCATAGGCTCGTTTCTCCCTGCGGATTATTTTTGAGGAGATTTTCTGAACTTTTAGGAAGGTCTCCCATCTCTTAGTTGTTTGATGTCCATTCCACTGATTCCATGCTTTCATCCGTTCATCAATGGCTTTATCACAGGTCGTGTTCCACCACCTATGTTTGCGTTTCCTTGGAGTCTGCCCTAATTTCATGGCTGATGTCTGAAGTGTTTTACGAAGGCCTGGCCAGTCCTTGGGGTCCTGCTCTCGTATGTCTTGTAGAAAGGTCGTGGCGTTCTGTCGAAGACATTCTGGATCAACTCTTAGAGATCTTTTGTGTTTAGGTCTGCATCTGTTGGGTTGGAATCTCACTTTGATTTGTGTTAGGTAGTGGTCCGAGTCGACAAATCCCTTCCGTACTCTAACATTTTGGATCTCACACATATTCTTTCTGGAGATTGCGACGTGATCGATCTGGAGTTCGCCCAATAACGGGTTTGGTGATTTCCACGTTTTCTTCTTATGTGGGGGTCTCGCAAAATGCGTAGACATTAGTTTTAAGACAAATGTTTTACAGAAGTCTATAAGATGTTCTCCATTCTTGTTCGTTCTCCAATGTGCCGAGTGATGACCAACAATCCATTTGTGTTTCCTCTCTCTGCCAACCTGTGCATTAAAATCACCTACTAAGATTTTCACGTGGTGCTTTGGAATCTTGCTAGTGGTTTCTTCTAAGAGTTCCCAGAAGGCTTCCATTTTCTCTGGGTTTTTCTTATTGTCAGTGTTTGTGGGAGCGTGGGCATTGACCAAGGAGTAAGCTTTATTGCCAGATTTCACAGTAAGTACTGAGATTCTTTCAGATGGGGATGTAAAGTCAAGTACAGAACTGATGATAGTTTTTCGTACCGCAAAAGCTGTTCCAAGTTGTGTTAAGTTCCCATGGATCCTTATGGCAGGTTTACCCTTAAATATCCTGTACTCTTCAGAGTCAAAATGGTTTTCATCCTGGTAGCGCGTTTCCTGGAGTGCTATGATTTGAATATTGAACTTATCCAGGGTGTCCGTTAGCTGTTTAAGCTTGCCTGTTTTCAGTAGGGTGTTGACATTAATTGTACCTAAGAAGGTCTTTTTCTTGGGACGAAGAGATTTTGAGAAGCTCCGACTCTTCTCTGCATGATGCTTCCGATCCCCCAGAATCCGATGATCGGGAGAAACCGGACTAGGTGTGTCCAGAGCCTGGGGTAGTTGCTGTGATAACGTGTTATCCATCATGCCAATGTTGCAAGTTGAAGATACATGCAGGGGGTGATCATACTGGTATGATCACAAGGTTACAACTCGATGGTTAAGATCGAGAGGTGCCTCTTGGTGTCTTCCGGCTAAATAATCATTTACGATTACTTAGGAGTCCGTGGTTAGAACTTCGGTTGTAAGCCGAAGAGCCAGTTCTTCCGCTCTCTCAGCCGTTGGGAAATATCCTCTTCCGCCGTCGAGACCGTTGACTGCAGTCCTTTTTGCCTCAGTTGATCCGCGGGTGCTTATTTGGCTTGGCCTTATTCACACCTGTCCTGCATATCTACAGGAGCATCCCCTATCAGCCATATGGGACGCGCCGTGTCGGGGTTGAGGGCCCCCCACCCCAGTGTCTTCCGAGGAGTTATGTCTAGCGCTTACTCAATTCGGTGCCAGACCCCCACGAAAGCTGGCTGGGCACGGTATAATTATAATTATAATTATAATAATTATTATTATTATTATTAATTTAATTTTTGTTTAATCAAATTAGTCTAAAGTAATATATGTATATATCAGTGCCTGGTCAGATGGACGAGAAGCCCTGAAGGCCTTCATCTTGCCAGGTAAAATAAAACACTACTAAACTAAACTAAAAACATATCCTCTGTCCACTCAGCTTTCACTCCAGTATTGTGAAGTCGGTTTGAATTTCGTTCAAGTGGTGGTGGTATCTATTGTTTTAAGAGAACGTACAACTAGGCAACCATCCTTTATTAATATTAATCAGGGGAAAAATTAGAAGGGGTCCGATACTACGAAAAATGACGATATCGGGCAAAGAAAGTCAAAGGCCACGAAGGGAGTGAAAATAAAAGATTCCCTTGGCCTCGCTAACCTAACACCGTCGCGTTCTGAAAAGAGCAAGATTTGACCAAAGGAGGTCGGATAGGATAGGCTAAAGAGAAGAGTCTGGCACAAAGAAGTGGAAGCAATGCTAGGACTCAGCTAAGGGGCCCATGGTCGCCAACCAACGCTCCCATGTTAAGAGCCACTAGGGCCCCGTTTAGTTGCCTCTTACGACAGGCAGGGGATACCGTGGGTGTTATTCTACCGCCCCCACCCATAGGGGGATCCCAAGTTTAGTGCCCCTGGGACTCCATTTAGTCACCTTTTACGACAGGCGTGGATACCGCGTGTGTTATTCTAGCACCTTCACCACAGGGGGTATCTCGTCCGAGTGTTTACGTCTTTCTTACAGAAAATCGTTGATCGCAACTGCGAACACACTGCACTGGATTTGTTGCCCCATGATTCGGTTGCAGTTAGTATAATACCAAACTGTGCGAATGAAAAATGAAAAATGAAAATTCACAGCCTGTTTCCAGTCATTTGATCGGGTCAAAGATAGAATGAATGAAGCCCTCATCTGGCGGCGAGGGTAGGAATCGTGCGGGCTGCTGAAGCCTGTCTCACTCCTCTGACAGATGAATTAATATTGAAGAGTGTTGCTGGAATGAAAGATGGCTGGGGAAACTGAAGTACCCGGAGAAAATCCTGTCCATCTGCCGCTTTGTCCAGCACAAATCTCACATGGAGTGACCGGGATTTGAACCACGGAAGCCAGGGGTGAGTGGCCGGCTCTCTGCCGCCTGAGCCACGGAGGCTCCTGGGAGAACACATATCCTAATTAATTGATCCATCTGCTCCAGTTTCCTGCAGTGTTCTACCTCTAACAAAAATCACAACCTCAAGATAGACAGAAAGTAACGCGCAGTATATTTCAGTTCGTTAAAAACGAGAAGCTATAGACGGGCAGAAATTTTGTATTGATATGCCTGTCACGCAGTTTGGCGAGCTACATTGGCAGTCTGTGAACTTGATTAGTGTGTTTGTGCCGGCAGGAAGCTTCTCTTAAATAATGCACATTTCTGCCACCAGATCGAGGAAAAGAGAAATGGTTTAATCCCAGGCAGTTTCCGGCGTTCCTCTTACCGGCAAGTCGGAAATGAACTTGCCTGATCCCTTGCACAAAGCATTACTTCGAATAATAGAAAAGTTGAGAAAGTTGTTCATTCAAATGAATTCAGAGTCATCCCAGAAATGTTTAAATTAGTTTTTCAACTCGTCAGCCACTTTCCGACTCGGCAAGCTGTCTCATTTCTTTTGGTGGTTGTAATTTTAAGTGCAAATTATCGGATTAACAGAGCCCCTCTTAACTCTGTCCTCCTGTGGGTGGGGTGGTAGAATAACACCCACGGCATCCTCTGCTGTCGTAAGAGGTGACTAAAAGGGGTCCCAAGGGCTCTTAAGTTGGGAGCGTGAGTTGGTGAACAAGGGGGCCTTTAGCTGAGTCCTGGCATTGTTTCCACTTATTTATGCAAGGCTCCTCACTTTCGTCTATCGAATCCGACCTACCTTGGTAAACTCTTGTTCTTTCCCGACCCCATTGGTATTCCATTTTCACACCCTACGTGGCCCTTACCTTTCTTTGGCCGACACCTTCATATTTTGAAATGTCGGATACCTTCCATTCTTCCTCTCTGATTAATATTATATAGAGGGTGGTTGCCTAGATATACATGTACTTCCTCTTAAAACAATTATCAACACCACCACCACTCTTAACCCCGGAGAGGTGGTACTTCTTTTAGTAATGTTACACGTGGCTCGGGGTCATTTATGACCTCTGTGATTCAATCCACCTTAGGATATTGTGTAAGATCCTCCATGGCTCAAGTGGCAGCGAGCGGGACTCTGACCGCTGAGTTCTATGGTTCAAATCCCGGTCACTCCATGTGAGATTTGTGCTGGACAAAGCGAAGCCGGGACAGCCTTTTCTCCGGCTACTCCGGTTTTCCCTGTCGTTTTTCACTCCAGCAACATTCTGCACTATTATTTTATCTGTCAGTCCACGGCCGACTGGATTCCTCTCTGCGCTCCTTATACCGGCCTTGACAATCGCTTGTGAAGCCCAGCATAAAGCTGAAATGGGAAAGTTTCACCATAATGCCGGTGGAAGTATGGTCTCATAAGTCACTGACAAGAAGCTCTATACCGCAAAATACCGCATTTCCAGTTTTATTTATATTGTTTTGCTGTTGTAAGTTTTGTTAATGTGTTCGCAATGAGGTGTCTGTTGGTTTGTTATTGAGAGTTACGAGATGGTTATGCACTAATTAGTTTATTTTTTATTGTGTAGCGTAGTGATTTGATTTAGGAAACTGTATTTACAAATCTTGGAATACGTGATATTGTTGTGCGCCTTTTTATACTTCGGAGTGGCTCAAAGTGATTTCTTGCCGTAAATTCGTCCTAAATAAGAATATTAATTTATGCGTTACTTCTTATTTTATTTTTATAGTGTAGTGATTTGTTTTTCTTTAATTGTGTTTGGAAATATTGTGACTAGTTTTGCTGTGTGCCTTTTTGTACTTCTAACAGGAAAAACGAGCAAAGGGACACTTATCATTTCACGATTTCCCTGTAGACTAGGACAAATCTAAGGAGTGACTCAAAGCAATTTCTCACGATAACTTTGTCCCTAACACTAATTCTGCTTCTTCTCTTGTCTTTAGCCTTCATTTCAGGAAATGACTTCAAAGTTTTTGCATTTTTCAGAAGTCATTTATTGCCTCCAACTACAACTAACAAGCTGACACAAAGCTGAGAACATACGTTGAAATCTGTGAAAAAATAATCTGATGAATTCTGATATTGTTGATATTTAGTTACAAATTCATTTTCAAGTGTCACCTTCACTGTAGAACAACTAGCAGAAAGTGGAGATATGCCTGAAAGAGAAATGACATTACAAGCACAAGGATAACTGAAACACCTATGTTTATATTATAGCTCCCTACAACCACCCTTGAATTAGCACTTTCATCTTAGTTTTCCGTTTCTATATTCGGGTATGTATTACTCCTAAATTTTCTTTCATTGAATAGTCCTTCATATGGAGTCATATTTGCCACATGGCAGCAACACAACACATTTTTTCCAAGATAATCTGAACTTTAACATTTAAACACAGACAAGTAGGAACAATAATTCTCTCACTGAAATTTTATTGAAAATTCTAGTGCAAGGTGGGAATGAAATGTAAACTGAAACCATATATATTGAAATTAAAATGTAAACATCTTTGAGTCAAAATATTTATGTTATACATATTCCGAATATTTAAGAAGAAAAAAAAAGTCCTTTATGTTTTGATCACGTTCCCTTCCTGACAGCAGCACTTGAAGAATTTTAAAACTCTAATTGAACAATGACTTTTAATTTCAAGATTAACATCAGAAGACAAACGTGTTGTGGTATGTCCTGATATGTGTGGATCATAAAAGTATTTACTATTATTCCTCACAGTTAAGGGACATCAGTTGGACTATTCCATATCCCCGCAGTTTCATTTCACGTCGTTATTTCGGAAAATATCAACGAAGGTAGTCTTTGGGATTAGTCATCTTAACAGTATTAGTCAATTTCCTTCATTCCTCTAATTAAGATAAATCGGCAATCAAAGTCAATATCAGAACTTCAGCTGGACTACACCATCTCTCCGCAGTTTCATTTCACATAATTGTGACGAATATCAACGAAAGTAGTCTTTAGGGTTAATCATTTTAACACTATTAACCTATCTAATATTCTCCCTAGCTCTAAATTACTATAAGTCAGCCATCAAATTCAATATCTTTTCCATAGATGAGTCGGGAATTCTACCACCAGCGCCACGTGGCGAGCTATGAAACTACTCCGATAACAGTTCGTGGACCCGATTGTCAAGGCCGGTAAGGAGCTAGCTAGAGCGACGCATCAAGTCGGCCGTGGTCAGTCACTAATCATTGGTCCAGAGGGGTGCGACAGGCTTCGGCAGGTGGCACAGTTCCTATCCTCGCCGCTAGATGGGAGCTTCATTCACTCCATTCCTGACCCGGTCGAATGACTGAAAACAGGCTGTGGATTTTTAATTTTCAATATATTGCTTCGGAAACCATTATTTTAAGTGATGGGGAAGTACGTTTGATGAAAGGGAAATTCACTTATTGACGCTCAAGAAAGGAATGACCACATATTTTTGTACGGTCCTCGCATTTAATGTTTTATTAGGTGTAATTTTTATAATTGCCAACATACTATTCACATGGGGTCGGTGGTTGCGAAGTGGGCTTCGGCTGGTCGGACAGCTCTGCAATCCGACCGACCAACCGAGCAGAGGAGTGCTGCCCGCGGCTCTGTCGTAGCTCTTCGTCTCTTTACTCGGAGAGGAGATGGGCTGTTCCCCACCGTCGGCCGTCTTGAAAATGGTTTTCCGTGGTTTCCCATTCTCTTGAACTAAGACGGCTTGCATCCGGGCGATAGTGAGTTCGAATCCCACTGTCGGCAGCCCTGAAGATGGTTTTCCGTGGTTTCCCGTTTTCACACCAGGCAAATACTGGGGCTGTACCTTAATTAAGACCATGGCCGCTTCCTTCCAACTCCTAGGCCTTCACAATCCCATCGTCGCGATAAGACCTATCTGTGTCGGTGTGACGTAAAGCAAAAAAAAAAAAAAACGAAGACGAATGCCGGGTCAGTTCCTACTATAGGACACGACCGCCAACCCAATCACCTTCTCCGAACATCTCCTTCACCGCAACACATCTCCCTGGCCTGAGAGACGGCGTCACCGTCTAGGAGGCCCGCCGTCCCCCTCAGGAACGGAATGAAAACATTGTTATTAGTAGAGTAGTAGTTATTCATACCTGACCAGAGAGAAGGCGTTACCTCCCCGTCAGGGGAGTAATGAAAAACTTGTGCTTGTATATACATATATTCTTCACCTCCCATGTAGAAACAATTCGCGTCGATACTCACATTAAACATTATAATGTATCTAAAGATTTAATTGTTTATAAGGAAACTGAACCTGCGAGGAAATTATACAATACATTTATTAATTTTATAACAGATCTGCATTTAGGGCTGTCATCCAGGTGGCTCTTTCCACTAATATTTTCCCTTCATCGTCCAACCAAGCTGGTCTCCTTTCCAGAGAGAATTTATTGCAGAAACGCCTTATTTCTCTGTACCTCTTTAGGTACTCTTCTGTTTCCGAAGACAGAGCAATGTTACGCAATTTAAGGATTTAGTTCGTTTTAACAAAGCCGTCCTTGTCAAACCATGGTTGAGGTTTCCTTTCAGTTTGAAACAACTTTACTGAGACCATCTTGATACTGTTTTCGATACTCATTACTGCTGTATTTATTGCCTCTTGTCTTATTGCATCCACGATGTGTATTTCAAGATTCATTAGTATTTTCTTCAGTGAGTTAATGTCGAGAGAACGCCTGATTAATACCGGTTAATTTGATCTTCTTACTGATGGCGCAATATTTATTCTAATTTTGGCGATGATTGGTAAATGCCTCCTTAGCGGCGCAAACTTATTCGAGGATAGCGTTTTGATATCTATCGTACTATTAATCTTTTATGAGATAGGCCTACTTCCTCTCATGCAGAGGGCGCTTTGCGGAAAATTGTAATTTTACATTAAATTTTAGAAGAGAGATAGATACAGTTGAGAAATTTTGATTGTAACCTACTTTTTTTTCGTTTAGGGCCATTAGATACCAAGCTTTTTTGCAGCCCAAACCCGTTGCATTCTTTCTCTGTCCAGCCACCGTTCTGCCTTAGCTCATCGTGGAAGCCCTTAAAGCTGTTGTTCACTGATCTGTATTTCGATCGGTTAGAGATGTCCTCCTGATTCAGTCCCATACTCTTGAGGTCCTTCCTTACTTATCCGAGAATTTAGGTCTGTTGCCAACATAAATCTGCTTTGTTAGTCGCGTTGCATCCATCCTGAACATACGTCCGAGGAACTTCAGTCATCGTTTCCTTATGGACTCTATCATCCGTTCATTTTCCCTGTATAGCTCTCACTTCCTCGGAGTCTATACTGTTCATCTGTTATCTTAGGACCCATTATTTTGCGAAGGGTATTGGGTTCATACTTCTCTGCTTCTCTCTGTCCCGCATTCCCTGTCATTCTGAGGCATTCACTTGCGTACAGACACTCGGGTTTGATCACTGTGTTATAGTGCCTGAGTTTAGCTTTTCTTGAGATTGCCTTTTCCTTGCATAGGACGTGCGTCCCACGGAAAGCTGCGGTCATCTTCTCTTCCCTGCTGGTGTTAGGTTCTTTCTCACTTCGTTCCATCTGCACTATCTCACCAAGATGTCAGAAACTGTCCACTTCTATTTTACCATACTCTGTTGTTAGGTGTTGGGGTGCTATTCGGATATTGGTTATGTACTTTGTTTTCTCGAAAGAAATTTGAAGGCCAGCTTTCTTTGCCTGCTCTTCCAGCATGTTTATTTGTTCCACAGCTGTCTCTGTTTCTTGACAGGATTGCCAGGTCATAGGCGAAGGCAAGGCAGTTAACCTTCACGCCGATTTTTGAGCCTCCAATGCGAACTTTGTTCAGTAATCCTTTCACGGCTAACTCATTTTCCCATTATCGGATGACCTTTTCTAACAAGCAACTGAAGAGAGCTGCTGGGGAAAGTCCGTCATCTTGGATGACGCCAGTTTTAATTAAAAACTTTTCGGGTAACGTAATTGTAACAATGAATTCTTAGAATTATTAATGACCCCTTTAAGTCAATGATGGCAATTCCCCTAACGTTGTAACTGGCAGAGACATCTGTTTCCAAAAATTGGCGGCAAAAACGGAAATTGTTCCTCTCGCTCCAATCATCAAAACCACTAGCTTGTATTTATCTCTGCAGTAAGGAATTGTTGGTAAGTAAACGTTTCTTTTCTCAAGGTTGACATCTGAGGGCCCTTTCAAAGCGGATAATTAGGTTGATGATGTAACCTCCCTTCTTATATTTGAACGCAATGTTGTCGATCCTTCTGTGGCTTCCGTTGTCCACCAAGCCACGAATCCCTTCGAATACCTGGAATCCACTGTCACAATTAACGTGCGGATGTTATGATGACACGTATTTCTTAAAAGTTCACCCTGAGGACAAGATCATCCCAGAACATGTGCAAGAGTTTCCCGAGTGTTGGTGAAGATTAAATCCAATCTACCCATGCCATTGTGACATACAAAAGTATCAGTTTTCTTGTCATTTGACAGTGTGAAGCCTTCACCCACAAGAAATTCCAAAACCATTTTACATCTTCTTCATTATTGCCAACGGCTGTAGCCGTGTTGAAACACCGGATCCCGTGAGATCTTCGAAGTTAAGCAACATTGGGCGTGGTCAGGAGTTGGTTGGGTTGCCACGCGCTGTTGGTGGGGGTAAGGGAATGGAGGAGCGGAAAGGAACTGGCCACCCTACCGCACGTAAACTCCGGCTCAGGAACACCTCTGCGGAGGTTCGGACCTGCCTTCGGGCAGAATAACCCTTACCTTACGTTCATTACTTTTCTATGCGACAATTAAAGTTCCTTGCTATGACTGATGCATGTTGGTGACCATTGTCAGACAACAATTCTGATAAATTTTCTCTGATATTCTGTGCGTATTTACTGGCTTCTATCGCTAGCATTTTTGCGGAACTTTAAACCAATATCCGAGGAGACAGCTAAGATCTAATCAAACATGATATGCCACCACCTGTAATGCAAGATTACTGATGTTGTAATAATTCCAAATATTGACGTTAAACATCAGGAAGTTTGTATTAATACTACTATATGAGTCATGGAAATGTTTAGTGGGGATGAGTCCTTGTTCATTCCACAGCGTGTTGGAGATTAGACCAGCCTTAAAATTATTAACATAAATCTATTCCTTTACTTGTCATGAATAAACCAAACCAAAGAAAACTCCACGGCACATAACGGACTTGAAAGGGCCTTAGCATGCCCAGTGACCGCTGCTTAGCCCGAAGGCCTGCAGATTACGAGGGGTCGTGTGGTCAGCACAACGCACCCTCTCGGCCGTTATTCTGGGCTTTCGAGACCGGGGCCGCTACCTCACCGTCAGATAGCTCCTCAGTTCTACTAACGTAGTTTGAGTGGACCTTAAACCAGCCCTCAGGTCGAGAGAAAAATCCCTGACCTGGCCGGGAATCGAATCCGGGGCCTCCGGGCGAGAGGCAGGCACACTACCCCTACACCACGGAGGCCGGCTTCTTGTCATGAATGGTCTGCGAAATCGACGTACGAGGTTTCCACTTGCCCAGAATAAGGAATTTCAATGTCCACTAGGCGATAAAATGGTATTCCTACTTTACGGGGAACGATAACTAAAATGTTCCCCCTTTTTTTTAATTACCAAAAATCGAATTTTCAGTTTTAACCTTAAAAATCACCGAAATCTTTCTCTTTGAAATTCCGTCATCAGTTTTGCCTTAACGCTATTTTTAAAGCTCTCAATGGCGAATTTAAAGGGTAATGCCAGGGCGTACATAGAGAAAGCGCACGCCGCTTTCTCTCACGTTGTCTGACAGCATTGGGTTCGAAGATATTTTGACTTCTTCTGTGAATCTGTCTTGAGACAGGTATCAACTCGACAGTCTCCATGATTCTCTGTCCTGAGCATCTTGCTTCAGTTCTTCATAGCTTCTCCCTTGTTTTGACATCTGTTAACATTCCAAACCTTCTTCTTCCTCTTCCTCTTCCTTTTCTTCCATCTATTTTTCCCTCCATCACCCTCCGTTGAAGACAATTTCTACGTAGTATGTGAGCCAACCAGGATATTTTCCACTTCCTTATCGATTTCATCAGGTGTCTCCTTTCTCCTACATTCCTCAGCACTTCATCATTTCTCACTTTATCTGTCCACTTCACTTTTCCCATTCTTCTCCACAACCATATTTCAAAACTTTCCAAATACCTTGTTTCTTTCTTTCTTAATGTCCATGATTCAGCTCCACTTGACACTACACTCCACACAAAACACTTTGAGAACCTCTTTATTAAATCAATAGGGACTGGCTTTGACGTCAAAAGCCCACACACCTTTCCGAAAACTTATTTCGCATAGATATTCTGCTTCTTACTTCTTCTTTACAGCTTCCATTCCATGTCGACAAATTTCCCAAATATCTGAATGACTTTACTCCCTCTAGTGTTATAACAGCAATCTCCTCCTATACTATTCTCATCATCTTAATCTTCCCAATGTTCATCTTCATTCCGAACTCCTTGACCACTCTCTCAATATTTTCTAACATGACTTTCAGATCTCTTTCTGATTCCGCTAATCTTCTGACTACCATTTCAGTAATCCATTTGGAAAATATTTACCCTCAGGTAGACCTATGCTGTGCATAAGAGGAGAAAGACGTCTGAGGGAGTAACTTACAGTCAAGAGCAGTTTTAAAACAAGTATATTTCTTAACTTTCAATTGCATTTTTCTACATTAGATATATTTCAGCTCATTGCCATGTAATGCTTCTTGCGACAGTGTTCTCATTAAATTTACCTGAATTTTACAGTTAACGTTTCAATATGTACAGGAATGAGAAGTACTTCTGCGTGTTATCAGTTGAATATTACCTTCATACTAATGCTCCTAAAATAAGCACGAAACTAGATTTTTGCCTGTTGTAAGAATAATAAAAAAATTGAAAACTTATATATTCGATAATTTGAGCCTCCTTGGCTCAAGCGACAGCGCGCCGGCCTCTCACCGCTTGGTTCCGTGCTTCAAATCCCGGTCACTCCATGAGATTTGTGCTGGACAAAGCCTAGGCGGGACAGGCTTTCCTCCGGGTACTCCGGTTTTCCATGTCAACTTTCATTCCAGCAACACTCTCTAATATCATTTCATTTCATGTGACAGTCATTAATCATTGCCCCAAAGGAATGCGACAGGCTTCGGCAGCCGGCACAATTCCTATCCTCGTCGCTAGATGGGGGCTTCATTCATCCCATTCCCGACCCGGTCGAATGACTGGAAACAGGCTGTAGATTTTCATTTTCATATATCCAATAATTTCTACCTGACTGCAAAACACAGAGTTGTTTTTTTTTTTGCTATGGGCTTTACGTCGCACCGACACAGATAGGTTTTATGGCGACGATGGGATAGGAAAGGGGTAGGAGTTGGAAGGAAGCGGCCGTGGCCTTAATTAAGGCACAGCCCCAGCATTTGCCTGGTGTGAAAATGGGAAACCACGGAAAACCATCTTCAGGGCTGCCGATAGTGGAATTCGAACCTACTATCTCCCGGATGCAAGCTCACAGCCGCGCGCCTCCACGCGCACGGCCAACTCGCCCGGTCACAGAGTTATTAATAAGTATATGTGTATTATTGATAAGTCTGCCAAATATAGCCCAGGATTAATAAAAAACTTTTTTGCAATGAGCATATTTAACAAAGAAAATTATTTTTTAATAACTTTGCAACAAATTAACTAATCAGCTTCAAATTTTGTGTGATTCTCTATCTTTTTAATATATAATATCTTATTACTATCTATGCTTGTGTTTTAAGTTTGATTGTGATTTGTAAATTGTAGAAATTCCAAATTCCAGTCATGACTCCCTTTAAATGCCTTGTTCATTCCTTGTGGGCCGTGTATTTAGGGACGCACAACTATGCGGGAAATAGTGGGTTCTAACCCCACTGTCAGCAGCACTGATTATTTTTATTATTATTATAATTTTTTTTTTTGTGGTTTCTAGCTTCCACACCAGGCAAATGCCCTGTCTGTGCCTTAATTAAGGCCATGGTCACTTCCTTCCCACTCCTAGACTTTTCCTATCCCATCGTTGCCATAAGAACTTGCTGTGTAGATTCGATGTAAAACCATCATCATCATCATTAGTCGTTGTGCTCATTACTGAGCGTCGTGACCTCATAACTCCATCATTTCCTTGTTGCAACCTTGACAAGATGTCTCCATCCAGAGCGGTTTTCACATTTCGTTAGTATGACCTGAAGTGGTAGCCCAGTGATCTTCTTCGCCTGATCTATCCATCTGCTTGCTGTTCTTCCTCGTGGTCTACTGCCTTCAATTTTGCCTTGTAAAATTACCTTTTCCAAGTTCTCTCCGTCTCGTCTCAAAATGTGGCCAAGGAACTGGAGGTAACGTTCACTCACACGGGAAGATAGACGTTTCTTGATGCAGAGTTCTTCCAGAATGGAAACATTAGTTCTTTTTTCTGTCCAGGATACACGTAGCATTCTCCGCCAACACCACATCTCAAAGGCATCAATGCGCTTTCTGTCTTTAGCATTCACGGTCCAGGTCTCACAGCCGTACAAAAAGACGGAGAACACTAGTGATTCTACCAAGCGCATCTTCGTGGCTTTTGATATTGCCCGGTTCTGCCAGATCTTAGTAAGTTTAACCATTGCAGCACGACCTAAGACAATACGTCTTTTTACCTCTTTATCACAGTTTCCCGTGTCGTTGATGACAGACCCCAAGTATACAAATTCCTTAACTATATCCAGGTCTTTTAGGTATCCCGTAAGTTGGATTTCACCTTGCCGATCAACTACCATTAGTTTGGTCTTTTTTATGTTTATCTCTAGACCATACTGAAGACTAGTGTTCTTCACCCTTACAAGCAAGTCATGAAGTTCCTCTTCACTACCAGCGATGAGGGTAGTGTCATCTGCAAAGCGTAGGTTATTAATTTTTCTGCCACCTATCGAAATTCCACCATTCCAGCCATTGAGAGCTCTTTTGATGACACACTCTGCATAGATGTTGTAGAGTTGAGGTGATAATATACAACCTTGCCTTACTCCATTCGTCACATTGAAAATGCCTGAGAGATCACCATCTACCTTTATGGTTGCTGCGTGGTTTTTATACAGGCTTTTCAGTAACGATATTAAGTGCAGTGGAACCCCAAATTCCTTTAGCACCTGCCACAACTTGTCCCACATAACAAAATCAAAGGCCTTTTTGTAGTCCAGGAAGCAAATAAAGGCAGGGACACAAAACTCGCGACATTTCTCAATTATCTGTCTCATGTTCAAGATAGACTCTCGTGTTCCTTTACCTGCAACACAGCCTGCTTGTTCTGCGGATATCTGAGGTTGCAGGAATGGTTTTAGGCGTAGATTTATTATGTAGAGCAGAACTTTGCTTGCATGGGATATTAATGCGATAGTACGATAATTGGAACAATCCCTTATAGACCCCTTTTTGTGAAGAGGGATTAGTATTGATGTTGTCCAGTCCTTGGGCCATTCACCAGTTTTCCACACCATATTACATACCAAATGTAAAACACGCATGCCCTCCTCCCCCATCACTTTCAGCATTTCTCCCGAAATACCATCCATACCTGGGGCTTTGTTGTTCTTCAAATGATTGACAGCGTTCACAATTTCAGTTAATAAAATATCAGGTTCTTCTTCATACCTCAAAGAATTTTCCTGTTCGGCAGAATTATTTCCTTTGCAATACAGCATTTCACAGTATTGTTTCCACCTCTCTATTGCTTTGTTCTTATCAGTAATGAGGTTGCCATCTTCATCTTCAATCACCCATGTGCGTGGTTTGAACTCATGGGTAATGCTGTTGACTTTTTTAAAAAGATCACGTGTTTGATTCAGCCTATGATGTTGGTCTATTTCATCACAAATACTGGTGAGATACCTTGTCTTGTCAGTTCTGCAATTGCGTTGTATTTTGCGGCAAAGTTCACTGTATGCTTCTTCGTCTTGCTTGGATTGAATGCCACGTTTCTTCAGTGTGCTCCGCTCTTCTATCAGCAGTAGAGTGGTGTTCGATATCCAGGGGTGCTTAGCTTGGGAAGAATTAGTAAATGGTTCAGGGAGAGAAGAGTTAATGATTGTCTTGAGGTTATCCCATGTTTGGGAGGCTGATCCTTCCTCCTGCACTTGCTGGAGTTTTGGCCTTATTCTTTCTCCAAAATCTTTGAGAGCCTTTTTGTCAGTAACGCGAACTTGTGTCACTCTCTTCTTCTTGGTCAACTTCAGTTTGATCCGCATTTTGATGGATAGCATAATGTGATCACTACCACAGTCTGCTCCAGGATAGGTTTTGCAATCCAGTACAGAAGTCCGCCATCGTTGCCTCACCAAAATGAAATCAATCTGATTTTGAACCCTGTCGCCAGGAGAAATCCATGTGTATCGACGCCGTGGGTGATGTTGGAAGAGAGTATTGCAGATAGACAGGTTATTGCCAACACAAAACTCCAGTAGACGCTGACCACGCTCATTCCTCACACCTAGACCGTGCCTTCCAACCACATGTCCCAAATGATTATCTTCAATAGTCTCGCCTATCTTCGCATTAAAATCACCCTGAATGACTAACATTTCCTTCTGAGGAATCTTTCTGATGGTGTGTTCCAGCAACTCGTAGAATTCATCGATTTCTTCATCCACTGCAACTGCAGTAGGAGCATAAACCTGAATGAAGTTGATCCTACACGGAGAAGCATTCATCTTAATGGAGATGATTCTGTCAGAGACAGGCTCATATCCGACGACAGCACTGGCTAGTATTTTAGGAATGACTACAGCGACACCATTCCGACTGAGATCCTCGCTTCCAGAAAAATATATGGTGTTATCCGAGTGAGTGACAAAGTGGCCACAACCTTTCCAATGTGTCTCGCTGAGTCCAAGTATGTCCAGATCATGTAGGCTCATTGCTCTTTCAACGATAGCCAGTTTTCCTGTCTGTAAGAGACCTCGTACATTCCAGGTTGCAATCTTTCTAACTACGCGCAATAAATTAAAAAACATTCCTTGTGTTCTCAATTTTTCATACGCCACATGTAATTCCTTCAAGTCCCTCGTCTTAAAAAATTCAAAATTTTCTCATCTCTTAAATGGAGAAAGGCGGCATATGTATAGCCAAGCAGTTATTTTTTCCAGCTTCCGATTACTAATTCGCTATTCCTATTATTACCTTGTGTTTGTGCATCGTAGGAATATTAAAGAAATACTTTATCTCTTAACAATTTCACAAATTACGCTTCCACTTGTTCTATAAATGCACTATAGGTAGTAAGAATTTCACGCAAATCTTTATTTGTACAGTTAGAGAGATATACTAATTATTTTGTCGAACAGTATCCCGAGGTTGATTTGATGATTAGTGCCCCTTTAAGACTGTATGGCGGAGTGCACATTGGCGCGACGCGGTACACGATACAGTAAGCGATGTAATACTCGAAAGAGATACGAATGCGATGTAGCTCGAGAGGTTGCATATAAAGCGTGCTAAGGGTATAAAGCCGGTGCACGCTGGTAATACAGTAACGCATCTTTCAAGGAGACGTGGAGTGCTCGGTTTCTATGATCAGTGTCATGTCCTGCACCAGACACTTAATATGGGGAGAATGAAAGAAGGCACAGGATCCATGATTTCATTCATCATTCTTAAAACCAACCAATTTGTATGAAATTACAAATTAGAACATGCCATGTCCAATAAATGAATAAATAAATAAATAAATAAATAAATAAATAAATAAATAAATAAATAATTTAGACTGTTATGCCTTTCAGCATTCAGTCTGAATGCCTCTGCGAATTAACTAACGCCTCCAATTTGTAACTAGTTCTCTGGCCTCGTTTAGATCTACACTTCTTATCTTAAAAAAATTGTTACAAACTGTGTCTAACCATCGTCATCTTGGCCTCTTTCTACTTCCCTTCCCCTTCATAACAAAGCCCATTGTTCTGCCAGGAAACCTATCCTTCTCCATTCGCCTCACATGATTCCACCACCAAAGCCGGTTTATACGTACAGCTTCATCCATCGAGTTCATTTCCAACTTAGCCTTTATCTCCCCGTTCCGAATAACCCCCTACCATTGTTCCCACTTGTTTGTGTACCAGCAATCATTCTCGCTACTTGCATGCCTGTTACTTCTAACTTACGAATAAAACATCCTGAGTCTACCCAGCTTTCACTTTCGTAAAGCAAAGTTGGTCTGTAAACAGACCGATATAAAGATAGTTTCGTCCGGGAGCTGAATTCCTTCTTAAAGAATACTGTTAATCGCAACTGCGACTTCACTGCATTAGCTTTATTGCACCTTGATTCAATCTAGGCTACTACTAACTTACTACTAACAATATATTTGCATTAGGTCAACTGTAAGCCAGTTTCTGTTCGTTATTTTAATTCACGCATAAATAATCACAAATCGTTGTTCTGTTTGATGGTAGCCTATTATCTTTCTCTCTCTCTTCATCTCCTCCAGTGAATGAGGGTGGTAATATACTTTCACCTTATTCTCTGCCTGTCATAAGGACTAAAAGGGGGCAGGGAGCGTGAGTTGGCGACCATGGTTCCCCTAGCTGAGTCTGGCATTGCTTCCACTGACTTGTGCTAGTCTCCTCACTTTCACCTTCCCTATCCGACCTCTCTTGGTGAACTCTTGTTCTTTTCCGACCTCGACGGTGTCAAGTTTTCGAGGCTTATGGAGTCTTTCAACTTCACGACCTTTCGTCCCTTACCTTTCATTTGCCGACACCTTCATTTTTCAAAGGATAAGAGATGCTGCATTTTCTCCCTGATTAGTGTTAAATGGTGGTGGTGATTATTGTTTTAAGATGAAGCTGAAAAACTATAGGCATTAATCAGAGGTAAAAATTGGAAGGGATCTGACACTTCAAAAAATGAGAATACCGTGGACAGCCAGAGTGATTAATAAGAACATTTTGAATCTGGTCAAGCCAACATTCTACTTGGATGGAAGTATGGTAAAATAAACTCGTGTCCACATTTTTTCGAAGTGGTGCAGGTTGTCCAATGGAGGTGAGCTGCGTGTACCTTTACGCCCTCCTGCCAGTCTTAAATCTCTACCAGCATCGGGAATTATGCGTGGCACAGCTCTGGTACTTGTGCGTGGTGCTGTTAAAACAGCCTCTTTTACCATATTCTCTCCTTCTGGATATCACACATGTGTCCTGAATCGACAAGAATTGCACCATGCTGGGGTAGTCTTTTCTCACATTCTGGAACATACTACGGTCTGGATGCCGTCTGCCTGGGTGTTTCTGTTCATAAAGCTCAGCTGCTTGTCGTTTGTATGCGATGACACTCTCCAAATCTAAGCAGAAAATCCACAAGTTTGTCATTAATATAAGGAGGCCGTTCCACGGCTATGTATTTGGCTAGACTGATTGTTGATCTGTAAGAGTTATTCGTGTCCTGAGCAATTCACTTAGCCATCGCGTGGTGCTTCAGAGTTCTCCGGTAGTCTGCAACCCCTGCAACATACAGCAACTTCTCCAACTTCTCGTTGTGGTGTGTAGCCGTTTCATGCACCAAAATGGTAGCTCCTACAGCGGACCAGATAGACAACCTGTTCGACTGCAGAGTAAATATGTGAAGTGCTTGGTCTATGAACTCGCACCACTCTACCTGTATTGCATATCGAACGCTCCTCCAAAGCCACTTGAACGAGTCTTCGTTGTCTCAAGATGTAGACTTCAATCGATCACTTCTCATGATCAGTTCATGCCAAGTCATTCTCCTCGCACCAGCTCGATTCAATGTCCCTTCAACTGTGATCCAGTCTGCTCCTTAAAACTTGAACATAAAGCCTCTAATGTAGACCAGTGTATGAATGTCAGGCTCTTGGTGCCAACTTCGTCGGTTCTGAACCGGGAGAGATAGCTAGATATTTGAAAGGCGAACATTTCCATTCAGTACTACATTTCGCAATATGTAAAAGATGTTAGATGACATCTGGTACTCAGCATTACGTCACCTAATATAGTTCCACTTTCTCCGCCATTTATTTGAGCGCAATTGAACGTGAACGCAGGAAACCTAAATGGTGTTAAATAAAGAAAACACATTACTGTAGTCGAGACGATAAAAATTATTATTATTATAATTATTATTATTATTGTTATTATTATTATTGTTACATGGTTATGCCCTACTCAGGAGCACGATTGAACTTGCTTAGCTGATGTGTTGGCCTTCTTTTCTTCCCAAAATCTCTTCATCTTCTCGCTGAGCTTCCTCCTTCGTTCTTCTGTCCAAGTTATAGTAGCTCTGGTGTTGGGTTTGTCTTCAAAGTGGTGATTGTCGGTTTTGGTTCTGAATTTACATCTGTTCTGTACAATCTCTTCTGAGATGTTGATTTCCTGGAGATCTGTTTCAGTTTCACCAAGCCAGCTGTTCTTGGTTTTTAATTAAAGGGCCAGGTTGAGAATTTTTTTAGTTAGCCTGGTTGTGTTCATTCTGATAACGTGTCCATAAAATTTCAATCGTCTTTTCCGAAAAGTGTTAGAATATTTTTTCAGAATGACAAAATATCTCCTGGGATGATTTTTTTCTCCATAATCCATCTATACAAACCGGTCCAAAAAATTTTCGTAAAATTTTCCTTTCTTGATTCTCAATGTCTCTGGTTAAAGACCTGCCATCAATGATTAAGGTTTCTGAGGCATATAACGCTTCAGGTTTGATTACTGTATTATAGTGTCGAAGTTTTGCATTCCGAGATATTGATTTTTTATTATACCTGTTCCAAGTGATCCTGTTTGCTTTCTGAAATTTGGAAATTCTTTCTTTATTTGCTTCGCGGTTTAAACCAGAGGGCTGAATAATTTCTCCCAAATATTTAAACTGGTTCACTTGAACAATTTTGCCGAATTTAGTTATAATAGGTTGTCCATCTAAGTATCGTGAGGCTCCATCTATGTACTGAGGTTTCTCATACGAAATCTGAAGTCCCGTTTTGATGGCAATTTCATGTAATTTGTCAATTGACTGAATTGCTTCATGCCTATTATTGGAAAGGATTACTATGTCATCAGTAAGGGCCAGACATTGCACGTGAATTCTGTCTTTACGTAGTCGTCCAAGGGTTATTCCTTTAGTTTCCTTTTCCCAGGTCCTGATTACTTTCTCAAGTACCAAGTTGAACAGTAATGGCGATAAACCATCCCCTTGAAGGACCCCGGTGTTAACAGGAAAAGGCTCGGATATTTCGCCTAGGAATTTAACTTTTGAAGTAGTGCCAGTTAATGTTTGATTAATTCTCTAAATTCTCTTGTTTTTTTATCCACTTGAAATTCTTCTAGAGTACTGAAAAGTGTTTGACGGTCTATAGAGTCATGCTTTTCTGAAATCTACAAAAATAATGATTGTTTGTCTGGTTTTGCGCATTTGGAGGATAATTTTGAGATTAAGGATTTGTTCTGTACAAGATCTTCCTTTTCGGAAATTATTATTATTATTATTATTATTATTATTATTATTATTATTATTATTATTATTAGCCCGCCTCTTGGTCATGATCGTTAAGGTGTTCAGTCTCTAGAGTCTGACACCGTGGTTCACTGGTTCGAGTCTCGTTGGTCGAAGAAATTTCGACCACCAGATTCTATGCCTGTCCACAGTGTTCGTATCCAGTGAGGGCATATGACGTTGTTTATGGTGATTCGTCCATCGGATGGACGCGTTAAGCCTTTTCCTGACTACTTAATGCTATTCGACAGGATTAGGCTAAATTCCAACACCGGGTTTCACCCTCTTTCTTCCTGCGATCGTATATTATGTCGTTAAGTAAATAAATAAATTTCGTGTGGCTATTTCTAGCCGAGTGCAACACTTGTAAGGCAGACCCTCCGATGAGGGTGGGTGGCATCTGCCATCTGTAGGTAACTGCGTGCCATTGTGGTGGAGGATAGTGCTATGTTTGGTGTGGGAGTTGCAGGGATGTTGGTGACAGCACAAACACCCAGCCCCCGGACCATTGGAATTAACCAATGAAGGTTAAAATCTTCGACCCGGCCGCGAATCGAACTCGGGATCGTATGATACGAAGGCCAGTACGCTGACCATTCAGCCCACGTGTCGCACATATAACGTCGTTCATTCACCTCATTAATTCCTCTGATGAGTCGTAAAAACTCGCTACGAAGATTCATCTCACTTCATTTCCGACCCCGAGACAGGGCGTGGACATACATTATTATTATTATTACTATTATTATTGTTATTACTTTCTTTCTTTCTTTCTCCGTTAGGGTCTCCTAGGGACCACGCGACAATTTCAATGCTTCATCCTTTCCTGTTCCGTCTTCCTCCAATACTCCTCATCTGTTCAGCATCCCGGTGTAGAAAGTCAAGAATAACGGCCGAGAGGATTCGTCGTGCTGACCACACGACACCTCGTAATCTGCAGGCCTTCGGGTTGAGCAGCGGTCGCTTGGTAGACCAAGGCCGTTCAAGGGCTGTAGTGCCATGGGGTTTGGTTTTTCTTACTTTTTGACCAGAAAGTTCATAAATGAAGTATTTAAAGTACAGTACAGTACCGTGTTTGGTAAAATACAAGAACAGCTGACAGTGGGATTTGGTTACCTACACTAGCGCCGTGCAGTGGTGGCGCGCTTAAATTGAAAGAGCGATAACGGTAGTTCTACTCATTCCATTATCACTGTGGCCGTGAAAATAAGCAGGAATGTGTTTTGTAGCGGTCTAAGTTACCGCAATTCCATCGTTTGTAGCAGGACATAAAGCACAGTGGAGAGAGACCATTGCATCGGACAATCTTAATGTGACGACCGAGAACTCGCAGTAACGTCGTTCTGCAGGCACAAATGCAACAATAGATGACCGGTTTTAATATTCCATTTACAATGATGAAAGACATCCATTCCATTCAAAATTTGCAATTTGGACACATCTGTTCGGAGTGATTAGATATTACAATTATATAAACTCGTAATTAAATTATCGAACGAAAAATGAAAATGTGATTTTTGGTAGTTTAAAGAGAGGTATTTCAATTAAAATTTAACATTCTTTAACATTTCATCCTTTAGAATCCCATAAACATGAAGCTGTCACTAAGACCGTGTGTCCACTGTAGTGTTAGAAACGACCTGTGTCCAATGTTTAGGGTTACACCTTATGTCGCCTCACGGTTTGCGGAGAGAATTTAGTCTTAAAGGATCAGGACTGAGGGAACGAAAATAAATAATCGTTGTGACCTTTTCACAAGCATGTCACAACACTGGGGAAAACGTAACAGGTTTCTTATTTGTCTTGCCAAACCTGAAACTCTCTCCTGTTTAAAATATGTGACGGCCTTTTTCCTAATCAATTTATGGAAAAATAATATGTACCGGGTGCTACAGACACATACTCCGCAGTAAAATGAGTTGTCTACTTAGTCCGACGAAGGAGATTCTATGTGATGTGCAAAACGGCTACCCTCAATAACGTACAGTCGGGGAAGTTGCTGGGACATCAGACTAACCGTGAACTCAATTTACTTAAACATCGCGTAAGTGTTATCTGTATTTCCAAGGTAACAGACAATTATTGTGCATAGACCTTGGGACGCAATAGCAACTATCACACTGGAAACGCTAAAATAGGTACGCGAAAGCAGGATGAGAAGTGTAACATTGTACTGAGGACAAAGAGGGTATTATGAATATTTGTTATGATGAAACGTGCCAAAATATTTTTACATATTGTGATGGTGCAACAACCCAAGAGTATGCGTCTGCCAGATGAGGCAAACTAATATAATAAAAAGAGTGAACCTGCCAGGTGCGGCAACCCAACACACAACGGAGTATGCGCCTGCTAGATGCGGCAACCCAGCACACTACAGAGAGTGAGCTTGCCAAGTGCGGCAACCCATTATAATACAGAGAGTGATCCTACCAGGTGCGGCAATCCAACACACAACGGAGTATGCACCTGCTAAGTGCGGCAAATCAACATACTACAGAGTGTGAGCCTGCCAGGTGCGGCAACCCAACACACAACGGAGTATGCGCCTGATAAGCGTGGCAACTCAACATTTTACAGAGAGTGAGCCTGGCAGGTGCGGCAACCCATTATAGTACAGAGATTGATCCTGCCAATTGCGGCAATCCAACACACAACGGAATATGCGCCTGCTAGGAGCGGCAACTCAACGTACTACAGAGTGTGAGCCTGCCAGGTGCTGCAACCCAACACACAAAGTGGTATGCTCATGCAAAGTGCGGCAACCCAACATACCGTAGAGAATGTACCGGAAACACTCAGTACAACAGTCGGTAATGCCGAATGATACTGAGAGCAATGTGTAAATAAAATGTTAATTTAGCATATTACTTAAAGATATAAACTTCTGCAGTAACTGATAAGGCAACAAATATCCGCGTATAGGATTCCAGCGCTGAACATAAGAAATATGGAAACACATGAAAGTCCTCTGCAAATTTAAGCAGCAAAGCAATTACTCTCAAATTGCCACATATTAACCGGTGCAGTTTGTTATAATTTATTGCAGTCAATGGCACTGATATATTATCGTAGGCTTTTATAGCTAATGAATTAACCGTTGGAATGGAAGGATCTGTTTTACTCGCATTGTGGAATAAAACTCATCTTGATCTCATTTCTAGTAAATCTATGAACACTTATCTTGATTACGACTTTAATAAAATACTAATTCACTCATCGAGCCGTTCATACTTCTGCTGTCTCATTCAAAATCGTCCATACGGCTAAGTGGCTCGGACGGTGTAGGGCTGGTCTTCTCACCACAAGTTGGTGGGTTCGGTCTCCGCTCAGTTAGGTAGTACAGTATTTGTTCAGATATGGTAGCCTTGTGTAGATAAATTTACTGGCACGTAAAGGAACTCCTACGGATCAAAATTTCAACACCTCAGCGTCTTCCAAAACTTAGAAATCCATTGTTGTAAATCCATTATATTTTTATTTGCGAATTGACCACTCATCACGCTATAATTTCATTTTTTCTATGTCCGAAGTTTTCTCTTCCTCCAGTGTCCCTTCAAATGCTATGCTATTTCTTCTTTTCATCCGTCCAGGCTGTTCCCGTCTTTGCAGTTCATTCCACCTAAAGCCCTTGAAAATTTTGAAGCATGGTCTGAACAAATGTTTTCCTGTCTAACATCTGAACTTCCTGGATTATTATTATTATTACATTGCAGTCCGCTTCTGTGGTGTAATGGTTAGTGTGATTAGCTACCACCCACGGAGGCCCGGGTTCAATTCCCGCCTCTACCACGAAATTTGAAAAGTGGTACGAGGGCTGGAACGGGGTCCATTCAGCCCCCTGGAAGTGGTTTTCCGTGGTTTCCCACTTCTCCTCCAGACAAATGCCGGGATGGTACCTAATTTAAGGCTACGGCCGCTTCCTTCCCTCTTCCTCGTCTATCATTTCGAATCATCCCATCCCCCACAACGCCCCTGTTCCGCATAGCAGGTGAGGCCGCATGGGCGAGTTACTGGTCATTCTCCCCAGTTGTATCCCCCGACCCAGAGTCTGACGCTCCAGAACACTGCCCTTGAGGCGGTAGAGGTGGGATCCCTTGCTGAGTCCGAGGGAAAAACCAACCCTGGAAGGTAAACAGATTATGAAGAAGAAGATTACATTGTAAATAAAATTTTTCTCGATAGATACATTATAGAATGGCAATCTTGGGAATAAAATTTAGTTCACCCTACCGACCTGGGTTCAAATCTCGACAGAATATAGATTTTCCTTCTAAAAATCACATGGAATCAAAAAAGACATCCCGGTTTTATTTTTCGATCAAAACCAAAATCACCAAGTGTGTTGGCTGTGCGGTACAAGCCACGTAAATGTGGATCTGCATTCAGGAGATGGTAAGTTCTAATCCTACTATCCGCAGCTCTGAAGACGGTTTATTGCGGTTTTCCATTTTTCCTGTCAGTTCGAGCAGGTGCTACATTCAACGACATACATAACTGAAATCCCTTAACATGATTCCTAGCCTCTATTAACTCAGTTCTTTTCAGGGCCAAACAAACAAATCAGTCTGTGAAAAATACCGGTATTAAGTATAAAACCTGGCCACAACTCAGGCAACTGGCTGTAAAAAAAAATGTTATGTGTATATCGAACCTCGTATCTCGAGCGCTATTCACAATCACATTTCACCCGCCCGCTTGCCAGGTGAGCTACTGCGACACTTGCCTTAAGGCGCCCACTTCTTTGCTTATACATTACAGTTCTCTCGGTCTGTGCGTCCACCTCCTGTTTTAAAGGGCGTGTTCTGCGTATCTGCACCCGTTTTAAGTGTTCGTTCGAGGTACTCATAATTAATTAGTTAAGTTCACGATTTCCGCTGTCTTGTAGCCCGTAAACACACGTCTCGTTATATAACCCCGGTTTGGGGATAGGGACCGATATCTTTCAGACTAGTAGTAAATGTGAAGGGATGCATAAAACTGGATTGCTAGGGGCTGGTGGACCACCCGATGTATGTAAATGATATGAGTAAAGAAGTCGAATCAGAGAAGAGGCTTTTTTGCGGATGATGTTATTCTGTATAGAGTAATAAATGTTACAAGTTTTGTGAGCAACTGCAAAATGACCTCGATAATGTTGTGACCTCGCATGGTCAACATATGTTCTTCTCCGACCCCGACGGTATTAGATCACTCGAGGCCTAGGGAGTCTTTCAGTGTGTTCTTGCATTGCCGACTCATAAAGTGTGCCGATCTCTCAGGCCTAAGACTGAGCCTCGGCCTCCAGGAAACACCCGAACGCATATTAGCCGATGACGCGACTAGCTGATCTTGTCATCCACTTTATGTGCGAAAGTTGATTATTCAAGGGTATGTGAATTGCAAGTGTTCTGTTACTCAGGGAATCATTTTCCCTTTTGATTCGTTAGCGAACTTTTCGGCTTAATACAATACTTTTTTTTAAAATTTTACTTCGTTTCGAAATTCCTACGTTGAATAAATAATTTTGTTTTATTTTAAATTTCATTTCCACTTATAGTAATTTGTTCAGAGGATGATAAAATACTGTCGGCAGCCCTGAAGATGGTTTTCCTTGGTTTCCCATTTTCACACCAGGCAAATGCTGGGGCTGTACCTTAATTTTTTTTTTTTTTTTTTTTTTGCAGGTTGCTTTACGTCGCACCGACACAGATAGGTCTTATGGCGACGATGGACAGGGAAGGGCTAGGAGTAGGAGGGAAGCGGCCGTGGCCTTAATTAAGGTACAGCCCCAGCATAAGCCTGGTGTGAAAATGGGAAACTACGGAAAACCATCTTCAGGGCTGCCGACAGTGGGGTTCGTACCTACTATCTCCCGAATACTGGATACTGGCCGCTATTAAGCGACTGCAGCTATCGAGCTCGGTTGTACCTTATTTAAGGCCAGAGCCACTTCCTTCCCAATCCTAGCTCTTTCCTGTCCCATTGTCGCCATAAGACATATCTGTGTCGGTGCGACGTGAAGCCAATAGCAAAAAAAATAAAATACAGTAGTTATACTTCCTCAGCACCTCACCACCACCACCATCCCCAGTGGCTGGGGATGGTACAATAACACCAATGATATGCCCTGCCTGTCGTAAGAGGCGTCTAAAAGGGGCCCCAGTGTCACTGAACTTTGGAGTGTGGGTTGGCGACCACGGGGCCTTTAGCTGAGTCCTGGCATTGCTTCCACTTACTTGTGCCAGCCTCCTCACTTTCATCTATCCTATCCGACCTTCCTTTGGTCTCTCTTGCTCTTTTCCGACCGACGCTGTTAGGTTTGCGAGGGCGGGGGAGACTTTCATTTTCACGCCCTTCGGGGCCCTTGCCTTTCTTTGGCCGATACCTTCATTTTTAGAAGTGTCGAATGCCTTCCCTTTTTCCTCTCCGATTAGTGTTATGTAGAGGATGGTTGTCTAGTTGTAAGATACTTCCTCTTAAAATAACCACAACCACCACCACTTCCTTTACAATGAATTTATCATAATCTTCAATGCTCAACTTTCTGTTTTCTCACATTCCGGACTGGAAATGACACGTGATCCAGTACTTACTCCATTTACCGTCTTCCTGTCATCAACCGAGCTGAGCTTGCAATGTACAATTGAATGTTGCATGCAGATTATGAATCTATAAAAGTCTCTGTGTAGATTACATTAATGACTTCTAGCTAAAAGGATAAACTGTTCACTTCAACAGTTGAGATAACGGAGTAGACTGTAGCAATTGCAATGTAACAGCTCACTAGTACCATGGGGAGAAGTGTCTGACACGTGACAAATCCTCGTGCACTACTTCCGCTTAAAACAAAAAAGTACCACCAGTTAAATGGTGAAACGCTTGAATCAAGATTCTTAAGATGAACACTGTTCATAAACTTAACCATAATAGGTATTTTATTTGATGCTGTATTGACTTGCCTAAAGCTGTTAAAAAAACTATTTAAAATAGTTTATGTTGGGTCCACCTTTTCAATACAAATTTTTAATGATTGAAAATTATTTATTTTATCATACATGTTTCAAGAACAATATCCATTCCCTTCATCAGTGATGTCAAATCAAGGAAAAAAACACAAAATAACACTATCTCTTGTTTTTCTTACAATTTAAAGAAGTATTGTATAATAATTCACCATATCAATGAATAAACAAACTGGTGAAATATTATGAAAATTTATCATTAGCGGTACATAAAATTTAATCTTTTGATGAATTGAATGGGAATACCTAAATAAATTTAAGATCTTCAAGTTTTCTTAATTTTTCATCTTTTTCTTCCTTAAATGATCAAACGCTAGTTTATACAACCGGTTTTCTTCTGTACTTCTTTCATTTAAACGTTATTCAAAGTAATTTTTGAGCAATATAAATTTCTAAACTTTCTAAAACATTAATGAATTTTCCCTTTTTCGCCGAATGTATTAACATGTCATTAGAAACGTCTGTAAATTTATGATTCTTTTCAAACATATGCTCTCCCATTGCCGTCCCCCTGTGGGTGGAGGTGGTAGAATTACACCAACGGGATCCCTTGCCTGTCGTAAGGGGCGACTAAAAGAGTCCCCAGGGGCTCTGAACGTTGGAGCGTGGGTTGGCGACCACGGGGCCTTTGGCAAAGTACTAGCATTGCTTCCAATTACTTGCGCCAGGCTCCTTACCTTCATCTATCCTATCCGACCTCTCTTGGTTAACACTTCTTCTTTTCCGACCCCGACGCTATTAGTTTTGTGAATCCTAGAGAGTCTTTTATTTTCACGCCCTTCGTGGTCCTTTATCTTCCTTTGGCCGGTATCTTCATTTTTGTAATGTCGGATCCCTTCCATTGTTTCCCTCTGATTAGTGTTATATAGAGGATGGTTGCCTAGTTGTACTTCCTCTTAAAACAATAATCGCCACCACCACCACCACCACCACCACCACCACCCTCCCATTGCGGAATATCTTTTATGTTTGACTGCATTAACATGTTCTTTGTATCTCATAGCCAAACTTCTTCCAGACTGTCCTCTATATCGTTGCCTACATATTTAGCATGTCCATTTGAAAATTCTTGATTTAGTAAATATACACTTATTCTCTATTTTATCTGAATTCAAAATTATCCTATTAGTATTATTATCAGTTTTGTATGCGACATTGATGTTCCTTTTTCTGAAAATTTTAGTCAGTTGTTAAGTGTTCTTATTTCGAAAATTTTGAACTGCACATTTCTTTTCCTCCTTTCACTCCTTAATTAAGGTTGTTTTGGATTCATTTTTCATTTTGCTTATCATTCCATTAATAAATAAAAAATAGGTTAGTACATAGGTTTTATCCTCCCCAATCACAAGTTTCGGATCGTGGCGAGGTGATGCATGGCTACTGAGAGGGTACCATGGCTAAATGGTTAGCGTGCTGGCCTTCGGTCACAGGGGTCCGGGTTCGATTCCCGGCAGAGTCGGGAATTTTAACCATAATTGGTTAATTTCACTGGCTCGGGGGCTGGGTGTATGTTTTTTCTTCATCATCATTTCATCCTCAACAAGAATCGCAGGTCACCTACGGCAGTCAAATCGAAAGACCTGCACCGGGCGAGCCGAACATGTTCTCGGACACTCCCGGCACTAAAAGCGAGCAGTTGTTAGTGACCCCCTCCAGATACCGCGCGCCTTCTGAGGTATCTAGCCTTGCCTTTGGCATTACACAGGCGCTCTGCTGAAGGTCAACTTCCGTGACGAACGTCTTCCTCAATTCCTGATTGCTTCCAGAGTCGATGGTAACAGTTTCCCTGACGAATGTCCTTTTATGACCAGTAATACAATCGAAGAAATTGTTGCTGGTGAAACCAACGAGATGCGCAAGCTCCGCAATGGATCCGTACTTATCAAGACATCTACGGCTGAACAGTCCAGACGGCTACATAAAACAAAGTTATTCGGAAAGGTAGAGGTGAAAGTCGAGAAGCACCAAACCCTGAACTCCTGCAACGAAGTTTTATTCCACAGAGATTTGGTTAAGTCTTCCGATGATACTATAATCCGGTACCTAGCAGTTAGCACGTTGGGGTGTAACCGACGTGTCCCTCTGTGGGTGGCGGCTGTAGAATAACACCACTGCATGTCGCAAGAGGTGACTAAAAGGGGCCCCATGGGCTCTTAACTTGGGAGCTGAGTTGGCGACCACGGGGCCCTCAGCTGTGTCCTGGCATTGCTTCCACTTCTTAGTGCCAGACTCCTCACTTTCATTTATCCTATCCGACCTTCCTTGGTCAACACTTGTTCTTTTCCGCCCCCAAGGCTATCAGGTTTGCGAAGGCTACAAAGTCGTTCATTTTCACGCTCTTCGTAGCCCTTGTCGTCCTTTGGCCGATATCTTTATTTTTCGAAGTGTCGGATCCCTTCCATTTTTTCTCTCTGATTAGAGTTATATAGAAGATGGTTACCCAGTTGTACTTCCTCTTGAAACAATAATCACCACCACCTCTCTGTCTCTCTCTCTGTCCCCCTGTAGCCCCTGTGGGGGGTGGTAGAATAACACCCACGGTATCCCCTGTTTGTCGTAAGAAGCGACTAATAGGGACTCTAGGGGGTCTGAACTTTGGAGAGAGGGTTGGCGACCATGGTGACCTCAGGTGATTCCTGGCATTGCTTCCACTTACCAGTGGCAGGCTCCTCACTTACACCTATCCTGTCTGACCTCTCCTGGTTAACTGTTTTTCTTTTCCGACCCCGACGCTGTTAGGTATCGTACGGAAGCGCGCGCACATATTTTTATTTTATTTTTTACTTCGGCAACTTAGCCAGAAGGACGCAAGTATATGTTACGACGCTGACGTAATTAGACGCTGAAGGAGTCTGTATTGTGCAGGGATGCGAAATTAATGTCTTGGCGGATGAAAACTGTGTGGCAGTGCGAATAATATTGGTAAAATTTTCTTATTAATTTTTATTGCTTTTCACTGAGATATACTCCAGAAATCTCAGTTTAGTCTTTCATATAATTCTTGCAGTTATTGTTGCTTATGGTGAGGCCACCCTTGACAGTGGTATGGAAGAATGGTGATACATAAAGAGCCTCGAGCCGATTAAGCCGTAAATCTCACCTAAGCCTAACTGAAAGGAAGAAACAAATTTTCCGAAAGAGAACCGTTTTATATGTCGGTGGCTGTCGCAAGAGAAAATCCCTCATAAACGTGTCACTGTAGGGCTCTGGTGCCAGGTGTCAGGCCTATTGTATTATGTTAACAATCTATCCGTTTCAATCGGAAGTCGGCTGCGAAGCGATCAGATTGGATAACTTCAGCAGCTGATAAAATCACAAAGACCCGAGATATCGACATCATTTTTTCAAATTACTTATCGTCCGAATAGTTGCAATATCCACAGATAGCCACTCGCGGATGCGGATAATATTTTTATATCCACACAGGTCTCTAGATATAGGAAGGTCACGCGGTTTTCCAAGAGAACAACCAACGCCTTCGAAGGATAAGATTGTTACAGAAGGTGGATGCGAAACGGGAGTTCCACAAAAATTAACATTGAATATTGAGATATAGACGAAATAACTCAGTGCAATTAAAGATAATTGATTAAAGGAGAGTATCAGTGTTCAAAATAAAATAGTTTATAATGGCAAATAAGATAAGGGTGGTTGAAAATAAAAAAAAATAAAATTAACCAATTTATAGGTATTATCTGAGGGATAAAGAAATAATAACAAATTTGTAATGAAATATTAGTCGGTTTTTGAGATATCTGGTTCTCCAAGAAATGAATTTAATTCAGTTTTGTTTTGTGGATGATTATATTGATCATGTTGATTTTATACTTAGATAGCTTATGTAGAGCACAACACTGAAGATGTTGGGGAAGTTTATTGACTTTTAGGTTGGTCATAAAAGTTTTGAGGTTATAAAAATGATTAAAATAGATGTAGTTTATATAAATTAGCAACAATTTTGAAATTGCCTGAAATTACCATTTCAATGCAAGATCCATTGTAAGACATGTTTTTTAAAATTATGTTGAAGTTTCAGAGCTCAAGATGTGGTGACGCGAACGCAATGAACCTGTATCAAGAAAGCAGCAGAATGGAAGAGTAACAGTAAGAGTAACGGCCGTTGAGATGTCTCTACGCTAACTTCAATGCTAACACTAATGCCGAGGCCGAGGCTGGTACTGATGATGATTACTATCACCTGATGGCGACACAGTCGATGTCAGTCGAGAAATGGGGGTTCGAGCAGCAATAAGATAGGCTACGCCCGTTACTTCAATTCCTTTAGGCCTAATTTACGTTGTTTTAATATGATTGCTTCTCTTTGTATATTTCCTCTTTGCAGGAGTGGACGTAGTAATTTTAGGATATGTGGGCACGTGTGTATATAACACGGAAGTTAGTCATTGAAGGAGGTAATAGGATATTCCGAATATGCTATTCAGTTAAATTACTACTGGATCGATTTCGGGTCGTCTGAACATTCAGAGAGAGATGTAACGAAGGAATTTAAGGTTTTAGTTAAACGTGATGCAGACGCAACATATTAATTGGGCAGATGATCTTCTTAGTTAATAATAAGGATCACATACGGGTATCACATTATGAGGGACAGCCGAACCTTTCTGCATTCAGTGAACTAATCTATTATGTCTACTGGGCTACGAGAAATAATTTGAAGCACTTAGGTATTATTCTTCACAGATGTATGTATATGTCGAATCTTGAGCAGGCTTGTGTATGATATCAGGATTAACCATATGGAGAGCGTTTCTTTTGTGATAATATTCCGTCATGTCGAATGTAACATTACTTTCTTGAAGCCCGTGGTTCAGTATGTTAGACAAAATTGTTGGATTTATGAGACACATGCTAAAGTGATTGATTACCTGTATAGTCGCGAGGTCTTGGACGACAACAATAACAATAATAATAATAATAATAATAATTTATTTATTTATTATCGTTCCGGCCATCTATGGACCACGTTTTACAGTCTTTACGTTATTTCTCACCAGTCCTGACTTCACATTCTGACAGTACTTCTTCATCCTTGCACTGACTTCTTTCTTCTGTTCTTCTGTGTAGGTTCTCTTCTTTTTCTTCTTCTTCACAAGTTCTGTCCAGTACGTCCTCTTTTTCTACTCCTATCCTGGCCAGGTCGGTCCTTACTTCCCGAAACCATTTGGGTTCCGTCTTCCTTAGGCTGAAGAAGCTGAAAATCCTTTTTGTCAGTCGGTTGGTGTCCATTCTCTGTAGATGTCCATAAAATTGAAGCCTTCGCTTTTTCATCAATACGACGACTTCCTCTGTCTTCTGGTATAGTTCTTTGTTGGGTCTAAGTCTCCTCTCCCCACCTTTCATTTTCGGGCCCAAGATCTTTCGGAGCATTTTCCTCTCTTTCTTTCTGATGTTCTCTAGATCTCCCTTTCCAATCATGTCCAATGTTTCTGCTGCGTATAAGCATTCAGGTCTGATGACTGTGTCCAGATGTCTTAATTTGGCTCCATATGACAAAGCTTTCTTGTTGTAGGTGTCTCTAGTGAGCTGATACGCTGTTTCCATTTTCCTCACTCGTTCTGTCAGAGCTAGCTTCTCTGATCCATTCTCTTGAACTATTTCTCCAAGATACTTGAAGCAATAATAATAATAATAATAATAATAATAATAATAATAATAATAATAACATTGTATGAGTTAATATGAACCTTACATTATGGGACTATATATCATACCTGTTACTAGCGTATTTGTTGAGGTTAGGTGATAGTTACAAGTATAAATAAATTGCTATATACTAGAGTCTCCGATGATTAGTCGGGATTGCCGCGTCAATATGATACATAGCGAAGAGTCTTCTAAGAGATACATGAAGTACAGCCGTTATTGATAGCGAGGATATGTGAATATTTGTGTTGTTAAGAAAACAATATATCGGCCACGTTGAGTTCATCACAGAAATTACTGATTTGGGCAATCTAACGAGCAGATGTATTGCCCATGCTGGAGGAGAATACGTCCCTTTTCCGTGTTGATTTCATCTAGGAATATTCGTTTTAGTGCATGTTAGTGATACAATAGTCTAGATTTCTTTTACAGGTACTCTGAGACCTGGATGCAGATTCAGATCTTCAAAATTATGATATTTTAATATTCTGTGATTTACTAGTATATGTGTACGGGTAGTACATTAAGTATAAACAATGTATATCCACTCCCTATTCTTTTCTTCGCAGGGGAATCATACCAATCACATGTATTTGTCTTACTTTTTAGATTGTGCAGTGTTTTGTTTACATTCATATGTTTTGTTAATTGCAACGGCAACAGCCTGGTTTCTTATCGCTATGTCTAGACTTATCATTGTTGTAAACTATTGCCAGATGAAAATGTGACATTGATGCCAAGTCGATTTTTGAACCTCATTCATTTAGATTATTCTTTCTATGTTTGCATTCTAGAAGGCTAATTATTTCTCTAGCTGGCCACGCAATGAGAAAACACTCAACAACGGACTTGTCTTAAATGAATGTAAATGCGATATTCTAATGTTGAAAACATTACTTAGCAGACAATTGTAAGGAATTGGAAAGGTTTGAGATTGTGAGTCTTGTATATCTACATCAAACTAGAAAACAAACTTCGAAAATCATATCCCGCCTAAATGCAGTTCCGAAAGAACAGCCTAAAATAGCTTGTCTCTTCACTGGTTTTCTTTTTGATTCAAATCCTAGCTAAATTAGCTTACTTGTATAATTCTTTCTGTAATGTGTTCCTTGGTTCAATACCTCTGGCACCGAGCTCAATAGCTGCAGTCGCTTAAGTGCGGCCAGTATCCAGTAATCGGGAGATCGTGCGTTCGAGCCCCACTGTCGGCAGCCCTGAAGATGGTTTTCCGTGGTTTCCCATTTTCACACCAGGAAAATGCTGGGGCTGTACCTTAATTAAGGCCACGGCCGTTTCCTTCCAATTCCTAGGCCTTTCCTATCCCATCGTCGCCGTAAGACATATCTGTGTCGGTGCGACGTAAAGCAAATAGCAAAAAAAAAAAAAAAAAAAACCTCTTGCACTTTTTTGATTTTTGAAAAATTGTCCACACCGAATATAGTTATAAGGGCTTAAGTGTAACTCGGCATTGACTCATGTTAGCGCCCGTTATGGTAGAAAAAGGCAAACTGCTAATCTGATGACGATGATTACAAAAAGGATTGTACTTTTAGGAATAAATGAAGAATATATTCTCATACTTTACAGTATTTTATTTGCGGTGCCAAAAATTCGTAGCTCATATTCCTAGGATGTTTTCAACATTGAGTTGCTTGCCTGAATGGATTTTTCTCTTAGAATATGAATACGCATTCACAGTATGTGACAAGGTTTTGGGTCCTTCAGCCTTGAGATCAATGTAATCAGCATAACTGTGCGCTCTGGATGGAGATGTTGCTGTATTTCATGAAGTCATAGTTTTGGATATTAGAAGCTCTGCAGTTTGCACTGGGTGACGAAAGAAACCATTTTCTTATGTGTGCCGACTCGTTAAGTTCTCTGCAGTTTATTGAAAACTGTTTACCGCAACACCCACTGGTGCAGCAGATTCATGACCTTCTAGCCAGGTTAAGTGATCCTGGCACCAGAATCACTTCCGCGTGGCTTCCATGCCAAGTTGGAATTGCGGGAAATGAACTAGCGGATGAAGCTGCAAAGGATGCGGTACTTTTACCTCCAAGACGTATGGATGTATCAACTTGGCGTCCTGGGAATCGGAGTGGCCAGCTATCCAAATTCCCAACAAGCTGAGAGCAATCAAGAAGACAACCAACGTGTGGCAGTCTTCTTTCCCGCCTTCACGGAGAGAGGCCATAGTATTGTGTAGGCTGAGGATAGGTCATGTACGATCTTATCTCCTAAAGACGGAAGCCCCCCCCCAGTGTGTTCTAGTGGTGCCAACTTCACCGTGGCCCACATACTCACAGAGTGCGCCGATCTCTCTGGCCTAAGACGGAACCTCGGCCTGCAGGAAACATTTGAACGCATACTACCCGATGACGCGACTACTGCTGATCTCGTCATCGGCTTTATGTGTGACAGTGGATTAATCAAGGGTGTATAAATTACCCGTGTACTGTTACTCAGAGGGCGCACGTTTCCTTTTGATTCGTTAGTAATTTTTCGCCCTAATTCAATATTTTTTTTGTTTTATTTTGTAATGTGTTTCCAAATTCCTTCGTTGAATAAATGTTTTTAATTTTAAATTTATTTTCCACTAATTTGTTCACAGAGGATGCTTACCTACTTGTACTTCCTCTTAAAACGAAAATCACCACCACCACTGCCCCTGTGGGTGTGGTAGAATAACACACACGGTATCCACTGCCTGTCGTAAGAGGCGACTAAAAGGGGCCTCAGGGGCTCTGAAATTTGAAGCGTGGGTTGGACACCACGGGGCCCTTAGCTGAGTATTGGCATTTCTTCCACTTATTTGTGCAAGGCTCCTCATTTTTGTCTATCCTTCCCGACCTCCCTTGGTCAACTCTTGTTCTTTTCCGACCCCGACGGCATTAGAGCACTCGAGGCCTAGGGAGCCTTTCATTTTCACGCCCTTTCGTGGCCATTGTCTTTATTTGGCCGATACCTTCATTCTTCGAAGTGTCGGCCCCATTCCAATTTTTCTCTCTGATTAGTGTTAATAGAGGTGGTTGCCTAGTTGTAATACCTCTTAAAACAATAATCACCACCACCACAACCACCACTCTAAGCTCGTTACGTGTCCAGGCTTAACCTCACAGATCTCAGGTTCGACCCCAGGCCTAAGGGCGTTAACCTTACAGTCCCTAGTTCGAAGCCAAGATGTGCGAATGATCATTGATATGCAGTTAAAACTTGTTCGCTATCAGCCTCTCTCTTTTGTAAATTCAAGTCTTTATATATGGTATGAGCAGGCATCTTTTAGTTAGTGGATAGCATACTGTGACAGAGGGTTGCTCGATTTGTATTTCATCCTGACAAGGACACCGATAGTTGATGTTCAAGGCTTTAAAGTGAAATGAAACAAATCTGTGTTCTAAGAGGTAGCTGTGTTGGATCGCGCTGGGTTGTGGGCATCAAAAATCGTGAGTTTAGTATTTAGCCCACCTTTCCCTTATCGCTTGCAAACGGACGAATTTAAAAGGCAGACGTAATGGGTGAAAAATCATTTAGGAATTCGGTGGGAAGGAAAAGGAATTCCTTATCGCTTTCTAGCTATGATTTTGAACGCTCGATACTCACGAGCAGATCTAGGGTTTGTAAAGGGTTGTGAAAAGAAGGAATGGCTGCGCGATTATCAACCATCAGCATGTGAAGTTATTGATCTGCATGAATTAGGATGCCCATCATTAAAAACTCTTCTAATAGAGCATAGTGCGGAAAAACAGAAACAGTCTTTACGGCATGTGTGTATGCTCCTTGATTGGTTGTGTGGCAATGCATGCGGGGAAGTGAGCTATATATGCAAAGTGCAGTGTTCAAATGTCGGCAGTGAGAAGAAAAACATTTGTAAAGACATCATGTCATTTCTATCTGATAATAAGCGCAACGCAGTTGAAAAGGCAATCGTGAAGTTTTATGTTTTGCAAAAAGACACTAAACACTTTTACTGAAGAATAGTTGAATGCATTACCAAAGGCATGTTTGGTCAATGTAGATGCGAACTCAGTAAAGAAGATCTGGGAGAAGTGGGTTTAGCTAAGAGACCTTCAGTGAGACAGTGCCGTGCGTGTCAACTCATTAAACATTAAACCTAAAAGTAACAAGTTGACTTCGCTTATGAATACTTATAATGGCTGAGAAAAGATTAAGCAAGCTGTCGCAGAAAAAAGATGAAGAAAAGTGCTGGGAGAAAGGCGAGAAAGCATGCTGCGCATGGACTCATCTCGGACTTCTCATTTTTGAGCTTCATCTTCCTAGTTACCATTACTATGGCCCTGGAACTAGACATCCGCTTCGCACGTGGTGATCCTCGTATTTATATGTTATATGCTGCCTGCAAAGAGCATGACATTGCTTATCCTGAAAACAAACCTGAACTAAGACGTGTAGCTGATGAAAATTTGCTTCGTAAAGCTATGCACCGTGTGACGTCACCTAATGCTACAGTTCTTGAGAAGGTAGCAGCAATTGTCGTTGCCGGTGCAATGAAAGGGAAACTGTTACTTGGTTGGAGGCCTTAAATGACGAAAATAGCAGATAAATAATTAAAGACTAAACAGATTTAGTGTGGTGAAAGAAGAAATTGTACACATACGCTGAAATAAATAACATTTTTAAAACATAATACAGTTGTTGCCTGATTATTTTTAACTTGTCCCTTGTCCAACACTATTCCAGTTCCTAACTTCACTAGTAGTAGTGATGTTGATTAACGAGTTTATGCAATCTTAACTAGTAGTAGTAACGTTGACTAACAAGTTTATGCAATAGTAGACAGGAGAAGTAGAACTTCTAGAACAGAAAAAGAAAGTTCAACATACGTTGTAAAGTACATCCTCTTTATTAATCCATGAATTGAAGGTGTTATTAAAACCAAGCCATTTGACATACAGTTTATTACCACGACAACGAATAACACGTTCTCTTAAATAATGATTGGGATATTTTGTTTTCTGTAGCTCTTCAATGTAGAAACCTCCTTTGATTGGCTGTCCTGAAAGATCGCGAATTAAATATGTAAGTGGATTAGTAAGATTAACTCTGCTGATTTGAAAAATTTCTGTGCTCCAGTTAGGGGTGTATCATTTTGCTAAAGCAAACTTGTGTTTGCTGATGCGAACAAAATCACCTTTTCGAAAGCGATGGCGACGTGGATCAGCTGTTTTGATTATGTGATGAATAGCATCTAAACGTGGTTTATTCTTGATAAGTAACAAGACGTGGCTGTGTGCCGATAGTGCGATTAGGCGTGTCGTTGTAGGTAGACCAAAGTCTAGGTAGGAGATCAATCCAGCGATAAGAGCCTTGAGCTGTAAATTCTCGCCACATCATAGTTTGGAGCGTACGATTACAGAGTTCTACAACGCTAGATTTGAGATTGCTGTACGCAGAATAGTAATGAATGTCGATTGACTTGAGATAAGTAGAAGAAACGTTGTTGTAAAATATTTTGATCAGTTTGAAGAGACCGAGGGGCAGCGTTTGGATTGTTGTACAATACGCTGGAAAGCGTCTTTGACATGATCTGCTGTCTTAGAACGCACTGGTTCTGCAAAAGCGAACTTAAGAGTACACATCGATGGCAGTAAGAAGATACTTATACTGTTTATTGCTAGAGGCATACGGAATCATTTCTACTAAGTCAGCTTGCCATAGTTGATCCTTTCCACTTTTAAGGGCGCGTGTGCGACAGTAGGTGCGACGAGCTGGTTTATATAACTCGTGTGCGATGCTTAGCTTTACAGGTGAGGTGTTGCATTGAGGAGCCATTACTCAATGTTACCAGCATGACGTAATTCCTCTTCTCTTTCTAGAATCTCTGATTCATGACCTGTGTGACCGGCATCTTGAGAAGTTCTTAGAAGTTGCATACAATGTACTAGTAAGTTAGGGTCTTTCCAGTACCTTACGTCTACATAGGGTAACAGAGGCTTCTAGACAACATTAAGACCACTTGCAGACAGTTGATGCGAAAGAAACAGCTTAGAAATGAAATCGCGGTACTTGTGACTCTTATTTGCATTTACAGCTTCTGTCCCCTTGTAATTACGTCGAGTAGCTCCAGTTGCAAAAAGTATTGCTCTATACTTTTTAAGATCATCTTTCGAAATTATATCTTTGTTAGGTATCCGAGAAAAAAGGCGTTCTAACAGACCTTTAGTAGGTTTATAAGTTACGCCTTTTACGATGAGACTGTTAGCATTAATTTTTACATTTGCATTACCTATCAGAAAACAGTCGTCTTCATAGCGAATACCGTAGGCTGTGTCGGTTTGCCCTATAAGGATTTTGTCTATATAAGGTGCAAAGAGAAAACCGTAGGTGTTTTGAATAAAAGTCTTTAATTGATTAAGATACTGTGGTGTGATTAGCACCTCAAACAAGGAAGGTAAATCGTATTTTGATGTAGTAGGTGTTTCAGCGACAACTTATGTAGTTAAAAACGTAACTCGCTTGGATGGTAAAGAGATGTTACGACCTTCTTCCTCGTCCTCTTCTTCTTCATCATTGTTACCGTGCTTCTCCTCTTCTTTATTCTGATTTTCATGTTCTTCTTCTTATTCAGGCTTCTCCTCTTCATGCTCCTCATTGTTTTTAGATGTTTGCATAGTACCAGAACTTGAAGTAGACTCAGACGATGACGTAGAATTAAAAATCTCTCTTAGTGGTACACCGAGTTGCGTTTTCAAAAACAAATCAATGTATGCTTGAATACGTTTAAACTCTTTAAATTTACGTCGAATATTGTCTCGCGCACGGATAATACGTCGTGTAATCTCTTTACTTGATATGGACATGATGTCTGTTTTAGATTAGTAACCACTGTGGTGATGCTTATAAAACGATCAAAGCCCATGAGATACCATCCGCGAAAACATTACTCTCCTTATCAATAACTAAGAAGCCGTAATGGTGTGATGACCAACATGTAGCGCACAGTCGTTTAAAGTCATTTTACGCAATGAATATCATATCAGTGTTAACATGATCGTCATACACATGTCGCATGTTGAGTTCATCTTGTCGAAAAAGCACAATGATATTAGCGTTATCACGTATCAACTGCTTAGGCACACGAGAATAGGTTTGACATAAATAAAAACAATCTGTACATTTATGACGTCCCATACTAAAGTATGCACGAATAACATCTTGCTGTTCTGTAGCGACATCGTCAAAGATCATAAGAGAATCGGGTAGCCCATCATCTGGTGGCAATACCTGCTCACGCACATTAAATTGAACATACCTCAAACTAGCTTTTACGAGATCTTGCATAATAAGTTGTAGAATAATATACAGCGGTTGATAGAGTGGCTTTGCGAAAATGTAAATGTTTTGGAAGCGTATGTCATTTAAAGAGGTATTAAGTGTAAGTAAAGGATTTGTCTTGCCGCATTCTGATGGTCCAGTTGTGATTAGGGTGCTGATGTTTATGTAATTACATCCTTTTTTGTGTAAGTTTTAACGCAAGTTAACACATATTTTCACATTTAAAAAATGTAAATACATATTTTAGGAAAATCTATAATAAGCACATAAATCGGCACTAGGAAAGTTTTGCAATACGCAAAAACGGTTAGATGGACACCCCTGTCATGATGAGGGATGAAAAGTGGGGTGAAAACCGGTCTAGAAGACAGCAAGGCGCGATCTTCACACCAGTTGTTACCAAGCAGTGGGATTGAAAGCAAGTTAAGATGTCAGTGTGGTTTAAAGGAGAATATCGCGCAATTATCAGCTACAATTTTGCTCGCGAATTAACTGTTGACCAGTGCCTGGATGAAATGACTCCTGTGCTGGGGAAAGACTGTCAACATCGGACAACAATTTTCCGCTGGTACAAAGAGTTGTGTTGAATACGATCCTCGTTCCTGGCGACCGTCTGAATCAGTGACTGAGGAAAACATTGCAGCTATGAGGAAAATGTTGCAGCAAGAGAGGCGATTGACATATCGGTAGGTAGAAGAGACCCTCCACATCCCTGCACCAGCTATTCATTCAATTCTACACGACCATCTCCATGTTAGAAAGGTTTTTTCCTTTGGGTGCCCTGTTCACTTTCAGAAGAACAAAGAGCACATCGAGTAAAATGGTGCCGAGAAATGCTAAAACAGTTTGAAAATGGAACTTCGTGTAACGTCAATAGCATCGTTACAGGTGACGAAACTTGGCTTTATTATTACGATGTCCCAACAAAATCCCAGAACAAGGTGTGGCTGTTTGAAGATGAGGGTACTCCTGTGACTGTGCGAAAGTCAAGGTCAGTGAAGAAAAGAATGATTGCAGTATTCTTCACTAAACGGGGAATCCTGACTCGGGTTGTGCTACAAACACAAAAGACAGTTACTGCGAAATGGTACAGTGAGACTTGTCTGCCTCAGGTCATCCAGGCTCTCAAGCAGCTCCGTCCAAGGTCACGGCTGAACACTTAGCTCTTGCATCACGACAATGCTCCAGCACATCGTGCTAATGTAACAATGGATTTTCGTGCCCGATCAGGGTTGACTGTGCTTGATCACACTCCATACAGACCTGGTCTTGCCCCATGTGGCTTCGCACTCTTCCCAGAAGTGAAGATGAAGCTGAAAGGGCGGCGTTTTGCATCCGCCGAGGAGCTTCTGGCAACATGGGATCAAGAGTGTGAAAATGTAACCGAAGAAAAGTGGCAGAGTTGGTTCAGTGACTGGTTTCGGCGTATGGAGAAGTGTATTGAGTGTGGTGGAAATTATTTTGAAAGAGTCTAAAGCACTCACTCACATTGCAAAACTTCCCTAGGGCCCTTTGTATTTGTTAATCAATAAAATTTAAAATGCTCCTGTGTTATAAAATAATGCTTATATTTTCATTTTACGATTACGGTATTGTTTTTAACAGTGCATTTAACATCATGTATCTGAATGTTTCGGCTATTTATATACTTCCCTCCAAGTTCTAAACCTTGCTGGTCACTGGCTACGTCGTTACAATTAGACAGCGATTTGATTTGCTGCACAAGATGTTTCCTTACATGATGTCATAGCAGCTCACTTTTATGAGTATCCGACTCGTTGGCTGAACGGTCAGTGTACTGGTCTTCGGTTCAGAGGGTCCCGGGTTCGATTCCTGTCCGGGTCGAGGATTTTAACCTTAATTGGTTAATTCGTACGGCACGGGGGCTGGGTGTATGTGTTGTCTTCATCGTCATTTCATCCTCATCACGACTTGCAGATCGCCTACGGGCTTCAAATAGAAAGACCTGCACCTGGCGAGCCGAACCCGTCCCGAGATATCCCACCACTAACAGCCAGACGACATTTAATTTACTTTTATTAGTCAGCCCGCTCGGGTTTTGTTTATAGAATATCAACGAAAGGCAATCATGGAGAGATAAGGTGACGTTATACCGTTACGACATGGGAGACTGGGAAGAATATTGCTCCACCATTAGGTAGTGGGATTTCGTCACTCCTAAGAGTAAGGTTAGCTGTTCGGGTCCATATATCATTCCCGTGGTCGTGTGATTTTGTATGTATTTCTAAGAAATATTTCTTTCAGTGTCCGCTGCTAATCTTTTTATTGAAGCAGTGATCCACCGTAAATGCGCGTGTCGTAACCTGAAAAATAATGCCAAAACAGAAGTCGAGTACAAGATCGCGTCTTCAACAATATGTAGTTGAATTTAAAAGCATTTTCACTACCGATGGAAAAGTATTATTTTTGCAAACGTGTGATGAAACAGTAAGTGCAGATCAACGTTCTCAAGTAACCCAGCATTTGTCTGAAAATAAGCATACTGCGGCTGCTTCGTGTGTGCGTTCGCGACAATTACTAATAGCTGAACCAGCTACTTAAAATGCAGGCCATCTAAATATTCCCAGTATTATTTAGGTGTGTGCACAGCATTCGTTTGCGCCGACATTCCTCTCGGCAAAATAAATAATCCGGGACAAAGAAATTTCCTGACAAAGTACATTAATTTTGAGCCTCCAGACGAATCCGCATTGAGGAAAAACTATCTCCCAAAATGTTACGAAGAAACTTTACAGATAATTTGGGCAGTATGTGATAGCGAAAAACTGTGGGTGAGCATTGACGAAACCACTGATTCAAGTGGCAGAAATGTAGGAAATGTAGTTGGTGTGTTGAAGAATGGCAAAACTGCTTGTGTACATGCTTATTTGTTAGCGTGTAAAGAAATGCTTGCTGCAATCCACGGCACTGTAGCTAGGTTATTCAATGAAGCCGTGCACTTATATTGGCCAAAAGGTATAAACCATGTATTGCTTTTTGTACCTCCACGCCGCGAATTCAAATATTGCGCCAGTTGAAACCTCTCTACAGGAGAAACCCTGAACTTTAACAACTGTATTAACTCAACGGTTTCTCGGAAGATGTCACTACTGTAAATTTGGTTATCTTGAAGTGTTCTGAACTGTGTCTATTTTGATTTGTGTTTGTTTGCTCCGTATCAAGAAGTTTGAACATTCTCTAACAGATCGCTACCCAAAACTATGGTAACACACTCTGGTGCAATGGAATGAACTTTCCTGAAGAAATATTGTATTCCTAAGTTTTATTTTTACTAAATTTTGTTCTGTGGTTTGTGGGTTGGCAATATAATCCTTTACTTCCGCCAGTTTTGAAATTAGCCAATCATAAATTTCTGTAATTAATTTTCCACCAATAAGGTGTTTCTTCATCGTCTTGTGTATCAGTTTTTGCTGTCGGCCAATAAAAGTTTGTGGGCGGGTTGTTATCATTCATGAAAGGTCTCGAATGTTCCACGAGGGTATATAAACTGCTGATTTTCTTGTCTCGGGGCCACTTCAGTAACATCTTTCGCAGTGTGTGAACATATATAGCAGGGGGCGGGAAGCGCCTCTTTCTCCAAGCAGCAGTTCATCTACAAGGTAATGGCCTGTTAACATCTTCATTTCTTGCTAGCTCAGCAGTTTTAACCCGCGGGGGAAGGTTCGAATCCTTTTTAATGTAAACCTTACTGTATTCATGTAAAGTAGCTGCAATTTGGGAGAGAGAGTGCTTAACCCTCTCGAACTCCCCTTCATTTTGAATTTGAGGTGACTATGTTTTCGTAACCGTTTTTCTCTTCCTTCTTAAAGTCTTAAACTTATTTGCCAACTAGTCACCTCCCTAGTATGGGATTAGCCCCTGTATAACTGGCCGAGTGCCACCTAGGTTTTAAGATGTTTCATGTAGGAGTGCAAGCTACGCCTCCAGTCAATTCGGTTTTTTTGGGCCATTTAATTAACCAAGAGTTTTGTTTTCTTCATGTGAAGGCCCGGTAGGTTGGGTACAAGATACCCCTGTTTCTCTGTATGTGTGCCTTAAGGGCAGTTAGGAAAGAAGTTCGTTGTAGCCTGTGATAGGCTTGTAAAATTAATATTGTAATTAGGAGCAAGTGCTCCTTGTACTTAGGGGTTTTCTGCCCTGTAACTATTGTGGTGGTGAGCTGAGAGCTCATAAATTAATCTTGGGGCTCGAAGCCCAAATCTTGTAACAATTGTAATTTCTTAAATTGTTTTCTGCTACTTGGTACCTGTTACTCTGTTGTTGTTATCTGTTGACATTGAAAAGAAAATATAACCTTTGTTAAAGTTTTAAATTAACTTTAATTTCGTAAGTTGAGACCTATTCCAGCCAGCACCTTCTTTCACCTCTAACTACCACGGATAACTCCGTAACACTTTTCCTTACTGATAGTGCAGCTTACATGAAAAAGGCAGCTGAAGGCCTTTCGGTGAGCTTTTCGAAAATGATACGCGTTGTTCATGCTCTATACAGGTTATGTGAAACTGTGCGGGCTCAGTATCCTCAAGTGGATAAATAAGTGTCTAATGGGAAAGTCTTCGTAAAAGCATCTTCAAGAATCGATCTGTTTAAAGAGAAAAACCCGGATCTTGCGCTTCCTCCTATGCCTATTGTTACGCGGTTGGTGTACCTGGCTCAGCGCTGTGGTATACTACGCGGACAATTTCGAAAGTTTTGCATCCGTTGTGAATGCATTAGATAAAAACGACGCGTCGTCAATTGGGATTCTTCAAGAGATACTGAAAGACAGCACTTTGAAAAATGATTTGGCCTTCTTCTTGTGTAAAACTGTAGACATACTTGAAAAATCCACTAACCTCTTGTCCGAAACAGTGAAGGAAGTGCGCGCCGTTGAAAATAAATTAGATTCACTCCCGGCTTCGCAGGTACAGGGACTGATAAAGGTCAAATATCAAAACATTTTCAGGAAAAACAGATGATTTCAAACAATGTGCCAAATTGATGACGTTAGTGTTGGTGACATTCCTCTCTTTAACTATGCACGTCTGACTTCCTGTGATGTGGAGCGATCGTTTTCGCAGTATAAGGTGTTCTTTAGAGATAATCGGCATGCATTTTCGATGGACAATTTGGAGATGACCTTTGTTGTTCACTGCAGTTCTGAGACTCCTTCTAGCAACTAATATTCCAGCGTGTGATGTGCGAGTACGAACTGGTACAATTTTTTCAAAGATGATAGGTTGCTTTTGCCATATTTAAACAAAACATTTCCTTTAAAAAATAACCATTCATAATATCTACTCTGGAATATAAAAATTTAATATAACATACTGCATGTTTCTATACACAGACACCAATTTGCCTTAAGGAGCATGTTTTGTAGCACCATATTCTAATAAGAAACGTTATACTTATTTACTTCTTGAGCGCGAGTTTAAAGGAAAATAATTTTAATTTGTTATGACATATTTTAAAGTTTTTCAACAGATAAAAAATAAACATTTTTCACATTTTAGCACATATAAATCCGCTCCCTAGTTGTGATATATCGAACTTTATAGGAAACAATGCTCCATGACGACTTTGCGTAGTTGTAACAGACCTAAGTAGGATATGTGACACTATGTCAATGACAGGCAGTGTGTCCTGTAGCTTTATAATCCCCCTATGGGTGGGCGCGATAATATAACACCCACCACTTTTAAGTATTAGAGGCTGCCTGACCGAGGCGGTAAAGGCGTGCTCGGTTCGCCCGGAAGGACGTGGGTTCGAATCCCCCTCAGGAAGTCGCAACATTTAAGAAACGAGATTTCCACTTCCGGAGGTGCATATGGCCCTGAGGTTCACTCAGCCTACACCAAAAATGAGTACCAGGTTAATTCCTGGGGACAGAGGCGGTCGGGCGTAGAGCTAACAACTCTACCCCATCACGTGCCGAGGTTAACAATGGTGGAAGCCTTTACCTTCCACTCCTCCAAGGGCCTTCATGGCCTCTACGGAGGTGACTTTGCTTTTTACTTTTAAGTATTGAAGGCTTATATTCATAGTTTTCACAAAAAATTTAATTAGGCCTAGTTTTATATGCAGAGGCGGAAGAGTACTCTTTCACGTTGCACTTGTGGAGGATATTTAATATTATTTTCACCAGGAATATTACCTTTTCTGATAGGCCAGTCCTTCACCACATAATGCTGTGCTGCTGCTCGACTGTCCCTCAAGCAAAACGAAAAACAAAACAAAAACTTAGTAAACCCTCCTTGTAATCCAAGCAACAAAGCTATTAATTTCAAATCGCCACAAATTGTCCAGCGATGTTCATTATAATTTACTGCATTCAAAATTAGTGACATGTTTTCATAAGTTTCTTTCATAGCGACTGAATGAGCCACTGGAACGGAAGGTTTTGTATTGCCATTGTGTAATAAAAGTGCTTTTAAGCTTAGTGTTAATGAATCGATGAACAGTCTCCATTCATCTGGACTGCATTTAATATATAATTCATCCATCAGCCCAATCACATTTTTGCACGCACAAACAGAATTTCCCATTGCAAAATAAGTTGTCAGCTTATTTTGTTTTCTGAAAACTGAGATCTTGGTATCTCTTGCTAATAAGTTCCATTCTTGTAATCTAGAACCTAATAGTTCAGCATTAAGTTTTGCCTGTCGTATCAGATGAGGTGTTTTATGATGTTCGGGAATGTAGGTAGGATCAGCAGAAGTTGAAGGGTAGTCTGAGGATTCTGATTGTCCGTTTTCCCCCTGGAATTATATATAATTTTCCGCACTGGTGGGAGGGATAGAGACGGGAAGCCCTGGACACTGTGGCGCGGGTCTTGTGGTTGATGGCAGATTAGGATACAGAATGTTATCTTTAATTTTCCTCGAAAATCCCTCTGTTTAGGTAATGCAGAAGTAACAATTTTACGGATGATTGGTAGGCTATCACCAAATCATTGGAACAGCAAAATACATATTGTTATTTTTCCCCCGCACCCACTCTGTTAACTTCACGTATCACGATAACAACACACATGTGGTGCCCGATTTTTATCTTGATCACCTACTTTACAGCCAAAATACAAGTAATATGTTTTTACATTGTCTGTCGTTGATCGGCGGTGTGATTTCAAAGTTAATTCCTCACAAACATAGCGGAAATTATTTGGAGAATTTTTACAAGAACGATGATTGCGATCCATTTTAACACTATTGCAGAAAAACTAGTACTGCTAACAAAACTTCACAATCAGAACTAAACGTTTCTTGCCTCGTAATACAACAGCAAGCAGCCGTATTTTCACAATAAAATGGTAAGCAACCATGTTTTTCCTTCCAGTAGTCTGTTATCTACCCTCCGTGCAGACGTATAATAAGGGTAGTAAAACAATAAACCACCGCGAAGGGTAACACTCATTCAAACCACAAAAGAGAAAGTATGTTTCAAATGGTACTTTAAAAGAGCGGAAATGATACGTATTTGTGTAAACGATCTATGTTAAAGAACATGACGTCTTTCAAATCGGGTAGGGTTTAACACATTTTTATATGATTCGCTAACTAAAAAATATGAGTTTATAAAAAAATGTGACGTGTAGGCAATTTTCCAAGGCCATTTTGCTGGCGAGATGTAGTGTTTACGGTGCTCTATGTGTTCCGGCATGGGCTAGAATAAATTTGTTACCTTCATTGATCTGTCTCAGTCTCATCCTTAGCTTTGACAACGCGAAAGTGACTGAGGTATGAAGGATGCTAGTAATAGCATTCCTTATGCAGCCAGTCCCTGTTATGAATGATATGAAAATATCGCTCATAGGGGCGGTTGGTGCATGCATTTCAATGGGCTTGGCAGACTGATATGTAATAGCAACTTCTGGCTCGGTGAAGAAAGCAACGGGAAACTACCTCACTCCTTATTTCCCTTGTACGCCTCTTCAGTGACGCCTAGGCTATCTATGACAGCTGTTGGCGGAGCTGTGGAGGATCACACCAGCCTTCGGGCTGAATACCCAACATACATACATTCGTAATCAGGACATACAAATTACCTAAAACATCTACTTTTATGTATGTTATGAAACCTTTGTTGAGTAGTGTTATTAATGTGTGTGTGCTTCTACATCGGGGATCATGAATAAGAAAGAAGAAAACAGAGACGATGAAGTAAGAAAAGTTTGTGTAAATCTTGCATTGAACCTAATGATACACTAGTAAGTAAGGCTAATAGAGCTTTCGGTAAACATAAACGCTTGCGCTGTATGCCACAGCATTTGATTATGTATTTACCATCTGGTTTTCTATCAACATACGCTGCTTACGATATACATTCCGCTTGGGAAATGCTACCTTTCCATTGTAAGATGTCATTAGAAGTAGCCGCATGCAGACGTTGCCAGCATCACCACAAGAATCGAGATAAAAATACCGATTAGGATGGATTAAATCCAATGATTAAGGGCTGTAGACTGTGTATGCATGAATTAAGCAATGAATTTTAAAGCTATGTACTTTTAAAGCTGTATCCCAGGTGGGTTAATATATATGTGATAAACTTGAAAAACGCTACATATTTCAATAAGCCTATCCCTTTATACCCCTGTGGGTGGGGGATGGTAGAATAACACACACGGTATCCCCTGCCTGAGGTAAGATGCGACTAAAAGGGGTCCCAGGGGCTCTGAACTTTGGAGCGTGTGTTGGCAACCACGGAGCCCTTAGCTGAGTCCTGCGATTGCTTCCACTTACTTGTGTCAGGCCCCTCACTTTCATCTATCCTATCCAACCTTCTTTGGTCAACTCTTGTTCTTTTCCGACCCCGACGCTATTAGGTTTCCGAGGGCTAGGGAGTCTTTCATTTTCGCGCCCTTCGTGGCCCTTGTCTTCCTTTGGCCGATATCTTCATTTTTCGAAGTGTCGAATCCCTTCCATACTTTCTCTCCGATTAGTGTTATATAGAGTATGGTTGCCTAGTTTTACTTCCTCTTAAAACAATAATCACCACCACCATCACCACCTATCCCTTTAATCACCACTAATTCCGCAATCTACTTCCCACTTTCAACAATGAACATACACACAGCTGTCCAGTATAATTTCATTTGTCAACGTGCTACGGGTAAGTATTATTCATGTTCCAATTACACGTCTTGGAAATGTCGTCAGTATATCAGGTAAGTCTTAACCTCTCTTGTTAGTATCCTATAAGTAGCGCAAAGGAGTTTTCGGATCTGAACACAAGGGTTTAGTCTCCGGGTGATATCAACAATATTGTAAGCTATTGTAAGTCTTTATTGTTCAAATCTATAAGCTCTAAAGTTGAAATCCAAAATTGAGGGTTCCGTACACTAAAAAAAGACGAACAGCGCGTTACGCATCAGCACAGACACCATCTTGTTCCAAGTTCAGCTGCAAGCTCGCTTAAGTCGCTTTCGAACGTTACGCCCCCTATGAATAAAGCCTAGCTCCCTAATCCCGTGCCACCATCTAGTTCCGAGTTCAGCTCCAAGCCTCTGAGGATGCCTTTCAACATTACGTCCCCTATGTATTAAGGCTAGACCATCTCTCTAGTCCTACTAGTCCAACGTGCAACCGCTAAACTAGTGTAGGGAAGTGCTTCCAGTTAGCTTAATGCCTAGTTAGCGTGAGGTTAAGCCTGCACAATTAGCTAGGGTGTAGGGAAGAGCAACCGGTTAGGTTTACGCCTGGTCAGCGTAAGTTTAAGCCTGAAATTTTATGTGGTTCGTCCGGGTAACGAACTTAAATTCTGTTAAGTTACGCTTACACTCACTTTCGGTTAGCCTGGGAGGTTGGGTTCAGGTTTGAGCCCCAAAGTTGTTTACCGAATTTTACGCCCCATATGAATAAAATACATGTATTAAACCATACACCATCTCCCTAGTCACATGTGCAGCCATCATCTTCTTCTTAGTTCAGCTCTGAGCCCCGAAGTCACCTTCCGACATTACGCCCCTATTAATAAAGAATACGTTTTAAGTTATATAGCCGCCATCTTGTTCCAAGTTCAGATCCAAGTCCATGGAAGTTAAGTTAGGTTAATGCGTGGTCAGCGGTAGATAAAGCCTGCACTTTTAGTCAGGGTGCAGGGAAGGGCAAACAGTCAGATTAACGCCTCGTCAATGTAAGGTTAAGCCTACACTTTTTGCCGGGGCTTGAGTTAGGTTAGGTTCAGCGTAGTCACCGTAAAGTTAGACCTGAAATTTTAGCCAGGACGTAGGGAAGGAGAACCGGTTAGGTTTACGCGTGGTGAGCGTGAGGCTAAGTCTACATTCTTTGTCATTAACATCATGTAAGTTTATGTGGTTAGCCTCGGCATCGGACTTAGGTCTGTAAGGTTAACGCCCTTATGCCTGGTGTAGAGCCCGGGATCAGCGAGGTTAAGTCTAGAGAAGCCATGTCTGTTAGGTTAAGCTTGCACTCTTTGCCATAATCACATTGGCTGTTAGGGTAAGCTTGCACTTTTTAGCATCGAACTTAGGTCTGTATGGTTAACGCCCATAGGTTGAACCCGGGATCTGCGAGGTTAAGTCTATACACGTAATGTCTGTTAGGTTAAGCTTGCCCTCTTAGCCATAATCACGTTGGCTGATAGGGTAAGCTTGCAGTTTTTGGCTTCAAACTAGGGATCATACGGTTAACGCCCTTAGGCCTGGGATCGAACCCAGGATCTGTATGGTTAAGTCTGGACACGTAGCTAGCGTAAGGTCATGTGAGGTTAAGAGCAGATAGCAGCCCTAGTGAGGTCATGAGGTTAAGCAAGCACTCTTCGTTAGAACATTCCATGGGGTGGAGGGTTCTCTCGGGGGGACTGTGGTGGTGGTGTTGGTGGTGGTGGCCGCAGAACCATCAAAAACTACCCACCGAGGCGGTAGAATAACATCCACGGTATACCCTACCTGCCGTAAGAGGGGCCTAAAAGGGTCCCCAGGGGCTCTTATCTTCGGAGCGTGGGTGGTGAACACGGGGTCCTCAGCTGTGTCCTGGCAATTGCTTCCACTTACTTGTGCCAAGTTTTCACTTCCATCTATCCTGTCTGACCTCCCTTGATCAACTGTTGTTCTTTTCCAACCCCGAAGGTATTAGAGCACTCGAAGCCTAGGGAGTTTTTCATTTTCACGCCCTTCGTTGCCCTTGTCTTCCTTTGGCCGATACCTTCATTTTTCGAAGTATCAAACTTGCTTTACGTCGCACCAACACAGATAGGTCTTATGGCGACGATGGGACAGGAACGGGCTAGGAGTGGGAAGGAAGCGGCCGTGGCCTTAATTAAGGTACAGCCCCAGCATTTGCCTGGTGTGAAAATGAGAAACCACGGAAAACCATCTTCAGGGCTGCCGACAGTGGGGTTCGAACCTACTCTCTCCCGAATACTGGATACTGGCCGCACTTAAGCGACTGCAGCTATCGAGCTCGGTTTTCGAAGTATCAGACCCTTTCCAGTTATATAGAGAATGGTTGCCTGGTTGTACTTCCTCTTAAAACAATAAACACCATTATCACCGAAGTGACCTTGGCCTTAAATAAGGTACAGATCCCAGCATCGGCCTGGTGTGAAAATGGGAAACCACGGAAGACCATCTTCAGGGTTGCCGATAGTGGGGTTCGAACGCGCTAAAGCTGATAGCTACGTGACCCAAACCACACAGCCACTTGCTCGGTCTTCGTTTTTCTTCGGCGATACCTTCATTTTTCGAAGGGTCGCAACCCTTCGATTTTGTTTCCCTGTGAAAATTTGTATTTCCTATGAAGACAATCACCACTACTAAGAAGCCGAGCACCGGGCGAGTTGGCCGTGCGTGTAGAGGCGCGCGGCTGTGAGCTTGCATCCGGGAGATAGTAGGTTCGAATCCCACTATCGGCAGCCCTGAAAATGGTTTTCCGTGGTTTCCCATTTTCACACCAGGCAAATGCTGGGGCTGTACCTTAATTAAGGCCACGGCCGCTTCCTTCCAACTCCTAGGCCTTTCCTATCCCATCGTCGCCATAAGACCTATCTGTGTCGGTGCGACGTAAAGCCCCTAGCAAAAAAAAAAAAAAAAAAAAAAAAAAGAAGCCGAGCAATTATATCAAACATATTATGTTCGAAATATCAGTTCTTCACCGAGGCACAGAACTTGTCAGACAAAATGTTAAATTTAACTACTGTATAATAACAATATTGGGGAACAGAATTTTTGTTGACTTGGATCTCAGACTAATTTTTGGGTCGAGAATCCAAATATGACCTCAGTGTTTTCCTATCGCGCCAGGTTTTTTCGATACCGTGTACCCTTCAAAATCATTCAAAGTGTACATATAGAATGGAAAGTAAAGTTATAAAGTTCAATTCAAACAGCAATTTTTCCACACAAAGGATATATTACTTCTATATATAAAATATTATGCATTTCATTCCACTTCTGGCAAGAATTTGCGCTGATAGCTTTTCTTGCCTGTCGTAAGAGGCTATTAAAAGGCACCCCAGAGGCTCTTGGGAGCGTGCTTTGCCAACCACAGTGTCCTTATCTGAGTTCTGACATTTCTTCCACTTACTGGTGCCAGGCTCCTCACTTTTATCTATCCTATCCGACCTCCTTTAGTCAACTCCTCCTCTTTTTTTGACCCTGATGGTACTATGTATCCGAGGCCTGAGGAGTCTTTCATTTTCACGCCCTTCGTGGCCTTTGACTATTTTTTGTCGCACCTTCCCCCTGTGGGTGGGGGCGATAGAATAACACCCACGCTATCCTCTGACAATGGCCTTGAATAATAACTAAGCATTTCTTTCCAGCTTTGTCAATGTCCAGTGAAATGTGGATCACTGATCAGCTGTCGAATCTGTGCACACTCCCTCCGAATAGTACAGCAGTAGTCAACCAGCATATGTTGATCCCATCTACACTGATAGCGTGCTTCCATGAACTTCAAATCTTGACCATATTGACGTATCTAGATGGCTATGCAGAAAATGCACTTTGATGCTCATGTTGGATCCAAGCATTTTGTATGAGTCCAAGAGTTTCTGGATAATTTCAATGTAATTCTCTGCTCGTATATTTCCAAGAACGTTCGTGACGATGGCCTTGAATGATAACCAAGCACTTCTTTCCAGCTTTGTCAATGTCCCAATTAAATGAGAATCTTTGATCAGCTGTCCAATCAGTGGACCAACAAACAAACCGGCCTTTATTTGTTCACAGGACGGGGCAGGAAATGCAGTAAGGAGATACGTAAAACAGTCTCCTTCAGTTTTCAAAGCTTTCACGTAGTGCTTTATAAGCCCCGTTTCAAGTTCAAAGGGGGAATATGGTATTTTTTCTATCAAAAATTGGTTCATGTAGATTGTTTGGATCTCCTGGTTTGAGGGCAGATCGTACAAATCGCTTGGAGATGTGACAGGCAAGAAAAACTTGATATGATTGCGAGCCTATTGCGAGCAGATAAATGATAGAGAAAATACCTGACGTGGTACAAGAAAACTGTCCATTTTAGTAAAACCAGCATAAAAAATGAAGTCAATAGAAAATACGTTTAAAATTGTCCCCCAGTATAATCTATGAAACACAGGAAATAGTTATTTACTTTGACACTGAAATCAGTTATGCACTTCCACTTCATTTTATGAAGATAATTATAATTATTTCCATCGCACTTAAATGAGGCATTGGCTTGAACGCATAGGTTGGATTTTAATTTCACGGTGCACATCACACTGTGTGGTGTCCATTAGTGCTAAGCTGTCGATCATTGTTACAGTAAGGGATAATCTGAGCTGAAGAAACCACGACGTGGTAAAATCAAATAATGTGCTTTCATGTTTGACTTTTCCGTCCGTATCCTGCTGTGGGTAGGGGCGGTAGAGTAACACAAATGGTATAACATGCCTGTCGTAAAAAGCCGACTAAAAAGGGCCCCAGGGCCTCTTAACTTGGAAGCCTGGGTTAGCGACCATTGCTTCAATTTATATGTGCCAAGCTTCTCACTTTCCTATATCTTATCCGACCTCTCTTGGTCAACTCTTGTTCCTTTCGACCCCGACCGTATTAGATTGCAAATCCTAGGGAGTCTTTCAATTCACGTCCTCAGTGGCCCTTTTCTTTTCTTGGCCGATATCTTCATTTTTTGAAGTATCGGATCCCTTCCATATCTTCTCTCTGATTAATGTTATAGAGAGGATGGTTGCCTAGTTGTACTTCCTCTTAAAACAATAATCACCACCACCACCATCTGGTTGCCAAACAAATGGCACTTGTATCACCACTGATACCTCAGTAACTTTCATATTGTGAAAGGAAAGGGTGTGTCCGACACACTGTTCTTGGAAAGACTGTGTTTGAATCTTGGGCGATATAACCTATGCGCTACGACTAGACAACATGCAAATCACTGCCGGTTCCTACTTACGAAGTCACGAAATAAATCCGTGAAATACGCACATACTTGCTTACTCCGTGGGTTTATAACCCTTTAGTTCCTTGAACTTCTTGATTACTTCCGCCCATTCTGCTCTGTCCCACGCTGTCCTCCGCCAACCTCCGACTTCCACCTGAGGTAGAAATACATCCACACCATCTAGCCTACTCTCTTGTTCTTTTCCGACCCCGAAGGTATTAGAGCACTCAAGGCCTTGGGAGGCTTATTTTCATGTCCTTCTTGGCCCTTGTATTTCTTTGGCTGATACCTTTATATTTCGAAGTGTTGGACCCCTCCCACATTTTTCTCTCTCTGATTAGTGTTATATGATGGTTGCCTAGCAGTACTTCCTCTCAAAGTAATAATCACCACTTTCCCTCCCTATGTGGGTGGGGGCGGTAGAATAACACCCACGGTATCCCCTGAATGTCGTAAGAGGCGACTAAAAGGGGCCACAGGGTCTCTGTACTTTGGAGCGTGGGATGACGGCCAAGGGGCTCTTAGCTGAGTCCTGGCATTGATTACACTTTCCTGTGCCAGGCTCCTCACTTTCATCTATCCTCTCCGACCGCACTTGGTCAACCCTTGTTCTTTTTCGACCCCAAAGGTATTACGTATGTAGGCCTATGGAGTCTTTAATTTTCATACCCTTCGCGTCCCTTGTATTCCTTTGGCCGATACCTTCATTTTTCGAAGTGTCGGACCCCTTCAATTTTTTATATCTGATTAGTGTTTTATAGAGGATAGTTGCATAGTTGTACTTAGCCCGCCTGGTGGCCATGATCGTTAAGGCGCTGAAGTCTAAAAACGGTCTAACACCGAGGTTAGCCGGTTCGAGTCCCGTTGGTCGAAAAAATTTTCACCATCAGAATGTTGGCCGGCAGGGTAGGGGAGGTGGTGGTATACAATTTCTAATCACTAGATTGCGTGCCAAAAGTCTGGATTAAATTCCAAACCTCTCCGCAGTGCTCATATGGAGTGAGGGCATATGACGCTGTTGATGGTGATTCGTCCGTCGGATGGGGACGTTAAGCCTTGAGCAGACCCCTTGGTGCTATTCGACAGGAGTAGGCTATGTGCCGGCACCGGGTTTCACCCTCTCCCTACTATCATATATCACGTCATTCATTTCATCTCCCATTAACTCCTCTGATGAGGTTGACGTCAGGAAGGGCATCCGGTCATAAAAAACCGCCACGACAAATTCATCTCACCTCATACCCGACCCCGTAGGGAAACGGGACAAGGGTTGGACAAACAACAACAACAAAGTTGCATAGTTGTACTTCCTTTTAAAACAATAATCACCACCGCCACCTCTTCTTTAGTCCCGTCCCTTAGGTCTCCCGACGTATAGCTTGTTCACAGGATTACCATCCTTCATCTGACTCCGACGGTACGAGGCTTAGGGAGTCTTTCATTTTCACGCCCTTTGTGGCCCTTGACTTTCTTCAACCAATACCTTCATTTTTCGAAGTGCCGTATCCCTTCCATATCTTCTCTCCAGTTACAGTCTACAGTATTTCTCTTAATTTCTGTCACTCAATCTGGCTGTCAATAGAGTTCACGAAGCTCTGCATTCATTCGAATTCTCCACCCTCCGTCAACATTCTCTACACCGAAGTCTTGCGCAATATTTTCTTTTCCCACACTCTTAATATAATCTCATCTGTTGCGGTTAGAGTCTAATTTTCAAGCCCATACATAATGACTGGTTGAATTAATGATTGGTAAACCATGAGTTTGATTTTCCTGGAGAGCAGAGATGATCTTAGCAATGGCAAAAATGCGTGGCAACATCAGTTGGTAGCTAGCATTCCTTCTCGTATCCCTGTAGGGATTCCAAGTTTTCAGTAATCACTGAACCCAAATATTTAAATTGTCGTACCTTCTTAAAGTTGTAAGCCCTAGATACTCTTAACTCGGGAGCGAAGTTCGACTACCACGGGGCCCTTAGTTGAGTCCTGGCATTCCTTCCACTCACTTGTGCCAGGCTCCTCCACTTCATCTATCCTATCCGATCAAACGCGGTCAACTGTCGTTCTTTTCTGACTCCGACGGTATTAGGTTACGAGACTTAGGGAGTCTTTCATTTTCACGCCCTTTGTGGCCCTTGACTTTCTTCAACCAATACCTTCATTTTTCGAAGTGCCGTATCCCTTCCATATCTTCTCTCCAGTTAGCGTAATATAGAGGATGGTTGCCTAGTTGTACTTCCTCCTAAAACAATAATCACCACTACTCTACTGATTTTCTTCTTTTTTTTACAACTTGCTGTACCTCGCACCGGCACAGACAGGTCTTACAGCGACGATGGGATAGGAAAGTACTGGGAGTTGGAATGAAGTGCCTGTGGGCTTAATTAAGACACAGCCCTAGCATTTGCTGGTGTGAAAATGGGAAACCTCGAGAAAACATCCTCAGGGCTTCCGACGGTGGAACCCCTGTGGGTGAGGATGGTAGAAGAACATCCACTGAATCCCCTGCCTATCGTAAGAGGCGACTCAAAGGGGCCCCAGGACTTCTGAACTTTAGAGCATGGGATTCTTTTATTTTCGCGGCCTTCGTGGCTCTTGTCTTTCTTTTCCGATACCTTCATTTTTCTTTCTAATTAGTGTTACAGTATATAGAGGATGGTTACCCAGTTGTACTTTCTCTTAAAACAATAATCACAACCCTCGTGCAGACTCCGGCGGGACATATGGCTGTCGCCCCAATCCGACGACTTGAACTCCAACAGTAGCTCTCTGTTCGCGACCAGCCTCCTTCTTATAGCTCGAGTGATTACTGGAATATTCGAGATGTGCCTAGAGAGGGAAGTTCCTCGTTTTTCGTTTCAGTAAGCGTACGGGGGGAAACCAGACAAAGAGAACAATACTGGCAACGGCCGGCCATGCCTTCAGGCTGAGAGCTCGCATTTGGCACACTTGAGTCACTATTTCCTTCCAGGATGTACCGAAGTGGCGTACCATAGAGCTGGCACGTAACAACATATATGACGATAACTTAAGTTAATGCAATGTGCAACAACCCCTTTGGGTGGGCACGGGAGAATATGTCAAACATACCCCCCCCCCACACCTGTCGTAAGACATTCTCAACATGGGAGGGTGGGTTGGTGACCACAAGGTCCTAGCTATATCTGTTAGAGTTCCACTTAATTGTGCCACGCTTCTGTTTTCTTTACTATACGATAGAAGGGAAATGGAAGAGGCCCGATACTTCGAAGTATGAATTTATCGGGAAAGGTAAGAGAAGGGTGATAAAGGGCGTGAAAATAAGACTCCCTACGCCTCGTAGACCTTGTAGTGTCGGACGAGAGCAGGAGTTGGCCAAGGGAGGTTAACACCAAATATGAAATTATCGAGCCTGACACAAGCAATGAGGAATGAGTTTGACAACCTTCCCCTTCAAAAATGAGAGCCAATGGAACTCAGTCTCCTCTTTTGGTCGCCTTACTGTGGATGGAAGTGGTAGAATAACACCTACGGTATTCCCCGCCTGCCATAAGAGGGGCCCCAGGACTGTTAACATTGCTACGTGAGTTGGCGACCACGGAGCTGTTAGGTGAGTCTTGTCATTTCTTTCACTTATTTGTTCTATACTACTGGTGCAACAGATCCAATACCTTTTACCCCCCTGTGAGTGGGGGCAGTAGAATAACATCCACGGTATTACCTGCCTGTCGTAAAAGGCGACTAAAAGGGGCCCCATTGGCTCTGAACTTTGGACCATGGTTTTGCGACTACGGGGCCCTTAGCCGAGTCCTGGAATTCCTTCCACTTCCTTGTGCCAGGCTCCTAATTTTCATCTGTCCCATCCGACCTTCCTTGGTCAACTCTTGTTCTTTTTCCGACCCCGACGCTATTAGGTTTGTGAGAGCTAGGGAATCTTTCATTTTCACGCCCGTCGTGGCCCTTGTCTTTCTTTGGCCGATAACTTCATTTTTCGAAGTGTCGGATCCCTTCCCTTTTTTCTCTCTGATTAGTGTTATAAATAGGATGGTAACCTAATTGTAGTTCCTCTTAAAACAATAATCACCACAACCACCGATACCTTTTAGCCAGGATCAGTGATGCTGGCACTAGAATTACTTTCGCGTGGCTTCCAAGCCACATTGGGATTGCGGGAAATGAACTTGCGGATGAAGCTGCAACGAAAGCGGTACCTTTACCTCCAAGACCTATGAATACTCCTCCTAAAGATACTTGCTCTCAGTTACGTCGAGTGATCTTGGTGTTCTGGGAATAGGAATGGCTAGCTATCCGAACTCCCAACAAGCTGAGAGCAATTAAGAAGATAACTACCGTGTGGCGGTCTTCTTTCCGGCCTTCACAGAGAGATGCCATAGTTAGAGCCTTGCGCGGATATACAAAATATTATCCTCACTTCCTTCATCGGCACCCTCATTCGCATCTGCACTTCCTTCATCCGTATCCATGAATTGTTATCCGCAAATATAGCAACTATTTGACTATATTAAACCAAGGTATTGAAGCCGATAAATCTGTTAACAGAATACAATAGGCCTGATATCCTCTTAAAACAAAAATCAGCACCAACACCTCGCAAAACTTCCTTACAGTGACACGTATATGAGGGATTTCCTTTTGCAACAACTACCAACATATAGAAAGGTTCTCTTTTGGGATCTTTGTTCCTTCCTATCACTAATTGCGACCAGAAGCCAGTTTGGCTTAGGTCAGATTTACGGCTTTATGGACTCAAAGATCTTTATCTATCATCATTTTCCCATTCCACTGTCAAGCGTAGCCTCACCAAAAGCAAAAATATCGGCATAAAATGAATTTCGTTGAGATTTCTTTGCTAGTGGCTATACATCGCATCGACACAGATAGGTCTTATGGCGACGATGGGATAGGAAAGGCCTAGGAGTTGGAAGGAAGCGGACGTAGCCTTAATTAAGGTACAGCCCCAGCATTTAACTGGTGTGAAAATAGGAAACCATGGAAAGTCATCTTCAGAGCTGGCGACAATGGGATTCGAACCAACTATCTCCCGGATGCAAGCTCACAGCCGCGCGCCCCTGACCGCACTGCCAACTCACCCGGTACTGAGATTTCTAGAGTAGCCTATACACTGACTGACAGAGCAAATGCAACACCAAGGAGGAGTGGTTCGAAAGGGATGAAAGTTGGGGAAAAAACAGAGACGGCACGGACGAATAATTGATGTTTATTTCAAACCGATATGCAGGTTACACAATGCGCACGGCATCGACTCAGTAGGATGTAGGACCACCGCGAGAGGCGATGCACGCAGAAACACGTCGAGGTACAGAGTCAATAAGAGTGCGGATGGTGTCCTGAGGGATGGTTCTCCATTCTTTGTCAACCATTTGCCACAGTTGGTCGTCCGTACGAGGCTGGGGCAGAGTTTGCGAACGGCGTCCAATGAGATCCCACACGTGTTCGATTGGTGAGAGATCCGGGGAGTACGCTGGCCACGGAAGCATCTGTACACCTCGTAGAGCCTGTTGGGAGATGCGAGCAGTGTGTGGGCGGGCATTATACTGCTGAAACAGAGCATTGGGCAGCCCCTGAAGGTACGGGAGTGCCACCGGCCGCAGCACATGCTGCACGTAGCGGTGGGCATTTAACGTGCCTTGAATACGCACTAGAGGTGACGTGGAATCATACGCAATAGCGCCCCAAACCATGATGCCGCGTTGTCTAGCGGTAGGGCGCTCCACAGGTACGGCCGGATTTGACCTTTCTCCACGCCGACGCCACACGCGTCTGCGGTGACTATCATTGACAGAACAGAAGCGTGACTCATCGGAGAACACGACGTTCCGCCATTCCCTCATCCAAGTCGCTCTAGCCCGGCACCATGCCAGGCGTGCACGTCTATGCTGAGGAGTCAATGGTAGTCTTCTGAGCGGACGCCGGGAGTGCAGGCCTCCTTCAACCAATCGACGGGAAAATTGTTCTGGTCGATATTGGAACAGCCAGGGTGTCTTGTACATGCTGAAGAATGGCGGTTGACGTGGCGTGCGGGGCTGCCACCGCTTGGCGGCGGATGCGCCGATCCTCGCGTGCTGACGTCACTCGGGCTGCGCCTGGACCCCTCGCACGTGCCACATGTCCCTGCGCCAACCATCTTCGCCACAGGCGCTGCACCGTGGACACATCCCTATGGGTATCGGCTGCGATTTGACGAAGCGACCAACCTGCCCTTCTCAGCCCGATCACCATACCCCTCGTAAAGTCGTCTGTCTGCTGGAAATGCCTCCGTTGACGGCGGCCTGGCATTCTTAGCTATACACGTGTCCTGTGGCACACGACAACACGTTCTACAATGACTGTCGGCTGAGAAATCACGGTACGAAGTGGGCCATTTGCCAACGCCGAGTCCCATTTATCGTTCGCCACGCGCCCAGCACAGCGGCGCATTTCACATCATGAGCATACCTCAGTGACGTCAGTCTACCCTGCAATTGGCATAAAGTTCTGGCCACTCCTTCTTGGTGTTGCATTTGCTCTGTCAGTCAGTATATATATATCTGAGTGAAAATCAATAAACATAATTATTTAGAAATTATCAGCGACTGCCATGCGGTTTGCTTACCTTCGTGGATATCGGCATCCGTGCAGAGCTCTTGATATAGTTCTGTTAGTATTGTGTAGGCTGAGGATAGGTCATACGATCTACGCACTCTTATCTCCTGAAAATGGAAGATCCCCCAGTGTGTTCTTGTGGTGCCGACTTCATCGTGACCCACATCCTCACAGAGTTTGCCGATCGCTCTGGCCTAGGGCGGAGCCTCGGCCTGCAGGAGACACGCGAACGCATATTAGAGGATGACGCGACTACTACAGATCTCGTCATCCGCTTTTTGTGCGACAGTGGATTAATCAAGGGTATTTAAATAATTACAAGTGTTCTGTTACTCAGGGAACTTACGTTCCCTTCTGATTAGTTAGTGACCTTTTAGGTTTAATACAATAATTTTATTGTTTTATTTTGTACTTGGTTTCAAAATTCCTTCGTTGAATAAATAATTTTGTTTTATTTTAAATTCGGGGTGCGGTAGAATAACGCACAGATATGCCCTGCCTCTCGTAAGAGGCGACTAAAAGGGCCCCAAGAGCTCTGAACTTTGGAGCGTGGGATGGAGTCCACGGGGTCTTCAGCTGAGTCCTGGCATTGCTTCCACTTACTTGTGCCAGGCTCTTCAACTACCATGTATCCTATCCGACTTCCCTTGGTCAGCTCTTTTTCATTTCCGACCCCGACGGTATTAGAGCATTCCAGGCCTAGGGTGTCTTACATTTTCACGCACTTCGTGTTCCTTGTCTTTCTTAAGCCCATACCTTCATGTTGTGAAATGTTGAACCCCTTCGAATGTTCCCTCTGTTTAGTGCCGATAGGGGATGGTTGCCCAGTTGTACCTCCTCTTAAAACAATAATCACCACCAACACCACCACCACCACCACCACTCTTTCATTTTCACGCCTTTCTTTGCCTTTGTCATTCTTTGGCCGATACCTTCCTTTTTTATAAACGTCGGACCGCTTCCATTGTTTCCCTCTAAATAGTGTTGTGTAGAGGATGGTTGCCTATTTGTACTTCCTCTAACAATAGTCACCACCACAGGGGCATGATTTTCACAATTAATGGAACTATCACATTCCGGTTGCCCACTAAAGGCTCTGGAACTCGTGTCGCGTTGTGTGACTCATTACAGATGAATGCAGTTAATAGTTGACGTTGAAGCAATTGACACAGTCACAGGCAATTTATTTTCTATAAGCAGCAGTTAACAGATGGACAAGTCCAGTAGCTTTATTATGCTACGGAATGACAGCAAATAAAACTTTATCTACCGTCAATTCCTTACGCCTTACTTTATGATCGTGAGCTTTAAGTAGGTGTCGTTAACGATGCAAGAATTTATTCTGCTTCGGACTAAATTAATTTCTTAGATTGCCATTGGGACACGGTAGGTGAGACCAGAAAAGAAACCAAAGATAGGAACAAACAATCGAGATGGAAGAGTGATCGTTATGGCGTTTTTCCTGCTCGAATTTTTTTTCAAGGCTAAATTGGAAACATTATAACAATGTCATTTTGAACTGCAGGTACTGTTCAATTTTCTTTAATACCCACATTGCAATCACGGTCGTTACGACATCAAGTACAAGATGTATATAAATTATAGGCTACTGACAAAAAATAAAAGATGGCGCAATCCGAATGGCGGTAAAAATTTGTCTTTTTCAGAAAATGGGGTTTCTTTGTTACTTCCGGTCACGCGATTCAAACTAATAAACTCGACGTATCGGCTGTGCTAGAACGCAAAACGCCACCCGCCGCTGTGCTTCGGGGAACGGATTGGCCGATATCTTCAATTTTTTTAACAATAACCACTACCACCACGCTTGTGACAGGCTCTTTACTTTCATCTATACTACGCGACCTCCATCGGTCATAACCCTGTGGGTGGGGGCGGTATAATAACACCCACCTTATCCCCTGTCTGTCGTAAGACGTGACTAAAAGGGGCCCCAGGCGCTCTGATCTTCGAAGCGTGGGCTGGCGACCAAGGGGCCCTTAGCTGAGTCCTGGCATGGCTTTCACTTACTTGTGCCGGGCTCCTCACTTTCATCTACCCTATCCGACCTCCCATGGTCAACTCTTGTTCTTTTCCTACTCCGACGCTTTTAGGTTTGCGAGGCCTAGGGAGTCTTTTACTTTTTACGCCCTTCGTGGCCCTTGTCTTTCTTTGCCGATACCTTCATTTTTCGAAGTGTCGAATCCCTTCCAGTTTTTCTCATTGATTAGTGCTATATAGAGAATGCTTGCCTACTTGTACTTCCTCTTAAAACAATAATCACCACCACCACCACCACCACCACCACCACCACCACCACCACCACCACCACCACCGCTCTTAACTTTGGAGCGTGGGTTGGCGACCACGGGGCCCTCAGTTGAGTCCCGACATTGCTTCCAATTACTCGTAACAGGCTCCTCACTTTCATATATCCTATCCGACCTCACTTGGTCAACTCTTGTTCTTTTCCGACCCCGACGCTAGTAGAGTACTCAAGGCCTAGGGAGTCTTTCCCTTTCACGCCCTTCGTGGCCCTTGTCTTTCTTTGGCCGATATCTTCATTTATCGAAGTGGTGGACTCCTTCCATTGTTTCCCTCTGATTACTGTTATATAGAGGATGGTTGCCCAGTTGTGCTTCTTTTAAAACAATAATCACCACCAACATCCTCACTTTCATGTATCCTGTCCGACCTCACTTGGTCAACTCTTGTTCTTTTCCGAGCACGACGGTATTAGAGCACTCGAAGCCTAGGGAGTCTTTCCCTTTCACGCCCTTCGTGGTCCTTATTTTTCTTTGGCCGATATCTTCATTTTTCGAAGTGTCGGATCCCTTTCATTTTTTCCCTTTGATTAATGTTGTATAGAGGATGGTTGCTTAGTCGTACTTCCTCTTAAAACAATAGTCACCACCACCACCACCACCACCACCACCACCACCACCACCACCACCTTTTCCGACCCCGACTGCATAACAGCACTCGAGACCTAGGTAGTGTTTCCCTTTCACGCTCTTCGTGGCCTTTGTCTTTCTTAGGCAGATATCTTCATTTTTCGAAGTGTCTGGCTCCTTCCATTTTTCCTCTCTGATTAGCGTTATACAGAGGATGATAACCTAGTTGTGCTTCCTCTTAAAATAATAATCACCACCACCATCACCTTCGGAGGCAACACAACGCTCCCTGAACTATTATTTGAACTGGATGTTCTGCTATATGCTGAGTGATTCTGTGAACTCCAAAGAAAATAAAGAGCTATTTTCTATTAACATGGCTTTGAGGATGAACCTTACTTAATTCTCTATCATTGTTAATTTGTGATTGATTTACAACATACTGCCGAGAAAATTCATAATAAAAGCTAAGAAAATTTCAAAATTTTATTTTAAACTAGTAAATTGGTTGCAGAATAATGACTCTCTTACAAAAGCCATTGTGCTAAAAAGAGTTTCGCATACACTTGAAATGTAATTGCATATTAATTCACCTTTCCATATAATCTACAATTGTTTATATTGCTGTTTTGTTTATTAGACCACATACTGGTTTTATGAAATTCTCCATGCCATTCTTTCTTGTGCTAATATTTCATTTCTATGCAAATACTCCACCCTGCATCTAGTCTAGTCTAATCTGTCTGTCGTATTCATGCCTTGTCTATCCCTGCTATTTGTTTTATTACTAATAATGGTCTCGGAAGACCATGAGACCAGCATTTACAGAGTGAGCGTACATTTGTGGTACACAAATTTCGTGGTTGAAAAAGAAAGTCATATATTATAATTTAAAACTACAGTCTGATAAATATTGGCAAATTACAGCGCATAATTGTTGAAGTTAGATTTGATAACAGGATGGCAACTGATAACTTAACCAAAAAAGAGTACAGATGGTTCTGTTGTTGGGAGTACTTCTTACATGGCAGTATGATGTGGTTCAAGTCGGCTATTTCTCCACGGTCTTCTGGGCAGTGAGGGTTGTCGAAGACCTTGATCCTGTGTAGATGATTCGGATAGCATCCATGCCCCAGACGCATTCTTATTAAAGAAGAAAGGTGTATGCGAGTTAGTTTCAATTCCTTGAACCAGATCTGCGATTGTATGGTGGGCTGAATTTTAGAATTGTGCTTTCCTCTTGTAAGCTGTGAAATTTTCCAGTACGCAAACCATTCCCTGTATACCTGTTGTCTGATTATGGGCAGGAAATCAGAATATGGTAACTGTTTGTAAAGGCGGAGTTCACAAGTTGTGGCTTCTTTTGCTATCTGGTCTACTACCTCGTTCATCGTTATATCATCGTGGCCTTTAATCCATAGGAGATGTACTTCCTGAGCTGCTTCCTGTGCAGTATAGATTAAGTGCAAAATGTCTAATATATTCTGATGTGTAGACAGGTCCCAACGAGAGTTATAAGTTCTGAAGGGCACATTGTGAGTCAGAAAGTATTACAATTTTGCGGAAGTGATGAATTTCATAGCTAATGGCAGAATGGATAGCTAAAATTCTTGCAGTAACAATAGACGTATCTAGAGGTAAGGATTACTTTCATGACACTTGAGGTGCAACACAGAAAAATGCATAACCCACGCCTGTTGTGGTCTTGGATTCGTCAATATAAATATGAAAACAATTGGGCCATATTGTATTGACAAAAGCTGATAAACGTTTATTTATGGAAACAATGATAGTAAGTAAACATGGTAAGAAGAATATGGAAGGTGTAAATATAAGAAGTTCGTACTTTTGTTGAAATACAGAGAGTCTTTCAGACTGAAGTATGAGATGAATCAAGCGTAGGAAATTCTTGAAACTTCCATATAATAATGTAGTCCGGTGTTTCGGACCGATGTTATTTCTGTCGATTTCCATTTGTTGCAGTCTTAATTTGCTTACCAGTTTATTGGTCCCCAGCGTTCACCGGTGAATAAAGGAGGTATTCGCCAGATATTGTCTTCTTAACGTGAGAGGCATCTTCTTAGCTTCCACTAGGAGTGCGTTCATAGCATTTGAATTCATTGCTCTTAGACATATTCGGATAGCACGATAATGTACTTTATCAATTTTTTGGAGAACGTATTGTGGTGCATTTTCGTTTAAAAAATACTGCCGTAGTCTAATATGGAACGTATTTATGCTCGATACAGTACTATCAATGTTGTAGTGTTCACACCGCGCCAGGTTGTGGAAACAGCTCGTAAGACAACCAAAATTCGATCAACTTTTCTTACTAGGTAAGGCGCTGCCCATTACGCTAGGTGTGAAGCTGCCGTGTCTAGCCACATACATGTCAACCGTGAGGCGGTGTAAATATGTACATCATCCGCATATTGAAGCAGTCTGATCGTAGGACCAAACATTTTATCTAGACTTTCCGTGTAGGCGGCATAATAAAAGATTGAGAATATCACCCTGAGGACGTCCATTCGTGACAATACGAGGACCATCGTGTATTGTCATGACGACGAAAATACACTGTTTTTGTAATGAGAAGATTATTGATCCCAGAAATATATATATTGGGGAGGCCTAAAAGTCTGTGTTTCGATACTAGTACAATTCCTGCTACTTTTACAGCCCATACTTCCAGAAACAAACCAACTGAACAAGTTCTGGATGTCTTAAGTTGTGACAACATGGCATCTCTTTTTCTGGTCACATTTTAATAAATCGTTCTCCTTTCGTCAATTAGATTCAGTATCACCTCATTCGTGAACCAATATCTCTATGTCGCCTTCAGCATTCATCTGTGACAAAATTTATAATATACTTTGAGAGGTATTGTCCATAATTTATATTGTTATTGTTAGAACATTAAAAAAAATTAAATGGAATAGGAGAACATGGCTGAATTTGTAGCAGATGATATAAGTGGAACTATTATTAGCGTCGAGTAAATAGGGACAAAATATTCTATTCTGGATCAACGCGGATGCACAGAAATATTATTGTAGATGAATATGACATGAAAAAAGCGTACGTAACATATAAATAATTCGATGTAATGTCAGTGATCCAGAAAACAATGTCCTGGACAGCCCTGTGGATGGGGGCGGTAGAATAACACCCACGGTATCCCCTGCCTGTCGTGAGAGGCGACTAAAAGGGGCCTCAGGGGTTGTGAACATTGGAGCGTGGGTTGGCGACCACGGGGCCCTCAGCTGAGCCCTGGCATTGCTTCCACTTACTTGTGTCAGGCTGCTCACTTTCATCTACCCTATCCGACCTCCCTTGGTCACTCTTGTTCTATTCCGACCCCGATGCTATTAGGTTTCCGAGGGCTAGGGAGTTTTAATTTTCACCCCCTCCGTGGCCCTTGTTTTTCTTTGGCCGATACCTTCATTTTTCGAAGTGTCGGAAGCCTTCCATTATTTCCCTCTGATTAGTGTATCATAGAGAATGGTTGTCTAGTTGTACTTCCTCTTAAAACAGTAATCATCATCATCATCACCACCACCACCACCACCTCTCAACTTGGGAGCGAGGATTGGTGACCACGGGGTCCTTAGGTGAGTCCTGGCATTGCTTCCAATTACTTGTACCACACTCCTCAAATTCATCTATCCTGTCTGACGTCGCGTGATCAACTCTGGTTCTTTTCTGACCCCGACGGTATTAGAGCACACGAGGCATAGGGCGTCTTACATTTTCACGCCCTTCCTGGCCCTTGTCTTCCTTTTCCCGATACCTTCATTTTTCGAAGTGTCCGATCCCTTCCATTTTTTCTCTCTGTTTAGTGTTATATAGATGATGGTTGCCCAGTTTTACTTCCTCTTAAAACAACAATCACAATCACCACCACCAATGGTCATATTTCAGGACGCGCTGAAAATAGTGTCATAAATGTTTAAAATTTAGGTGTCAGATCATTAATTGTTTTAATCGGTCGTTGAATTCATGGTGCATATTCTGTAAAGAAGTCTGGCACCCTCCAAGATTTTTGTAAGTAGGCTAATTTAATGATTCTAATGGAGAAATTTTTCAAATTTTCCGGGCTTAATCTGATTTTAAGTAACAAACTCTGCAGTTCGAAAGCCTTAATTTATCACACATTGTGTTAATCAATTTGTTTCTCCCTTGCAACGAATACGTTACTGTAATCTGACGCACACATGCAGACGTACTGTGGACACTACATGGCGAGGGTGGGAAAGGAGGGGAACTGTGTCGCTAAATGCAGACTGGTGGGCCCTAGTGCCAAGTGCTCGATTCGGAAAGACCTACACTAATTCGTACAGCTAAGTCGTGTAAACCTTACCATTTTACTGAAATGAACTACGGAATGTTCTATGACTTACACATGTCCCAAAATGTGAAGAGGAAAATGAGCTTATGGCCTTAATTCACATCTTTGCAATTCGATTTGATGGAAAATGTCCAGAAAGAAATTATTTTCAAAATATCTTACGCAGATAAGAAGTTACAAGTTATAGCAGTAAGGAATACCCGACCAAGTTCTACTGCAAACATCCAGCTAAAGACAACATATAATCATAAACTGCGGGTCAAATAAACTAAAAAAAAAGAGCTTATTAAAGTTAATGTCCCAAAATATAATTTTCTAAATCTGATTCATATTATTACAATTGGTAGTTGTATACCTTGTATTTTTTTCTCTCTGATTACTGATACACAGAGGATCGTTGCCTAATTGTACTTCCTCTTAAAACAATCATCACTACTTTGTGGTTGTAGATAATGGTGTTTATTCCACCTAAGTACCCATGCAAATGCGTTGTTATTGTTCCCCCCGTATTTATACACACTATTTTTAGTTAACAGTGCATAAAAGACTGAAGGCGTATAGTTTCTAAAGTACTATCCAACATGAAATGCCAACATTACGTTGTGTTCTTACATGACGAATTTACATTTTTGTAGAAAACTATACTTCAGACTAATTACTCTTTCTTGTATTCATTTTACTTCATTTATGTACTTATTGAAAAGCACAATATTAATTGACTAAAGAGTGTCGTCGTTCCTTTAATAAGTCTCAGAGTAATTCAGCTCTGCTTCACGTAAATTCAATCTTTCTATGAAACATTCCAACCGAACTACGCTCCGGATACCATTCACACTACCTACCTACCTATTTACTCTGGATCGGTTGAAACTTGCTAGAAACTACCAGGAGTTGAATTCGGGCCTCTTAGACTAGAGAAACAATGTGCAAAGGCATGTCACCAAAGCAGAAAGACAATAACGTAGAACAGAGGTCAATTAAAACGAATAAGGTCTATTAACAGAAGCTTAGCAAGAAAAGATTAAGATATGGGCATAGAACAAGCAAAATGGGGAAACATAGGGAGTCGAATACTCACATACATAGTTTGTGATAATATGTCATTCGCAATCGAGTCGTTGACTCATTAAAATGGATCTCATAAAATTTTACACTGTCGCAATAGAGGTATCATGAACCAAGCAGTGTGTAATTAAAACGTGATCCAAAGTATGTATTTCTTAGAGACCAGCTGTGAAAGTAGCAGCTTTCACACAAGAAAGTATTATCACGGCTTCCCAGATAAAGTTAAGGCTTTTATAAAATGAAGCACGGCTCCTAACAATCTCCATAGAGACTGTATCCCCCGAAATAAAAAATGTCAGTGAAGCAATGCTGGCAGGAAAGGAAACCAATATGGGACATAAGGAGGTTAAAAAGGAGTTGCCATAGTTACAGAAAGAAATAAGCATGAGTGATATGAAACAAGTAATATGAGAGTAAAATCCCGAAATAAGCATGCAAGTCGTCTGAGCAAGCCGGAAACAAATGCGAGATAAAATAATAATAATGGTGAAAGCAAACATCCATAAGAAACTGAAAAATAACACAGGTCCGATAACCATACTACACACACACACACACATACAGACCAAATATGCGAATGAGAATGAATAAATAATATAATACCCAGACACGTTACGATAAGAATCGTAACAGCATGGCAAGAATCAGTCGATGGCTCATGAGCTTGATGTGAGAGCGCAGATCAGATACCTGGGTCGCCACAAATAGGCCTGGCTCACCCAGTCGGCACCATAACCAAAATAACTTACACGCCGCATGACACGCATTCATATCGCACATCAAGGCGAACATGAATAGTACAGCATCAGCGTTAAACCAAATTACAGAACATAAGCTCAAGCCAGACGCCGAAGTCGAAGAGTAATAAAAGGTCTCCAATCAAAAACCACAACAAACTCATTACACACACACGAAACAATCGGATCAGTGCTACCTTAAGCTCAACGTAGGAACGATACCATAATAAGCAGACATGAATAAGAAGGAAGGGTACTGAAACAAGTCTGCAGAAAATAAATAAAAGAATAATACGCAGAACAGGGATCTCTCAGTAAACAAAACAATCATAACTATGGCAAGCCAAGGAAGGATAAATAGGATAAATACCTGGAGATTGAAGGAATCAATTGCATTGATTGCATTGATTCTAAGAAATCATATCCATTGACTCTAAACTAAGAGAGCCATACAAGGTAAAGTATGAGTCTTTTTGAAATACCGTTTATATGAGATGAAAATCATCTCGTAGACTAACGTCTCCCACTTTTTTATCCAAGCCATTATTGTCCCCATATCAGAGATAATACGAATGGAAGATAAGCTAGAAAGAAATGCTTTGGCAATCCTCCGTTACATGAGATGACATCTGTCTAATCGGGATGAACTACACGTCAAGTTAGGCATAGGAAATACAAACCAGTAACAACTGACTGATCTATGATATCGTAAAGAATATGATATCAGTGAAGTAAGATATGAAGGTAATGAGGTGCGGTACTGTATTCATTCACGGCCTGCTCTATGACGCTATGAGCGGTTTCCGGATGGTGTACGACATTGTAGCGCTCCAGGAAAAAGCAGAGAGTCGCCGCTAACGGTTCCATTCGAGCTTAGAATTTGAACCCTCAAGAATGTTCCTGTATCATTTATAATTAAGATTTATGCAATCTCTATGAATTTATTTGTCATGCAATTTACTCCAATTTCAATCCTTACAACGCTGATGCACGTGAAAATCTTTTCTGCTATATAACTTTAATTTACACCGTTTTAACATATTTCTTGCCGAATTCGCCAAGTGATAAATTGGTTTATTCCACATGCTTACTAATGTATCAGGACAAAATTACCAAATAGTCCTGCTATTATTTCCAAGAAGAATGCTAAATGTCAAAGAAGGACCCACCCCTGTAGGTGGGGGCGGTAGGATAACACCCACGGTATCCTCTGCCTGTCGTAAGAGGCGACTAACAGGGGCCCCAGGGGCTCTTCACTAGAGAGCGTAGGTTGGCGACGATGGGGCCCGAGGATGAGTCCTGGCATGGCTTGTACTTGCTTATGCCACGCTCCTCACTTTCATCTACCCCCTTCCGACCTCCCTTGGTCAACTCTTGTTCTTTTCCGACCCCGAGTGTATTAGAACACTCGAGGCCTAGGGAGCCTATCATTTTCACACCCTTCGTGGCCCTTATCTTCCTTTAGCCGATACATCCATTCTTCAAAATGTTGGATTTCTTCCATTTCCTCTCCCTGATTAGTGTTATATAGAGGATGGTTGCCTATTTGAATTTCTTTTAAAGTAATAATCACCACCAACACCAGCATCTTAGAGAGGTCAGCGTCTGGAGGAGAAGTCGTGCATATTCAATCTTGGCTCATTCCGGTGATATTTGAAGGTACTCAAATATGTCATCCTCATGACAGTACATTTATTGGCATGTAAGAGAACTCCTGCGGGACAAAATTTCGGCACCTCGGCATTTTCGGAAACAGAAAGAAAACAGTTAGTGGGACGTTAAAGACAATGACATTATTATAGAATTCGCTTCTGTGTAATGTAATGTTGACAAAGTAGTGGTCCAGTGAAGCCAGAGATAGGCCGTCACATGGACAATAAGGTGAATCAGTAACTTACCGAGCTCGATAGCTGCAGTCACTTAAGTGCGGCCAGTATCCAGTAATCGGGAGATAGTGGGTTCGAGCCCCACTGTCGGCAGCTCTGAAGATGGTTTTCCGTGGTTTCCCATTTTCACACCAGGCAAATGCCGGGGCTGTACCTTAATTAAGGCCACGGCCGCTTCCTTCCAATTCCTAGGCTTTTCCTATACCATCGTCGCCGTAAGACATATCTGTGTCGGTGCGACGTAAAGCAAATAGCAAAAAAAAAAAAAAAAAAAAAAAAAAAAAATCAGTAACTTGTAGATGAAATACACTCACGTTCATAAAAACCAGAACACTTTGAAAAACTAGAGATAGGAAGTTCATATTTACAGAACATGTGCACTAGTATGTTCTGAAGAAATGATTAGCATTTGATCCCAGTCGGCCCTCAGGTTCAAGGTCCACATCGATATCTCGGCGCATCGCCACCGACTGGTAAAATGTGCCTGTGGCTCTCGTTGGTCCTATAAACAGAAGATAATGAATGTGCGTGACTTGAGCAGACGTGCAGGAGGCCTGGCAGATGTATGCGAGAACCGTACCGTCAAATGAGTGAGTTTGAAAGAAGGTGCATTATTGGCATGAGAGAAATAATCACCACCACCACTGAGAGAACGTGATGCATCTATCCGGAAAATTGCTGCTCGTTTGGGACGAAGTGTGTCGGCAGTGCAACGGGTGTGTACAGGATGGTTCACAGAAGGCCGTAAAACACGACGAGGTGGGTCTGGTCGCACCACCCAGACCACCCACCGAGAAGATCGACACCTCATCCAAATGGCATTGCAGGACTGATCTGTGTCCTCCTCGGCTCTGGCGTAACAGTGGAACAGTGTAACACATCGCACACTATCAAAAGTGACAGTCCGTCGCCGTTTATTATGATCTGGGTTACCGGCGCGTCGTCCACTTCTCCACCTATCTTTGACTAATATGCATAAACATGCTAGACTGCAATGGTGTATGGGACGATGTCACTGGGAACAGGAATGGCAGCAGATAGTATTTACGGACCATCCTAGGTTCTCTTTGTTTGAAAATGATGGCCGCATTTTGGTTCGCCGCAGACAGGGAGGAGAGGCATCACATTGACTGCATTCGCACAAGACGTACAGCGCCAACTCAGGCCCTTGGGGCGTGGGGTGCTATTAGGTACAACCACAAATCACAGTTGGTGCGTGTCCAGGGCACTGTGACCAGTTTGACCTAAGTGAATGACATCTTGCGACCTGTAGCCATACCCTTTATGCACGATACCCCAGACGCCATATTTCAGCAGGACAATGCGCTACCACATGCTGCTGCACGAACATGTGCCTTCTTGTTGTCACCGGATGTCAGACTGTAGCCCTGGCCCGTACGATCACCGGACTTGTCGCCAATCGAAAATGTGTGGTATATGGTGAAACGACGGATGCGACGCTGTGACCGAATGCCAACCATCAAGGATGAACTGCGGAACCAGGTGAATGCAGCATGGATGGCTATAACCAGGACGCCATTCGCGCCTTATACGCGTCGATGCCATCACGCATGGAACAAGTTACCAGTGCCCATGGAGGAGCCGGTTCCTACTAGGCAACAAGACACATGCTTAACCTAGGTGACTGTAATGCTAATCGTTTCTGCAGAATATACTAATGAATATCTCCTGTGAATATGAACTTCCTATCTCTAGTTTTTCAAGGTGTTCTGTTTTTATTAACATGAGTGTAGTTGTCTGTTGAAGATCCCGTGATAGAAGCGCAGGCTTATGATGGTTGTGATGTACCGTCGCCTCCAGTTTCATTGCGAAAAGCACGATTTTATGGGGGGATGTTGCTGTGTAGCAGTGGTAGCCTCGATCGTTGTTGCTAAGTATCCAGTCTGATTTCCAAGTGTTATACGCACTGGATTTAGTGTTAGGTAACAGATCGGAGAGTTGTGCACACTTATTGTGTACAGAACTTGTCCGTGCTGCATCTTTAGCAAGCGCATCCAAATGGTAGTTATGCATAATGCCACTCCAACGTCGAAGCAGTCATGGTTTCCAAAATTGCATAATAATATTCATAATTTCGTGTGGTTATTTCTAGCCTAGAGCAGCCCTTGTAAGACAGACCCTCCGATGAGGGTGGGCGGCATCTGCCATGTGTAGGTAGCTGCGTGTTATTGTGGTAGAGGATAGTGTTATGTGTGGTGTGTGTGAGTTACAGGGATGTTGGGGACAGCATAAACACCCAGCTCCCGAGCCACTGGAATTAACCAATGAGGATTAAAATCCCCGACCCGGCCGGGAATCGAACCTGGGACCCTCTGAACCGACGGCCAGTACTCTGATCATTCAGGCAGCGAGTCGGACTCCAAAATTGCATTATATTAATTATTTCACGATCATACGAGAAAGTAAGTTTACGGAAGTGCCAAAAGTATTCACTCTCATAAAACAATAAATCTATTAATGGCTCTTCTGAAAAGTTATATCATTTCACTTGTGCCGCTTTTCTTGTTGGGCATAATTGACATTTTACGTCTCCGAAAGACGTGAAAGTAATCTTAAACATAACGTTTCTTTTATGCAGGCCTTCCCCGTTAATGTGAATTAATTATTTATGAAATACAGTAATAACAACTGTTACCAGCCACGAGGTATATTAAATGATTTGCTCCACTGTGTGCTACACAGACTTTGCTCCATCGTCAGGCGGTGCAATGGTGACGTAATTGTTGCTCCAATACTGTAGATACACAATGTTTTTCAAAGAATGTTATACTACACTGAAGAAAATGGAAATTGCAACACCGAGAAGGAGTGGTGCTACATTGCTGCAATTGAACATGCAGGACGAGTGTTCGGTAGTGATGCGATGATTACCCTTTCAGGTCCCTCTGACCGCAAGTTTCGACAAAAGTCAATACAGGATGTGCCCACCACGAGCTGCAATACATTGATGAATTCGTCGGGGCATGTAGTCAATAAGGCCCTGGATCGCTTCCTGAGGAATTGTGGCCCATGCTTGCTGAACTGCACGGGCCAGTTGTTCCACAGTTGTGGGTGGCTGAGGACGGTTGGCCAGTTGTCGACACATCATGTCCCACACATGCTCAATAGGACTGAGGTCCGGGGATCTGGCGGGCCATTCTAAGGTTGTGATGTCGTGGAGAGCTTCTCTGGAGATACATGCAGTGTGAACCCGGGCATTGTTTTGCTGAAACATCGCATTAGCAATGTTCGCCATCATAGGGACAATCACTGGGTTGAGTACCCTATCAATGTACTGTCGAGCAGTCATAGTGCCCTCAACAAGCACTAATTGTGATTTCACATTAAAGCCAATAGCTCCCCAGATCATAACGCTTGGTGTTGGCCCTGTGTGCCTCTCGACAATAAGATCTGGGCGGCCCCTCTCCCCGCTACGTTGGCGCACACGATTCCGGGGATCACTGCGGGCAAAACAGAAGCGCGATTCATCACTAAAGACGACCCTATGCCATTCGTCTACCCACATCGATCTTTCTCGACACCAGGCCAGCCTTACACGTTGCTGTTGTGGGGCCAATGGAATACCTTCTGCAGGGACAGGGGCTCGTAAGCCAGCTGCACGCAGGCGATTACCAACTGTTTGTTGTGTAATATGGGGTGCCACAGCTGCTCGAATTTGCGCTGCTGTTGCATGGGGTTCCATCCGGGCCATCCGAATGATGCGGCGATCCTCTCTCATAGTTGTATGTCGCGCTGGTCCTGTGCAACGTCTACGAGTGTTGGTACCTTCACTTGACCACTGCTGCCATACACGTTGTACCGTACATGCCCGTCGGCCAACACGTGCAGCGACAGTCCTTAGCGATAATCCAGCCTCACACAGCCAAATTATCCCAACCCTCTCAAACGGCGACAGTTGTTGATAGCGTTCTCTTCTCTGTCGTCGAGGCATATTTGACGGGGAATACTTCACAGATTGCAAGTCAACTACGCTACACGTGGGGAGATCTGTAGCAACAATCCAATGGATCTGAAACTTTGATTGTTTACATACCTACATGGTATTGTTCCATATCTTGAAAATCAACACGAACGACCAATGCCTTCATGGTGTTGCAATTTCCATTTTTCTTAAGTGTATTTCATTCAAGAGTATGTGTTTTTTAAGCATTGTGGTGTAGTGGTTAGTGTGATTAGCTGCCATGCGCGGAGGTCCGGGTTCGATTTGCGGCTCTACCACGAAATTTGAAAGGTGGTACGAGGGCTGGAACGGGGTCCACTCAGGCTCGGGAGGTTAAATGAGTAGACGGGGTTCGATTCCCACTTCATCCATTATCGAAGTTGTTTTCCGTGGTTTTCCACTTCTCCCCCAGGCAAATGCAGGGATGATACCTAACTTAAGGCCAAGGTCGCCTCCTTCTCTCTTTCTTGTCTGTCCCTTCCAGTCTTCCAATACCCTCACAAGGCCGCTGTTCGGCATAGCAGGTGAGGCCGCCTGGGCGAGGTACTGGTCCTCCTCCTAAGTTGTATCCTCGGACCGAAAGTCTCACACTCCGGGACACTGCCCTTGAGGCGGTAGAAGTCGGATCCCTCGGTGAGTCCGAGGAAAAAGTAACCCTGGAGGGTAAACGAATATGAAAGGAAGAAAGATGAATTCCTTACACCTAGGGTGGGTCCGCTGTAAGTTTTGTCATCTCAAAAATATACATTTGTTGCTATAACTTCATATACTTTTTAAATATTCATTTCAATGTTATCATTGTGCATATGTTCAGGATCTAGTAATTGATTTATATACATTTCTACAGTTTCAAAAAATGTTTAATTTTTTCTTTTGGCTGCCCATTTAAAATGGTGAGAATATTATATACATTTGATACTCCAGAAGTTGGCTACCAATAAAAATGAATCGTTTGTTTGAATTTATGCGACAGAGAATCCCTCGTATTTCACGAGTTACTTAAATAATAATAATAATAATAATAATAATAATAATAATAATAATAATAATAATAATAATAATAATAATAATAATAATAATAATGTTATTTGCTTTACGTCCCACTGACTACTCTTACGGTTTACGGAGACGCCGAGGTGCCTGAATTTAGTCCCGCAGGAGTTCTTTTACGTGCCAATAAATCTACCGACACGAGGCTGACTTATTTGAGCACCTTCAAATACCACCGGACTGAGCCAGGATCGAACCTGCCAAGTTGAGGTCGAAAGGCCAGCGCCTCAACCGTCGGAGCCAGTCAGTCCGGCCACTAGTTACTTATCGAATCCTTGTCAGCGTGTTCATTATGTTTTATTAATATTTGTCCTATTTCATTTCACCGCCCCTGTGGGTGAGGGGGGTAGAATAACCCCGACGGTATCTTCTTTCTGTCGTAACAGGTGACTGAAAGTGGCTCCAGGGGCTCTAAACGTGGGAGCGTGGATTGGCGACCACGGAGCCCTTACGTGAGTCCTGGTATTGCTTCCACTTACTTGTGCCAGGCTCCTCACTTTCATCTATCCTATCCGACCTCCCTTGGTCAACTCTTGTTCTTTTCCTACCCGACGGTATTACAGTACTAGAGGCCTAGGGATTCTTTCATTTTCACGCCCTTCGTGGCCCTTGTTTTCATTTGGACGACATATTAATTTTACAAATTGTCGGATCCCTTCCATTTTTTCTCTCGGATTTCTGTTGTTCTTCCTCTTAAAACAATAATCATCACCACCACCGTCACTACCTCACTTTCATCTATCCTATCTGACCTCCCTTGGTCATGTTCTTTTGCGTCCCCGACGCTATTAGAGCATTCGAGGTATAGGGAGAGTCTTTCATTTTCAAGCCCTTCGTGAACCTTGTCTTCCTTTGGCCTATGTCTTCCTTTCTCGAAGTGTCGGTCCCCTTCCATTTCTCCCCTTCAATTAGTGTTAATAGAGGATGGTTGCCCAGTTGTACTTCCTCTTAAAACAATACCTACCACCACCACCATCTCGCGGGTTGGTGATAATATACAGGGCGGTTGCCTAGTTGTACTTTCTCTTAAAACAATAATCTCCACCACCACACTCTTAAAATAATAATCACCACAACCACAATCCTGGTATTGCTTCCACTTACTTGTGCCAGGCTCCTCACGTTTATGTACCCCATCCGACCTCCCTCGGTCAACTCTTGTTCTTTTCCGCTCCGACGTTGTTAGGTTTCGACGAATAGGTAGTCTTTCATTTCCATGCCCTTCGTGGCCCTTTTCTTCTTTGGCCGATATCTTCATTTTTCGAAGTATCGAACCCCTTCCATTTCTTCCCTTTAATTAGTGTTAATAGAGGATGGTTGTCCAGTTGTACTTCCTCTGAAAACAATAATCACTACCACCTCCTGCGCCATTTCCACCATATACCAGCCTGCCTTCAATTTTTAAATCTTTGGCAGTACGGGGAATCGAACCCGCACTTCCGAGAATGGCAGCTACTTGTGCTAACCGTTAAACTGCGGCGACGGAGGGCTGGATGTTACTGACCATCTTATTACACTGCTTCACTTAGATATAACGTATCACACTACGTACCATTACAGAATCACGCATTAGTCAGGAAGGGCATCCAGTCGTAAATCTGGGGTTAATCCACACATAAAGCTAACCCCAAATAGTTAGGAAAACAACAATAATAATACAAATAATGATAGTAGTATTAATAATAACGTAAATCGAGAGAAGAATGTATCTTTCCTCGATCTCGGAGTACTTGGCTCGATCCTAGTTGTTAACACGTATGGGAATTGGGCTGGCTACAGCTGGAGCGCGCGGCGAGGAGTGTAGTCCCCCTAGCCCGGGTCAACATCGATCTCAGTGAACTGATGAGCTCCCCCTTTCGCCGCGCCGCGACACTGCGCCTGCGCAATGCAGTTCCACACTGCCACTGCTGCTGTAACGCCGCGCCTCGCGTTAGTCAAATGTTTTTGGGCAGCAACGGAAGCTACAGCTAGCTAGCTGTTCAAGTCGGCAAAGAAGAGTGTGAGGGAAGTCTGCTTTCAGGGGTTGCGACAATTTACACAGCATGGACACACCAGCACGTACCGGAATAGCAAGGTAAGGCGGAATAACTCTCTTGTTTGGCGCATGTAATAGGAGGACGAGAATCCACTGCACCGAACGTCAATAAACAGAACCAGATCCTCTCTCTAGCATGTTTACACCAGTGGGCGTAAACGCCTTATCGTCATTAACGGTTGTTAAGTTTATAGTGTGTACAGGAATTGACATATACTTCAGTGAAAGTGATCGTGTTCAGTATCTCGTCTATTAAAACTTGATCTGCCCATTAACCTTCACTGATAATAATTATATTTATTGCCATTTAAAGGAGTCCATTGTCTTACGGCAAATGACGATAGTTTAGGTTAGAGTATTAATAGAGCTGTCTGGATCTACTTAGGAAAGAACATTTCCATATAACACGAATGCTAGTTTGCTGTCATCGTCAATTAGAGACTACTTATGACAGTTTTGTTAAAAATCATCCGCTGAACGTATTTAAGTTTCCTAAACATATACTAATTTTCTTTGCCTGTGGAAAACATTTTGTGCTATTTGAAAGTGCTATTGGTCGTTGCAAGTGTAAAAAACTACTTAATGTAAACACATTTTCTCTCATGTTCGGTTTTGTACTGTATTACTAATGAGTTCAAATTATATTAAATTTTAAGTTACATATAACTTCCAAAAATTGATTATTAACTCAAAATCGTTGGTTTTTTGTGGCATTTATAAGCAGCAAACGAAATGGTACCCAGTAGAAAATAAACTCGCGCTATATAGCTTTTAAATATCAGAGGAAATAACATTTCCAAATAACACGAATGCTAGTTTTTAATTTTTATTTTGCTATTGGCTTTACGTCGCACCGACACAGACATGTTTTGTGGCGACGATGGTACAGGAAAGGGCTAGGACTGGGCAGGAAGCGGCCGTGGCCTTAATTAAGGTACAGCCCGAGCATTTTCCTGGTGTGAAAATAGTAAACCACGGAAAACCATCTTCAGGGCTGCCAACATTGGGTTTCGAACCTACTATCTCCCGAATACTGGATACTGGCTGCACTTAAGCGACTGCGGCTGCCTAGCTCGGTAATGCTAGTTTATTGTCATCATCAATTATTAGAGACTACTTATGACAGTTTTGTTGAAAAATATACGCGGAATTTAGCCGGTTTAAATTAACGAATTGTTTAACGAACATTTGACTGTAAGATACTGCCGATTTCTTACGGTGCTGTTGCATTCATTAGAAATATACAGTGAAGATTGTGTTGTGGTTTTTCGTAATGCATTGCGTTTTCTATGACGGTATTTAAATTAATTAATCTAATAAGGTATATCTTCCCTTCATATTTTGTCTAATGATACATGGAGATTTTTACTACATGATCATTTTTCATATAGAATACAAGATATCTGGCGAGGATGTGTTAGAATTGCCGCTTTAACTCATTGTGATTGTATAACTTCTGAAAAGTCAGATATTTCAGTTTTCATTCAAACGTGATACTTATTGCTGCATAACTAAAGTAAATTCCGTATGGTTTTGAATATTCATCTAAGGAATAGCTGGAATCGGTGAAACCAAGATTGTGCATTAGAATTGTTGCTATCTGTATAAAACTCAGTTTTCGTCAGTAGGTATCCTGTTAACTGAAAGTCTTTTCTCCGTTTCGTGAATCGTGGGTTTAGAGAAGTTAGTGGGAAAGAATAATATTGTCTTGTTCAAACGTCAGCGTGAAAAGGAAACCCAAGTGACATTCTAAATTCACTTGGTTTAAATTAAGGGAAGTAACCTATCGAAGTACGACTCGTTGGCTGAATGGTCATCATACTGATCTTCGGTTCAGGAGTCTCGGGTTCGATTCCCGGCCGGGTCGGGGATTTTAACCTTCATTGGTTAATCCCAATGGCTCGGGGGCTGCGTGTTTGTGCTGTCTCCAACATCCCTGCAACTCACACACCACACATATCACTATCCTCCACCACAATAACACGCAGCAACCTACATATGGCAGATGCCGCCCACCCTCATCGGAGGGTCTGCCTTACAAGGCTGCACCCGGCTAGAAATAGCCACACGAAATTATTATTATTATTATTATTGTTATTATTACTTATCGAAAACTTGTCACGTGACGTAAAATGCAGCTTATATCGACTTATTTTAAATATCTTGGTACCTCAAAGATTTCCTGCATAGAGTTGTATCTGTTACTCAAATTCTCATGTTAAGACTGGAATTTTAGGCTTATGTTTTGTTTCCTTATGCATTTTTTTTCGCTAACGTACAAATTCTTTCTTTAATCAGACCGAGTATAATTTTCTTCAATATTTTTAATCCCTTGTTACATTGTGATTATATGATACCATTTCATAGCTATCTCATTCCCTAGAAATCAAAAGCTTATGTGTTAAAATTGACAGTTAGGCCAAATGCCATTGTGTCACTTCTAAAAATTAGAGGAAAGAAAACTCACGTTTAAAATGTACGTAACGATGTTCTAAATGATCTGGAATATTCATCTACGGAAGAAATGGAAGAGTGTGTGTTACAGTTTACTTAAATACCCGTGTGTGAAGTGCCTGAACTACTGTTCTAAACTGAATGAAAACTTCCGTTCCTCCTCCTGTCAAGCGTGGATATCTTGCGTTCAGATGAAGTTGTGTGGAAAAACATACTTAACGCATTAAATTAATACTATTTATTTCGCATATTCGGTTATATTGTGTTTAAATCAACCAGCTAAAATTTAAGAAATTAATTATCCGAAGCTTATCGTGACATAGTGTAAACAAACTAATTAATTAATTTTATTGCTTGTATGTCCCACTAACGGGTCTTTTGGCTTGCGGAGATGCGAGTTGCCGGACTTTCGCCTTGAAGTAGTTCATTTCCGTGCCAGTACATGTAGTAACACGAGACTAAGTTAAATGAGCGTAATCAAGTAACAATATACTGAGTTGGGATCGAACCCGCCGACTTTCCCTTAGAAGATCAACACTTCTACGATATGAGTTACGCATTCAAGGACTGTAAACAATATTGAAAATTGAATTATTTTTAAGAATATTTAATACCCGTCAGCTTTGCTGTGATGCTGTTTCGTCTATTCGTGAAGTTCTCGCAAATAAACAATAAATAAATAAATAAATAAATAAATAAATAAATAAATAAATAAATAAATAAATAAATACACAGTGGATCTTTTAATTGGCGGACTGAGTAGCTCAGGTGGTAGTGTGCTGGCCTTCTGAACTCTAGTTGAGAGGTTTAATCCTGGCTTAGACTGTGGTATCTGAAGGTGATCAAAAGGTCAGTTCCTCCTGTGGGTGGGGGGCAGTAGAATAAATCACACGGTATTCCTTGCCTGTCGTAAGAGGTAAGAGGCGACTAAAAGGGGCCCAAAGGGCTCATAACTTCGAAGTGTGAGTTGGCGACCACGGGGCCCTCGGCTGATTTCTGGCATTGTTTCCACTTACTTGTGCCAGGCTCTTCAAATTTCTCTATCCTATCCCGCCTCCCTTGGTCAACTCTTGTTCTTTTCCGATCGACGGTATTAGAGCACTCGATGAATAGGGAGTCTTTCATTTTCACGCCCTTTGTGGCCCTTGTCTTTCTTTGGCCGGTACCTTCATTTACCCAAGTGTCGGATTCCTTCCATTTTCCTCTTTGATAATGTTACATAGAAGATGGTGTTCTAGTTGTACTTCCTATTATAACGATAATCACCAACACCACCACTGCCACCTCTTCATTTTTATTTCCTTGTGTATAGTACAAGGAAGTTTATATCAAAGTCGAGCTAAATACACGATTATAGTCTGTGGTTTCCTAGAGTTTTCCCCTGTGGGTGTGGGCGGTAGAATAACACAATCGGTATCTCCTGCCTGTCGTAAGACGCGACTAAACGGGGCCCCAGGGGGTCTGAACTTTGGAGCGTCGGTTGGCGACCACGTGGCCCTTAGCTGAGTCCTGGCATTGCTTTCACTTACTTGTGCCAGGCTCCTCACTTTCATCTACCCTATCCGACCTCCCTTGGTCAACTCTTGTTCTTTTCCGACCCCGACGCTATTAGGTTTGCGAGGGCTAGGTAGTCTTTTATTTTCCTGCCCTTTGTGACCCATGTCTTCCTTTTACCGATACCTTCATTTTTCGAAGTGTCAGATCCCTTCCATTTTTTCTCTCTGGTTAGTGTTAATAGAGGATGGTTGCCTAGTTGTACTTCCTCTTAAAACAATAATCACCATTACCGCTTCCTAGAGTCTAGTTTTCATGTTTACTACCTCAATATAACGTCTTAGGTTATGTAGAGAATTGTAACACATTTTATCGTCTGTGCAAGATATAGAGTTTGAAGGAGATGATGTAGATTTTTATGTTTTGATAGATGTACATGATATTTGTTATGTCCCTTCTGCATCCAATCTACACGAATCATCTAAGTCCGATGATGATGGAAATAATGAGAGATATATAAGTTAATCCGAGTACAAGAACTGGAGTTACACCATTCTACTGCAGGTTCAAGTCAATTTCCACTGGCAGGTCCAGCTTCTGGACCTGGAGTCATTTACCCAAGCTTCATATTTTTAACTTCAGAATTTTGAAGGTAAACCCCACAGTCAGAATGACCAATACGGTGCTTCTAGATAGAAAATTAATGCTGGTACTTTTAGTGTTAAAACAAAAACCATGAAGATTCCGTTATTCTGTAAAAAATTTTGAAGGAAAACAATTAATTGTGCCAGGCTCCTCACTTTCATCTATCCTATCCGACCTCCCTTGGTCAACCCTTTTTCTTTTCCGACCCCGGCGGTATAAGGTTATCAAGGCCCAGGGAGTCTTTCATTTTCACGCAATTCGTGGGCACTTGCCTATTCTTTGGCCCATATCTTCATTTATGGAAGTGTCGGATCCCTTCCATTTTTTCTCTGATTATTGTTATAGGCCTATGGAGGATGGTTGCCTAATTGTTCTTCCTCTTAAAACAATAATCACCACCACTGAAGGAATACAAATGTTAGAAAAAGTACTTTACAGTCAAATGCATGCATTTTCTCTCACTTGGCTACGATGTCTTCAAGACCCTCCCGGGAATTTTATTGTAGATTCTCTAAAATGGTGCTATCTGATTTTTCTTGAAACAAGAATGATATATTGTGGCCCATATATGCGTCTGCATTTTCTCTTAGTGCAAATCCATTCTTTTTTAATTCCGTAAGTTTGCGTTGGCCTCAAGTCGTAAACGCAGTAATCTATTTATATGACCGGGCGAGTTGGCCATGCGTTTAGGGGCGCGCAGCTGTGAGCTTACATCTGGGAGATAGTGGGTTCGAATTCCACTCTCGGCAGCCCTGAAGATAGTTTTCCGTGATTTCCCATTTTCACGCCAAGCAAATGCTGGGACTGTACATTAAGGCCACGGCCGCATCCTTCCAACTCCCAGTCCTTTCCTATCCCACCGTCTCCATGAGACCTATCTGTGTCGGTGCGACGTAAATCCACTAGCAAAAAATATATTTATAACTATATTAAATATGAATACTACATCCAGAAACCTTGCAAGAAAAGTTCTAGCCGGCCTGAGTGGCTCAGACGATTGAGACGCTGGTCTTCTGACCCCAACTTGGCAGGTTCGATACTAGCTCAGTCCTGTGGTATTTGTAGGTGCTCAAATACGTCGGTCTCGTGTCGGTAGATTTCGTGGCACGTAAAAGAACTCCTGCGGGACAAAATTCAGGCACCTCGGCGTCTCCGAAAACCGTAAAAGTAGTTAGTGGGACGTACATATATATTATTATTATTATTATTATTATTATTATTATTATTATTATTATTATTATTATTATAAATCTTCCATTAAATGCAATCGTCATCATTATCATTTACTAAAGGCATTGCCTTGTCGCTGTAGCCACATCTGACGATCTTCTGCTAGTCTCTTCATGTTGCTATATGAACCACATGCCAGTTCACCGACGGAGTTTCTGAGGTATGGCATCATTCGGCGTCCCCAGTACTTTACCTTAATAATGTTATTTGCTTTACGTCCCACTAACTACTTTTACGGTTTTGGAGACGCCGATGTGCCGAAATTGTGTCCTGCAGGATTTCTTTTGCTTTCCAATACATCTATCGACACGAGGCTGACTTATCTGAGCACATTCAAATACCACCGGACTGAGCCAAGTTAGAACCTGCCAAGTTGGAGCCAGAAAGCCAGCGCCTCAACCGCCTGAGCCACTCAGCTCCCCACTTCACCACTTTACCTTCCGTGATGGTTTGGAGAAGAAATTCATGTCTCAGTGCATGTCCAAGGAACTTTGTTTTTTCCTCTTCTTTATCGTATTTAATAAACATCGATCCTCCCTTACGTCCTTTAAAACAAGGTCATTTGTTTTTTATCCATCCAACTTGGTTTTGTAATTCTTCTCCAAGACTACATTTCTCCAGCCTCAAGTTTTGTTTCTTCCTGTTTTCCTAATGTCCAGGTTTCGCATTCATACAATAGCACACTCCGTACTTCCTCTTAAAACAATAAGTACCACCACCATCCAAACAAAGGTCGTGAGAAATGACATTTTTGTCTCCAAACTAAGATGGTTGTTTAGCAATAAGTTTTCCTTATTTTGGAAAACTTGTCTTGCTATCACTACTCTTTTCTTGATTTACGAAAGGGAGCTGTTATCAGAGGCGATTACACTACCCAAATAGGAGAATTCCATGAATTCTTCTATCGGTGTGTTATTTAATTTGAAGATTTTCTCAACCTGTAGGCTTCATTTTGTCTACTGTCATGAATTTTGTTTTCTTTCTATCTATTTCTAGTTTAACTTTTTCTAAGGATTTGTTGAATGTTCTTAGCATCGTACTGGTATCTTCTTCAGAATTAGCTAAGACAGTAATACTATCTGCAAAGCGGATACTGTGCGATAAAGAATAAAATTGATAAATTTAATTTGCGTGATCCTACGGACGAATCATCATCAACAGCGCCATATATCTGCACTGCATATGGACACTGCGAAGAGTTTTTGGAACCACTTACAGCCTTATGGTACGCAATCTAGTGATTACAAAACTTGATACCATCAACTCTCCTACCCTGCCGATCATACCCTGATGATCGCACATTTTTACCACCAATGGGACCCGTAGCAACTAACCACCGTGTCAGACCTTAACCAAGTAAACAGATACAAGTTCTTCAGTAAGGCTCATTCGACTGTCGTAGTTGTTGTGTTTACAAGCCTGTATGATTCATAGCGGGAAGTCTGCGCAGCAACATCGCCGTTAAATTCCTACACGTATCATGTTCATGATCATTGAATTCACACCTGTTGAATTATTTATTATTAGCAGTATGTTCAGTTCTTCGCACGGACTATTCTGTTAATATCTTTGTTTTCTGCATTCTCTTTACAACTTCAGCCCCCCTCTCAGAACTTGACCATAAATAATAGCTTTCTTCGTGCAGCAATACGAAACTATCATAAACTGTCAAGTACATACGCCCCCTTGGGGTGAGGGCGGTAGAATAACACCCACGGTATTCTCTGCCTGTCATAAGAGGCAACTGAAAGGGGTCCCAGGTGCTCTTAACTGGGTGCGTGGATTGGTGACCGCTGGGCCCTTAGCTGAGTCCTGGCATTACTTTCACTTACTTTTGGCAGACTCCTCACTTTCATCTATCGTATACAACCTCCCTTGTTCAACTCTTGTTCTTTTCTGACACCGGCGGTGTTAGAGAACTCAAGACCTGGGAAGCCTTTCATTTTCACGCCCTTCGTGGCCCTTGTCTTTCTTTGGCTGATACGCTCATTTTTCGAAGTGTCGGACCCCTTCCATTTTTTTCTATATCATTAGTTTTATATAGAGGATGGTTACCCAGTTGTAAGCCTACTTCCTCACCACGACCACTCAGTCAATCAAATCCATCCCCCTGTGAGTGTGGGTGGTAGAATAACACACACGGTATGCCCTCCCTGTCGTAAAAGGCGACTAGAAGGGGCCCCAGGGGCTTTGAACTTTGGAGCGTGGGTCGGCGACCACGGGGCCCTCAGCTGAGCCTGGCATTGCGTCCACTTACTTATGCCAGGCTCCTCATCTTCACGCCCTTCGTGGCCCTTGTCTTTCTTTGGCCCATACCTTCATTTTTCGAAGTGTCGGATCGTTTCCATTTTTCTCTCCGATTAGTGTTATATAGAGGATGGTTGCCTAGTTGTACTTCCTCTTAAAACAGTAATCACTACCACCAGCACCTCAATCAAATCCAATTTAAATTGATTGGGAATGGTGCTGGCATCTAACGGCAATATTTACTACTACGTGACCGTTCGCGCAGGAATTAATCAAAAACCGTTTCCAACTGTCCCTAATCCGCTTGTGCGCTCTTGTACAAATCACAAACTGTCTCAGATTTGCTGCTCGAACAAAGCTAATAGTTTCTTAGATACAATCCTACAACTTGAGCCTTAACCACATTTAATGTCAAAGTGCCCTGGAATTGGATTATACAGTGAGAGCTACATTCTGTGCATTCCTGCTTTAGGCGTATCCCTTTCGAGGGCAATATTCTACAGAGTGGGCTAGAAGTCCCGTACCCCTGTAACTATTTAGTATCAAATGTTATTTATGCAGTTTGGTAGCTATATTACGTATGTTATTTATGTTAATAGCTATATTACTTCCTATTAATAGTTGGAATCCAGTTTTGGAATACATATTGTCGCAGCCGAGTGTTAGTTTGAAGGCATGGCAGATGTGAGCGGTAAGAGTGACACTATTGAGGAGGGGTTAGTGACAAACGTGCGGGTGCACGAATGACAGCACACAGGGCAGAAAATGAGATAGATAATGGGAGCATTCCAGGAAAGATTTAATAAGTTCCACTGCGAAAAGCAACACTTATTGACTGGGACAGACGTGTTTTTGCCTCGGGAAGTGTTAAAGACAGACTGCGGAGAGGAAGGAAGAAAATACAAGAAGAAACATGTGCTGGAGTCTGTGCTTCGATCGAACAATCTCCTATGAAGTCGACGCGTAAACGTGCTTTGGAACTCCGTATACCGTGAACAACAATGCGAGATTACTTTAAATAGGACCTTAAGTTCAGACCTTTTTGACTGGCGTTCGTAAACGAGTTATCGGATAAAGACCCAAATGAGCGTGTTTTAGCATGCCATGCTTTGTTTACTAAATTCTCAAATGCAGAGAGCCGTGCCAAGGTCATGTTTTCAGATGAATGTGCTATTTATCGCAGTTGACGTGCTAAAAGTATTGTCGTGTGGGTCAAACTGAATCCTCATTGCAGAGTTGAGTTGGAAAGGAACCCGGCTCACGTAATGGTATGGGCAGCGATGACATCACAACGTCTGCTTGGACCGTACTTTTTGAAAGGACTGTGAATGGCGCAAATTATTTACACATGCTACAAGCATAGTTAATACCCCTGTGGCCTCACAGAACGCATATGGTTGCAGCAAGACAGAGCATCTGCTCACTACGCTCTTGCAGTGAGCGAGTTCCTGAACGAATATTTCCCAGGACGATGGATAGGTCGTGGTTCACTAACAACACAAGCTCCCTTGAAATGGCTACCAAGAAGACCTGACCTCACCCCACCTGACAAATTTTATGGGGAGTCATTAAGGCGCATGTATCTGCATGTCGTTATGCTACAAACGAAGAAATGAGCAACGCTATTTAAGATGCATTTCGGAAAGTAACACCGGGCATGCTCAGAAATATGTCGAGAAGAACAGGGAGGCTTATAAAACTGTGTTTACAGCATGAGGAGAATATTCAGAAATATTGGACACTTAATACGAAAGTAACATAACTTAAATAACATTTGATACTAAACACTTACAGGGGTATGGGGACTTCTCGCTCACTTTTGGCTCCCCATGAAATCAGTAAGATTTCTAAGATTTTTTTTTTTTTTTTTTGCTATTGGTTTTACGTCGCACCGACACAGATAGGTCTTATGGCGACGGTGGGATAGGAAAGGCCTAGGAGTAGGAAGGAAGCGGCCGTGGCCTTAATTAAGGTACAGCCCCAGCCTCTGCCTGGTGCGAAAATGGGAAACCACGGAATACCATCTTCAGGGCTGCCAAATGTGGGATTCGAACCCACTATCTCCCGGATGCAAGCTCACAGCCGCGCGCCTCTAACCGCACGGCTAACTCGCACGGTCTAAGAATTTTAACAGTACGTTTTTATAGTTATGAGTTCGCTTATCTGGAAGTTATCGAGGAAGATTATCTAAATTAAAATACAAATATTTGAATTTTGATATGTCAGTTAAGTTCACAGATAAGGGTTCATATAAACCCTGAACAATATGAATAGCAATCATGAATGCTTCCTATTGGTTCCAAAGGAAATGGACTATAATCTATCAATAAGATATTCATAGGTTGACTTTCAACACATTTTGACATCAACTCCTGGCTAGTGGTGGTGGTGGTGGGGCCGATGACTTAAATGTTAGGCCCCTTTAAACAACAAGCATCATCAGTGGTGGTGGTGGTGGTGGTGGTGGTGGTGGTGGTGGTGGTGGTGATGATTACTATAAAACTAGGCAACCATCCCCTTTTACAACTAACCAGAAGAGGAAGAGAAGAGATCGGACCATTGGCAGGGTGAAGATATTGGCCACAACAAAAGATAGCGAAGGAAAATAGTTCTCTAGGCCTTTCTACACCGTCAGTGTGGGAAGAGAGTAAGGGTTGATCAAAGAAAGTTAGAAAAGACAGTGAGAAATCTAGTACAAATGGAAGAAAAACTCAGCTATGGAGCCAATGGAGGCGAACATACGCTCCCTGGGCTTCTCTTCAGTCGCGGCCCCAGGAGCTCTTAACTTGGGTGCGTGGCTTAGCGACCACGGGGCCCTTAGCTGAGTCCTGACATTGCTTCCACTTACTTGTGCCAGGCTCCTCACTTTCATCTATCCTATCCGACCTCCCATGGTCAACTCTTGTTCCTTTCCGACCCCGACGGTATTAAAGCACTCGAGACCTAGGGACTTTCATTTACATACCCTTCGTGGACCTGGTCTTCCTTTGGCCGATACCTTCATTTTTCGAAATTTTGGATTCCATTTTTTTCCCTCTGATTAGTGTTGTATAGAGGATGGTTGCCTAGTTGTACTTCCTTTTAAAACAATAATCACCACCATCACTGTTGTGCCATAGTGTTTGGGTTTTTATATGCATACATCATGATCAGCTAACTCTACGCATCCGTAGCGTCACGGTTAGCATTATTTAGCTGCGGTCCACGGAGGGTCGAGTTGGATTCCCGGTACTGCAAAAGAGTTAATAATGGCGGGAGGTCTGGTATGTGGTTGAAAGGGTACCTCCAGGTCAACTGAAAAGAACTGCACTAAATCTGGACCTAGACACGAGTTTACCTTTTACATTATCATCTAAATGCTCTGAGCCACTCGGCCACTTTACAACATTGCATTATAACACTACCGTTGATTTTGCGGCAAAATAATTATTACCATTACATTTAGGATATATTAATTGATCATTCACAATGTTTCTTTGAAATTGTCCGACACAAGCAGTTCCCTTGTGAGCCATTTTAAAAATTTATATTTGGGCCTTCTTTAGAAAATCCCTGTGGGTGGGGGCGGTAGAATAACACGCACGGTACCCCCTGCCTGTCGTGGAAGATTAAAAGGGACCCCAGGGGTTCCTAACTTGGGAGCGTGGGTTGGCGACCACGGGGCCATTTGCTGAGTCCTGGCATTCCTTTTATTTACTTGTACCAGGCTCCTCACTTTAATATATCCTATCCGACCTCTCTTGGTCTTCCCTTGTTCTTTTCTGATCCCGACGGTATTAGAGCATTCGACGCCTAGGGACTCTTTCATTCTCATGCCCTTCGTAACCCTTGTCTTTCTTTGGCCGATACCTTCATTTTTCGAAGTGTCGGCCTCTTCTATTTTGTTTCCTCTGACTAATGTAAATGGACGAAGTTTGCACAATGTACTTCCTCTTAAAACAATAATGACCAACGCCGCTTTATGGACCGGCGGGAATCGAACTCCAAGGATTCGAATGCTCGTACAGCGCTGGTCGCACTTTATTTAGTTTCCTATACCAGTTTCATAAGTAAATTTTCTTGACTTAATCTCCTCTTCTTCGTTTATACTGTATTGGTGAATAATGCGCAGTCATACTTATGAAAGACTTAATTCATTGTTCAATAACGGAGTCGCTCTCTATTGTGTCATGAGAACGACGTCCATTCATCAAATTAACATGCAGGAACACCTGCTGAATACGAACAACTCTACGTGGAGTTTAACACGGGTCATGTGAAGAGAGCTAAAATAATACACAGGTCGTTTCACAAGTCATGACAACCGTGGTGTATCTGCGGAACATACGGGAGAACGGTAAGTCCGTTTGAAAACGTGTGCTTTATAGTGACTGTCAAGGACGCTGGCCTCTAATGAGAGGGAAGCGGCAAACATGGCAGTTATAGAAATCAAATTGATACTGATATGCAGTCAAAAAATAAGACAAGAAGGCGTGGAGTGTTTTATTCCAGGTTATTTTTAAAGGGATGGACCATGACGAGAATTGTGATGGTGCTTCGGTAATGATAGGAAGCGAAACCATTTTTCAATAACATTCAGTCAAGGAAGACGAAAAAGAAGGAGAAGAAGAAGAAGAAGAGTAACGGTCATAATTTGTCACTGAGCGAATCGTTGATTACGAAGCAGACAGCAAGACTTGTGTCGGAAGAAATCAGATTCATTGGACAGAATGAGTATGTTTATTGTAACCGCGTTGTGAGTTTGTTCAGCACTCAGCTCATGAAAGATAGCTATACCCAGAGTACTTTCAATGTTGTGTTTACACTTCAGGACCCCTTGTGGGTGGGGTCGGTAGAATAACATCCACTGCATCCCCTGTCTGTCGTAAGAGGTGACTAAAAGGGGACCCAGAGGCTCTTAACTTGGGAGCGTGGGCTGGGTACAGAGCCCTCAGTTGAGTCCTGGTATTGCTTCCACTTCCTTGTTCCAGGCTCCTCTCTTTCATCTATTCTATCCGACCTCACTTGGTCAACTTTTGTTCTACTATTATTCTGTTAGCATGTTATTTTACACATAAATTTACACCAGAATTGCTCCGATCAGATCAGAAATTCGCTCGCTGCAGCGATTAGAAGTGTGGTGAATTATTCGAAATCAGATATTTGCGGTGCAGCGCCCCCCGCGGCCTGATGACGGCAGCGCTGACGTTTCAGAAAGTGGAAGGCTTTTACTTTCTATTCCTCCAAGGGTCGTCTTGGCCTGCACAGAGTAATTTCCACGGACACGAGAACGAAATTCAGTGACGTTCACTGAGTGATTGAGTAGTAAAACGTTACCACCTCAAAATAATTGAGTTTAAGATAACAACTAATCCTATGAAAAAATAGGAAAATCCACCTGTGGGTAGAATAACATCCATATTCCCCCAGCTGAGTCTGGCATTGCTTACATTTACTTCGGTCAGGCTCCTCGCCTTCATCTTTCCTATCGGAGCTCATTTGGGTATCAGTTGATCTTTTGCAACCCCAACGACATTAGAGTTTAGAGTTGATTGGGGTGGTAGAATAATACCTACGGTATCCTCTGCCTGTCGTAAGAGGTGACTAATAGGGACCCGAGTGGCTCATAACATGGATTGTTGGTTGGCAACCACGGGGCCCTCAACTGAGTCCTGGTATTACTTCAACTTACTTATGCCAGGCTCCTCACTTTCATCTGTTCTCTTGATCTCCAGCTTTATGTACATATTGTGATCTTCCCTACTTTTAATGATACCACTCAAACTTATTTGTCTATTGATGTCATTGCACGCCATCCCTTCATTCCCTCCACCGACTACTCGGAACATACCACTTAGTCGAGCAGCTAGTCTCCTTTCTCTCATGTCTTCCCAGCCCAAACTTTGCAACATTTTTGTAACGCTACTCTTTTGTCGGAAATAACTCAGAACAAATCGAGCTGCTTTTCTTTGGATATTTCCAGTTCTTGAATAAAGCTTTATCTGTCCTTGTAATAATTAAGAGGAGAATTCCTCAAGGTAGTATTATTGGACCTTTATATTTCCTTATATGTATCAATGCCATGAGTAAAGAAGTGGAATCAGAGATAAGGATTTTTGCAGATGTTGTTATTCTGTACCGAGTAATAAATAAGTTACAAGATTGTGAACAACTGCAAAATGACCTCGATAATGTTGTGAGATGGACATCAGGCTATGGTATGGTGACAAACGGGGTTTAAAGTCAGCTTGTGAGTTTCACAAATAGGAAAAGTCCTCTCAGTTTTAATTACTGCGTTGATGGGGTGAAACTTCCTTTTGGAGGTCATACTAAGTACCTAGGTGTTAATGTAAGGAAAGATATTCATTGGGGTAATCACACAAATATGATTGTAAATAAAGGGTACAGATCTCTGCGCACTGTTCTGAGGGTATTTATAGGTTGTAGTAAGGATGTAAAGGAGAGGACATATGAGTCTCCGGTAAGACCCCATCTAGAGTATGGTTCCAGCGTATGGGACCCTCACCAGCATTACTTCATTCAAGTGAGACTAGCAAGTGAGGTACCAACAGCAAGTTCAGCGAGTAGACAAGTAGTATAGCACTGTAGTGACCAAGAAACGCATTCAGTAAATACGGTCATGGGATAAAGAAGTAAATGACAGAGTACGTTTAATCTTACGCTGTATTTAAATAATTATGTACGGTATATACTGTCAGTTATGTGTGTTGAGGGTGTTTCATCCTCAACAGCCCCGCCAACAGTTGTTATAGATAGCCTAGATAGCAATGAACAGGTAAACTATGGAAATGAGAAGCTAGGAGTTTCCTGTTGCTTTCCTCACTGAGTCTGAATTTGCTATTACATATCAGTCTGCCAAGCCACTAAACTGGACGCACCAACCGCCCCTTGAGCGACATTTTTTACAGTATTAATAACAGGGATTGGCTGCATTAAGTATTTTTTTTGCTAGGGGCTTTACGTCGCACCGACACAGATAGGTCTTATGGCGACGATGGGATAGGAAAGGCCTAGGAGTTGGAAGGAAGCGGCCGTGGTCTTAATTAAGGTACAGCCCCAGCATTTGCCTGGTGTGAAAATGGGAAACACCGAGCTCGATAGCTCCAGTCGCTTAAGTGCGGCCAGTATCCAGTATTCGGTAGATAGTAGGTTCGAACCCCACTGTCGACAGCCTGAAAATGGTTTTCCGTGGTTTCCCATTTTCACACCAGGCAGAGGCTGGGGTGAACCTTAAGACCACGGCCGCTTCCTTCGCACTCCTGGCCCTTTCCTACCGCATCGTCGCCATAAGACATATCCGTGTCGATGCGACGTAAAGCAACTAGCAAAAAAATGGGAAACTACGGAAAACCAGCTCCAGGGCTGCCGACAGTTGGGTTCGAACCCACTATCTCCCGGATGCAAGCTCACAGCTAACCGCACGGCCAACTCGACCGGTGTACATAAGGAAACCAAGCCAAGAAATTTAAGAGAAGATCACGGACATAATACGCAATCGCAGAACTCGCTTCTACGGTCACTTGCGACGGATGAACGAAGTTCGATGGACAAAACGCATTTTTAGAACTTTGATTCAAAACCAAAAACTTCTCTCATGAATCTTGGTTAAATATTGCCGAGAGTACATACCAAACTTACGGGAGTGAGGCAAATATTCCATCATCATCATCATCGCTATTTGTTTTACGTCGCACCGACACATGTAAGTCTTCTGGCGACGATGGGATAGGAGAAGCCTAGGAGTGGGAAGGAAGCGGCCGTGGCCTTATTTAAGGTACAGCCCCAGCATTTGCCTGGTGTGAAAATGGGAAACCACAGAAAACCATCTTTAGGGCTGCCGACAGTGGAATTCGAACCCACTATCTCCCGATTACTGGATACTGACCGCACTTAAGCGACTGCAGCTATCGAGCTCGGTGGCAAATATTCCGCCAGAGCGATTGTTGACATTAGTGTTATTCTTAACCCCTGTGCAGTGATTGGTGTCAAAAACTTACCATCATATATTATTCGCGTAGAGAGTTCATTTTCCGAAGAATTGAGTCACGGGTCCCTTCCTCTAATTGTCGGGCTGAGTAGCTCAAGTTGGCAGGTTCGATCCCGGCTCAGTCCAGTGATATTTGAAAGTGCTCAAATACTTCTGACTCCTGTCGGTAGATTTACTGGAACGTTAAGAAGCTCCTGCGGAACAATATTTCGGCACCTCGACGTTATCGAAAACCGTAAAAGTAGTCAGCGGAACGTATAAACCAATACCATACATTACTTTCTCTAAAGTATCAAAATCTGCTGGATATTTTCTATTTAATTAATCAAATCACAACAGATGATTCAGTCGTTCGTTCAGTTTCTTCCATCACCTTTACATTTCTTTTGGAATAATACTTGAGTCCTCTAGGGATTGCGTTGCTAACTAGTTGATGCATGTGCTTTACTCTCATTTTCTCTCCAGACAAATAAGGACACACATGCGAAGATCCCTCTGTGGGTGGGGGCGGTAGAATAACACCCACGGTAACCCCTGCCTGTCATAAGAGACGACTAAGAGTGCCCCGTGGGGCTCGTAACCTGGGAGCGTGGCTTGGCAACCACGTTGCCCTTAGCCGAGTCGTGGCATCTATTCGACTATCTTGTTCCAGGCTCCTCACTTTCATCTAACCTATTCGATCTCCCTTGGCCAACTCTTGTTATTTTCCAACCCCGAGGGTATTAGTGCACTCGACTCCTTGGGAGTTTTTCATTTTCACGCCCTTCGTGGCCCTTGTCTTTCTTTGGCCGATAACTTCATTTTTCGAAGTATGGGATCCCTTCCATTCTTTCTCTCTGATTAGTGCTATATAGAGGATGGATGCCTAATTGTACTTCCTCTTAAAACAAGGCCTAGGGAGCCTTTTATTTTCACGCTTTCGCGGTCCTTGCCTTTCACTGACCGATAAATTCATTTTTCGTAGTGCCGGATCCCTTCAAGGTTTTACTCTCTGATTAATGTCATATAGAGGATGGTCGCCCAGTCCTCTTAAAACAATAATCACCACCATATGCGAAGAAATTAGTTTGGAACACATCCGGAGATGAAAAGGATGTGTATTGACCGCAAACAGATTCTCAAAATCTGTCCAATTTATATGAAGACTGTTGTAATTTATGTCTTATTAGGAATACTAAGATAATGAATAATTCAAAGTACTCCCGAAAAGAGGTCTGTGTAACACACTACAATACATATCCGCTGGCTTCCAGAGCCCACAGTTTAAACTGACATCTAATGGATATTTGTGGAACTAGGTATGTTTTCGCACGGCCGACTGGATCCGTCGCTCCGTTACTTGTACCGGCCTTGACAATCGCTTGTGAAGCCCTGCATAAAGCTGTAATTGGAAAGTTTCACCTTAATGCTGGTGGAGCGCTGGCCTCCTAAGTCACTGACAAGAAGCTCTGTACCACAAATTACCGCATTTCCAGTTTCATTTATATTGTTTTGCTGTTGTACATGTTGGTAACGTATTCGCAATGAGGTGTTTGTTGGCTTGTTATTGAGAGTTGGTAGTTATGCGCTAATTAGTTTTTTTATTGTGTAGTGTGGTAATTTGATTTTTTTAAAATTGTGTTTACAAAACTTGGAATATGCGATATTGTTGTGCGCCTATTCGTATTTCAAACACAAATTTTCTGCAAACGAGGTAAACTACAATAAATGGTTCAAAGTGATTTTTCGCCGTAACTTCGTCCTAAATAAGAATTCTAATTTATGCGCTAATTCTTTTTATTGCGTAGTGTAGTGATTTGTTTTCCTTTAACTGTGTTTGGATATATTGGAGCATATGTCCGGCTCCATGCCTAAATGATTAGCTTGCTGACCTTCGGTTCAAGGGGCCCCAGGTTCGATTCCCGGCCGGGTCAAGTAGTTTAACCTTAATTAATTGGTTATTTCCACTGGCTCGGGAACTGGGTATGTGTGCCGTCCTTAAAATAGAACATAAAATGGAGAAAATGAGGAAAATAATAAAAAACATCATGTATTGCTGTGTGCCTTTTTGTACTCCGAACAAGAAAAAAAGCAAACGAACACATCATTTCACAAATTCCCTGTAGACCAGGACAAAACTAAGAAGTGGCTCAAAGCAATTTCTCGCGATAACATTTTCCCTATCACTAATTCTGCTTCTTTTGTTTGTAGCCTTCATTTCAGGAAATCACTTCAAAGTTTTTGCATTTTTCAGAAATCACTTATTGCCTCCGACTACAACTAACAAGCTGACGCAAAGTTGAGAACACTACGTCGAAATCTATGAAAAAATAATCCGATGAATTCTGATATTGTTGAGATTTGCTTACAAATTCAAAGTGGAGATATGCCTGAAGCAGAAATGAGATTACAAGCACAACGATGGCTGAAACACTTTTGTGTTTGTATAGCTCCCTACAACCATACTTTAATTAGCCCTTTCATCTCAGTTTTACGTTTCTATTTTCGGGTGTTTGTTACCCCTAAATTTTCTTTCTTTGAATAATCCTTTAGGTGGAGTCATATTTGCCACATGACAGCAACACAACACATTTTTTCCAAGATAATCTGAACTTTAACACTTAAACACTGGCAAGTAGGACCTTTACTGTTATGACAATAAGGGCGCGGTATGAAGCTAAGTGTTACCTGTGCAAAAAGGAGTTTGCCAAGTATTTACTCAAAATACGTTCCTCTCATTGAATGTTTATTAAAAATTCTAGTGCAAGGTATGAATGAAATGTAATCCGAAACTATGAAACTCTACAGCCTGTTTCAAGTCATTCGACCGGGTCAGGAATTGAATGAATGAAGCCCCCATCTAGCGGCTGCTGAAGACTGTCGCACCCCTCTGGGGCAATGATAAATGACTGACAGATGAAATGTTAATGGAGAGTGTTGCTTGAATGAAAGATAAAAGGTAAAACTGGAGTGCCTGTCCCCTCTCCGCTTTGTTCAGCACAAGTCTCACATGGAGCGACCGGGATTTAAACCGCGGTATTCAGTGGTGAGAGACCGGCGCTGCCGTCTGAACCACGGAGGTTACAGTCTGAAACTATATGTATTGAAAGTAAAATTTAAACATTTAAGTCACAATCTTATCCATACACCGAATATTTAAGTAGAAAAAAAATGAGACGTTTATGTTTTGAACACGCCCACTTCCTGGCATCAGAAATTGAAGAATTTTAAAACTCCAACTGAACGATGACTTAATCTCAAGATTAACATCAGAAGACAAAAGTATTGTGGTACGTTCTGCTATGTATCTGAATGCTATGGATAATACATGTAATTACGATTAATCCTCACAGTTAAGGAACATCAGTTGGACTACTCCATCTCTCAGCAGTTTCATTTCGCGACGTTATTTTGGCAAATATCAACTAAGGTAGCCTTTGGGATTAGTCATCTTAACAGTATTAGTCAATGTAACATACTCCTCCATTCCTCTAATTAGGATAAATCGGCAATCAAAGTCAATATCAGAACGTCAGTTGAACTACACCACTTATCCGCAGGAAGTACAAGCCGACAGAGTGAAAGAGACTTGGGTCCGCGTGCACAGACGTTTCTAGCACGGGAAATGAGTTTACGATGGGCAAGGTTTGACGTCCGTGCTCTGCGTTGCCGAGTCTCTGGCAAATTCTGATCTATTTTTCATGTTATACCGAAGGTAACATCGCTCATTGGTTCATACCTATTTCTCCAGATTTACTTCAAACCTCTTTTCACTTTCGACTCAGTTAATTTATAACGGTTAGGTTCTTCAGTCTGTCGGAACTAATTTGAATGAACTACCTGAAAAAAAATGGTGAGTAACAGAATTATACCCGATAAATAAACAACTGAATTAAAATATAATGACATGTTTCGTTCTTCGAAGAACATCATCAGATTCCGTCAAATCATACTCAACAGTATTCAGAAATGTACAAATATACACATTTATAAAAAATATCCCCCTGTGGGTGGGGGCGGTGGAATAACACCCACGGTATCCCCTGATTGTCGTAAGAGGCAACTAGAAGGGGTCCCAGGGACTCTGAACTTGGGAGTGTGGGTTGGCGACCTCGGGGCCCTTAGCTGAGAACTGGCACTGCTTCCACTTACTTGTACCAGGCTCCTCACTTTCATCTTTCCTATCCGAATCCCTTGGTGAACTCTTGTTGTTTCCGGATCCGACAGTATTAGAAATCGAGGCCTAGGGAGTCTTTCATTTTCACGCCCTTCGTGGCCCTTGTCTTTCTGTGTCCGATACCTTCATTTTTCGAAGTGTCGGATTCCTTAGACTTTTTTTCTTTACCTAGCTCGATAGCTGCAGTCGCTTAAGTGCGGCCAGTATCCAGTATTCGGGAGATAGTAGGTTCGAACCCCACTGTCGGCAGCCCTAAAAATGGTTTTCCGTGGTTTGCCATTTTCACACCAGGCAAATGCTGGGGCTGTACCTTAATTAAGGCTACGGCCACTTCCTTCCCACTCCCAGCCCTTCCCTGTCCAATCGTCTCCATAAGACCTATCTGTGTCGGTGCGACGTAAAGCAACTAGCAAAAAAAGAAAGGTTTTTTCTTTCTGATTAGTATTATATAGAGGATGGTTGCCTAAGTTGTACTTATCCCCCTGTGGGTGGGGGACGGTAGAATAACACCCACGGCATCCACTGCCTGTCGTAAGAGGCGACTGAAAGGGCCCCAGGGCCTGTCAACTTGGGAGTGTGCGGTAGCAACCACAAGGCCCTGAGCTGAGTCCTGGCAGTGTTTCTACACTTGTGCAAAGGTTTCTCACTTTCATTTATACTATCCCACCTCCCTTGAAAAACTGTCGTTCTTTTCCGACGCCGATGCCGACGGTATTACGTTGCGAGACCTAGGGAGTTTTTCATGTTCACGCTCTTAGTGCCCCTTGTCCCCCTTTGGCCGATGCCTTCACTTTTCGAAGTGTTCGATCCCTTCCATTTTTTCTCTCTGATTAATGTTATATAGAGGATGCTTGCCTAGTTGTACTTCCTCTTAACCCGTAACTACTGACGTGAGGTCCCTGGGGCCGTTCAGTCTCTCACTTTCCGCCCGTCACTTGCATCAATCTCTTTTTCTGTCTAGCTTCATAATCTCCAATCTTCTCCGGTTTCCATAGTGAACACCACTGCCAATGTTTTCTAGAAGTCACTCTCGCAACAGCTTGATCCCTGGGACCTCACATCCGTAGTTATGTAATCATGAGCGATTCTCTATATTCCTCATTTGTGGAAAGTCCCCTTCTGTAGTGTAATATTTACCACTATTGCCTGCCATCCTTAGAGGCCTCGGTTCAATATCCAGTACTGGCAAAGATTTAAAAATGGAAAAAGTGCTGGCATATGGTCAAAATGATACTGTAGATGCAGCCAGAAAGCAGCTGCATGACCTCGGGCCGAGGAAGTGAATTTACTTTTACTTGTAAAGCACAGACATTCGCACTGAACTGACATATGGATGATAATCATGTGCCGTCAAAAATGAGACTAATGGACCCATGCTTTTTAAACACAGAGATTTTTTTTTTTTTTACAAAACATCTCGGGAGAGGAGTTTGATTTATAAGTTAAAAGGAAGTGTTGCACAATGTTTGTTTTTTGAGTGAGATAATTATTCTAAGCAACTTTTCATATGCTCCGTTGTGTGAACACTACGTTTAGGATGCAGTTATGTAAATATGTGTTACAGACTGCGAATACTCAAACATTTCCGAAGTCTCTTGTTTTGTACCATAGAAACTGCAACCTTAAAAGTAATATTACTTTTGGTGCTTTTATTGCTATTAACCGTTTGTGTTTTATGTATTTTAATTCAGCAATATGTGATTTATTAGAATACATAGTTAAAACATCAAATTAATACTATGGCATATTCTGGCGCATATTTCCAATAGTGGTCCGTAGGACCTCACGTCAGTAACTACGCACAAAATGTTAACCACCGCAGTTGAGGGTTAAAACAATAATTACCACCACCAGTAGTTGTACTTCCTCTTAAAACAATAATCACTACCACTACCACCACAACCCTTCTTTGGCCGACATCTTCATTTTTCGAAGTTTTGGATACCTTCCATTTTTTTCCTTCTGATTAGTGTTATATAGAGGATGGTTGCAAAGCTGTACTTCCTCTTAACACAATAATCACCACCACTAACACCTCTAAAAATATCAAATTTTGTCTTTAAACTGACGACTATTTTCAGAAATATTCTTCCCATGGTGATGCGTTGATTTTGTAGTTAAAAACGTTCCGAAAGAGTTAAGTTTGACAAAACTTATCAGGATAGTAAGTACACTCGTGTCCTCATCCCGAGGTGGTGCAGCTCTTTTCAGGCACACCCCCAATGGAGGTGAGCTGCATGCACCATTTCAACCACAGACCAGCCCTTCTGCCATTCTTAAATTTCTGGCAGTACCGGGAATCGAACCCGGGCCCCCGAGGACGGCAGGTAATAACACTAACCGTTACACTACGTAGGCGGACACTTATCAGGATAAAGATATATCATAGAAAACCGGGCCCTATTTGTAAATATGTTATCAAGCAAACCGGGAGGAGCAAGCGGAACATAAATTATAGTTGTGTTCTGGTTTGGATTGTAGCCTTTTGCCTTCTCGTCAAGCTTTAGCACGAGTTAATTCTTTAATCGATGAGAGTCCCAGTGTAGCGCAGCAGGTAGGTCGATCGGGGGAGCGCGTCCTCGGTAATTCCCCTCTTCGTTCCTGACATTCCTGCTCACAGAGCACTATTGTCATCTGAACGCATTCCTGTGTTCTCTGACAGCACCAATGTGGCCACTCACTGATGAACAATTACTAACCCGTGCGTTTCAAATCGCTCGGACCTCGGAACTGCAAGTTAACATCGATGCTCATATGGGGTGTATCTCAGAAAGGGAAGAAGTTCATGTGAACAGAACGCCCCCTGTCGTAAGAGGCGACTAATAGGGGCCCTAGGGGCTCTCAACTTGGGAGCGTGGGTTGGCGACCACGGGGCCTTTAGCTGACTCCCGGTATTGCTTCCACCTACTTGTGCCAGCCTCCTCACTTTCATCTACCCTATCCGACCTCCCATGGTCAACTCTTGTACTTTTCCGACTCCGACGGTAGTAAAGCACTCGAGGCCTAGGGAATCTTTCATTCTTACGTCCTTCGTGGCCCTTGTCTTCCTATGGCCGATGCCTTCATTTTTCGAAGTGTCGGAACCCTTTCATTTTTCTCTCTCTGATTAGTGTTACATAGAGGATGGTTGCCCAGTTGTACTTCCTCTTAAAACAATAATCACCACCACCTTGCTGGCGTGACGGATGCAGATGCATTCCGAACAGCGTACTTGAGGTCCTCGGTTGTCTAATAACGATTGTGGGCGACTTTCTTTATGATGTGTTCCAATAACGCATTATCACAGGATGTCAGATCGGGATTTCCGGTTGCCGATAACGTTGGCGATCTTCAATCAATCAATCAATCAATCAATCAATCAATCAATCAATCAATCAATCAATCAATCAATCAATCAATCAATCAATCAATCAATCAATCAATCAATCAACACTGATCTGTATTTAGAGCAGTCACGCAGGCAGCAGATTTCCTAATTATTGTTTAGCTCGTCTTTTCGTAATTAATTACAAAGAATTTGGATACTTATTGAATGTCTCCCTTGGTAAATTTAATCCAGTCCCTAACACCTCTTTCTACAAACGGACATTTTCGCCAATTTGTCCTCTTGAATTCCATCTTTATCTTCATATTGTGATCTTTCCAACTTTAAAAAACACCGCTCAAACTTATTCGTCTACTAATGTCATTCCATGCCATCTCCCCACTGATAGTTCGAAACATGCTCCTTAACCGAGCAGCTAATCTCATTTCTCCCAGGTCTTTCCAGGCCAAAATTTGCAGCATTTTCGTAGCGCTACTCATTTGTCGAAAATCACCCAAAACAAGTCAAGTTTCATTTTTTGAATTTTTTCCAGTTTTCGAATCAAGTAATCCTAGTGAGGATCCCATACGCTGAAACCATACTCTAGTTGCAGTTTACCAGTGAGTTATATGCCCCTCCTTACTAAAACTCCTAAATACCCCTATAACCATGTACAGAGATCTGTATTCTTTATTTAAAATCCCGTTTGTGTGATCACCCCAATGAAGATCTTCCCTTATATTAAAACGTAGGTACTTACAATGATCCCCATAAGGAGTTTTCATTCCATCAACGCAGTATATATATTTCGTATGGCATGAGGATACATTGTTACAATTTGGTTATTTACAAATATGTACAATTACACGAAAAACAGAATCATCTATACACACAGAACAAGTACGTAATAAACAAACAATATTTATACATTTGAGCTCATCAATATCTGCATTGCTGCTAAAGCTGAATGTCCAGTTTTGTTATCCAACTCACAGCTTCATCACTGGCCTCGTAGATGTCCTTTATTGTCCCACTGAATCTTCGGAGTGGGCACTCTGTGACGATATGTTGAACGGTCTGAGGCACGTCAGAGCAGTCGCAATAAGGGTCGCTGGTAATCATCCACTTGTGTTTCCAGAAGTTGCATCTGCCATGTTGAGTTCTGATCCGATTAAGTGATGACCAGATTTTTCTGGGTAAGTTGAAACCAGGAGGTTGCATAACTGGATCCGAAATTAGACCTAATCTGTCAGGGTTTGAAGCTGCCCACCCATCGCGCCAGGCAGTGTTAGTATGAAATTCATCTTGGACTAGCCTCTTTCCTAGTAACCAAGAAGGGTTCCTAGATTTCAGCCTGAGATCTTCACGTAGGCAGTCTTGATGTATTGGTAGGAGAGGATTGTCACAGCATTTAAGCCATTCTTTCTTCAGTGCCATTTGACTTCGGAGATGAGGAGGTGGAATATTTGAAAGAACTGGTAACCAATCCAAAGGTGTGAATTGGATGGTTCCTGATATAGTCCCCATTGTATCGTTTAAGTGAGTGTCTATCTTCTTTGTATGGGCACTGTTGATCCATACTGTGCAGCAGTATTCGGCTACTGGGTATACTAACGCAAGTGCTGTAGTTCGAAGGGTGGATGCAGATGGGCCCCAGCTTGTTCTTGTGAGTTTGTGCAGGATGTTATTGTGGATTTTGATCTTGGCAGATGTTTTGCGTACATGTTCGCTGTAAGTCAAGGATCGATCCAAGGTAACGCCTATATATTTTGGATGAGGATTGAACTTCAGTATATGACCTCTGAATTGAACCTGAGGGACGTAATTGGCTTGTCTGTTGCTCAAATGAAAGCAGCTGACCTCTGTTTTTGTTATGTTTGGTTTCAGTCGCCAGGTTTTAAAATAATTATCAATTCTGCAGAGATCTTTAGTGAGTGTGGTTTCTGCTCCAGCAAAATCACCAGACTGGGCTGCCAAACAGATGTCGTTAGCGTATATAAACTTCCTAGCATCAGTTGAAGGTAGATCTGCTGTATATTCGTTGAAGAGCAATGGGGCCAGTACCGATCCCTGTGGTAATCCGTCACTCAGTTTGTAAGTTTTACTTATGTTGCCGTGTAGGTGTACTTCAATCATTCTATTAGCCAACATATTTTTCAGCAGGGTGGCAAGCGTCTTACAAGGGATTAACTTCAGGAATTTGGGGATCATTCCTTTTCGCCAGATTGTGTCATAAGTTGATGACAGATCCACAATCTGACTTTTAACTCCATTTATCATCATACCTTTGAATATCTCACAACATTGTGAGAGGCTTAATGGCTTGGGAATAATATTGTCTGTCTGCGGGTAGCTATCAACATTCTGATGTGGTTCAGTATCCTCTTCCATAAATTGTACTGTGTACTGAAACTTATCACTCTCATGTAAGGTGTTATCTTCATGGATCTTTTAAAACTGAGACCAAAATCCTAATCACGCTTTGAGATCTGCATCTTTAATTCCACTTTACGCAATTTGAAAGTTATCTCGTTATTAAGCTGACATAATATAATTCTTTCTAACACATCAAACTTACCTGATGGATGAGCTAATTGTATCACTACTTGAAATAACTTCATTTCTTCTGACATTAATAACCTCAATATCGTCATGGTATTTCTCGGTACTGTCTCTCTCTGCTAATATAATTTGGCCGTTTCAACGTCTGTGTAATAAATGGTCTATTATTTTTTACATCCAACACGTGTATGTTTGCCATTAAAATTTCTAACCTAGAAACATTCGACTTAAGTAAGTTACGGTTCTCAGGTTATTTCTGTTGCCAGAACCAACTAAATGTCATTTAATTCTTAGTAACACATTGCCGAATAGTCATTTGATTTTTGTTAAGCCGTTCCATTTTCTGTCATTTTGTAATACTTCACTTTCCACACCGCACTTATATTTCCTTCCCTTCTTGGACGGGCAAGCTAGATTAAAGTACACATGTACCGCTATTCCATCACGTCCGTGGTCACCAATTGTTAAAAAAATAGGAATTCGTAGGATTAATAATTATCTGAATCCATTTCATTTTATTTCTTATCACATTCATAAGAACCTTAACCATTAGCGTGCATCGTATTTCATATATTTGATAATAATACAAAAGAAAACAACGACATGTCAAAGAATACCTCAACTAAAGTCACGCCACTCAAATTTAACCTGTTCAACTTAATGTAAAGAAATTTCGTATATGAGAATACAGTTCAACAAAGCTAATAACCCCTTTTCTGAACTACCGCCATTGCAGCTTCCTCTGTGGATCAGTGATAGTGTGTCTGCCTCGGGATCCCCAGATTGCGGGTTCGAAGCCCGACAGAGGAATCGTAATTTTTGAAGGCCGTAAAATACCATTCCACACGTCACGCCGTTTGATATCGGCATGTAAACGATTACTGGTTCCCGATGTAGTAGCCAGATAATTAAAACTTAGCCATAAACGTTCGAGAGAAATTCCGTTTACTCTGCCATCTAGTACGCGAACAGTGAAACGGAGCGTGGAAATGGACGAGCAGACAGCCATATGGCGGTAAGTGAAAATGCCTGCATATACTTGAATGAAAATTAATAAATATTTAATTGCGCACAATGTGCATGAATACAGGTATACAAAGTATTACACTGTCTCATAAAAGTTTCTCAGAGATTCTGTTCTCAATTTGCACTTTAGTACATGGTATCTCTCACAGAGTTCACCACATCTTCTGCACTTAGTCATGGCAGGGGTCATGAAATTGCTTGGATTCACACAGTTTATGGTGAAATCCATGCACGGCGAGCCTTGTTGATATATGTCTTAATTTATAACATCCTTGCATCCACTCTAAGTTAATCATTCCTGCAGTAGTGCCTTATACTCCGTGGTGGTGGGGAGCAGGAACTTCAGACGCAGCTCTTCTACATAGAACAGTACTCTTGTCAGTACGTAAACGAGGCGCGAAGGAGTGTACTTGAATAGACAAAGTACTCTTTTAAGAAATACTGATTTTACATTCTTTAAACTTTGCAATTGTGCCTTGGTAAGATGCACCCATGTGTTTTCTATCCCGTAGGACGCAACTGGACTGACTTTGAGATGAAACAACTCTATGGCAAATATGAAAGGGGAAGACAATTATTAAAGAATAGAATGATAAATTAGCATGGAAAGCGGACATTTGACATAATGATGTACTTTACGAAATAATTTATTTTCCACTTAAATTCGATTGATTTAGACAGTAGTAGATTAGATTATTAAATGTTAGTGTAGGTAAATAATAAATTCTTCTTCTTGCAAGTTGCTTTACGTCGCACCGACACAGATAGGTATTATGACGACAATGGGACAGGAAAGGGCTAGGAATGAGAAGAAAGCGGCCGTGGCCTTAAGTAAGGTACAGCCCCAGCATTTGCCTAGTGTGGAAGTGGAAAACCACGGAGAACCATCTTCAAGGCTGCCAACAGTGGAGTTCGAACCCACCATCTCCCGAATACTACATACTGACCACACCTAAGCGACTGCAGCTATCGAGCTCGGTAATAATAAAGACAGTTTCTAGAGTAATACAGCGGAATTTGTAATGTTAATTAAAATAGATAGAATTAAGTGTGCATGATAATTATGGAATTAACAAATCGCCATAGAGCAATAATGAAAATTAAGTCAGTTTATCTATGCAAACAATATTTTGAATTTTCATACAGAGCATATAGTGTTGCTTCTGATGTAATGGAACAATTTGTGAATAATAAATAAATAAATAAATAAATAAATAAATAAATAAATAAATAAATAAATAAATAAATAAATAAATAGTTCATTCTTGAATAATGAATGGTGTTGCACGAGGATCTATTACAAACAATTCTTCCTTAGTTTTGGTGTTCCTTTTTCGTTTTTAAAATATATCTGTTTAGATGTTTTACTTAATTCATTGTCAATAGTAAATCGCCAGTTATACGGTATATGCAAAGGAAAATGAGGTATTCCTCGTCGGCTTCCAATCGCTCTACCTCCGAACGCATCGGTAAGGTATTCCCTTACACATATTGCGAAATGAGCTGGCGCCCCATCTTGTTTGAACCAGATTCGACCAAAAAGTCCCAAATACTTTTGTGAATACCCCGAGGCTCATGTCACCGTACCAGTGAATCATGTAACTTACCTCGCCATGCTATATGACTGGTTTGTACCGCAACTGGAACGTTACCGGCACCCCCGAAGTCCCAATCTGACATCCTGTGATAATTCGTTATGGGGACACGTCATACAGAAAGTCCCCCACAATCGTTATTAGACAACCGAGGACCTCAAAGACGCTGTTCGGAATGCATTTGCGTCCAACACGCCAACAATCCTGCGGAGATTGGTGTGCACACAGATAGCCTGGAGTAAGTGGTGGAACCCTGCCGTACTAACCTGTACACCCTCCTATCATCATAAAGATGCTGTTGAAAGAACACTTCGCACGGATGTCTCCAAAGTGAGGGAGTGGGGTAATGGAACTTTTGGAACATTCTGTATACGCCGCACAAGTTTTCGACTGGATTCGTTTCAGGGGAGTTCCATGGCCAATTTAACATTTTAATTTCATCACTTTTCGTAGAAACACGATAGCTGGCGCGGTTCTGTTGAAAAATTGCCCCTCCTTCAGGACAAATTTCTACAGCTCTGGCAATGCTTTCTTCCGCGATATTTTTTTTATATATATTTACCACTGTTCATCATTTTTGGCAACGGAACGAGAAACAATACTTCTAAAATAAAAACACACCGGAGCGAATATTTCACTGCCTGGGGGAGAGGTTTTCTTCGTCAGACCTTAGCACACGCTGTACTCTGATACCATGAACAAAAATTTTTTGAGATTCGTCGTAGAAAGCAACCATTTGCCAGTCCTGAACAGTCCACTTTCTGCACTTCTTTTGTCCATTCCAATAGTTTCTTCATAATTTTAACATGGATATGTTTTTTTTCTGTAATTAGCGTAAGCAATTTAGCGTCGACAAAAACGGATGGAAGTACGACGCCATTTTGGTGGACGGAATGGCGTGTGGAGGATGTTGATATTCGACATATTAGACCTATAAAGAGAGTCTCTAAACAAAGCAATGGCGAGCAATTTTAATGGTAAAACATAAATTCTGAACACTGCGGAAGAAAGGGAAAATTATTTATTTATTCGATTTATCGAAACTCTTTATCTCCCCCGTAATTGGAGTGAAAGGATGCATACATTATGTACCCCCTGCACCGGGCGACTTGGCCGTGCGGTTAGGGGCGCGCGGATGTGAGCTTGCATCCGGGAGATAGTGGATTCGAGTCCCACTGTCGGCAACCCTGAAGATGTTTTTCCGTGGTTTCCCATTTTCACACCAGGCAAATGCTGGGTCTGTACCTTAATTAAGGCCACGGCTGCTTCCTTCCAACTCCTAGAATTTTACTATCCCATCGTTGCCATAAGACCTATCTGTGTCGGTGCGACGTAAAGCCACTAGCAAAAAAAGTACTCCCTGCATGTCGTAAGAGGCTACTAAGAGGGGGGAACGACCAAATAATCTGTACTCGCTCTATCGTCTTCTAAACCTCAAAGTGTATCTATGTTTCTATGTTTTACCGCATAGTTTACATATAGGCCTTTTTTTTTTTTTTTTTTTTTTGCAATCGTTGTCTCTTTACAGGTCTTGTATATCTACGGTCGGCCTCTAAAAGCTTACGTCGCACTGTGGAATTGTGTACCAGCTCTTCATTCCAATTATTTTGTTGACAGCACCAAGATTCACCTGATACCATTCTGCAATCTGTCCTTAGGTCAATAGTTTTCATGCAGAACCACCAAACACGATCGCTTTCTGTGTATCATCTTCATCATGGAACACTGCAAAGAAACGTGTACCTACTTCACTAGAAATGATGTTAATACTGCAATATTGTTAATTTTCCTCAGAAAACAAAGATGTTCCCACAATTAAAACTAGTTAAAACAATTAAAATTAGTTCTAATCTATCTGCGGGTGGAGGCGGTAGAATAACACTCACGATATCCCGTGCCTGTCGTAAGGTGCAACTAAAAGCGGAAAGGGGCCCCAGGGTCTCTCAACTTGGGAGCCTAGTTTGGCGAACACGTGGCCCTGAGCTGAGTCCTGGCATTGCTTCTACTTACTTGTGCCAGGCTCCTCACTTTCATCTTGGCCAACTCTTGTTCTTGTCCGACCCCGGCGGTATTAGGTTTCCGAGGCCTAGGAAGTCGTTCATTTTCACGCCCTTCGTGGCCCTTATTTTTCTTTGGCCGATACCATCATGTTTCCAAGTGTCGGATTCGTTCCATTTTTTCTCTTTGATTAGTGCTATATAGAGGATCGTTGTTTAGTTGTACTTCCTCTTAAAACAATAATCATTACCACATCATCATCTCTTCGCTCCAGCAAGCTGGGTTCAGCTGTGTACGAGCCTCCTTCTATTTGTCTTGTCCATCCACAGGTGTTGTTCATATAGGAGACGCCAGTTTACATCTGTAAAATCGAGGTCCTTGAAATTCTGCTTCTCCCAAACATCACGAGGTCTCTCTCCCCAGCAACACTGTGGTTAAAGTATGCTCAAGGGCTCTTGTGGGGACATGTGACCTTATCATTGCAACCTAATTAGTTCTAGGGTCTCCAGCAGGCTTCTTTCCAGCCCAAGCTGCTGTCAGATATATATATTCCTTATTTTACCCATTTTTCATTTTTGTAGACAAGAACGAAGGAACTTCATTTATGTTGCCTGAAGACGACTCTTTGTTGATCCAGAAAGTGTTGCTGCTTCCAGACCATACGCCAATGTAGGTACCAGATATACACTGTACAAGCTGATCTTGGAAGCTAACAGACATGTTTCATCCCAAAAAAGTATTTGACGTGCAGCGTGATAGAATTTAGAAGGTTTTTCTATTCTCTTGCTGAAGGGCAGAACACTACGTAAGTACTGGAAGTTGTCTACAATACACAGTATATCTCCTCATCTCCAATTCTTAGATGAATATTTGGAGGAAAAGTAAGACACACAAATCGAAGTACTGAAAATAGGAAATATTACTTTTGAATGTAACTTTAAAGATTTTCAGTCTACCGAAAACACACGCACGTAATACTACAACATACCTGTAAAAAGAAATCTAATAAACACAAGGCATTTTTCGTTCTATATTCTATCAGATTTCTGTGAAAGAGCTTATAAGTTACATGTACAATACGGTTCGCATAAACTTCTCAATGATTGTCGATTGGCGAGACAAATTATGAATGTAGTAGCCGTTCACTGTCGCCTTTGTAATGTTGAGAAAGTTTTCTTTACTTGACTTAAGCTGCTACTTGTCCGTTACCTGCAGCGACTATGTCCCAGACGACAGTGAAGGATCACAGCTATCTCACTTGTTCGTAGCATCAACAATCTAGGATCACTAAGAAATACAATTGTATGATTTAAGGGTATAAGATTGCTACCATTCTGTAAATTCAAGCAAAAAGGGATACAGAGACATCTAGTAGCAGAGTGAAGAATTAAATGGGAACTGATGCGTCTCTCACAATCGGGTTTGACTTTCTCGGTCGGAAATTGAGAAAATGCATGACTGACGAGCAAATTAATACTATAAGAATAAAGAGGGATATAATTAGCCTTATTTAACAATTTAAGGCAAATGACAGCAGTGAACAGAGAAAGCCATACAAGTAAGTGGCGGAAAGTCTAGTAGTCCATAAACTACATTAAAGCTCACTCATATCAAACTTCAATATAAATAAATCCTACGAAATGTCAGTTGACACAGGCGAAAATTTTAATTTACCAAACGGGGAGGTAATAATGCTTATGAAATGTTTAATGGTAGCCCCAGGCTGAGTGGCTCAGACGGTTGAGGTGCTGGCTTTCTGACACCTATTCCCCTGTGGGAGGGGGCGATGGAACAACACCCACGGTATTACCCGCCTGTCGTAAGAGGCGACTAGAAGGGACCCAGGTGTTCTGAAATTTGGAGCGTAGGTTGGCGACCACGGGGCTCTTAGCAGAGTACTGACATTGTTTCCGCTAACTTATGTCAGGCTCCTCACTTTCATCTATCCATCCGACCTTCCTTGCTCAATTCTTGTTTCTTTCTGACTCCGACGGTATTAGGTATTGAGGCCTAGGGAGTCTTTCATTTTCACGCTCTTCTTGGCCCTTGTCTTTCTTTACCCAATATCTTCATTTTTCGAAGTGTCGGATCCCTTCAAATATTTCACTCTGATTAGTGTTATATAGAGGATAGAAGCCCAGTTGTAGTTTCTCTTAAAACAACATTCACCACTACCTTTCTGACTCCTACTCGGCAGGATAGATCCTAGCTCAGTCCGGTGGTCTTTGAAGGTGCTCGAATACGGCTGGATAGTAGATTTACTGGCACCTAAAAGAACTCCTACGGGACAAAATTTCGGCACCTCAGCGCCTCCAAAAAGAGTAAAAATTAGTTAGTGGACCGTGAAAACAATAACATAATTATAATTGAAAGGAAGTAAAAATACTCCTAAGTAAAGGAGCGAATGATTTCAAGAGAGGCCAATCCTAAGGGAAATGACGCAGTTAAGAAATAACTTTAATTTTGGAAGCTGCGCAGTACTGAAAGCCCAAGTTCAATTTTTAGGAAAATAACCAAATGTTAACACTGGCAATACATATCTGTATTCATGTTTAGCCTAGCAATAAAAATTACAATCTTCAGAGACAAAACATAAGAACGTGTGAATGAAGTAGCCTCTCAGAACAGTTCAACAGTCCCCAAAGCGCTACGCACGCAGATGAGATGCAGATGAAGTTAACGTGTCCGTGTGAAAAAGCAAGGGAGTGAACTTCTCATTACACACATTTCTTGCCATGATGCCTTGGATACGTGACGTTAGCGACTCCCACACTTGAAAGGTGGAAGATTAACAAACTAGGCATTAAGGCTAGTACCTTCAAAGAAAGGCACTAGAGAGAATGTGAAACCACAGTCTCATAACAAGATGATCACATAATACAATTTTTAAATGAATATCGCGAAATGCTTAGATAATAACATTACAGTTTCATAAGGTCTGCTGGCTTCCAGACCGGTCCAATCACTAAGTTATCCCCATATCTATTCAAGGGGGAGCTTACCTTTAGAATCCGAGAAAAAGAGTATTATTCATGCGAGATTCTCAAACAGAATGAGGTAAATTGGAGAAGACAGAACATTTACGGGGTCGGCGAATGCAGAGTGGACTTTGGCCTACAGGTGCCCGCGGCTGGTTCGTGGTTCGACGGCTCTGCACTCTCACCAACCAACCTGGCAGTTCGAGAGACAGAGAGGAGCTAGTCCCCACCATCGGCTGTCCTGAGAATGATTTTCCGTGGTTTTCCATTCTCCTGCACTAAGGCGAATGCCGCGAAAATTCCTCCTATAGGCCACGGCCGCTAAACCGCCTCACCTTCTTCGAACATCATCTTCACCGTGTCACATCTCCCTGACACCCTGTGGGTGGCAGAGGTGGAATAACACCCACAGTATCCCTTGCCTGTCGTAAGAGGTGACTAAAAGGGAGCGCAGGGGCTCTCAACTTGGGCGCGTGGATTAGCGACCACGGGGCCCGTAGGTGAGTCCTGGCATTGCTTCCAATTACTTATGCCAGGTCCCTCAATTTTATATATCTTATCCGACCTCTCTTGGTCAACTCTCGTTATTTTCTACCCCGACGGTATTAGGCTGCGAATACTAGGAAGTCTTTCATTTTCATGCACTTCGTGGCCCTAGTCTTTCTTTTGCCGATACCTTCATTTTTCGAAGTGTCGTATCCCTTCCATTTTTCTCTCTATTTAGTGTTATATGGAGAACTAGCTGATGTACCCGTGCTTCGCTACGGAATTCTACATTGTATACAGAATTCAAGTGTCGTCTAGTGTAGTGTAATGTACACGTTGGGAGCAAGATTGTATTAAGTTGCATAGCTCTTAACGTTACCCTAGAAACGCGACGGGGAAGTCACCAAACGTCTTTTCTCTTATGAAGACTGGGTTAGGGAATTTCCATTGTAATTGTAGGCCACTTGCCTACCATAAGTCACAATCAAGTTGGGGAGTTTTCATTATAATGGCCGACACTCACTCTCCACCCGCTTTTTTACATCTTCAGAAAGACTGTGTTAGTGATTTTCCCAACTGAAATGAACATAGGTCATTACAATGACGTCAGTAGGAATGGCGCGATTTAAAGCAATGCTTTCATATGGAATACTCGATCAAATGAGAAACAACACATTTTCTCATTTTTAACGAACAGTACTACATTGCTAACCTAACAGTTCAAATTTCCAGAGCTGGAATGATCAAGCCGCAGACAGCCGTGATCCGTCGACACTCTTCATCTTCACCCCCTTTTCACTGCTAATTTGGAATAAAATGAATGTAGAATTTAATAAAAGTGAAGAGAAAGAAGATTTTCTCAATAAATGGCTTTTTTGAGGGTTGAATTTTAGTTATTTAATGAAATGTGGTGTTATAATTTGGAATAGGCCTATATTTTAATTCTAAACCAGGTCATAAGTGAGCCTCTGCCATTTTTCTGTTAAGTATGGACACTGATCATTCCATTAAGCGCTTCAGAGTAGGGATCGAATAACTGGAATACTATGATGAACCAGTGTGTTTCGTACCAGCAGTATCAGAAAACATATGAATCAGAGGAACGGCATGCTAAAGAAGAAAGTTTTCTAATTCCTCAGCTATTTCCCGCCAATATTCAGTCAGGCTGTTATAATCGGTACGCAGCAGTAATCCCATCTATCAGAGTTAAGTGGTAGCATAAGAGAAAAAGAACATTTCAATAAACAATGGTCAGTGTTATATTATCGTTGGTCAATGTTATGCGCTTTCGATATTGTAGGCCTTTACATTTAGTTTTCTTCCGACTCTGAAATACCGCTCTTATCATTGTTGGTACGGTAAAACTGAATAAAACATAAATGATCGGAAATAGTGTTTTCTATAATTTTTGTTATGTAGTACTTTTCGATACGACCCCTAAACTACAAATTCATCCAGGGTGAATAAAATTGTTTATAGCTTAGACTAGTGTGTTATTCCCCGACTCTATATACCGATTTTCATTAAATTCTGTTAACCCATTTTCTCGTGGCTCGGCGTTGATATGGACTTAGCAACAAAAATACAAATTAATGATTATCTGTGTTTTCAAAGCCGGTACGGTAAAAATGTATAAGACATAAATGATCGAAAATTTAATTCTATATAACTCTAGTTATGTAGTATTTATCGATAGGGCCACTAATATAAATATTTGAGAATTCGATTTTAGGCCTTTCCCTAAACTACCATTTCACTCCAAGTGAATAAAGCGTTTTACAGCCTAGATTATAGAGGCTCATCCGCCGACTTTACATGCCGATTTTCATTAACTTCTCTTCAGCCGTTTTTTCGTGATGCGTGTACATACAGTACATACATGCAAAAAGACAGACAGAAATTACGGAAAAGAAAAACGTGCATTTTCTTGTTACTATGGGCATAACCGATACAGAAACACTATTATTTTCAAATTCTGAACAATGTAATGACAAAACTCTTATTTTATATATAAATATGATTGCCTAGTTGTAATTCCTCTTCAAACAGTAATCACCACCACCATCATTCTTCTTAAAGTAATAATCGCCACCACTGCCACCTTCAAGAACGGAGTGAAAACATTTGCGCAGTAGTACATTTTCGGGCAAATAAATACAATCACCATGTCCCCCTTACCCACAAAACGGAATAAAAACTTCTTCAAATGTATCACAATAACTTTTCATCCACTTCACCTATCCTTCTATCCTCCTTTAACATGTCCACTCTCCCAGCCAGAGAGAGGGTGTAACCTTCTAGGTGGCACGCCTCACATGGTGAATGAAAGCAATAAAAATAATATTAAAAATCATTTTCGTCGGACCGAGTAGAGTGGGCTCGGTGCAAAAGTTAGTTTTGGCTAGCCTTGGAGTTTTAGATTCGGAAGGTGAAGGGGCTGGTCCCCACTGTTGACTATCCTGAAAATGGTTTTCTGTGGTTTTCCATTGTCCTGCTTTAAGGCGAATGCCAAAACAGTTCCCAGTAGAGGCCATGACTGCCAACCCCCTCACCTTCTCCGAGCATCTCTTCCATCGTAACAAATCTCCTAGCCTGAAAGACGGTAGTGGTAGTGGTGATTATTGTTTAGAGGAAGTACAACTAGGCAACATACTCTATATAATATTAATCAGAGAGAAAAATGGAAGGGAACCGACACTTCGAAAAATGAAGTTATCGGCGAAAGAAATACAAGGGTCACGAAGTGCGTGAAAATTAAAGACGTCCTAGCTCTCCGAAACGTAATAGCGTCAGGGTGAGGAAAAAGAAAGAGTTGACCAAGCAAGGTCGAATAGGATAGATGAAGGTGAGGAGCCGGGCACAAAATGGAAGCAATGTCATGACTCAGCTAAGGGTCCCGTGATCGCCAATACACGCTCCAAAGTTCCGAGCCCGTAGGGCCCCTTTCAGTCACCTCTTACGAGAAGCAAGGGATACCGTTGGTGTAATTCTACCGCTTCCACCCACAGGGGACCTGAGAGATGGCGTCACCGCCTAAGATATCCGCCGCCACTTCAGAGACGGAATTAAAATGTATGTAGTAATAAAAATCCACAGCCTGTTTTCAGTCATTCGACCGGGTGAGGAATGGAATGAATGAAGCCCTAATCTAGCGGCGAGGATAGGAATTGTGCCGGCTGCCGAGGCCTGTCGCACTCCTCTGGAGCAATGATTAATGAATGACAGATGACATGAAATGATATTAGAGAGTGTTGCTGGAATGAGATATGACAGGGGAAACCGGAGTACCCGGAGAAAACCTGTCCCGCCTCCGCTTTGTACAGCACAAATCTCACATGGAGTGACCGGGATTTGAACCACGGTATCCAGCGGCGAGAGGCCGACACGCTGCCGTCTGAGCCACGGAGGCTTGCATTCTTTTATTATTGTGCATAATTACAGATCCTAAGTGACCACTGATCCATATGAGTACACTCACACATTTTTATTCTACAAAGAAACTAATATTTATCGTCAACGTTCATAAAATGACTCCGAATGAATAAGAAAACAATAAAAACGACCAAGCTCAATATTTTCGATTGGAAAGAGATCTTCTCTAACCACAAATTTTGGTTTCACACATACGATAGTTTGGTCTTTAACTTCCAAATTTTTGCGATGAATATTCCTTATCCGTTTCTCCCGTAAAGATCAACTTTAGGGAATTTAAAAACTGAAGTATCCGCGACGGTATAATTTATTCTACGACCACGAACGCAGCAGGAACGACTCATTTTACGAAATGTTACAGCACGGAAATATAAACGCTATTATGCACTAAAAATACCATTATATACCCTCCTAACAATACACTGTACTAATAAACCATTATAGACTACTATTTTATACTTCAATAAATCGATCAAAATAACACTCTTTAACACAATGTAAACATAGTAATGAACCCACCACATATCCCTAACGTTCGCCCACAGAAGCGCCATTTTCCTTCCAATCGATGGTAGCATTTTCGTCCTGATTAGTTTACAGTTTAGCATAGTATAAGTTAGTACATTATAGGTTCAATTATTCAGAGTATAAAATAGCTGTAGTTTTATTTACGTCTGTGTATCAGTGTACTTAGTTCGTCGTGTTTACCATGTCTCAGCGTAGTTCGGGTAAGACAAGTGGCAAAAAATCGAGAGGTGTGGGACAAGGTACGCCCTTGAGAAGCCAGGCCCGTGAAATTGTGTCCTACGTGCGCGAGTACTTCGAGAAAGAAAAGGAGAATGGTGCTACCTTGCTTCCTTTAGCTTTAGCACAAGCCGTACAGTGAACTGCCGATGCTACCAAAGTAAGTAAATACACAGTAGTGGTAGTTCGAAAGGAGATATACCACGCTGAGGAACAATCTCCTGGATCCTCAAGTTTGAAACGCCGGGTAAGGAAAGGAATCGGGCCAAACCAGTGACGAACTTGGACAGTTTCCAGAAAGAAGCCATTCGTCGGCATATTTATGACTACTACCGCAGAAAAGACCACCCTACTCTTGCGAAATTACGTGAGTCTCTGAGGGAAAGCGAACTATTTAAAGGAAGCAAGTCTTCACTAAATGGTATGGTAAAGGAATTGGGATTCCGTTACAAGAAATTAAACAGCCGGCGAGTGTTAATGGAGAGAAGTGATATTGTGATGTGGCGCTGCCAGTTTTTAAGGGACGTTATGAAGGTAAAATTTGATTCGATTGTGTGGTTAGATGAAATATGGATCAATGCAAACCATACCGTGGGAAAAGGCTGGACAGATGATTCTGTGGAAGGTACAATGATAGTGGCCAATGGAAAGGTTGGGGGGGGGGGGAGAATTATTGTGCTGCATGCCGGTACCGCAAACGGATTTGTATCTAACTGTTTAAATGAACTGAGGTTTAAGAAGACTGGCGATTACCACGAGGAGATGAATAGTGTTGATTTTCAGAACTGGTTTGAATACACATTAACGAATAGCCTGTCGGAAAATTGTTCGATAATAATGAACAACGCCCCCTACCATTCCGTAATTCAGGACAAAGTTCCGACAATGGCAGCAGAGAAGTCAATTCTTGCTGAGTAGTTGAATGAATGTCGTATGGCTTTTAGTGCCGGGATATCCCAGGAAAGGTTCGGCTCGCCAGGTGCAGGTCTTTCTATTTGAGTCCCGTAGGCGACCTGCACGTCGTGATGAGGATGAAATGATGATGAAGACAACACATACACCCAGCCCCCGTGCCATTGAAATTAACCAATTAAGTTTAAAATCCCTGACCCGGCCGGGAATCGAACCCGGGGTCCTCTGAACCGAAGGCCAGTACGCTGACCGTTCAGCCAACGAGTCGGACTGCTGAGTAGTTAAGGAGGCACAACATTCCTGTGCGGGACGACATGAAGAAAGGTGAACTGTTGCGGCTTGTGAAAGGAAACCAGCCACAATTTACAGTGCATGTCGTGGACGAAATTGCAAGACGTCATGCACATAAAGCTATTCGACTTCCACCTTAGCATTGCCATTACAATGCAATATTTGGCTCAGATTACGGGCTATGTTAAAACCAAAAATAAGCGGTTTACTGTAACCGAGGTGGAAAACCTGTTAGCCGAAGCTGTGGCGAATGTTAGTGCCGATGACTGGAGGAAAGTTGTGCGCAGTACACAACGATTAATACGTGAGGCGTGGGAAAATGAAGATGTGGTGGAGAACTCCGTCGAAAGTTTCATAATATCTTTGGGAGTTGATGATAGCGACAGTGATTCATTGTTGGAGGATTCCAGTGACTCTGAGATTAGTGGAGTGTTCCCTATGTAGGCCACATTAGCGGTGAGTGATGTGTTATTTCCTCATTCTCTTTTATTCTTAATAATATATTCTCTTTATTAGTGTCAGGTGTTGTTAGTAAGTGTAGTTTTTGTGAATTTTTTCCAAGGCATATTCATTAGTTTTTCTGAGTACGGTCTTACATTTTACAACGGCTGTTTACCGCGGTCGTATTGCATCACCTGTTCTCGCGGGCGTAGCGCGCTGGCAACAGAGGAAAGGCAATGCTCATTTGTTTTGCGAAAGTTCAATTTAGAAGTAAGGCCGTGTGGACTATAAGGTCTGATATATTGTAGTTGGTCTTGCTCAGATCCATAGTATTCGATTCTGCCCACCACTACTTCAAAATAATTACCCTTCTTCATTACAAATGTGTACAGATCTCCATAACTGAAGAATCACAACTTCGGAAGGTGATTTTCCTCATATCGAGCAATTTCACAAGTCATCCTGTATTTCTGCTCTCTTTTCAAAAAATATCTGCAAGTTTGTGATGTCAGAATCAATGTCTTATTCACTCAGCATGCGTATTGTAAACACAGTATTATCATTTGTGGAAGGATCCATTAACTTCAACATAATGCAGTGGAGATGGTCTACTTGTATTCTTAACCATGTCGATGGATGGCCATGGTCTGTCATGGTCATCTAGCGGTGAAAGTAACGTTGTAAGAATGTAGTATGCTAGTACGTTCTGGTCCTGTGTGCTTCCCATGATTGATGTACTATGTAGAGTTCTAAAAAATGATTTGTATTATGAAAAGTAAAGTAATGGGCTAATTATCTGCTGGACTTGTTTTAAAATACACCGAGAATGGATTTGGTCTGTAGTCCTTGCCATGTAAGTGCGTACACTAAGGGTACAACCTTACTCTTTCTCCCTGTTAATACTCAAAGTAGTGATTTGGGTTCGATTCATTGTCGCTAACCAAACAGTTTAGGGACTCTACTTGCCGATATGACGTCTTACAGTTATTGTTATCAATCAATCAATACTGATCTGCATTTAGGGCAGTCGCCCAGGAGGCAGATTCCATATCTGTTGTTTTCCTAGCCTTTCCCTAAATGATTTCAAAGAAATTGGAAATTTATTGAACGTCTCCCTTGATAAGTTATTCCAATCCCTAACTCCCCTTCCTATAAATGAATATTTGCCCCAGTTTGTCCTCTTGAATTCCAACTTTATCTTCATATTGTGATCTTTCCTACTTTTATAAACGCCACTCAAACTTATTCGTCTACTGATGTCATTCCACGCCATCTCTCCGCTGACAGCACGGAACATACCACTTAGTCGAGCAGCTCTTCTTCTTTCTCTCAATTCTTCCCTACCCAAACATTGCAACATTTTTGTAACGCTACTCTTTTGTCGGAAATCACCCAGAACAAATCGAGCTGATTTTCTTTGGATTTTTTTCCAATTTTTGAATCAGGTAATCCTGGTGAGGGTCCCCATACACTGGAACCATACTCTAGTTGGGGTCTTACCAGAGACTTATATGCCCACTCCTTTACATCCTTACTACAACCCCTAAACACCCTCATAACCATGTGCAGAGATCTGTACCCTTTACTTACAATCCCATTTATGTGATTACCCCAATGAAGGTCTTTACTTATATTAACACCTAGATACTTACAATGATCCCCAACAGGAACTTTTACCTCATCAACGCAGTAATTAAAACTGAGAGGACTTTTTCTATTTGTGAAACTCACAACCTGACTTTTAACCCTGTTTATCAACATACCATTGCCTACTGTCCATCTCACAACATTATCGAGGTCACGTTGCAGTTGCTCAGAATCTTGTAAATTATTTATTACTCTATATAGAATAACATCATCCGCAAAAAGCCTTACCTCCGATTCCACTCCTTCACTCATATCATTTATATATATAAGAAAACATAAAGGTCCGATAATACTGCCTTGAGGAATTCCCCTCTTAATTATTACAGGGTCAGATAAAGCTTCACCTACTCTAATTCTCTGAGATCTATTTTCTAGAAATATAGCAACCCATTCAGTCACTCTTTTGTCTAGTCCAATTGCACTCATTTTTGCCAGTAGTCTCCCATGATCCACCCTATCAAATGCTTTAGACAGGTCAATCGCGATACAGTCCATTTGACCTCCAGAATCCAAGATATCTGCTATATCTTGCTGGAATCCTACAAGTTGAGCTTCAGTGGAATAACCTTTCCTAAAACCGAACTGCCTTCTATCGAACCAGTTACTCTTGCAGGTTGGCACTATGTACTTATGATTTTTTATGATTTTTATGATTTTTTCGTGACTTGCGAAATTATACGTACCGACACGTACTGCCGCTGTTGAATTATTTACACCAGGCAAACACCGAAGAATGCAGTTATAGTAATGCATATATCAAAATTAAGACAGAAATACATAACATTAAAATGAGTGAGCGTGAGAGGAAATGTGTATTTCCTTAATTCCTCACTGAGCTTGAAATCCGACGTAATAATGTATATATTGATTGATCGTTTACTTGGGCAAGGGAACCTCCATTATTGATACGTACATTGAGGTCATTTTGTTTATATTTATGTATTGATTTCAATATGTAACTAGTCAAGTTGGCAGCAGTGAAGAGTCAATTAAAAAGGAAAGAGAATATATCGGCGATATTATCTTTCAAATGTGTAACCGTACGTGCCGAGTACTATATTTGGATTTTCAGCACTTCATATATGCTCACTTCAAATAGTTCATAAATTGTTAAAAATATCGAAAATCTGTATGGACTTTTAGTAATTTTGCCAAAGGATTCACGACTAAATTTGCACTTCTTTTCCAGTGTGTCAGTCAGTATTTACCGAGACAAAGGTGCCAATTTTTTAATAAAGTACAGCTAGCATTAGAGTCGTGGACATGATAAATCCAGTAGTGTGATTATTTTGACTACTTACCCCATTGTTCCACGGACCAACCCGGTATAAGACTCTCACGAGCAATTTCCCCTGCGGTTCGGGGCGTAGAATAACACCCCGGGCATCCTCTGTCGTAAGAGGCGACAAAAAGGGCCCCAGGGGCCCTGAACGTTGGAGCGTGGGTTGGCAACCATGGGACCCTTAGCTGAGTCCTGGCATTGCTTCCATTTACTTGTGCAAGGCTCCTCACTTTTATCTATCCTATCCGACCTCCCTTGTTCAACTCGTGTTCTCTTCCGACCCCGACGCTATTAGGTTTCCGAGGGCTAGGGAATCTTTCATTTTCACGCCCTCCGTGGCCCTTGTCTTTCTTTAGCCGATACCTTCATGTTTGGAAGTGTCAGAACTCTTCCATTTTTCTCCCTAATTAGTGTTATATAGAGGATGGTTGCCTAGTTGTACTTCCTATTAAAACAATAAGCATCACCACCACTATCACGAACGTCAACCAATCAACAGCTGCATGTTGTAGGGAGATTTTTGATTCAGAAATTCGCATCTATGAGTACTTGCTCCTATGTAAATTCGTCACAATGTCACGATCAATAATATTTTTATATGTGTTGTGTTTGACTCATCAGTCCATAGATTGGTTTGATGCAGATATCCACGCCACCCTATACTGTGCTTAACCTTTTCATTTCTACGTAACTATTGCATCCTACATCTGCTCTAATCCGCTCAGCATATTCATTCCTTGGTCTCCCGCTACCATTCATACCGCCAACACTTCCTTCAAAATTCAGCTGAAAAAGTCCTGAATGCCTTAAGATATGTCCCAACACTCTCTCTCTTCTTCTTGTCGTATTTAGCCGAATGGACATCCCCTCACCAATCTGATTCAGTATTTCTTCATCCGTGATTCGATCTATCCATCTCACCTTCAGCATTCTTCTGCACCACCACATTTCAAAAGCTTCTTTTCTCTTTCGTTCTGAGCTGGTTATCGTCCATGTTTCACTTCCGCACAAAGCCACGCTCCAGATGAAAGTCTTCAGAAACATCTTTCTAATTCCTATATCAATGTTTGAAGTGAGCAAATTTACTTACTTAAGAAAGCTCTTCGTTGCTTGTGCTAGTCTGCATATTATGTCCACCTTACTTCTGCCATCGTTAGTTATTTTACTACGCAAGTAACAATATAAGTCTACTTCCTTTAAGACTTCTTTTCCTAATCTAATATATCTGCATCACCTGCCTTCGTTCAACTGCACTCCATTCCTTTTGTTTTGGACATTTATTTTCGTCTTGTACTCCTTACCCAAGACTTCGTTCATACCATTCAACAACTTCTAGAGATCTTCTGCAGTCTCAGATAAAATAACAAAGTCATCGGCAAATCCCAAGGTTTTGATTTCCACTCCTTGGATTGTGATTCTCTTTCCAAATTCCTCTTTGATTTCCTTTTCTGTCTATTCTATGTAAAGCCCTCGATTCTTATCACTGCAGACTGATTTTTATACAGCTTGTAGATAATCCTCGTTCACGGTATCTGATCCCAATCACCTTCAGAATCTTGAACAGCTTGGTCCAATCAACATTATCGAGTGCCTTTTCTAGATCTACAAACGCCATGTACGTGAGCTTGTTTTTCTTAATTCGATCCTATAAGATCAGACGTAAAGTCAGGATTGCTTCACGTGTTCCTGCATTTCCTCTGAAACCTAACTGATCTTCTCCCAACTCAGCTTCAACTTGCCTTTCTATTCTTCTGTAAATAATGCGTGTTAAAATTTTGCAGTCATGAGATATTAAACTAATGGTGCTGTAATTTTCACACTTGTCAGCACCATCTTTCTTGGGAATAGGTATAAGAACATTCTGCTGAAAATCGGATTGCACTTCTCCTGTCTCATACATCTTACACACGAAATGGAATAACCTTGCCATGCTGGTTTCTCCTAAGGCAGTAAGTAATTCAGTGGGAATGTCATCAATTCCAGGTGCCTTCTTCCTATTTAGGTTTCTCACATCTCTGTTAAACTCTGACCCCAAAATTGGGTCTCCCATTTCATCAGCATCAACAGCCTCTTCTTGTTCCAGAACCAAATCATCTACATCTTTACCTTGATACAACTGTTGGATATGTTCCTGCCACATTTTTGCTTTGCCTTCTTTCCCTAGAAGTGGCTTTCCATCTGAGCTTTAAATATTCATGCACTTACATTTCCTTTCTCCAAAGGTCCCTTGATTTTCCTGTGTGCAGCATCTACCTTTCCTAGGACCATACAAACTTAGACATCCTTGCACTTCTCCTTCAGCCATTCTTCCTTAGCTACCTTGGACTTCCTATCGACTTCATTCTTTAATCGCCAGTATTCTTTTCTGCCCTCTTCATTTCTAGCATGGGGCCGATGACCTTCGATGTTAGGCCCCTTTAAACAACAAGCATCATCATCATCATTTCTAGCATTCTTGTATTTTCGTCGTTCATCAATCAGGTCTAGTGTCTCCTAAGTTATCCACTTATTTTTAGTTGATCTTTCTTCCTTCCTAACATTTCTTCAGCAGCCCTACTGACTTCATTTTTCATGACCATCCACTCGTCCTCTATTGAGTTTCCTTCAGCCTTCTTATTTAGTCCTTGTGCAGCATATTCCTTGAAACAATTCCTCACACTCTTTTCTTTCAACTTGTATGGATCCCATCTCCGTGCATTCCTTCTTTTCTTCAATTTCTCCAACTTCAGATAGCATTTCATGACCAACAAGTTGTGATCAGAGTCCACGTCTGCTCCTGGGGAAGTTTTGCAATCCAACACCTGGTTTCAGAATCTCTGCCTAATCATAATGAAGTCTATTTGATACCTTCCAGTGTCTTCAGGTCTCGTACACGTATACAGCCTTCGTTTGTGGTGTTTGAACCAACTATTAGCAAGGACCAAATTATGATCAGTGCAGAATTCAACCAGCCGACTTCCTCTTTGGTTCCTTTGTCCCAATGCGAATTCTCCTACTGTATCACATTCTCTTCCTTGGCCTACCACTGCATTCCAGTCTCCCATTACAATTAGATTCTCGTTACCTTTTACATATTGTTTTAAATCTTCTATCACTCCATATTCTATTCCTTTCTATATACGGAACGTTATTTGCTGTAATATAGTGTTTCATTTATCTGGAAAAATACTGGTACGTAACTGTTTTATTATTGTTGATACCGACAGCTGACATATTTGGAGACTGTCGCCCAAAGAGAATAAATGTAAAAATAAAACAGTATATTGCCGTGCTTAACGTTTTGTTGTCTGTACAGGTTATGCATAACTATGTATTTTCTTTTGTATTTACGCACTTGTATTATAGCTACCAGGTGTATGCATAAATTTTTGCCGGTGTTTATGGTAAAGAAAAGACGTATTTTTCAAGGGAAATTCTTTTTTTTTGTTTTTTTCAAAATATTGGCCATCGGCTTCTACAGACTACACCCATCTTTCAGGTAAGTTGTAAATGCCATACCAGAAAACTGCTTCTCGTTTGCGGCAAAACATTCATCGAGCCAAATTCTTCGAAAATGCTGAAGTGCTGCTCTGCGAGCGCGTGTCCTATTGATGCAAAGAGGTGATAGATGCCGCCAGGTCGGAGGAATTACGGTGGATGCGGAAGTATGTCCCATTCAAGCGATTTCAAGGTGTCTTTTCACTGTTTTTTCTATGTGAGACGGTGCAACGTCATGTAACAAAATCACTTTGCCGTCTTCTGGCCCATTCCGGTCGTCTTTCTATCAATGCGTGATTTAAATTAATCATTTTTTTGGCGATAGCGTTGTGGATTAACGGTTTCGCCGAGCTTCAAGAGTTCATACCGCTCTGCTCCCACCTGACACTAAGCGTGGTCTTCTTGCTGAAACGATTTGGCCTTGGTGTTGAAGGACCGGCTTCGCCCGGTGACAGCTACAATTTTCTCCGCTTCGGGTTTTCAAAATAAATCCGTCACAACTCGGTACAGAAATTATATTCTTTCATGGCGTTGAAGCAGCATTTCCGTTTGCCATTCATTCAAATCGTGTGGGTCCATTTATCGAGTTTACTGGTCTTCCCCATTGCTCGTAAACGCTTGCTGATAGTTTCTTGTGACACATTTAATGCTTGTGCCAATTGCTGTTGAGTTTGAGTACAGAGCGCACACTGTCTTTCACATTGAAATCACCACGTTTACATTGTCGAAACCATGTCTGTCATGTTCTAATGTTCACTATATGTTTCTACTAGACTTTCCACAGCCATTGCCTTTTGATTAAATAAGAAAAGCAATGCGTGCCGCGAATGTTCTTTTTCAGGCACAAACATCGACATGATCACTGAACGATACAACGCAGACGCTAGTGGTTTGTGGACTCAACTTGTGTGTGTTGGTAGGTTAGTGTCAGACGGACATACTTGACGTATGTGTCAAATTCATATGCTGCGTACTGTTCGCTGGCGCCATCTCTTAGTGAAACCAGAAAAGACTTATGCATATGCATGGTATTGTCATGTGTACTTCTCGTTTAGTGACATACATCAACAATGTACTTTAGTATATCTTACACATTAGTTGAAAATATATCTATTTTATTTCATATACTTTTTCTACTTCTTTACGCAACTAAGTGGGTTAAAAAGTAATTAAAAAGTAATTACTGGATCAAAGAAGAGAGCATCAATAGCGTCGATCGTGCAGTTTATGAAAAGACAATGGCTCCTTCTGTGGATCAGTGGTAGGGTGATGTCCTCTAGGTCCCGATATTGCGGGTTCAAACCCCACAGATGTAGTAGATACAACATTGCAGACTGCTTGTGGAGATTTCCTTCTGAACACCATTGAGTGTTCCATTTGACTGGTGATGTGTGGTTGCGTTATTATGGTTCGTAAGGTAGTAACCGCGTGATTATACCCTGTTCATTCCTATAATTAATATTAGCACTATTATTATTAATAATATTATAATAGTATAATAATCCTCACAATACCATGTGTATACATAATATTTAGCTTTTAATTCGGGTATATAGACTTTATGTAACGTCACTTATTACTGTCATACTTGTTTTTTGTTAACTATTATATGTAGGCCTGTCTGTTTGCCCCCCCCCCCTGGTTGGGGGCGGTAGAATAACACCCACGGTATCCCTGCCTGGCCCCTTGCGGGTAATAATAATAATAATTCCGTGCGGCTATTTCTAGCCGAGTGCAGCCCTTGTAAGGCAGAGCCTCCGACGAGGGTGGGTGGCATCTGCCATGCGTAGGAAACTGCGTGTTATTGTGGTGGAGGATAGTGTTATGTGTGGTGTGTGAGTTGCAGGGATGTTGGGGACAGCGCCCATTGGAATTAACCAATGAAGGTTAAAATATCCGACCCGGCCGGGAATCGAATTCGGGACCCTCTGAACCGAAGGCCAGTACGCTGACCACTTAGCCAACGAGTCGGCCCCCTGTGGGTGGGGGCGATAGAATAGCAACGACGGTATCCCTGTCTGTCGTAAGAGGCGACTAAATGGGGCCCCAAGGGCTGTGAACTTTGGAGCGTGGGTTGGCGGCCAGGGGGCCTTAGCTGAGTCGTGGCATTGCTTCCACTTACTTGTACCAGGCTCGTCACTTTCATTTATCCTATCCGACCTTCCTTGGTCAACTCTTGTTCTTTCACGACCCCGACGCTATTACGTTTGCGAGGGCTAGGGTATCTTTCATTTTCACGCCCTTCGTGGCCGTTGTCTTTCTTTGGCCGATACCTTCATTTATCGAAGTGTCGGATCCCTTCCATACTTTCTCTCTGATTAGTGTTATATAGAGGATGGTTGCCTAATTGGACTTCCTCTTAAAACAATAATCACCACCACCTGTTCCTCAAGTAATCGATTTGTTAAAGTTCTCTGTGTAACTGTGGTGCCATCTGAAGGCCCAGTGGCCGCTGCAGATGCAGTACAATCCACCACAGCCATGCGGCGTATCGGCTTCTTCCTTCTCCGTAGTGGCTCGTGCGCGGGCGGGCCCGCATCTTCTTCAGACAGTGCATTTCCGTGACCATTGTTGCCAGCACTGTTGCACTGAGGATTTATCCCTGCAAAGTCTCTCTGCAATATAGCGGAAAGAACATCCACCTTCTCGTAAGCCCTTCTCCACGGCCTCACTCAAACTCAGTAAGCTGCTGATACTGCCTTCTTCGTCTCTTTGAAAACATTTTTGATTCACACCTACCTCACAATCTCAGCACGGGGTGATGGCGAGGTCACAGTGGCGCTATTAGCACAACTCTTCGTCGGCCAGCGCGCAAATTTGGATAGGTATCTTTTTTCAGATGTGCAAACACGTGTCCCGAATTTAGTTTTTTAAATTTTTTTTCTGCCAGTGCATCTGTGTCAGAATGACGTAAAACCAATTATTAAAAAATCAAAATATACGTCTCTGTTTCAAATTTTACTTTCTATCGTTATGGAGTATAGAAAATAAAAAAAATAAAAAAATACAATAATTATATTATACTTCATTGGTTCCTGAAAATGTCCCTGGGGTATCCTACATTGTTATCACTGTTCACCTGTTGCCAAACGTGGGCCAGTTTGTTATGATGTGATCCTTTCCCACTGCCGTTGGTATATGCAGAGTGGTTCTCGGCCCAAAAGTGGCCACGGCTTGTCCGTGGTCGAACAGCTCTGCACTCTGACTGGCCAACCGAGCAGAGGATGGGTGGCAACGGCTGACCGTGGCTCTACGCCTCTGCATTCGGGAGGCGGGACAGGGCTGGACCTCACGGCTGTCCCCAACCGTCGTCTGTACTGACAATGTTTTTCCGTTGTTTCCCATTCTCCTCCGCTAAGGCGAATGCCGGGACAGTTCCTACTATAGTCCACGGCCGCCAACCCTCTCACCTTCTTCGAGCATCTCCTTCACCGTAACAAATCTCCCGGCCTGAGAGACGATAGTTTTATTATACTTCATTTTTTGCGTCCCCTGTGGGTGGGGGCGGTACCGTAACACCTACGGTATCCCCTGCCTGTCGTAAGACTAAAAGGGGCCCCAAGGAGCGTGAGTTGGCGTCCATAGGGTCCTTAGCTGAGTCCTGGTATTGCTTCCACTTACTTGTGCCAGGCTCCTCACTTTCATCTATCCTCTCCGACCTCCCTTGGTCAACTCTCGTTCCTTTCCGACCCCGACGCTATTAGATTCCGAGGGCTAGAGAGTCTTTTATTTTCACGCCCTTTGTGGCTCTTGTCTTTCTTTGGCCGCTACCTTCATTTTTCGAAGTGTCGGATCCCTTCCATTTTCCCCTCTGATTAGTGTTATATAGAGGATGGTTGCCCAGTTGTACTTCCTGTTAAAACAGTAATCGCCACTACTTCATTGGTTCCTGAAAAGGTCCCTGGGGTATCCTACACTGTTCACCTGTTGCCAAACGTGGACCTATTTGTTTGGATGTGATCCTTTCCCATTGTTGGCTGCCATTCTCTTCCCCTATTTCCTGTCCTAGTGGCTCTGTGTATGTGAGAGCGCGCGTTACGTGAAACGTGACGAGAATAATAGCTCTGTCTCTAAGTAAACAACCAACAGTTTTGTGATGGTATCATCATCTGCATGAAGGCTTCGACTGCGTCACATTTCAACAGCTCACCTGCCGTTACACACTGTGGAGAACCGAAGTCTCACATAGCAAAAGGTGTCAAGGCTGGATAGGCGTGGCCTAAGCCGTTTTTTCTACCGGTTTTCTCTATGTAAAATCGTATGAGAATGCCAGCACTTTTAACTCTAGCATTTTTCTTTGACTTGCTCTGCATGTTCTACTCCATAAGCCTTGTTTATGTGATTTCTGTACACTTAAAATCGTGTGTCGCATGCCTGTACATTGGTTATTTCACCAACATTTCGTGATAATTAACCGTTTAATATGAAATAATTACCATGTGAAAGATTTTGTTCTTACCTTTGGTGTCTGTGTTCCTAAAACTGAAGCAAACTACCCATTCAGGACTTTATCATTGCATAATGCAGGGGTTTATGGGGAAAAAATCAAAACCCTATTCTTTAAATATCTCCGTTAATATTATATCTATCGAAGATTCAAAAGTTGTAGGAACTCCAATTTCCAATCGTTTGTGCCATCTGCATATTTATCGTACGACAAAAGTAACAACGGAGAAATTTACGAAAATTTGATTTTTTTGTCGAAGTCCCATGCATTTTTAGGACGAAACAGTCATTTTAGTTTCTTCGGTACAGCTAATACTAATGGAGTTTTGTGAGTTCAATTGAAATTAAATGCCGTGTGGCCTCCGGAGAGGCGTCTTGTAGGTCTTTTTACTTGACTCCCGTAGGCGACTTGCGCGTCGTGATGCGGATGAAATGGTGATGAAGACGGCACATACACCCAGTCCCCATGCCAGGGGAATTAACCAAATATAGTTAAAATTTTCGACCCTGCCGGGAATCGAACCCGAGATCCTGGGCATCCTGAGGTGGTGCAGCTCTTTTCAGGCACACCCCGAATGGAGCTGAAGTGCATGTACCATTTCAACCACATACCAGTCCTCCTGCCATACTTAAATTTCTGGCACTACAGGGAATCTAACAGGGGCCTCCGAAGACGGCAGCTAATAAACTAACGCCCAGATAAATTACAGTGTATAATTGAGAAGCAGGGACATTTTCACACAACTTTTAGAGGAGAATTGAATGGTACCGTTCTATACATTCGGAAATCGTCCTCAGTCTATCTTGATTCTGATCAGTTTTATCGTACTTCATATTATAGTCACCTGCATAAGAAGAAAAATATCAGTTTAAAGGAGGAACGAAAGAAAAAAGTATTTTTTTATATATTTCTTAGTTTGGACAAGTCTGCTGACAACACCGGTATACGCATGTTTCTAAGCGAAGCCGTTTTCTAGAAGGAGCCAGGACAAATACAGTCTAACCCGTTTATAGCGACATCGCTTTTAACTACGTGTTAAATGCAGGACTTATTTCTTATACAAACAGTGTATTTAAAAATCGCTTATTTCTACATTGGTATAAAACGACGTATTTTTAATCACATTTTTGGAGAAATGTATCGGGTATAATGTCCAGCGGAGGGGAATTGAACAAGATAAAGATTCGTGCAACTTCGTAAATGGTCGTGTCGAGATCTTTCGGACGACCATTTGGCGGCAAATGTGTATCAGTTTCAGCTGGAAAGCCAGCTGTTTCTTGGATACGGTCGGGAACGTTCTATTGTGTGATAGTTTATTATTTCCTCTGCTGCAAGACCCACGAGAATTACTGCAAAAACGTAAAAAACAATGCCTGGGAGGAAATAAGCAAGGCGATGAAAAACCAAACTTATTAGAATATTCAATTTTGTGGTGGGTTACTGTAGTCTATATACAATATTTATTTCATAATGTTTGTTGACTTAATCACAAAAACATGTTATTTTGGAGTCCGCATATATCAGTAAAATAATTGGCATCACATCTCACGTGGGATGTATCTTTAAGTGTTTATTATATTTACAGTGAACGATTTTGTAAGTGGCATTCCCTAGGTTTCAAACTGTCGTGTGTGTTCCTAAGAAATAGTAAGCTACTGTATACGAAGTTTCTCTGTTGTGGTCAATAAATATAGTTCACGGTCTTTAATTAATGTTACAGAGGGTTGGCCGTGCAGTTACAGTCGCGTATGTATGAGTTTTTATTTAGGAGATAGTGGCTTCGAAACCCACTGTCGGAGCTCTGAAGATGGTTTTCCGTGGGTTCCCCGTTTACACACCAGGCAAATGCCGGGCCTCCACCTTAATTAAGGTCTTGGTCCTAGCTCTTTCCTATCCCATCGTCGCCATGAGAACTACCTGTTTGCCATTTTTCTTAACGTCGCACCGACACAAATATGTCTTATGGCGACGAGAGAACTACCTGTGTCCATGCGAGGAAAAAGCAAATTGTAAAAAATAAGGAAATGATGTTGAGGCTACTCGATTAATGATTTCATCCTGCCACAGGACCCAATCTACTGCATTAAAGTAGTTTTAAAAAATCATGAACTCCCATTGCATCTGAGGTAGCATTTTCTCCTGTGAAATTGAACTTTTCTGTTAAATTCTCCTATCTGAAATAGTTTTAGAAATTGCAATACAGTAACTCTGAACTAGGCCTACCGTCGAGACTTAGCTTCATCGCACAATAAATATTCAAATACGTTTGAATACTCTCCGTTTGGCTCTTTTGTTAATTTCATGCACCCAGAAAATTCTCCGATCTCTCTTAATTTTCTGCCTCCCCACACCTTCTATCAGACCGTCCATTGCAAGCCTAAAGTTTCCCGTAGAACTCCGTTCGATTCTGTTCTGCTAGATGTGAGCAGTCGAGTGGAAATTTCTGCTGTTCGGTTCGATTCGATTCCACTAGGTGGGAGCGAGCCTTAAGGGTGCAGCCTAAAACTTCCAGATATGACATTTTTAATAACAGAAATAGACCGATTTATACGACAATCGGCTATAACGACCGTCAATTGGCGGTCCCTTCGGAGTCGTAATAACCGGTTTAGACTGTTTCTACTCCAGTTTGGTAGCTTTCATTTTGGAATTTTCAATTTTTATTTTAGAACTTTTTACCAATATTTTCATATTTTTCTTTCTTTTTTCGTTGTATTTTCTATCTAAGGGCGACACACATACACCCAGCCCCCGAGCCAGTGGAAATAACCAATTAAGTTTAAAATCCTCGAGCCGACCGGGATGGTCCCCTGAAGCGAAGGCCAGCACACTAACCATTTAGCCATGGAGACGGACAGACTTCTCGTCACCCGAGATGTCTCACCTCGCAGCTGTGTCACAGCAATAGCTACTGTTAGTCTGAAATTCGTGGTGTTGGCTTCAGTTCCTTGTGCTTTGCTGTTTACTAATTTCTTTGCTGCCGTGTTCAATAATTTCTTCATTGCCGTGTTTTTGAAGTTAGTTCTTCTTCGTATTATTGTACAGTGCAGTTGTTTTAGATGTGTACTCGGGAGATAGTGGGTTCGAACCCCACTGTCGGCAGCCCTGATGATGGTTTTCCATGGTTTCCCATTTTCACACCAGGCAAATGCTGAGGCTGTACCTTATTTAAGGCCACGGCCGCTTCCTTTCCATTTCTAGACCTTTCCTGTCCCATCATCACCATAAGACCTATATGTGTCGGTGCGACGTAAAGCAACTTGCAACGTTTTAGATGTGATCAATATGCCAGCGATTTCCGATTTAAAAAAAAAAATTTTTTTGGATGTTATAACTAATCTGGTCTTCATCCTCGTGTAGGATACTACTGTTATGCTCACTCATAATGGATGCAAATAACATTCGTCCGTTTGCTGATGTACATTCAGATAGCGATCTTGACCTGGGGACAAAACTTGACGACCTCGCTTCACACCACTACTCCCCAGCGACAGCCCGGTGTCTGTTGACGGCTTATTAGATTACTACGTCTACTGGAGCCAGAGTTGCCAAATCGTCTACTGCACTCGACACAAAGAAAGGGTAAAGACTGAAGAGAGTGTGGAAGAAAGTGGTTTGGCAACCTCTCCACACCAAACAAGGATCACTTACAACTAGTTAATTGAGCAGGGTGCAGGGTGTGATTGACTGCTGGCTTCAAGCTCGCTTCCAGGAACTGAGACCTTCATGTTTTGTGCCCAAGTATACCAAACACTACCAGCAGAGCCGGCACGCGCTTTTGGTGTAAACGTAATGGTCGTAACATCATGTATGCGAATGAAGAAATTCTGTGCTGTTGTGGATTAACCCTCTGTGGCTGGGCGCGGTAGAATATCAACCACGGTATCCATTGCCTGCCGTAAGAAGCTACTAAATGGGGCCCCAGGGACTCTTAATTTGCGAGCATAGGTTGGCTACAACGTGGCCCTTAGCTGAGTCCTGGCATTGCTTCCATTTACTTGTGCCAGGCTCCTCACCTTCATCTATCCTATCCGACCTTTCTTCGTCAACTCTTGTTCTTTTTGACCCCGACGGTATCAGGTTACGAATCCTAGGGAACCTTTCATTTTCACGCCCTCATGGCCCTTGTCTTCCTTTGGCCGCTATCATCATTTTTCGAACTGTCGGATCCCTTCCATGTTTTCTCTTTGATTAGAGCTATGTAGAGGATGGTCGCCTAGTTATACTTCCTCTTAAAACAATAATCACCACCACCACAACCCCAGGGGCTCTGAACTAGGGAACGTGGATTGGCGAACACGTAGCCCTTAGCTGAGTCTCCCGCTATGGGCGGGAGCGGTAGAATAGCGCCCACGGTATCCTCTGCCTGTCGTAAGAGGCTCCTCACTTTCATCTATACTATCTCCTTGGTCAACTGTTGTTTTTCGACCCCGACTGTATTGGGGCCTAGGGAGTCTTTCATTTTCTGGGCTTCATTTTTCGAAGTGTCAGAACCCTCCCTGATTAGTGTTATATAGAGGATGGTTTCCTGGTTGTACTTCCTCTTAAAAGCCAAAATTACCACCACTACCAGTTGTGGATTAGTCAATGTAAAAGCAGTACGATTGGAGGAAGTTATGTATATAACAGGGAATCCCCCGTTTACAAGGCTTATTTTAGATCGCAAAGTGTTGACTGTGACAAGGCATAACTTGAGCTTAAAAACAATGAACAATGCTAAAGCATTTTCATTGTCAACTTTAAATCTATCAAATAGAACTTAGCGTTTGGTTTGTTACAAACAGTTAATTTCCTGTGTAAATGTGTGGACCGAGATTGGTAAAAAGAGGTCCGGTGATATTTGAAGGTGCTCAAGTACGTCAGCCTCTAGTCGGTAGATTTACTGGCACGTAAAAAAACCCTGCGAGACCAAATTGCGGCACCTCGGCGTCTCCGAAAACCGTAAAAGTATTTAGTGGGACGTAAAGCAAATAGCATTACTACTTATATTTTGATAAATAGTACCCCATTTGTTGTAGCAAGTGAAATCATGTGAAGTACTTCTTGATCAGGTCGTCCTTGGAGCGGTGATTGTATACAGTGGCAGATCCATTGCCTTGCTATTCAGGTGAGGCTCTATTATGGTTGGATTGTAAGAGGTCTTTGTTATTCATTATTGCATTCTTCCATCCGTCACTTGACGCTTCATATTTCTGTTGTATCACTCAGGCTCCTGTTGATTTTGAGTACCGTACTAAGATTTGGTACAGACTTTCAAGTTATTGATGTTCCCAATATTCCCCAATGTAACAATCGCTGACCTGTTTTAAGACACTGTACGAGTAATTAACTCTTTTAGGAACGTATTTCAAACGAACATTGTGGTAATTCTATGCTTCCGGCGTGATCGTATAACTATACGTTACATACCTTAAAAAAATAACATATATATTGTATATCTGAATCTATTTTCTTCAAAGTTTCATATTGTACCCGCCTCAGTGCTTTCCGTGAAATGACACCTATAAAAATATCTGTTATTGTAAAACATGACATTTTCGCGTATTCTGGATACAGGCAATAAGTAAATATCAAAATCATTTCATTACCGTGTCTAATTATCAAGGTTATAAGATAAAACTACATATCTCGAAATAATAACGAGTCGGTAATTACTACAAAAATAATCTTAGTCTCCCCCCCTTTTTTTTCTTTTTTTTACAAGTTGCATTATATCTTACCGACACAGACAGGTCTTATGGTGACGTTGGGGCAGGAAAGGGCTAGGAGTGGGAAGGAAGTGGCCGTGGCTTTTATTAAGGTTCAGCCACAGAATTTGATGGCATGTAAAGGATCTTTCTTTGTCCAAAGTTTCGAAGTGTCGGATCTCTTCCATTCTTTCTCTCTGATTAGTGTTATATTAGAGGATGGTTGCCTAGTTGTACTTCTTCGTAAAACAATAATCACCACCAGCGACATCACTTCTGATGACCACTAATTTCCTGAATAATTCTTCATTGTCATTTTCACCTTATACAGTGTTATTATATCTTATTTGAAGTGAAACAGCTCTGGAACTAAAAGAATCGGCATTGTTAGATATTCAGCATACACTGCACTGAATTTTTGGCTTCTACCCACTTTAGCTATATTAATTTCTCGCTTGAAAGCAACGATTATCAATTATTTAAATGTCTTAGCGTTATTCCATATCAGAGAGATTATTTTGCTAATGATCTTCACTCATTAAAATATAAAACCTATCCATACGTGCAGTTTTACTGCTGTGTTCTTCTCTAACGAAAGCATACTTGTATCTACCTCCAGATATCCTTTTCAACTCTGAATTCTTGATATTAATAACCATCTAAAACCTGTTGTACACGATCAGATCTTTGTCAAATTCAAGACTTCACAAGATTTCACAAGAATTTTCAATTCTTCACAAGTTTATTTGTGAAATATCTTGCAATACTTGTGAAGTCTTCAAAAGTTTTGAAGGTGAATTAGAACATGTTCTGATCGATCAAAGAGTTGCCTAGTCTTTGACAGAATTGACCAATGGAATTCGAGCAATAACGGTGCGCGCTATGTCATAGGCATGCTGGGATTGTCGGGACGGGAATCAAAACAACAAAAATGGCTTCGTCTTTGAGTGAAGGATGTTGGGTGTGTATTAATTGCTAAATATGAGGCACATTCTTGCCTATATTCAGTAGAATCAGCAGGATACCACAGAATAAAACCACAGTGTACGAGGACACTGCAAGAGAAATATCTCAAAGAAGTGAATCACTTTTATGTTTATTACCGTACGGTAGCCTATAAGTAATCATGTCAGCAATGATCGATTTGTAACAATATTCGCTTATTATTATTATTATTATTATTAATCTATATATTAAAAGAGTTTATTCAGTTAATGTGAGTAAATGCAACATAACATAACCTCTGCAAATGATGTAATGACATTGCAAAAATTATGTTGATGATAACCACATTGATATTTTCCCCATGTAAATTATGGTTTATTGCGCGTTTTTCTTCTCTTTGAGAACCACAACTCTTTGTCTTTTCCCCATGTTAAAACTAAATGTTATGAAACCTTGCCAAATCTTGTCAAACGTTTAGCAATATTCAACAGTCTCTGACAAGATTTGGCAATATTTCTTGTGAAATATTCAACTGAGAGAAATATTTGATGGTGAACAATAGTCATATGCCTACTAGTTCGTCAAAATTCATCATCATCATCATCATCATCTGTTTACCCTCCAGGTTCGGCTTTTCCCTCGGATTCAGAGAGGGATCCCACCTCTACTGCTTCAAGGGCAGTGTCCTGGAGCTTCAGACTCCTGGTCGGGGGATACAACTGGGGAGTATGACCAGTACCTCGCCCAGGTGGCCTCACCTGTTTTGGTGAACAGGGGCATTGTAGGGGGATGGGAAGATTGGAAGGGAAAGCCAAGGATGAGGGAAGGAAGCGGCCGTGGCCTTAAGTTAGGTACCATCCCGGCATTCACCTGGAGGTGAAGTGGGAAACCACGGAAAACCACTTCGAGGATGGCTGAGGTGGGAATCGAACCCACCTCTACTCAGTTGACCTCCCGAGGCTGAGTGGACCCCGTTCCAGCCATCGTACCACTTTTCAAATTTCGTGGCAGAGCCGGGAATCGAACGAGGTGGACTTAGTTCGTCCAAATTACGTACCGAAGTTTGTTTCATGCACGGCATTGTCACTCTTATCCTCCATGAACATGACGCCATATGTGTTCCAGAGAATGAAAGTTTTTAATATGAAAGTTTTTAGTATGCACTGAAATTGCGTTTAATCCACATTATCTTTCTCTCTTTCTCCTCCGTTAATATATCGTGCTCACATGATTTCCAATCACCGTTTTCTAACCGTTTATGCTCATTTTTTACGTGGTGTAAAATTGATGCAAACAGTGATTGGAACCGCCGAGTGTTTCTCTCGCGGTACATGAATCATGGCACCGCGTTTGCTTACACGGCTGCACTGCAAGTTCAAATCCGGTCTACGTGACATCACGCAGAGTGAGAGACCATACGAATAAAGGAATGTTAAGGCCGATTTATCTATCGTAAAGAGTTCCCGGTTTTTTCATTCTTCTTCTAATTTTCCCCTCTGTTAATCACTATGTTTATTGGATACTAGCGAATGTACCCGTGCTTCGCTACGGTATTCTACATTGTATTCGAATATCGAAGTAAATAGTGTACATGCAGTAAATAAGATAGTTCTAAAATTGCATGTCTCTTAGCGTTATCCGAGAAAGAGCATGGGGAGGTCCCCGTACGTTTCCAATGTAAAGTGTTTGTTACGGATTTGTGATATAACGGCAGGCTCACTTGCCTACTGGCATTCACAATCAGGTTGGGAAGTTTACATTATAATTGCAGGCCCCATTGCCTACTATGCGGACAGAATCGATTTGGGGAGTTTTCGTTAAAATGGCAGCCCCCCTTTCCTACCTCCAGACAGATTACAGTTTTTATTATAATGGCAGGCAATTACCCTACTATCACTCGAAATTGAGTTGTGCAGTTATCATTATAATGACAGGCCCCTTTTCCTACTGCCAGCCAGCGTACTGCCAGTCACACCAAGTTGGTGAGTTTCCATCAAAATAGCAGGCCACTATGCCTAATGCCAGTCACATTTTAGATGAGTACATTTCTTTATAATGGCGGGCACCCTTGCCTACTGCCAAACACAATCGGGTAGGGGAGTTTTAAACAAAACTGCATGCTCACTTACCTTCTGCAAGTCAAATCGAGAAGGGAACTATTCATTACAATTGTAGGCCTTCCTTACTAATGACAGTTATACAGGAGTTGGAGAAGGAACCCTTTCCTACTGCCAGTCAAAGTCGGTGTGGGGAGTACTGATTACAATAGCAGATCGACCCTTTCTCGATCGCTAAATCGACATCAGTGAATATATATAGATCGACATACGAAAGTATATGCGTGTTTACAATATTGAAGACCTTCATTTACAGATTAACTGCTACTAAACGTACGTCATATCGACAAAGGATTATACCATAAGACACGCCGGATTTAGTGGCCTAAATGGCTGGTCCAATGATATGTCATCTATTCTTGGGTCAGATTTAGAAACGTGGAACAGGGTAAAGGTTTTGTAAGATCATCTCACATTACATTACTTTTCGGATAATAATGTGACAGCTACATACGTAGCATTTGGCTCACATATGGCTACTGAGTGGGCCAATTTTCGTGAAGAGTTTGATGATTCTGTATTTCATATAAGTAATTGAAAGTATGAATAATGCATGTGAAAATTCCAAATTGACTTAACATCGATTAATAGAGAAAAATCAAACGTAAAAGGGATACAGATACGGCATAAAGTCATAAGACCAAGGTTGTAGATCATTCCAAATTGAACGGAGATTGTGCAATCCGTTACGTGATAGGAATTTCCGAAGGTCTGCACCATCATTAAAATTGCCTGCATATTTCGATATTCTTCGGGGATAAAAAATGAAAAATTTAATGATATAGGATTTTTCATTCATTACAGGCTAAAACGTATAATTTTGTCAAATTTCAATTATCTTCTTATTCTTCTGGCAGATTATGCCACAATGTGGATTTTGGGCGAGGCGGGTAAAAATTAGGACTTTCAGGAAATCAAAAATTATGGAGATTGTTATTATTACCCCTTAAACGGAAAGCTGTACGAAAATTTCGCCAAAATAGTCAGTGTAGAGGTACACAGTCGTTACGATTTGATTTATATAGATAAGGAATCTGCTCCATGTAAAACACCTTTTGGGCTATGTCCGCTGGACTTAACCTGCAAAAGTGACCATTCATGATATCTCCCTTATTAATCCTCCTGACGAAAAAATGCACATGAAAAAAAAGGTTTAGAGGTGGAATTCCATCAGGTTTGGTCGATTTCCAGTCAGGTTGGTCTTGTTCTGTATATATTGTGGAAGAGTAAAATCACCATTTCGGTTCCTTATAAACCGCCAGTCCATTCCGGAACATGAAATGTTATTTACGTTTAAAACCTACCTTTGGACAGGTGGATGCTAAATATAAATTTTGTTTGGAATGTCTTCAGTAGTTTTCAAGTTGTAAGGAATACGCTTTACACGCACCCGCTCGTGAGTTAAGTCCGATGGGACTTGTACAGAAAAACGGTCCTTTAATGATATCTCCCTTATTGATCCTCGTATCGAAATGATGCACATGAGAAAAAAAGGTTTAGACATTAATTTCTACCAAGGTAGGTAGACTTCCATAAACTTTTGTTGTGTATATTTTTTGGAAGTGCAAAATCACTGTTTCGGTTTCGTATAAACCCCCAGTTAGTTCAGGGATTTAGAAACAATATTTGCCCTGAAACCTATCAAGGACAGGTGTATTCTAAATACGAATCTTGGTGGAAATGCATCCAGTAGTTTCTAGCATTCACGTACATACGGCGTAATTAAGGAAGAAAATAATACAGTTAAGAATGTTGAAACTAATAGAAAATGGATTATAACTGAGGACAGCCGGATAACGACAAATAAATAAATGCCGTGAGTTATGGATATAATAAAGCGCTAACAGAGGAGAAATTTAGGTTCAGTGATTCTTAGGTAAACAAATATGAAGATGACTAATGGTGTTATTACTTAATCTATTCGAGGGCGGTTATAACCTCCAACGATATTCCGCCAATATCCCGCAGATGAGCCGATTGATGCCTCTCTTGCCATCTACCCAAGGAACAACCACGAATTTAAAAGCATGATGAGGAAAATGGCAATACGTTACTTCCCTACTGGCATGCAGTCAGAGACGTTGCCATGGTAACCTGTAGGTTCGTTCTCGGTCTGTCGGTCACTAAATGCAGAGCATGATACCAGCAGAAAATTGTAAATTTCTCCGTCATGTGAAGAGTAAGGTAAATTATGAACATAACGAAAGTTGTTTATAATGAAGAGACGTTTCACGTACGGTAAACGAAGTTTACAGAAAATCAATAGTATAAGAGAAAATAGAGGAAAACCACTGTGGTTTTCCTATAAACACCCCGTCTATTCAAAGATTTTAAAATTATATGCATATCGGAACCTTTCCTGGGATGAGTATACTCTAAATATGAAGTTTGGCTGAGATCTATCCAGCCGTTTCGACGTGATGGTGGGAAAACCACTCTGGTTTTCCTATAAACCCCCCGTCTATTCAAGGATTTTAAAATGATATGCATATCTAAACCTTCCCCGGGATTAGTATACTCTAAATACAATGTTTGGTTGAGATCCATCCAGCCGTTTCGACGTGATGGTGGAAAAACCATTCTGATTTTCCTATAAACCCCCCATATATTCAAATATTTTAAAATGATATGCATATGGAAAACTTCCCCGCGATGAGTATCCTCTAAATATGAAGTTTGGTTGAGATCTATCCAGCCGTTTCGACGTGATGGTGGAAAAACCATTCTGGTTTTCCTATAAACCCCCTGTCTATTCAAGGATTTTAAAATGATATGCATATCAAAACCTTCTCCGGGATGAGTATACCCTAAATATGAAGTTTGGTTGAGATCTATCCAGCCGTTTCGACGTGATGGTGGAACAGACAAACAGACAGACAAACAGAAACAATTTTATTTATATAGATTTTTACACTCGTTCTTCACCCCCTTTCCATCCCCGCCCAAAGGAGTCCTATGAGTGCCTTACACAACAGTATATTTTTTTCCCAGATATTAAGTCTTATTTGTACCTATTTTGGTTGACAGCTATGCCCAAACGTACATGCATAATCTCACTGCTCTAGAATCCTGGAGCTGACGTTGCCATGGTTACGGCAGTTCATTTCTTTATCCGATTCCTAGAGCAGGGGTAGTGTGGTGCCAATATCTCCGTAACGGTTGGTTTTAGGGCCTTAAAACATGGTTTTCGGGCCCGTAGGGCTTACCGAGTTTTGTTCTTTGCGTCAAGAGGATTAAATTGAGCTTTGTCTCGTCCTTATACGACAAATTCGATATTTTGCCTATAATAGTATAAGAGAAAATGGAGGAAAACCGTTTTTCCTATAAAACCCCCGTCTTTTCAAAGATTTTAAAATGATATGCATATCGAAACCTTCCCCGGGGTCAGTATACTCTAAATATGAAGTTTGGTTGAGATCTATCCAGCCGTTTCGACGTGATGGTGGAACAGACAAACAGACAGACAAACAGACAAACAGAAACAATTTTATTTATATAGATTGTTATACTTTGAGTTCACTACCAGCCTCTGGGCTGATGACCTAACAGACACTCCTCACACACAACACTGTCCTCCAATACAATGGCACGCAAGTTTCTATACAAAGTAGTTACCGCCCACCCTCGCCGGAGAGTCTGACTTAAAAGTGTTGCACCTGGCTACAAATAGCAACACGAAATTATTATTAATTTCGTCTCTTTCTTTTGCCGATACTCTCATTCTTCGAAGTTTCCAATCTCTTCTTTTTTCCCTCAGATTAGTGTTAAGAGGTGATGGTGCCCACTTGTACTACTTTTCAAAAGAATAAGCATCACCATCACCTAACACTCTTATCGTCCTCCAAGATAAGTTTCCTATTTCCTCATTTAGATGAAAACACGTTACTTTCTTCTGGAAGCATTAAAATCGTACAGGGTAAAATAAATTGTGTAAAGTGCGATCTCTTTCCCTTTAGCTTCTTTGCGTGTGTACTGTAAATACTTGAGTCGCTAAATTCTTTACTCCTCTGAGCGCGGTTACTTCATACGACTTCACTATTTGACATCATCTTCAGACTGAATATTCAGTCTGCTGGAGGAGGGGGGGGGGGGGGAAGTGGGGCTGCATGACTTGCAACTTCATGTACGGAGCAATACTCACTCCTTGAGTCCAACACCATCTCCAGAGTTGAACTTTCATTCCACGGGGCTATTTCTTGGGTTACGGTAGGATGAGTTCCCTTACATATTCAACCCTGCGGTAGTCGCTGTCGACTGTGGATCCGTATCCCCCTGCGGGTGGAGGCGGTAGAATAACACCCATGGTATCCCCTGCCAGTCATAAGAGGCGACTGAAATTGCCCCAGGGGCTCTCAATTGGGAAGCGTGTGTTGGCTACAACGGGGCCCTTAGATGAGTCCAAACATTGCTTCCACTTATGCCAGGCTCCTCACTTTCATCTATTCTATCCGACCTCACTCCGTCAACTCTTATTCTTTTTGACTCCGACGGTATTAGGTTTGCAAATCCTAGGGAGTCTTTCATTTTCATACCATTCGTGGCCTTTGTCTTCCTTTGACCAATAACTTCATTTTTCGAAGTATCGGATCCATTCAATTTCTCTCTCTGATTAGTGTTAGCGGAGGATAGTTGTCCAGTTGTATTTTATCTTAAGACAATAATCACCACCAACACCTGTGGATCCGCACGTACGTATAGATTAAGGAGTTATTAACCTTAAACCAATACAGGAAATGCATTTTTGAGGTACAATAACTAATCTATATAAATAAAGTTGAAGGGGGACCGCTGTCTGTAATTTCGTATGTTTTGCCAATTTTCCAGATATTTATTAGTTTTAGGTCAACTCAATACCGAATCGGTGGTTTTTATTTTTCGTGTCTGTTAGTCCGTTTGTCATTTTGTCTGTTTGTCTGTTCCACCATCACGGCGAAATGGCTGGATAGATCTCGATCAAACGTCATATTTATTGTATACCGGTACTTATCCCAGGGAAGGTTTTGATATGCATATCGTTTTATCATCTTTGAATAGATGGGGGCTTTGTAGGAAAACCAGAACGGTTTTCCTCCATTTTCTCTTATACTATTGATTTTATGTAAACTCCGTGGACTGTATGTGAAATGTCTCTTCATTATAAACAACTTTTGTTATGTTCATAATTTACCTTACTCTTCAAATGATGGAGAAAATTTACTATTTTCTGCGGGTATCATGCTGTGCATTGAGTGACCGACAGACCGACAACGAACTTACAGGTTACCATGGCAACGTCTCTGACTGCTCGCCAGCAGGGAAGTAACGTATTGCTATATTCGTCATCATTCCAGTAAATTCGTGGTTGTTCCTTGGGTAGAAAGCAAGAGACACGTCAATCGGTCATTCTGCGGGATATTGGCGGAATATCGTTGGAGGTTATAGCCTTCCATTTTGGAGAGATCTACAAATTTGATCCTATTATGACTTTTTGTCGTATTTCTATCCTTTATACGTTAAATAGAGATGTGGTTCTCCATTTCAAGTTAATTCTGTACTTTTTACACGTATATGTTATCATTTGGCATTCTTATAGGAAGGATGCAATCATGACATTGGGCACACACATTGACATTGACATGACCAGTGGCCACATGTTCGCCAAATTTTATGATTCCAGTGTCACATGGGTATCAACAATATAAAGTAGTATGTGGAAACTGTACCAAATTTCAGCCCATTCAATGACTAACTGAATCTAACCCATAAATTTTAGGAGATAAGAGAAAGTGTCGTAGGAAACAATCATGTAGAACACTGAACGAGGCGTCTGATGGTGAAGTCCATTTGTAGATGCAATTTAATATAATTTTTCTCACTGTCTTTACAGTAATTTACGGAGAAATCCTTATACAATGTAGAATACCGTAGCGAAGCACGGGTACATTTGCTAGTTAAAGATATGTTTATAATCATTATAAAAGGATATACTGTACAACAATCAAAGATGTCGATATATTACAGAACAATGTTAAAGGAATAATCACTTTATCGGCCCAGGGGATAGTCACAAAAAAAGATTGTCATTCACAGATAAACACGTAATACATTAAGTTATAAATTTAACGTCACTTTCTACATTCTCCAAGCATTCAGAGCACACAGTAGTTGCATGTTCGAGACATAAGTGTTTATCGCACTTCTTACAACTGTACCTAGTAGGTCTGTTCTTTTTCTGACCCTGTGGAAGAGGACGGTAGAATAACACCTATGGTATCGCCTCCCTGTCTTAAAGAGCAACTAAAAGGGGCTCCAGGGCTCTCAACTTGGGAGCGTGGGTTGGCGAACATGGGACCCTTAGCTGAGTCCTGGCATTGCTACCACTTACTTGTGCCAGGCTATTCACTTTCATCTATCCAATCGGTCCTCCGTTGGTCAACCCTTGTTCTTTTCCGACCCCGACGGTATTAGAGCACTCGATCCCTACGGAGTCTTACATTTTCATGCCCTTCCTGGCCCTTGTCTTTCTATGGCCCATATCTTCATTTTTTGAAGTGTTGGATCCCTTGCACTTTTTCTCTGTGGTTAATGTTATAGAGGATGGTTGCCTAGTTGTACTTCCTTTTAAAACAATAATCACCATCACCACCACCTTACATATTTAACCCTCCGATAGTCGCGGTGCCTTTCGTGCCAGAGTAGTTCTGGTGGGCAGTGTATCTGAATTCCTCTGTGGGTGGGGGTGGTAGAATAACATCCACGGTATTCCCTGCCTGTCTTAAGAGGCTCTCAACTTGGGAGCGTGAGTTGGCGAACATGGGACCCTTAGCTGAGTCCTGGCATTGCTACCACTTACTTGTGCCAGGCTCCTCACTTTCATCTACCCTATCCGACCTCACTTGGTTAACTCTTGTTCTTTTCGACCCCAACGGTATTACTTTCGCAAATCCTGGAGAGTCTTTCATTTTCACGCTATTCGTGGCCTTTGTCTTCCTTTGACCAATAACTTCATTTTTCGAAGTATCGGATCCCTTCCATCTTTCCCTCTCATTAGTGTTATATAGAGGATGGTTGACTAGTTGTATTTCCTCTTAAAACAATAATCACCACCACCACAGTATTTGTAACGATTACTGTAATGGTGCTCACTGTGTGACTTTCTTTTTACAGACTGCTTTACGTCTCCATGTCGGTGGGGGCGTTAGGTTAACACTAAAAGGGGCCCCAAGGGCTCTTACTTGGGAGCGTGGGTTCGTGACTACGATGTCCTTAGCTGAGTCTTGGCATTGCTTCCACTTACTTGTGCCAGGTCCCTCAGTTTCATCTATCCTATCCGACCTTCCTTGGTCAGCTCTTGTTCTTTTCCGACCCCGAAAGTATTAGAGCACTTGAGGCCTAGGACGTCTTTAATTTTCATGCCCTTCTTGGCCCTTGTCCTTCTTTAGCCAATATCTTCATTTTTGAAGTGTCGGATCCCTTCCATTTTTTTCTCTCTAATTAGTGTAAATATGGGGTAGGTGCCCAGATGTACTTCCTCTCAAAACAATAATCAACACCACCACCACCGCGTCAAGGATGAGCACCTACCAGATGGATTGATCACATAGCGATACTTGCTGGAAAGTCCTCCTTGGCCGCTTAGCAGCTGGCTAAATATCTATTAGCATGGCGGAATACTCTCCAACTACTCCTGACATGTCCCCACACCATGCCATGTCAAAAAAGGGAAAAGGGAGAGAAACTCTACAATGCTCACGAGATCGTGGACATACTGTAGTCTCGTTCCGGTAATTGCTGAAAAAGGTCGAAGCAAAACAAGCCACTGTATTGATCACTGCAGCACGAAAGCTAGAAGTGGGAAGGAAATGAGCAGTATTTGCGAACAGAGTTGTTAAGTGCTTGCTGAGGAGTTCCGGTGTGATGACTCTGCCACGCTCTGGGATGCTGTATTTTGTTTCGTGTTCTGCGCGTCTTGAAGGGCAATAATGTACAGAGCTCTTGTGTATTGAATTCAAAATCACAACACCCATCTCACTTATCACCTTTATCAGTGAGTGAATAACTTACCTCCTACCTTCTAATAACAATACATAAATATATTTTTGAGATATGTTTGCAGTTGCTAGGGTGACTCGACCTCTCGATTCTTCCGTATTTCACCTGTATTTTATTGAGTATTCCTACTCACATATTTCAGAATATTCTTCTTCCTCTTAATCTGCTTACCCTCCAGGGTTGACTTATCCCTCGGACTCAGCGAGGGATCCCACCTCTACCGCCTCAAGGGCAGTGTCCTGGAGCTTCAGACTCTTGGTCGGGGGATAAAACTAAGGAGGATGACCAGTACCACGCCCAGGCGGTCTCAAATGCTATGCTGAACAGGGGCCTTGCGGGGGGGATGGGAAGATTGGAAGGGATAGACAAGGAAGAGGGAAGGAAGCGTCTGTGGCCTTAAGTTAGGTACCATCCCGGCATTTGCCTGGAGGAGAAATGGGAAACCACGGAAATCCACTTCCAGGATGGATGAGGTGGGTATCGCACCCACCTCTACTCAGTTGACCTCCCGAGGCTGAGTGGACCCCGTTGCAGCCCTCGTACCACTTTTCAAATTTCGTGGCACAGCCGGGCATCGAACTCGGACCTCCGGGGGTGGCAGCTAATCACACTAACCACTACACCACAGAGGCGGACTTTTCAGAATATTTCTCTCTTATTTCAGTTGTCATTGCTTTACATGGACATACATATTTTCTAGAAAATGAAATGTCGTATGGCTTTTAGTGCCGGGATATTCCAGAACGGGTTCGGCTCGCCAGGTGCAGGTCTTTCTATTTGACACCCGTAGGCGACCTGCGCGTCGTGATGAGGATGAAATTATGATTAAGACAGCACATACACCCAGCCCCCGTGCCATTGGGATTAACCAATTAAGGTTAAAATCCCCGACCCGCCCGGGAATCGAACCCTGGAACTCTGTGGCCAAAGGTCAGTACGCTGACTGTTCAGCCAACTAGTCGGACTATTTTCTAGAGACGAGGGAGCACATTATAGGTCTTTCCCAGATGTTGGCAGTGTGTGTCAGAAATTGCAACGTTGGACGTAATTAATTCCTACTCTATTCGCACCTTTTGCTTGCTTCCTTTTACTTTCGAGTGTCCTGAAGCATGTGTACTTTTTTAAGGAACAATGGCATTGCCATATTTGGAACGAGCATCATCTTTTGTAATGAATAATTCAGGGTATAATACTATACAGGAAGTGTACATTTAATTATTAAAAAAGTGGATCTTACAAGAAATATTGTCACAATTGTTACTAGTCTAGAGAGCTGACTGAAGGTAAAATGCAATTCGTTACGAATTTTAACATCATTTCTTAAGAATTCTTCAAGTTTTCATTTACTAACGCCGGCCCCACGGTGTAGGGTTAGCGTGCTTGTCTCTTACCCGGAGGCCTCGGGATCGATTACCGGCAAGCTCAGGGATTTTTATCTGGTTTTTAGGGGAAATTCGAGGTCCACTCAGATTACGAGATTACAATTGAGGAGCTGTTGACGGTGAGATAGCGGCCCCGGTCTAGAAACCCAAGAATAACAGCTGAGATGATTACCGTGCTGACTACAGAGCACCTCGTAATCTGCAGGCCTTCGGGCTGAGCAGCGGTCGCTTTGTAGGCCAATATAAATAATTCTTTGAATATTGTTCCGGATAAAGCTATACAAGTTATCGGTAAATTTCAGAATATAAAATCTTCTAGAACTCTCGAAAATTCATCCTGTGGGTGGAAGTGGTAGAATAACACATACATTATCCCCTGCCTGAGGTAAGAGTTGACTAGTAGGGTCCCGAGGGGCTCTCAACTTGGAAGTGGGGTGTTGGCGACCACGGGGCACTGAGTTGAGCCATCGCATTGCTTCCATTTACTTGTGTCAGACTTCTCACATTCATCTAACATATCAGACTTACCTTGGTCTATTCTTGTTCTTTACCGACCTTGACGGTATTAGATCACTCGAGGCCTCGCATGGTTTCATTTTCACGCCCTTCGTGGCCCTTCTCTTCCTTTGGCTGATATCTTCATTTTTCGAAGTGTCGGATCACTTCCATTTGTTCTCTCTGGTTAGTGTTATGTATATAGAGAATAGCTGTCCAGTTGTACTTCTTCTTAAAACAGTAATCCCTACCACCACCTCTCGAAAATGTTCTTTTGCGAATTCTTCCGTATTTTTGATCTTAATATCTGAACATCTTGCCTGTTATTGTTCTTAATACGAAGTATATAGCTCTAAACACGAATTTGGGAAACAGGTACTTTGTATGCTGCCATCGGCAGTTCTGAATGTGGATTTCCATACGAGGTAAATGCCAGTCCTATTACACCCATTCCAGCGAAAACCTGATTATGTTCGATGACAAATTGCTAGAAAAAAGTAGAGAGAACAACAGGAAATTTTAATCTTACGTGTAATACAAGACAGTAACTGTTGTCCTTCACGTAGGCCTTGGTCGCTTGCCGTTCATATAATCGTGCAGTTCACGGACAGCCCCTTTCCCCGCTCGCACTCAATCGGGTGACCAGGGAGGTACGAGCGAATTGAGACTACTCTCGTGTTCTGGCGACAACTAAACACTGTTTGCTGCTAGGCAGACCTTCGCTACATAGATTCGCTGTACGCGCATTTCAGCAATATATTATTTCCAAAACCTCCAAAATAACTTAATGAACAGTCCTCGTCAGATGGATGCTTTTGATCCAGTGCATTGTCCTTGAAGTACCATCATGCCTAGCTCCAAGTAATTGTTGTCAATGAAAGCCTACAGTGTTATTTGGTTCCAGTAATTACCTTAGGTCAAAAATTTTCTCCTCCTACTAAATTCTAAAAGGCCTGACATTCAAAAATAGAGAGAAAAAACCTCTAATTTTATTTTGAAAATGTTTCTCAGGTTTGATTCATCAGACCCGACCGTAGTCTGGGTTTTGTATCTTTCAGGAAGGATAAAAGCCGTTCGCATGCGTAAGTGGACCTAGGTATGGACAACACTTCGGCTGCTTCTTGATAAATTGGAGGAAAAGTATGATAAAATTCCAGGAAAACCGAGTGAGTTGGCCCAGATATTAGGGGGGCGCAGCTATGACCTTACATTCGGGTGAAGTGGGTTCGAACCCCGCCCCCAGTCGGTAACCCTTAAGGTGGCTTACCGTGGTTTCCCATTTTCACACGAAGCAAATTCTGGGGCTGTACATTAATTAAGGCCACGGCTTTAACAGGCGACGTATAGGGGGGATCAGGTGCTTTCAACTTGGGATCCTAGGTTGATAACAGCGATTCCCCTAGCTGATTCTGGTATTGCTTCCACTTACTTGTGCCAGGCTCCTCACTTTCATCTATTCTGTTCGACTTCCCTTGGTCAACTGTTGTTCTTTTCCGACCCCGACAGTATTAGATTTTCGGAGCATAGGAAGTATTTCACTTCGCTTCCACACTCTTCGTGGTCCTTGCCATATTTCGAAGTGTCGGATTTCTTCCATGTTCTCCTTGTGATTAGTGTTAATAGAGGATGGTGGCCTAGCTGTACCTCCTCTTAAAACAATAATCATAACCACCACCACGGTCGCTTTCTTCACTCTACTAGGTCTTTCCTATCCCATAAAGTGTCGGTGCGACGTAAAGCAAATTGTAAAACAAAGAAAAAAACAGTAATACGAGTATATGGTGCCGAACCCGGAATCGAACGAGAGACCTTGCAGAATACGCATCCTAAGTATTTGAAATGATCCGCTTATTGATGCTTTTTTGTTTTGTTTTTTTGTTTTACGTCGCACTGACACAGATAGGTCTTATGGCGTCGATGGGATAGGAAAGCCCGGCATTTGCCTGGTGTGAAAATGGGAAACCACGGAAAACCATCTTCAAGGCTGCCGACAGTGGGACTCGAACCCACTATCTCCCGACTACTGGATACTGGCCGCACTTAAGCGACTGCAGCTATCGAGCTCGGTTAAAGCTTTTTATTCTCTACCTGGATCACTTTCATGCTGCAAATACTAGTTTTCATAAAATACATAATGCACATCCTTTCTGGATACAAAATATTACACCGCTTGCTATCAGCAACTTTTACTATTGATTATGAAGGAAGAACTGCTAAGCAAGCTTTTGTCCTTTACACCACACCAGCTAGTCGAAAGCTGGTATTTTTAGACGCACTCCTCTTAAATATGCAAGGTTCTAAAAGAGTTCTTTCTAATTATCGGCTTACCACCAGAAAGACTGAGCTTTGAATCCAGATCGATCCTGGTTTGATATTTTCATCTCAAGAATCACGTGGTGTCAGAATGGGCAACCGACCTTAAACTCCCGGCTAAAAGCAAACTTATCCTAACCACTCAAATCGCCCTAGAAATAGCTGGGATAAGCTAAATATAATTTTAAAATTCAAGATTATTTATTTATTTATTTATTTATTTATTTATTTATTTATTTATGTATCTATCTATCTATCTATCTATTTATTTATTTATTTATTTATTTATTTATTTTATTTATTTATTTATTTATTTATCTATTTATTTATTTACTTATTTATTTATTTATTTATTTATTTATTCTCCTTCTTCGTTTAGGCCTACGATGGACCACGTGGTTCTTAACTCTGGTGAGCTCTTTTCTTCCTCTTAGCCCAGTATTCCTTCATTCTAGCGCTATGGATGTCTTTTCTTTCTTGAGTCCATTTCATTCCTACTCCTGGACGCAGTGATTTAGTTGTTAGTGACTGGAGAGAGTCAGATGTCTTGACTAACTTTCTGAACTTATCACGGTTGTAAATGTCAATGTGATCAATGTTTAGGTATTGTAGGTCTTTCCGCACTAAATTCGTCCATTTGGCATTTGTTCCTTTACCTCTAGATACAGTGTTGAAAATCCTTGAAGTGAGTCTCTGGCTGTCCATCCTGACTACGTGACCATAGAACATTAGTCTTCTCTTCCTCATAGCTGTTGTAATGCTCTCTATTTTACTGTACAGTTCCTTGTTGTGCCTGATTCTGTAGCCATCACCTTATTTATTTATTTATTTATTTATTTATTTATTTATTTATTTATTTATTTATTTATTTATTTATTTATTTATTTATTTATTTACTTGTGCCTTTATAAAGGGATGAATTTAGGGCTCTTGGCCCTCTATTACACATAGCCACATGCAATTTTTAGATGTTTACATCACTAATTTAAAATATTATGGTAAACAGTTACAGTTTATGAGATAAGACTTAATGAGATAAGACGAGTGTCACATAAGGAGTTACAGTAATACTGTTAATTAAGATTGTTACTAGGAGTTTCCCGCTGGCTCCGCCCGCAATGTACAAAGTATGGTGTTGTTCGTTACTATCCTCACGGATTTATTTGCAAAGTTTCGAGTTAATGAAATAAATCACATGATCTACTGTGGCAATAGAATGTAATATTATGTCAATAAAACACTTGAAAATACATCACACAAAGAAATTGAATTAAACGTTCCATGGAGACAAATGTACTCTATCTTTTCTCAGAATCTACCAATTTAAGTAGTTATTACCTCAAAAGAAAGTGCTTGATCCAATGAGTGTTTTTAGATCAAAACGAAATGCATACCTCAATTGGAACGAAAGATATGATTGCTTCAATGAGAAAAATGTTGAAGAAATGAGAAGTCAAATTGAATGTGAACTCATAGCTTTCCTCAGAATCAACCAATTTGAATAGTTAAGATCTGAAATGAAAGAGCTTGATCCACTGAGTGTTCATGGGCCAAACCAAACTCCGTACCTCAATTAGAACGGAAGATATGATTGCTTCAAGGAGACAAAAATTTGAAAATCAAATAATTTGAGGAAGGCGGAAGTTAAGTGATTTATAGTACCTGATCACAAATCTGTGCATGAATACCTTTCAGTTAAAATTTTTTTTTTTTTGCTATTTGCTTTACGTCGCACCGACACAGATATGTCTTACGGCGACGATGGGATAGGAAAGGCCTAGGAATTGGAAGGAAGCGGCCGTGGCCTTAAGTACAGTTAAAAAAAGTATAATGAAGGAAATTGACCGAATAGAATTGCCGGACTGACTGACTTTAGTTTTCATATTTTTTTTTAATATATAGATTGAAGAAACATTATGGGAGACGTGGAGGGTGGGCAGTAACAGAAATACATCAAATTAATACCGAAAGAATATATCTACTAACTAGCTTAAAGGAACACTTATTATAATATGAGACAAGAAAGAAATAAAATTTATATTACCATGTTACGATCTGTGTACGCTAAAAACCATATTACCGAGCTTGATAGCTGCAGTCGCTTAAGTGCGGCCAGTATCCAGTAGTCGGGAGATAGTAGGTTCGAACCCCACTGTCGGCAGCCCTGAATATGGTTTTCCGTGGTTTCCCATTTTCACACAAGGCAAATGCTGGGGCTGTACCTTAATTAAGGCCACGGCCGCTTCCTTCCAACTCCTAGACCTTTCCCGTCCCATCGTCGCCATAAGACCTATCTGTGTCGGTGCGACGTAAAGCATCTAGCATTAAAAACCATATTACTGTGTTATCTATTTCTAGGAACAGTGCATAATTTTAAATGAGAAGAGTAAAAACCTAAATGGGAGAGCTTAAGATACTTAAATGTAATACGTAATTTTTGATTTCATTCACACCTCATTCACTCTCACATTCCTTCCAGTCAACTGTATGTACTCTGGAGGATTTTACAGTAGGCCGTTTTAAACATCCTAGACGAGCAAGACTTCCATAAACTCCAAGCGGTGACCAGAAATGAATGGCTCTAGGTATTTTTTCGATACGATGCTATTTCAAGTAGTAATCCGGAACAAGTGTTTATTTCGTGGAATGGAAAAAGGAGCCTATAATTTTACGATGGGTACGTGGGGCTGTTCGTATATAACAACTTATAGACGAGGGTCATATGGTGGGTTTTCCTACTGTCGTTTAAAAGTAGCCATCCTAACAATTTGTAGTATGGTGTTATATTGGCATCATCTCGGAGCTGGAAGGCATATCGAGTGCAACAGTTCTGTACAAGTTGTACTACTACGGGCTACGGTTAATGTACGGCTCCTACAAACCATGGTTTTCTATAAAACTAACGAGTTCCCTTATTCCCTCGATGTAATTGAGATTTCTGAGGGGCTTTGAGAGATCAGCACAGTATGATTTCCCAGTGGTCACAAATAAAGTCGATTACGAGACAGTTTTAGGTTTTTCTTCTTTTCCAAATAAAATCAGAGATTTCTTGTTTGTTTGAGAGTCAAGCCTAGGGGAAATTTGTAGGGGAGGAAAATATTGTCCAAAGGTAATTCCTGAAACCAGATAACGCTGCAGAACTTCACAAAAAGCTATTAATAGATAATGGGCGTAAAGTTGTTTAAGAACATTCGGATGACCATCAACATTCGTGAAGTGCTTGACAGTGCTGAATAGTGAGAGGTCATTTTTCAACGTACTGTGATATACAGTTCGACCAGAGAACAGTTTTAACTCCCAGTAATATGGAACTCAGCGTGCCTCTGTCTTTTCCAGACTGATATGTAAATTATGTACATGATAAAGTGTCAGGATAATATTTTTCCAAACACCCGTGCTTTGATATCATCGTCGGTGCCGTGCCAAAACCGCGATTGTTGACAACGCTCTTTAACCGCGACGATATGTAACTTAATATGTGTTTTCAACAGAAGAATAAATCTCATGTTTCTTGCAGATATAAAAAGAGTAAAATATGATGTGTTACTGCAAATATACTTTCAAATATGTTTTAGTTTCGCTTTTAAAGCTGAAAAGAAGAAATAAAAATTATTAGCGAAATTATTGAAAAAAATATAGAAAAATATACCGAAATAACTTTTTAAATAACTAAATTAGGCAACCACTTTCACAACAAATACAGTAGGTGCCTCTGCTTATTAGCACTGACATCTACGGTGGCTATCTCCTGTCAATCACCTGGGGAAGTCGGGATATATTTAATTCCCTCTCGTGATGATGTACTGTCCGTAACCACGACAGAGATTCAGTTTGAGTTCTATTAGTGCTGTTCGACATCCAGGGCTCATAATTACAATATTTTTCGTTACATGGAATGTTCCGGAACGGCGATATTAATTCATCTTGTGGCTAGATTGACAGGTTCGATCCGTAATGAGTGAGGTGGGCAGGTCGATACCGGGAAATATGTGATGGATGAATATTACTTTCTGCTGCACACCACTTTTCAGCCAAAGTTCTATACGTGCCGTCATTATCAACTTTGAAGGTCAGAGGGCACTAAGCCATTCTGCTTCCTAATTTTAACACCAGTATAAACCAGCTTATTCTATGACCTGGTAAGGAATGGTAACAATATTTAAAGAATAACGCTGATCTTCTTTGTTTCTGACAATCATGCAATGTCTAAATAATACATACATAAATACATATAGCAGGGCTGAGTGGCTCAGACGTTTGAAGCGCTGGCCTTCTGACCCGAATGTGGCAGGTTCGATCCTCAATCAGTCGGGTGGTATCTCAATGTGCTCAAATGCGTCAACCTCGTGTCGGTAAAAGAATCCTGCGGCGCAAACGTATGATAACTCGGCGTCTCGGAAAACCGTCAAAAGTAGTTAGCGGGATTTAAATTTATTATTATTATTATTATTATTATTATTATTATTATGCACACATATATTTTCATTATAGACTGTTTCATCTTTCAGCGTTCAGTTTGTAAGCGTCTGTCAATTAATTAAGAGAGTTCACAATCATCTATTTATATCCGTCTTTGTGGTCTCGTTTAGTTATCCCCTTGCGAGGGCGTTAGAATAACATCCATGGTATCCCCTGGCTGTCGTTAGAGGTGACTAAAATGGGGACCATGAGCTCTGTAATTTAGAGCGTGGGTTGACGACCTCAGTTCTGTTAGCTGAGCCTGGCAATGCCTCCACTTACTTCTGCCAGTCTCCTCACTTTCTTCTTTCCTATCCTACCTCGCTTGTGTAACTCTTGTCCTTTTTCGAACCCGATGGTACTAGGTTGCGAAACCAAGGGAGTCCTTAATTTTCCCGCCCTTCGTAGCCCTAGTCTTCCTTTGGCCGATATTTCCATTTCTCGAAGTGTCGGATTACTTCCATTTTTCTCTCTGATTGCTGTTACTGGATATAAAGGATGGTCGTCTATTTGTACTTCCTTCTAAAACAGTAATCATCACCACTAAGCTCTCCTTCTCAATCCACCTCACATGACCCCACCACCTAAGCTAATTTATGTATCGAGTTTATTCCAAACTTGACTTTCTTATCCTCATTTCGAGTTCCCCTGCCATTGTTCCCATCTGGTTTTTACCAGCATCATTTCTCGCTAGTCTCATTCTGTTAATTATGATGTTCTGAGTCCATGTAGATTTCACTCACGTACATCATAGTAGGTCTGAAAACGATCGATGCTAAGTTTATTTATACATCTGAGAGGTCATTTATTTTCTAAAAATTGCAACTGCTAGCTCAATGCTTTAGCTTTACTGCACCATGCTTCAATTCCATGCTCTAATTCTGGAAGAATACACATCCTAAATAGGTGAAATGATATCTTCCCTACTGTTAACTCCTTGATCTTGAAAATGCAAATTTTCATACAATTCTTGCTGAACTTTTCATTCTCCATGATATTAAATCGCATGCTTTCAACACTGTCTGCCTTAAAAACCAAGGCATTGGCGTATATATATATATATATATATATCTCTACTCTAAACTGTATCCATCCTCGTTGGTGGGAACAGTCCGTTCGTATAGCCTTTTACAACGCCTGGAAGGTATGCATAGCCACTTAACAGCGTGGACGGACAAGTTGCCGGCTTAAATAATTGCCATTCCAGTGCAATGACACCTGTTTAATCGTTGCTGTTGACCGGGTTGTGGTTTAGACAGGCTGAATATTCGTGCTGTATGGATTACAATGCGAACGGACTTACGTTCTCTCCAGATACTTTGTCTTTCACTGAATATTCCGTGTATGGTTATATATTCTTGTCTAACCCCTGTAATTACTTCTATCCCAGAATGCATTCCACCATCATTTCTGACAGCCCAATTGTTAATTGTCAGTAATAACCTGCTTCTAATTAACATTTCCCCCTGTGGCTGGGGGTTGCTAGTATAACACACATGGTATCCCCTGCCTGTCGTAACAGGTGACTAAAATGGCCCCATTAGCTCTCAACTTGGTAGCGTAGGTTGGCGACCACGGAGCCCTTACCTGAGTCCTGGCATGACATCTATTTACTTGTGCCAGGCTCCTCACTTGCATCTATACTATCCGATCTCCCTTCGTCAACTCTTGCTTTTTTCGGACCCTAACGCTATAAGAGCATTCGAGGGCTTGGGAGTCTTTCATTTTCACGCCCTCGTGGCCTTTGTCTTTTTGGCCGATATCTTCCTTTCCTGACGAGTCATATCTCTTCCATTTTTTCTCTCTGATTACTGTTATATAGAGGATGGTCGCTTAATTGTAATTCCTCTTAAAACATTATCCCCACCATTTAATTAAGATTATCCTACAGTACCTAATCCAAGGTTCTATCTTATGGGGCTATAGTTGGTCCCACGAGAATTGAAGTCTGACGTTTAGCGCCACTGGCGAGAAAAAGTTGACTAACGCTGCTTGAAAACAGTCCGTTTCTATGGCAACGATAACAGAGGTGCCACATTTACAGAAGCTATCACCACGTGGGTTGGCTTAATGTCAGTCGCTTTTGTGATATTATTCGGAGTAATACTGTGTTAGCTGTGTTAGTTGTTGCTGGTTTATATAATATTCTAAGTGTTTGTTTCTTGATATATTATTTTCGTTGTTAGTTTTTTTGTAAGTCAATCAGTGGCTAGTTGTACAGTTCTATTCTAATTAACATGTGCATTTTTTGAGGTTATTGTCAGTTTGGTGAATATGAAGTCTCATATTTATAGCCAATGACGTGTTCTGTCTTAAATGCCAGGGTTATTAGCAGAGCTTAGGAACGGGTCAAAGTTTATTCAATTGCATTAGGCCCATGTAGTTGATTAAATATTCAGCCTGTATGAAGGGGAGATATGCCGCAGACTGAGGTAACTATGACAACGCAGCGTACTTTGTAGTTTCTGCTTTCGCCGCTCAAATGTCAGACTTCAACTTTCGTGGGCCCAACTATAAACTGAGGCATTTATACTCTGTTGTTAAACCTGACCACCTGTATGCAGCAGGAACTTTGGATATGATTGGAAAATGTGGTCTTGAACGTATCCGGTAAAGAGAAAGGAAAATTATAAGAAGAAATCAAGGTTTTCATGTAAAAAATAGAATGAGGAAACTCAAATCTAACAAAGAGTTATATCAGTGAACAGAATTGAATTGATGAAGAATTGAAGGCTACAGCTCTACGGACACTTGTTGAGGATGGACAGTAACAGACTAACGAAGAGAATCTTTGAATTCTTCAGGAAGAGCAAGACAGAAATGAAATGGTTTCGAGAAGTGAGGATGGATTTTGACGAAGATGGGGTTTCTAGAAAATTACATCGTGGATAGAAATCGATTTAGGCAACTTGACCAAACGTTCTGTGGTTTCCAGCCGTGCAGAAGAACAGGAAAAAGTAAGTACGAAATGAAATGGCGTATGAAATTTAGTGCTGGGAATGTCCCAGGATAAGTTCGGCTCGCCAGATGTAGGTCTTTTGATGTGACGCCACTAGGCTGTCGGTGCGTCGTGATAATGAGATGAGGATGGAGACGGCACATACTCCCAGCCCTCGTGCCAGCGGAATTAACCAGTTGTTAAAATTTCTGACCCTGCCGGGGACAAAACTCGGGACCCCTGTGACCAAAGGCCAGCACGCTGACCTTTTAGCCATGGATCCAGACAGGAATTAGGAGAAAGAATTAAAAGATAGTGGCAACGAAGGAAGGCAGAAAAGGCTAAACTTACGGCAAAGATTGTCAAACGTGGTACATGACGACCGAAACGAAGGAGATAATAATAATAATAATAATAATAATAATAATAATAATAATAATAATAATAATAATAATAATAATAATAATAACGTCTTACTAACTACTTGTATGGCTTTCGGAGACACTTCGGTACCGGGATTTTGTCCCGCTGTTCTTTCTTCATACTGCTGAAACCAGTGAGCCCGACGCCAACTGATAGATTACATTTCCTTATATACAGTATAATGGTGAGTTTTGCGTGAAGAAAGGGAGGAATGAACGTAAAAAAAAAGAGCTTGCCTGCCAAATGTGAGCTTCCTTTTTTAACAATGGCAGCTAGAACGGTAGAAAACGTCAGAGCTCGTGGCGAATGGTGTAGTTCATTGGCTCCTGCGGCAATGTCACGTTCAAACACGGATGTCACAAGTTGACTTACGTAATTAGCACGTATGTGGTTAGCACATACTACAGTGCTTCTTATGCTACTCTGTCCGACTAGTTGGCTGAATGGTCAGCGTACTGGTCTTCGGTTCAGATGGCCCCGGGTTCGATTCCCGGCCGGGTTGGTGATTTTAACCTTCATTGGTTAATTCCAATGGCTCGGGGGAAAACTCACATGATATTTGAATTCAGCATGAAAAATACTTCTAGAATCTCTTATTTTTATTCTTTTGAAAGAGAAAAGGTTTATTTTTGTCGACCAGTATTATTATTATTATTATTATTATTATTGGACGAGCTGACCGTGCGGTTAGGGGCGCGGCTGTAAGCTTGTATCCGGGAGATTGTGGGTTCGAATCCCACTGTCGGCAGCCCTAAAGATGGTTTTCCGTGGTTTCCTATTTTCACACCCGGCAAATGCTGGGGCTGTACCTTAATTACGGCCACGGGCGCTTCCTTCCAACTTCTAGGCCTTTCGTATCCCATCGTCGCCATAAGACCTATCTCTGTCGGTGCGACGTAAAGCAAAAAATATTATTATTACTATTATTTTCAACAAGCCATTAATAAGTCCTTGGCCTCATTAGATTTCAGTTCTCTTACAGTTACAGAGTTTAGCACATGGAAGCGGACTTATGTAGCAGGGGTTATTCTTTGGAGAAGGCCAATGATTAACGGCGGCTAGGATTGGAGATCGATTGGGCTAAACACACACCAGCTCCACCCGAGAGCCGAGAAAGCGGAGAGAGAGGGAGAGTTCTGAATGAATGAGGTAGGGGAGACCTTGCTAAGTAACTAGAGGAATGACTGGCGAAAGAAAAGATTAGGAAAAGAGTGATATTACCTCCGGAAATGAAGTTTTCACTCTTTGAAATATATATTTTCATCTTCTTTGTCTTTAACTACTCCACTAAGTTGTGACATGGCTGTTGGGTTCGTATGTCTATGTAGTTTGTGGTTAAATTTGTGGCCGTACTGAGTAGAAAATAAATGTCGGATGCCAGAAAGGTTAACTTTTAATGTACACCGCCTGACGAAATAAGTTAAGCACCCAGAAGGAGTGTTCCAATATTATCCCATTTTGGTAAACATGCATACGATTGATGTGTGAGTAAATGGTTAGATTTACAAGGATCTGTAATGTGAAACGCACTCGTGATGGCACCGCCCTGTTCTTGGTAAGTTGTAACCAGTCAACTGCTGTGAGACAGTGCAGAGAGGACTAGGTACAGTTACAGAGCGCCCGCGATGCTTCGCAGACGCGTTAGACAGCCTATCCACCAAGTGACAGCATTTGACTCAGGCCGCATTGTGGGACTGCATGAGGCTGGTTGGTCGCGTCGTGTAATTGCCAGGAAAGTGGGCTATTCATATGTTACAGTGGCACAATATTGGACTCAATGAGTACATGAGGGCACCCAATTACGTCATGCAGGTTCAAGACGACCAAGAAACACCACCCTAAGGGAGGATTGTCGTATGATGCGCCAAGCATTGCTGAATCCCTTGACTTCGGCAGCCGTCATCCGTGAACATGTACTGGAGACTCTACAACATTCTGTGAGTTCCCGCACAGTGTCTCGACGACTCGCATCCGCGGGATTGGGGTCCTACTACCCCATGCGTCGGTTGCCATCGACACCAGAACACCAACGCCTGCGTTCGGAGTGGTACTTTGCTCGGAAGGCATGGACAGAGGACGACTGGCGTCGAATCATGTTCAGCGATGAGCCCCACTTCTCCATAACGTCGGATGACCATCGTGTGCGGGTTAGGCGGCGTCTAGGACAGATCCTTCCCGTACTGTGGGAAGACACCAAGGCGTAATCCCTGGCATCATGGTGTGGGGAGCCATATTTTATGCGTTCAGGTCACCTCTAATAGAGCTTCGGCTGACTTTGGCGGTGCAGCGATGTCACATACATTCTGCGTCCGCACGTCCTACCCCTTATAGCAGAGCACCCTGGGACAGTGTTCCAACAAGATAATGCACGTCCACACACAGCACGTTTGTCTTTGGACTGCCTCCCGTGGCCAGCAAGATCCCCGAACCTCCATCATCGAACACGGGTGGGATGACATTGGAAGCGGATTCCGTCCCAGCACCAAACTGCGGGATCTGGAGGGACAGCTGCAACAACTGTGGACGAACGTGCCTCAGGAGAGGATCCAAAGGCTGTTTGACACCATTCCGAACTGCATAAGGGCAATCATTGCGGCCAGTGGGGTGGGGTCAAAAATCTACTGTCCACCTCTAACTGCCAATGGCCTTGTCTCCTTGATCCAATGTTGTAATCTGTTTAATTATAGGCACAAGGTATTTCATCACATGTAGTTTCATTCGCTTTCAACCACTCCTGGGTGCTCAGTTTTTTTTGTCAGGCAGTGTACATCGGATTTGTCCAATCTGTGCTGTAGTGGTTAGTGTGATTAGCCGCAACTCCCGAAGGTCCGGGTTCGATATGCGACTCTGCTACGAAATTTGAAAAGGGGTACAAGGCTGAAACGGCGCCCACCCAGCCCCGGGAGGTCAACTGAGTAGAATGGGGTTCAATTCCCACCTCAGACATCCTCGAAGTGGTTTCCCCACTTCTCCTCCAGGCAAATGCTGGGATGGTACCTAACTTATGGTCACGGCCACTTCCTTCCCTCCCCCTTCTCTATCCTTTCTGACCTTATGATCTTCCCATCCCACACAAGGACCTGTTCAGCATAGCAGGTGAGGCCGTCTGGACGGTGTACTGGTCCTCTTTCCTAGTTGTATCCTCCGACGCGAATCTCATGCTCCAGGACACTGATGTTTGAGGAGGCAGAGGTGCGATTCCTCACTGAGTACGAGGAAAGAACCAACCCTGGAAGCTAAAACAGATTAAGAAAGAAAGAAAGAAAGAAAGAAAGAAAGATGATGATGATGATGATGTTTGTTGTTTAAAGGGGCCTAACAACTAGGTCATCAGCCCCTGAAAAAGAAGAAAGAGAGAAAGAAAGAAAAATACCAGGTTAAGGAAGCGGCATTGGAGTGAAAGAAAAACGGAGTATTTTGAATTCAACAGGCAGGAGGATGGCAAAGTTTACATAGCTGACGCTGACCTTGTAAAATCTGAGGAGTTAAGTACCGAAAATAAAACCTATTATTTTACGAATTATATTAGGTCTATAGTTTTACAATTACAGAAGACTCACCATGACGAGAGTATTACGACGAAAGCTTATTAAACATGTGGTGAATGAATGCAAAAAACTGAATATAACAACATTGAGTTTTAATACATTATACAGAGGTTTCAAAACTTTATTCTTACAATAATTCAGGTGACAGAGTGGAGTATATCTTGCTCTTAGAAACATAGGTCAGTCAAAAAGCAGATGGTGTACTGTTTCAGGGGATCCACAGAATTAATCGTCTGAGACGTTTGTCTTAAATAGCTCGAAGTATGACATGAATTTACCATGGCCAGGTATAAAATGAGTTAGTGTGATGTTCAGCATTATCACCAAAGTAAATACTGGATTTCTGGAAAGAATGTCTCTCTCGTAATTGATCCATTCGGGGTTGTGGTCCAGAAGTTGTTCACTTGATGATCTTCACTCCTCCTCCTCCTCTGTCCTCCACTAATCCACTAATAAAAGTTACGCCTTATGACTCATGGTTTCGTCATTTTATGTAATTTGTACTTCAATTTTCGATCACATTGAATAGATAAAAAAAAATCTTGGGAGTGTGATCAGTCAGATCGGTAGATGCCAAACGATATCGAAGCAAGAATCCAGGCAGGATGGAATACATTTCGGGAGATATCAGGAGTGCTTGCGGATAGAAGTGTTCCAAGGACACCAAAGAATAACGTGTTATAATATCTCGACGGCTCGGAGGTCTGGGTTTCATGAAACAAGGAATAGAGGATGCTTCACTCAGCGGAACTGAGAGTGCTTGCGGATGGCGATCTAGAAGGAATGAGGACATTCGGGAAGAAATGAAGTCATGAAGCCCTAAAGATGGTTAAGGCCACGGCCGCTTCCTTCCAACTCTTAAGCCTTTCCTATCCCATCCTCGCCATAAGACTTATGTGTGTCGGTGCGATGTAAAGCAACTATCAAAAAAAAAAAAAAGTAAGAGAAAGAAGAGGATTCTGGCAAGGCCATGGGCAAAGACGGGTATAAGGTCACTTGCTCGGAATATTTCAGAAGATTAAAGGAGAAGTAGGGGACTGGAAAAAGAGGCCGCGGAAGGTGGAAAATGATTTTGGAGCGGGTTTAAAAATTGAAATCGTGGAACTCCGGCTCTTCGCTAAGGATGCCCAGGATGGGATGCTATGGAAACTTCGCTGTCGTGTCACCGGTCCCACGTAAGATACAAAGTGAGGGGGAAGAAGAAGAAGAAGCCGTGCGAGTAGCTGCGCGGTTCGGGTGACGTAGATGTCAACTTGCATTTAGGAGTTAGTGGGTTCGAATCACACTTTCGGCAGTCCTGAATACGGCTTTCTGTATGCTGGTTTTCACACCACGCAAATGCTGGGGCTGTACCTTAATCAATGCCATAGCTCTCCCTTTCCATTCCTAGCCCTTTACTATCGCATCGTCGCCGTAAGACCTATCTGTGTCGGTGACGTAAAACAAAAAGAAGAAAAAGGGAAAGAATAACTGACTGTTATGAAAAGGATAAGAATCAAATTGGAGATAGCAGTGAATCATCTAACACGCGATATTCATTTGTACTCAACTGCGGCATGTAACGTATTGGCGTTTTAGACGAGAGCTGCAACCTAAATACCTCGAAAAACCTCCCATGACGTCTTAAATAAATTTTGCGAAATAAATTGAAAACTAGCCATGAACTGCAGGCATTAGTAGTTTTTCGCGTTCATGTAATCCTTCACCCGATCCCCCAAAAATGTGTTTCTTTATCACGAAATTATATCTTCAAAGATGTGTTTAAATTATGTCTTTATGTTAAATACAATTTATAAAATTTCAATACATAAAACATCCAATTTACGTAATTAATCTGGAATTCATAACGTATAATTTACTCAATGCCAAAAATGCAGATTAGGCCCTGGCGATACAGGGCATGAATACCGAGTATAACGCTGGTGATTAAAGGGTTAATATACAGCCCCAGCATTTGTCTGGTACGAAAATGGTAAACCAGAGAAATCCATCTTCTGGACTGTCGACCGTGAGAATCGAACTCACCATCTACACGACTCGAACTACACAGTCAACTTGCTCAGTAATTTAAAGATACTGCATACCATTCACAAAAGAACAGAATAGAGAAGAAGACGAAATGCTCTGCCTATTCTTGCTTTCAAATATAAAGTGCATGGTCTTAATTTACTGATCTGATAACGTCGCTTCTAAACTGTATAATTTGTTTTGTAGGAAACGTGGAGAATTTTCTGTGACAATAATACGTACGTCATTAATGATCTATCGTGTAGCTTCTTCAGCTGATGCGAGATAAAGACATCGTTGTTCATTCAGAAGTACTTCTCAGATTGATATCAGAGCACGCAAACGTTAAAGCGAGTTCGTCCCTTGTAGAAACCAAAGTTAGGTCGAGATAGTGAAGCTCTTCTACGAAAACTCAGCATTTCTCTCGTCTCGTAGTAGCTGGTCTAAAGTAGTGTCTGTCTATCATAGAGCAGTGTCAGAGTCCACCGAGCTCGATAGCTGCAGTCGCTTAAGTGCGGCCTGTATCCAGTATACGGGAGATGGTGGGTTCGAACCCCACTGTCGGCAGACCTGAAGATGGTTTTTCGTGGTTTCCCATTTTCACACCAGGCAAATGCTGGGGCTGTACCTTAAGGCCACGGCCGCTTCCTTCCCACTCCCAGCTCTTCCCTGTCCCATCGTCGCCATAAGACCTATCTGTGTCGGTGCGACGTAAAACAGCTACATAAAAAGGTGTCAAAGTCCAACACCTTGTAACTCCTCTTGCTACATTAGGCAAGCCACGTCTCGTTGTAGCTGGTCTAAAGTAGTGTCTGTCTATCATATAGACTAGTGTCCGACTCGTTGGCTGAACGGTCAGCGTACTGCCCTTCGGTTCAGAGGTTCCCGGGTTCGATTCCCGGCCGGGTTGGGGATTTTAACCTTAATTGGTTAATTCCAATGACACGGGGGCTGGGTGTATGTGTTGTCTTCATCATCATTTCATCCTCATCACGACGCGCAGGTCGCCTACGGGAGTCAAATAGAAAGACCTGCACCTGACGAGCCGAACCCGTCCTGGGATATCCCGGCACTAAAAGCCATACGACATTTAATTTCATATAGACTAGTGTCGAAGTCGAGCTCGTTGTAACTCCTCTTGCTACATTAGGCAAGCCGCACACCGTGAAGAGACGAGACAGCTTCAGACGAGTCATTTTTGTCAGAGATTGACTCGAGAATGAAGTTATGTTATTGATCAGCCGTAAAAAAACATTCTAATGATGACTATCATATCCAAACATTTTGGCGAAAGTACCTTCCTTCTTCTTCTTCTTAGGACGCCGTCTCCATACGAAGTTTGGCGATCCAGTTGATTACGATAACTCTCGAAACAGCGGCTCGAAAGGTTCCGATGGAAGTTCGTCCATACCAACGGCGCAGGTCTTTAAACCAGGAATTTATTCGTCCCCATACAGATCTTCGTCCTTCAATATTCCCATCGATGATGAGCTAAAAATGTTTATATCTCATGACGTGTCAAATGTACCTGAGCTTTCGCTCCATGATAGTTGTTAGAAGCTCCGTTTTCTTATTTAACAAATTGACGACTTTCTCATTGGTCTTCCTTTCTACCCACGTTATTCGAAGCAGTGATCTGTACAAGTAAACTTCAGAAGCTTTGATCTGACTTTCCAAAAAAAAAGGACTGAGTGTCCTCCCTTCAAAACCATGCAGAAGGGCAGGGAAAACATAGCATCGCAACATGCGAACTCGGAGCTGAATGTTGAAATCTACACCATTGAAGAGGGCCCGCATACTCTCGAACAAGCTTTTGGCTTGCCCAATCCTGGATAAGATTTCATTCCTCAGATTGCAGTGCTCTGTCACTATAGTCCCAAGATATTTGACGGATGACACTTGTTGAACAATTGTGTTGTTAATATGCAGGGAGGCTTGCTTAGGTGTTTTCGAACATACAGTCCAGCTTGGTCTTGCCAACATTCATGAACTGACCAAATGTTGCACTGATCCTTACAATGTTATTAACAATAATTTGAAAATCAGTAAGGTTACTGGCTAACACAACAGTATTATCGGCAAAGTGGATGATGTTAATGGCATTGCCATTTATCCTACTCCTCTCATCAGCTTTTCTGAACACAGCTTCAGAGTATGTTAAAAAGGAGACCGGAGACTGCCCTCAAGGCACACTTACAAAGAAACAGGGGTATCTTGTAACCCCTTCTACCGGGCCTTAGTGGACAAATACTAGGTTAATAAAAACGGCCCAAAACGCAAAAGGAATGGAGGCGTGAATTAGCACTCCTAAATACACATTTTAAAACCTAAGTGGCGCTAGGCCGATACACAGGGGCTATTCCTACACTATATAGGTGACTTGTATAAGAAAATTTTAACACGTTAGGAAAGATTAGAAAATCAGTTACGAAAACATAGTCACCTCAAGTCGAAATGAAGGGGAGCTCGAGAGGGTAAAGCACTCTCTATCCCCGATTTACATTTAAAGTTATATGAAGATATTTGTTCCGAATGAGTAAATTTACAATACCAATGTAGATGGTCCGTTATTGGACATTACAAATTTTTCAGCTAACTCATTCGTGGTTGCCAGTGTTTCACTTCAGTGTTCTAAGCTGGGCTCATCACTTAGTAAATAGCACACCTACCAAGACGCATGACTAGTGCATGCCGTGGAGGCATCATAAGAAGTTTTCATTCCCCTCTTACGATTTGCACCTGGTGCATTCTTCCAGTGGCGGCATATAATGCTGTATAATTAAATGTATACAGTATATACAATCATGTGAAGAAATAATAATAATAATGTTAATTGGATTATTTATAATGATCTAACTGGATAGTTGTTCTTACGTACATGAGGTGTGTACAGTCGACATTTTTGTTTGGTCGGTTAGGGAGTGGGGAGGGCTTCTGCGAGGGCTCACCGCGATGTTGACTTGCCTTTACGATGTGATTTATTGTCTAGTTGGGGTGTTAGGAGTGCGGGCGGGGTAATGGGTCTGGGGTGGGGGTTGGGGGCGATGTTTACCGTCACAGTTCCCTTGGAACGGTAAAAGTGGTAAGGTGGGTGTCTGAATGAACTGTCTGGAAGGGGAAGTTGGGCCATTGAAGAGGTGGTTTAGGGAGGGGTGATCCCGGTCAAGAGCTCGTAGGTAGACGCACTGAAATTGGGTGAGGACATAGGAATCTAGTTTTGGGAAGGGAAAGATGACGTGGAGGTCCGAGGTGGGATAGCGGAATGGGAGCCGTGGCGTACGGTGCGCCGTTCTATGAAAAGGAGGGGACGATAGAGGTTAGGGCTGGATTTGGCTATGGCTGCCCAGGTGGTGAGGCCATAGGTTATGGGTGGTCGGACAAAGGACTTGTGTGTGTGGAGGAGGAGGGATGATTTGAGATCCCACCGTGTGCCGGACACCTTGTGCCGGCCAGGTGGCACACCAGTCCGGCACGATTGGCTGGCTTGGATCTGAGGTATTGGAAGTGGGGAAAGAAGGTTAGGTGCTGGTCAAAAAGGATGCCGAGGTATTTCAGGGTGGATTGGGTGCGGATGCGTGACACCCTGACATAGAGGTTGAGGTGGTGCTGAGTTTACTGCAGCTGTGGCGGAGGAGGATGGCTTGGGTTTATCGGAGTTTAGTTTCAGGTGCCACCGGTCGCACCAGAAGAGGAAGGTTTCGAGGGAAGGTTGGATGGTTCGGTTGATGGCTTGTACTGAGTATTGGGGAGTTAAGATTGCTGTTTCATCTGCGAGATGTAGGAGCTGGGTGGGAGGAGGGTTTTGAGGGATATCTGCTACGAATAGGATAAAAAGTAGCGGGGAGAGGTGTGATCCCTGGGAGACTCCTCGAGTGGGAGGAAAGTGTGGGGAGAGTTGGTTATTTATGGATATCTGGGTAGTGTGGTTGGTTAGGCATGAGTATGTTAGACGGATGTAGGAGATGGGCAAGACGAAGAAATTCAGTTTAAAGAGGAGCGCGGGGAGCCAGGAAGAGTCGAAGGCTAGTTGGAAGTCGAAGGTGATCAGAAGCGTGGGACGGGCGCGGTTAAAGTTGTTGGATGTTGTTTGGATGAGACGGAAGTGTTGGTCTTCGGTGGAAAGTTTGGGCCGGAAACCGAGTTGAGAGGGGGTTAGGAGATGGTTGGATAGCAGGTGGGAGTGGAGGCGGCGGACCCACTGCGTAGGCTACTTGGGGCCACTGGCTGTGCTAATGCACTGTGAGAGACTTTGTCTCATTTCAAAAAATTGATGCCTGCCTGGCCATCAGATGACATAGATGTTGATTCCCATAGGGAACCTGAAATATTTGTCCCGAATGAGTAAATTTATAATACCAATGTAGTTGGTCCGTTATTGGACGTTATACATTTTCCAGCTAACTCATTCCTGGTTGCCAGCGTTTCGCTCCAGTATGCTAAATTGGGTTCATACTTAGATCACCAGGATCAACACAAGAAGTTTTAAAAACTTCAGTTTTGCAAGAGATACGCAATCAAAAGCTTTTATATAGTTGATGAAGCAGGCGTACACGTCGACATTGATATCCAGGCGTCTATGAGTGAAGTGAATTTCTTATAGTACTCTCGTAGTTCATCCAAAACGTAGTAATGTTGGTTTTTTGTTAACGGAATGTACCCAAAATTTGCATCGAACTATCCTTTCCTTCTCTAAAAATAGGTTATAGTAATATAAAATAACAGTCATTTCTTCATCACAATCACCCACAATGCCACGTAAAAACCAGGAACGTCACAGACTGTCAGAGACAGCCCGAAGCAAAATATTTCTCCCCCCACAGTTTTATCTCGAGACGTTTCATCGCTGACAGATTCTCTCTTCCTGTGTGCGTTCAGCCTTAGAAGAATGTTAGTATAAAATGGCACGACCTCCGAACGAACACATTATGTTAGTACCATAAGCATTGAAGTATTAATTAGCAAACAACTTCCATGATTGCCCTATGTGATATAAATCAACCCATGCACAATTGTGGACCGAGCTCTGAATGATACTTGCTTGCTGATTGCAGGATGCTTAAAATAATCTGCTTTGGATGAGGATTACTCTCTTGTTGGAATTGTACCTCCCAGTGTTCGTCGTGCAGTTGAAGCTGACCACGAACGTCGTACGGCTTACCCTGTGTGTGGCCATCAACTATCTCAGTCCAGGCTAAACATTACGGAGCGTATCTTCCCAACACAAAAGCCCTTGGCAGAATCATCAGGTAGAAGCAGACTTTCCTTTCGGAAATCTAATCATGAAAACTGGATGGTGCCAAGGGAACTACTTTCAAACCACAGCGAAGACTAGGATGTGTGATCACTAGATTCGAGGTTTTTAGGCATGCAAACTTACTGAAGCAAGTAACAAGTACCAACCGTATACTGCACAACGGTTATGCTATGAGATTCGCATAAATATCAGAGCTATCGTCAGTCAGAATCCCTAGAGTTTATGTTACTCTTGCTACATTGTGGAAGAGCGGGCTAGTCGACATTTCCTAATAACTAAATTACTTCGTAGTTTACATTCTGACCTATTAATGCCTAAAAATCCTGTCTAGTGATCACTTAACCGCCTTGCCACGACCAGAGAAAAGGTGTTTACATGCACTCTCGAGCTGTCATATCACTGCCGGATTTTGAAAATTTAAAGAACTATAATGTGTTTTATTACTCTTTTGGTTCCTGAGGAAGGTATGTAAAGATTTAACTATGTAACCGTTACATTTCCTAGAGCGATAAACAGATGAGTGGGAAAAGCAACGGTGCCAATTAAATATCCAATTAAAATACATTTTTAATGCAGGATAATGCATATAACATATTTCTGGATTCAGCAAAAGCGTACCTTTTACAAATAAGTTAGAAACCAAATGTTGAAATGTTGATGACTTTTCAAGTCCAAAAGCCCTTAAGGTTCATACAATCACCTTCCATATAACTGACATTGTCCATCTGAAATAAGGCCTAAAAGAACGAAAATCCTCTATATAGTACGTACTCTCCATGCTCTCTGCAGTTCGCTGAGTAAGACATTTCCTGCAACGAGGCATTACACTCACGCGTGCCAACAGTGAGCTATTCGAAATCTCTTAGTTCATTATGCAGTCTGTTACTTACTGATTTAACACAGTTTTATGTCTATCAACATTTGCAAGAAATGAAATCTGCGGCCTTTGGTGACTTTATCGTGTGTAAGAGGCTTTGCTGTGATGCAGAAGAAACGACAGTCAAAGATAGTGGAAACTCGTTTAAAACACGGCACCGATTGTACCTACTGTATATACAGGTGTCCCCAAACAGTACCGACGAGGCTTCGTATGTTGTTCGGGATGGTGGACTGATTGGTTTTCAAGAAGGAACTCCTGTCTGGAAATGCACCGGTTTGGGCGCTAAAGAGCGTCGAAGTCTGAGAACGGTTGTGGCAATTTGTTCCGATTTGGTGTCTTAATACGGAAGATATGCAACCCTTTAGCCACCTGTGTACTGCGGATGGACGCCTTCAGCCTAATAATATTCCTCCACACAGTCCTTCATGCGCATCCTTCTGCGTTACTTGTGTACTGTAGCGTCGTTAACAGCAGTGCGACATGTACTAGTTCACAGCTGTGGAAATGACCCAACATGGTGCTGCATACGGCAAGTCAATTGCAGTTGTAGAGCTGCTGAAAGATTGTATGCGGAACGTTTTCCAAACATAGTACCCCACATCATTCCACGTTCACGGCCATCTAGAGATAACTAAGAAGAGCCGGCCAGTTCCACGTAGGTAGTATGAAGAATATGGTGTATGAAACTCCCGTAATGTCAGCGGAGGACCTTATTGCTCGAGTCCAAGGAACGATTGAAATTCTTCAAAGATAACTGCGCACGTATTGAGCCATGTGCGTGAAGCTCAGCACCACCGATTTAGGCTCTGCAAAGACGTAGAAGGTACACAGTTCGAACACCATTTGTAATGAGCCCAATGTGTTACTCATGTTGGGTTTATTGACGACACGTGAAACGCACACCCGTCTCATACTTCGATGCGATACAGCGTCCAAACCGTGCGTTTCTGGATATGGGTTCCTTCTTGAAAACGGATCTGTTTGGCCACACAACGTACTAAGTGTTATCGGTGGTTTTTGGGACATATGTAGAAGGGATCGTTCTGGCACACGGTAATAACGTGGAGAAGAAGGCGAAGATTCAGTTTAGATGACGAACACTGGTTGCCTGGTTACCTCGGTGTCGGATGTCTGTCCACGCTACATTGATGCCGCTAATTCCAGTCAGACTCAAAGCCCGAAAATTCTAGCCCTTCAGGCAAGCAACTCAGTGCTGAAAACATGCCAGGTATATGAGCTACGAAATACAGATAAATAAGATATAATAGAGTATGAGAATATATTTCTTATTTATCCCTAAAAATTACAATCCTTTTCTTAATCATCGTTATCCAGACGATTAGATTAGCAGCTTTGCCAATGATTAGTACTATTGTGAGGGCTCGCTGACCTGGCTTTTGGACCTCTATGGAACACAAGCAACATCTCAGACCGGGCGAGTTGGTCGTGCGTGTAGAGGCGCGCGGCTGTGAGCTTGCATCCGGGAGATAGTAGGTTCGAATCCCACTATCGGCAGCCCTGAAAATGGTTTTCCGTGGTTTTCGCATTTTCACACCAGGCAAATGCTGGGGCTGTACCTTAATTAAGGCCACGGCCGCTTCCTTCCAACTCCTAGGCCTTTCCTATGCCATCGTCGCCATAAACCTGTCTGTGTCGGTGCGACATAAAGCCCCTAGTAAAAAAATCTCAGAAAATAAGGAATTGTGGAATGCATCCACTGATTATTTTGGATTCATAATAATAATGTTTTTATTACCATTTGTTTTAGATTCTAGCCAGTGGATGAAATTCGGAAGCTGAAATTATCGTGTCATTTCGTTGCACCTCGTACCATTACGGGCCGATGACCTAGCTGCATGGCCCCTTTAAACAACAACAATCTTCATTATCATCATCATCATCAGCAGCAGCAGCAGCAGCAGCAGCAGCAGCAGCAGCAGCATCATTAAGGAGGCGGATAAGATTGTGTCATGGAGCACATTAACCATTTTGGTAATGAGAGAACTAGTGGGAACCTACGTAATTTCTTACTGAAAAGCAGACGCGTAGACGAACATGGCTACTGAATTCCACTTTACTACAGGAAGTTAGGGAGAGAGCACGGTTTGTGTTCTGGTAGTTATGTGCCTACTGATCGATTCGCTGTGCGGTTGAGGTCACTTAACTGTAGGTTAACATTCGGGAGATGACGGTTTTGAAGTTCACCGTCAGTAGCCCTGAAGATATTTTCTCCCGGAACTGTACGTTAGTTAAGGCCACGATTACCTCTTTCTTCTCCTTACATCACCAAAAGGCTTTAATGTGTTAATGCGTCATTAAGCCACTAGCAAAATGAAAAAAAATAATTTTATTGTTTTTACGTCCCACTAAATTCTCTTAACGGTTTTCGGAGACGTCGAGGTGTCTGGAATTTTGTCATGCAGGAGTTCTTTTAAGTGCCAGTAAATAATATGGGATCACTTCACAATTAATGATCCCGAAAGAATACAGAATGTCAAGTCACGTTTCTTGAATCGTGTCCTAAGATTTGGGAGAATGGCCCCTGAAAAATTAGTTTACCAGCTAGCGAAAGAATCCTTCCACACAGAGGACCTTAGGATGAAATTTTAATTGCATTCTACAGGACCATCTACAGACCTATTAGATTGTAGACGAGCAAAGACGAGAGAGATCGATCAAGACTTTTATATTACTGACGCCATGATGGCGAGAATCAATACCAAAGGCATATAATAACGAGATTCGCTATTCATAGTTTCCACTATAAGATATGTTGAGTCAGAACATTCCACAGTCCGAGAGACAAATGAGTATGTATTCTATGCTATCAAAGATGTACCAAGTGTCATCTAACGATGTGACACAAAAGAACAACATCTTTTACTGAATTAAGTAAAAATTAATGCTCATTCGGGCGATCATTTCTCCTTTGTGTTTCAATAAAGTATGAATATTATTATAAATCTACCGGCACGAGTTTGACATATTTGATCACCTTCAAATAGCACCGGACTGAGCCAGGATCTAATCTGCTAACTTTTCTTAGAATAGGTTACATTCTGAATTAAAACCTCTGCAGAAATGTCCTGCTCTGACACACCTGGCTGGGTTATATTTATAAAACCATAACAAACTCAGCCGAAGATATTAAAACACCCTAGGCTATGAATAACGTGATGGTATGGAAATTAAAGTCTTCCTCTTTCCGCCCCAAGGGCTCTTAACTAGGGAGTGTGGGTTGGCCACAATGGGGACCTCAGCTGAGTCCCGGCATTGCTTCCACTTCCAGGCTCCTCACGTTCATCTATCCTATCCGACCTCCCTTGTTCAACTCTTTTTCTTTTCCAACCCCGACGTTATTAGAGCACTCGAGGCCTAGGGCGTCGTTCATTTTCATGCCCTTCGTGGCCCTTGTCTTTCTTTGGCGGATACCTTCATGTTTCGAAGTGTCGGATCCCTTCCATTTTCCCTCTCTGGTAGTGCTATATTCAGGAGAGATGCCTATTTGTACTTCCCCACCACCACCATTTCCACTTTCCGTGCCCCTGCTCTAGTTCGGTTACAATGGTTAGATGCCCTGTACTTGGTAGCCTTTGCCCCCAGGAAATAATGTGGTAATCATTTTGGGTGTAGGCTGAATGAACCCCAGGTCCATGTGCGTCTCCAGAAAGTCGGCGTCTCATTTCTACATCGAATCGAGGATAATACACAGATTAAATCTTGCTTGGAAGTGAGCTGACCTGGATTAAATGCCTTACTATGGGGGCTCCTTCCAGAGAGCCGACATTAAGTACTAGTGTACGCTAATTTTCTTGTGAGTTGCTTCAACTCCTACTGGCGCAATCATTGCTTTTCCTTTGGAACATTAGAAGGGTAAGTGGATTTCGTCCTGAGGCCTTTAAGTTTCGAAGAGTAGGAAGGATAAGTCACAACAGCTACTTTCTTAACGAGAAGTGAGGAGACACGAGCGCTACGATCAAGTGAGCTTGCCCCTCCTCAGGGAATGGAGCGTTCGAGTGATCGAAGACGGCTGACGAGTTTCTCTAGCCTCCAGGGTAGTGGACTTTGTAATGAAAAAGAAAGGAGGAAAATATAACCCCAACAGAGGAGATCAATTATGAAAAGCATAGTATAGAAAGTGCTCCTTCGTTCAATAATCTGTGTCGTCTTTGGGTCACCATGAGCGCCAGTGGTGTTCTTCTGGCGTACAATGTTTATAATGAAATTATGCTCTCTCGTTCAGTTTTATGAGTGGCTGAGGCACCACCACCCCTTTCGGTAGGTCCAGTCAGTGCTCAGCTCTCTGGCTTGTGTCATTTTCTTCACTTCTACATATATTTCCTTTCCTAATGTTATCTAATAACCGGTATCTCCTCCTTCCCCATCCTCTCTCGATGTTAGTGGGAGCGGTATAAAAACACACACGGTATCCCCAGTTTGTTGTAAGAGGCGATCAAAAGGGGCCCCGGGGCTCTCAACTTGGGAGCATGGGTTGGCGGTCGCCCTTAGCTGAGTCCTGGAATTGCTTCCACTTGTGCCAGGCTCCTGACTTTCATTTATCCTATCCGACCTCCCTTGATCAGCTCTTGTTCTTTTCAGCAGTCGAGGCCTAAGGAGTCTTTCATTTTCACGACCTTCGTGGCCGTTATCTTTCTTTGGCTGATACATTCATTTTTCGAAGTGTCGGGCTCCTACTTCCTCTTAAAACAATAATCACTACCAGAACCTTTCCGAACCCGACGTTATTAGATTGCGAGGCCTAGGAAGTCTTCCATTTTAACGATCTTCGTGGCCCTTGTCTTTCTTCGGCTGATTTCTCTATTTTTTGAAGTGTCAGATCTCTTCTATTTGTTCTCTCCGATTAGTGCTATACAGAATAGTGGGTGGTTGCTCAGTAGTACTTCTTAAAGCAGTGACCACTCCCCTCGTTTCCCTTTAACCGTCCCTTCCATTACTAATTATACTCAAGAATCATGTCCTGAGATTATGTCGAATCAAAACTTGCTCTTTCTTTTCGAATCACTCTTCTCCTACTCCCTTCAATACTTCCTCATTCGTTATGCCATCTTCCAAGCTCACTCCTATTCTTCTCCAAATCCACATCTCCAACACCTATATTCTTCCTTCCTCAGCTTCCATGTTTCTGCACTCTGTAGAGCAATACAACACTGTACTAGTCTCTTTCTCCGATCTTACCCTGGCAGGACAAAAACCAACCTTTTCTTCTGTTTGAAGCTTTCTGTAGCTATGAAAATTCGGGCTTCTGTATCTGTTATACCGAGGTGGGCAAAAACAAGTCGCCCGAAAAGTTTTTCAATAGGAATGACGCGGGACTGACCTTTGTTAATGAGCATCACAGAAGATGCTGGAAATGGCCTCATCTGGAGAAATTAGAAACTAAGGATCCAAAAGTCCTGACTCTACTTCATTCTGAAACCACGGGCAGAACTCAACACGCGAAGGTTCGTCTGGACTTTTTTTACTCATGAACAAGAGTAATTTTTGTAAGGATACAGATGCAAGTCCTTTTTGACAATGATTTTACACAACGATCTAACAATTTACACTTGCACAGATTAATGGCGCTGAGATATTGTTGGGTCGAAATTCGTTCCAGGCTTTCCTTCACTCGAGCAATGCTTTCTGGAATTCAAATTCCTTTCGGATAGTTACGGTTTTTATGCGCTACAGAGCTCGCTTCACGTCATTTTGCCATTAAGTTTTGCATTGAAGACTTTGCTGGAGGTTTTGCCAAAACACTTCCAGTCTTAAAGTCTTGCGCAAACATTTTCGCACAGGTTTTCCACGAATCGTGCTTCGCATGAACACGCGCTGTTTAAACGTGAGCACCATTTTGTGTTGCATTCAGCTGGTCACTAAACACACTGTTCCTTGTGGGTGGGGGCGTAAGAGGTGACTAAAAGGGGTCCCACGGGCTCTCAAGATGGGAGTGTAGATTGGCAACCACGGGGCCCTTAACTGAGTTCTGGCATTGCTTCCATTTACTTGTGCCAGGCTTTTCACTTTCACCTATCCTATCCGACCCTCCTTGGTCAAATCTTGTTGTTTTCGGACCCCTGCGGTATTACAGCACTCGAAGGCTAGGGAGTCTTTCATATTCACGCCCTTCGTGGCCTTTGTCTTGTTTCGGCCGATATCTTCATTTTTCGAAATGTCGGATGTTTCCTCTCTTATTAGTGTTATATAGAGGATGGTTACCTAGTTGTACTCCCTCTTAAAACAATAATCACCACCACCATCACTTTATTTTGCCCACTCTGTATAACGCATCCTGTGACCCCACCCGCAGAGGAGATAAAGAGTTTAGATAAATCGAAGTAAAAGTGAGTGTGTCAACATAATAACGGCAAGGCTGATACATTGTGAGAAAATGAAATATATTCTATACCTCGAATATATAAATTTGGTTGGAATGGTACTTCAGTTGTAAGCAATTGAAACGGCTGACATGACTGTTACCTGTGAGGGACTTTGGCAGGAGAGCAATACCTATTTGTTTACAGAGAGCGGCTATGGGCAGCAGTGACCTGGTTGTGTTCAAATGACGATGTCGGGCAATTAATCGTTCTGCTCGGCGTTGAACTCCCTCTAGTTTTGTTATGTTCTCTACTGGAGTGGGGAGACTTCGCTATCTCAGAATTCTTTGTTAAGGGAAACATGACACTGCAAATTCACCTGGCATTTCAATTAATGTTTGACATACGGAATAATTTATTGATGATTTTTATCACTTTCTAAACGAGATACGACTACTTTGTGGAGGTAATAGCCAGGATGACTCAAAAATAATGCAAAGAAAACGGAAAACTGAAAGAAATTGAGATACGCTCTTTCGGCTTACGGTGGCGGTACAGCACAATACATTTTTCGTCTTTCTGTCATCTGGGAGAGTAATACAGAACATCAAAATTGACTAGCATGTAGCCTAAAATATCTGCACATGGCAGTCAACGCCATATTATTATAGTGGGTTCGAACAGCAGGCAAATGCTGAGGATGTACCTTAATTAATTTCTTCCCACTCGTAGCCCTTTCCTATCTTATCGCCGCCATAACACCTATCTGTGTCGATGCGACGTAAAGCAATTTATAAAAATATTTATTATTATTATTACCCTTATAAAACAGACCCCATGGCAGTATAGCTCTGATAGGCCTTGGGATACCAAGCGACCGCTGCTCAGCCCGAAGATATGCAAATTACGAGGTGACGCATGGACAGTGCGACGAATCCTCTCGGTCATTCTTCTTGACTTTCTGGGGTCGCTATCTGACAGGCAGATGGCTCCTCAGTTATTGTAATCACGTAGGCTGGGTGGACCTCGAACCAACCCTCAGACCCAGGTTAAAATCGCTGACTTGGCCGAGAATCGAACACTGGCTCTGAGAGACATGTAAACCTACTCTACCGCTAGACTGCGGGGCTGGCTTATTGTTATTATTATTATTATTATTATTATTATTATTATTATTAGATTATACTTCATATATGATATCCACTATCAATAGGTTAAATAACAGAGGACGTGTGTGTTTCATCTGGGCTACTCTCCCCCCTGTGGGTGGGGACAGTAAAATAACACACATGGTACCCCCTTCCTGTCGTAGGAGGCGACTAAAAGGGGCCCAAGGGTACCTTAACTTGGGAGCGTTGGTTTGCAACTACGGGGCTCTCAGCTGACTCCTGGCATTGCTTCCGCTTACTTGTGCCAGGCTCCTCACTTTCATCTATCCTATCTGACCCGGGTTGGTCAACTCTTGTTCTTTTCCGACCCTCACGGTTTTAGAGTACTCAAGGCCTAGGGAGTCTTTCATTTTCACGCCCTTCGTGCCCTTGTCTTCCTTAGGTCGATGCCTTCATTATTCGAATTGTCGGATGTCTTCCATTTTTTGGTTCTTATTAGTGTTATATAGAGGATGGTTGCCTCTTAAAACAATAATCACCACCACCACCAACTCTGGGCTACCATTCTCTTTCATTTGACCGGCCCCATCCTCTTTTATTTGACCGGTTCCGTCTGGGCTACTTCCATCCTTTATTTGACCGGTTCCATCTAGGCTACTCCTCTTTTATTTGACTGGTTCCGTCTGGGCTACTTCTATCTTTTATTTGACCGGTTCCATCTAGGATACTCCTCTTTTATTTGACCGGTCCTGTCTGGGCTACTTCTATCTTTTATTTGACCGGTTCCATCCGGGCTATTCCTCTTTTATTTGACCGGTTCCGTCTGGGCTACTTCTATCTTTTATTTGACCGGTTCCATCTAGGCTACTCCTCTTTCATTTTTACCAGTTTCATCTGGACTACTCCTCTTTCATTTGACCGATGGCATCTGGGCTATTCTTCTCTTTAATTTGACCGGTTCCGTCTGGGCTACTCCTCTTGTATTTGAGCGGTTCCGTCTGGGATAGGCTACTCCTCTCTTTTATTTGATCGGTTCCGTCCGGGCTATTCCTCTTTTATTTTACCGGTTCCGTTTGGGCTACTCTTCTCTTTTATTTGACCTATTCCATCCTGGCTGCTCCTCTCTTTTATTTTACCGGTTCGTTTTGGGCCACTCCTCTCTCTTTTATTTGACCGGTTTCATCTGGGCCACTCCTCTCTTTTATTTGACCGGTAGTGCTACTGACACGCCGACATTCACTCACAAATAATTGATTGCAAGGTTGACGTTTGTTACTCTCAACGTGCGTTCTTCATATTCAAGTAATCTTTGAAATATTTTTTTTTTTCAGAATGAAATCTTCTCTACTTTCCTCAACATCTTTTTCTTTGAATTTATAAAATAAATACAAATTGTTCCCTTTAGTTTCTCACATGTTATGAATATCAAATTATACGCTATAGACCAGGTCGCAATATACCACTTATATTTAACGGTACATAATGGAAATATTTACCAGTGAAATGTTCACAGGAATAGAGAAGATACGTACACTGGCAGTTTTACTTTTTGATTACATGTTTGGATAACGGCACTTCCAAAATAGCTGCTGGACATAATTTGTTTTTCAACTCCAAGCAACGCACATTCATTCCCATTGGTCTGTAGCCTGCTATGCGGTGGCTACAGTCGGTGCTACAATTACTGTTGCACGAGTCAATGTACTCCTCCTTTCAATAATGAAATTTTCTTTTTGTGTTAGTAAAAGAAGAGGGACTGTCTGGTCAACGTGATAAAGGTGTGCTCGGTTCAAACTGAGGGATATGGGTTCGATTCCCCGTCGGGAAGTCGAAACTTTTAAAAAACGAGTTTTCCACTTCCGGAGGTGCATATGGCCCTGAGATTCACTCAGCCTGCACCAAAAATGAGTACCAGGTTAATTCCGGGGGCGAAGGCGGCTGAGCGTAGAGCTAAACACTCTAACACCACCAGTTGCCGAGCTTATCGATAGTGGATGCCTTTACTTTCCACCTCAGCGAGGACCTTCAAGACATGTACGGAGATGACGTTGCTTTGTTAGTAAAAGAAATACTGAAGTATGTGAACTTGGCAGACTCGTATGTAATGTCCGCCTGTGCGTGGGGCGGTAGAATAACACCCACGATATCCCCTGTCTGTTGTAAGAGGCGACTAAAAGGGACCCCAGGGGCTCTCAACTTGGGAGCGTGGGTTGGTAACCACGTGGCCCTGAGCTGAGTCCATGTATTGTTTCCGATTACTTATACCAATCTCCTGAATTTCATCTATCCTATCTCCCTTCTTCAAATCTTGTTCCTTTCCGACCCTGACAGTATTAGGTTGCAAGGCCTAGGGAGTCTTTAATTTTCACACCCTTCATGGCCTTTGCCGTCCTTTGGCCGATACCGTCATTTTTCGAAGTGCCGGATCCCTTCCATTCTTTCTCTCTGATTAGTATTATATAGAGAATGGTTGCCTAGTTGTACTCCCTCTTAAAGCAATAATCACCACTACCACTACTCGTATGTAATGACTCCTTCTAACTCAATAAACCAAACAACGGGAAACTACCTCTCTACACATTTCGTGAGTACGCGTCCTCTGTGACACGGTGAAGTTGTGGAGGATCTAACACGTCTTCGGGCTGAAGATTCAACTACTTTTATAATTTCTGAGACATGTCGTTTAACGTAGGCCAATTCTGAAGACATTTCTCGTCTTTGAAAATTATATATTTTGCTATCTAATGTTTAAACTTTCTTCTTTGATAAATAAGACATTTTGTGAAATATTTCTGTAACTTATTCCCTTATTTTGTCATGCCACTAAATGTGTAATAGAATCGTTCTTTTAGCATCTTTTAGTTATGATATATGGGGTTAAAATGTTAAGAAAAACTAAAATAAAATATGCAGAGTGATTTCAAATTTTAAAGTTAAAAAAATGAAAATTTCCCTCAGTGGATCAATGGTAGAGTGTCACCTTCGGATCCCAAAATAGTGGGTTCAAACCCGGCAGAGTAGTCGGACTTCTGAAGACCAGAGAAGAATCCATTCATTTGACCGGACGAGTTGGCCGTGCGGTTAGGGGTGCGCTGCTGTGAGTCTGCATCCGGGAGATAGTGGTTTCGAACTACACTGTCGGCTGCCCTGAATACGGTTCTCCATGGTTCCCCATTTTCATGCCAGGAAAATTCTGGGGGTGTACTTTAATTGAGGCCATGGCCGCTTCCTTCCCACTTCTAGCCCTTCCCTATCCCATCGTCGCTATAAGATCACTCTGTGTGAGTGCTACGTAAAGCAAACTGTAAATAAAATTTCCTTTCAACACTCCATGTCTTACGATGTCAGCATGTCTCTGGTGACACATTTGGTGTCTACCCGACAAAATTCATTAAACCTCCACCATAGATGCCCAAGAGAGATTCGGTTTCTTCTCTGCCATCTAGCAGGCCCAGACTGTAAAAAGGTACGTCGAAGTTGAGGAGCAAGCAGCCAGATTGCGTCAAATTAAGTGGTTGCACATAAGCTGAAGCCATACGATTATTATTATTATTATTATTATTATTATTATTATTATTATTATTATTATTCTGGGGTAAAAAAACTTGCGATAATTGTATGTTTGTTAAATTTACCTATGCGAATGTATAGATTTCTTCAAGACATACGATTCAATCCCGGTCTAGAAAGCCAAGAATAACGACCGAGAGGATTAGTCGTGCTGACTACACGACACCTCGTAATCTTCAGGACTTCCGGCTGAGCAGCGGTTGCTTGGTAGGCCAAGGCCCTTGAAGGGCTGTAGTGCCATGAGGTTAGGTTTGGTCATACGATTCAATCCATAGAGAAGTGCTGTGAAACATCATGACGGAGTTTGGCATTCCAATAAAATTAATTAGCATGTACAAACTGTGTAGGGATGTTAATATTAGGTGTGTTTTGCTCAAGGACAGAGAATCAAGTTCCTTCCAGAATAAAAGTGGTCTGAGACGAGGGGATGCACTATCTCCTCTTCTATTCAACATTGCACAGGAGAAGATTATCAGGAAATTAGCTCTTGTTCCTTGTGGCAACATATTGGGGAGACAACACAAAGTCCTAGTATATGCGGATGATATTGCTCTTATTGGCCGCAATAAATTAGAAATTAGGCAGTTATTTATGATACTATAGGAAATGGCAGCAACAACTGGCTTACGTGTGAATAAAGAAAGGCAAGTTACATGGTTGTACAGAGGCCGAGTCATGTGGAGGTTGACAGATTGCCTTTGAAGATTGGGAAATATATATTTAAAAGAGTAAGGTAAGGTAAGGGTGTATTCTGCCTGATGGCAGGTCTGAACTTCCGTAGAGGTGTGCCTGAGCCGGGGTTTACGTACGGTAGGGTTGCCAGTTCCTCTCCACTCCTCCATTCCCTTACCCCCACCAACAGCGCGTGGCAACCCATCCACTTCTTGACCACGCCCAGTGTTGTTTAACTTCGGAGATTTCACGGCATCCGGTGTTTCAACACGGCTATGGCCGTTGGCTTTTAAAAGAGCAGAGGGATTTAAATTCCTTGGTGTATTAATCGATGAGCAAAACCCAAGGCAACAAGAACATCAAGCTAGAATTAAGAATGCAAATAAGGCATTTTACTCTATGAGCCCTATATTAGGCTCCAAGATTTTAACAAGGAAGGCAAAAATGATTATCTACAATTCAATAATTTGACCAATACTTCTGTATGGTTACGAGACATGGAGTATAACCAAGAAGGAGCAGCAGCAGTTGCAAGTCTTTGAGAATAAAGTTTATAGAAAAAACATTTGACGCATAGTTCGATCCTATCCCTGAAAGCTGGCAGAAAAAGATCTAATTATGGGATTTGCACCTTATATCAACAACACACTATAATCGGTGCGATAGAATCCAACAGACTGCGCTGGGATGGATATGTACTGAGGATGCATGAAAACAGAGCACCAGTAGATCCATACAAGGCCTCTCTTAATGGGGAAAGACCTTCAGGAAGACCCCGAAGCACCAGGAAGAAGGAGATCAACAAGGTATGCCGGACCCTCCAAATTGATAACCGGGAAGAGCGGGCTCAAGATCAAAAAGGTTGGAAGAGGATTGTGAGATCAGTACGGGAACTTCACGTCCCTCAGAATCCTACGGAGTGAGTGAGTGAGTGAGTGAGTGAGTGAGTGAGTGAGTGAGTGAAACAGTGTAGCAAATGTAAGTAGAATAGTATCATTGCTCCGAACAGGTACAGTCTTTTACAAGAGAAAGGTTTGCTCCTAGCGGTTACATTGCACAGGAATCTGAGCTCCAAAATACCATTGTCTAGCCACGCAGAGGCAAACATTTACTTTAGATACACTTAATTACATTAAAGACCCACTTTAGAGTGTTCATATACGGTTGTTCCCTGTTGAGCTTATCAATTGCTCCACAATAAGTTTGAATACTGTTCCGAACGGGAACCAAAATGAAGAAACTGTTACAGAATAACCAGGGGCATATTTGCCCATAATACATGGCCTTAACAGTAAAATAAGAGGTTGCCTATAACCAGCCATAAACAAAAGGCAAGTAGGCGAAACACCAGTACTCCTTATGGAAATTGCTATGGCTTACGGTCCGATGATACAACGGCTAATCCTATACTACACGGTGTGACTAAAGGAGGAATATTTTAAAACATTAGTCACTCAATGCAAGGTTGAATGAGAAACGACAGAGGGTCATCACTCTTTGTTCCCTTCTTCTTATTATTATATTTCTACCGCTTTCCCGCAACTGTGAGGTCGCAGGTGCGAACTGTGTCGCATATGTGGATTTGGCCTTGTTTTACGGCCGGATGCATTTCCTGACGCCAACCTTTTATGGAAGGATATAATCACTATTGCGTATTTCTGTGGTGGTTGATAGTGTAGTGTGTTGTGTGAATATGAAGAGGAAAGTGTTGTAACAAACAAAAGCACCCAGTCCCCGCGACAGAAGAATTAATCAAAGGTGATCATAATTCCCGACCCGGACGGGAATCGAACCCGAGACCCTCTGGACCAATAGCTCAACGCTGATCATTCAGCCAATGAGTTGGACACTCTTTGTTCCCTTACAAAACCTATTTCCAGGCAGGAAATATAATTAGAGTCCTCAGACTCAGAAACCATCAGTTTAAAAAATTGCATTACAAGAAAAACGACTGAAACCCTCCCCTCAAAGTGTCCATAGGCGCTATCACATGTCTAGATAAATTTTGCCATTGCCTTGTGTCGCTGGATCTTCTTCAAGCAGGCCTTGCCCCTGCCTCCTAGGCTTCCGTCAAGTTGCACTACCAACCACTGGAGCAATTCAGACAAGACGGCCCTAAAGTGCCCTGCTTTTATAGTTCAATAAGGGGAAGCTTCCAGAACACTTTGCTGATAGGCTGGATTCCTGTACACACCCCCGGTTTTGATTGGTTAGAGAAAATATTTTCAAGCATCTGATAAGCAGATAAGTTGGAACCAGCTGAGGTGTTGACAACTTCGGTACATTAAAGGAACAAACTTCAGAAAAAGGTTTACGAACTCCCAAAATGAACATTACTCTAGCGAGTAGTTAGTTCTTAGTCCAGAAGAGGGGACAAACAAATCGAAGGTAGAGCCATCTATCTGTAGGAGACGAAATTCTTCGGTAGTTTACAAGTTCAAATCCACTGGCGTAGATGGCTGTAGAGAAGGCGCGCAGTTTAAATAGCCTGGAAGGTGTACCCCTGGAATTATTATTATTATTATTATTATTATTATTATTATTATTATTATTATTATTATTATTATTTTGCATATGATGCAACACAACTAAAAGTAATAACACAGAACCACAAGTACAGTACATCGACAGATATGTCTAACACAACTGAAAGATTAAATTTTTACATCTAAAGTCTTGATCCAATGCACCGCTTCGGGAGTAGCTGAGTTCAGGTTCTCCAGAATTGCGGGGAAGGCACGAAGGGAACATTCCAACACTGTGTTCCATTGTTTGTGGAATGGGCTAACTGTCCAACCCCACTTATGAAGAACAGAAGCGGTTCTTCCCAAGCCGCATCTGGTACGGTTGATCCTACTCCCCACACACCTAGGAAGATTGAAGCCACTAAGTTTTAAACTTGGGTTCTCAACTTTCTGGATGGCTGGTGATACAGAAGATGCCCAGTCATTCTGCCTGTTGTCTTCGGGATCGAAGTGAGTTAAAAAAAAAATCTCCTCTTCCCTATGCCAACGGCCGTAGGCGTGTTGAAACACTCGATCCCGTGAGATTTCCGAAGTTAAGCAACATTGGGCGTGGTCAGGAGTTGGATGGGTTGCCACGCGCGGTTGGTGGGGAGTAAGGGAATGGAAGAGCGGAAAGTAACTGGTCACCCTACCGCACGTAAACTCCGGCTCAGGAACACCTCTGCGGAGGTTCGTACTTGCCTTCGGCCAGAATAGCCCTTACTTTACCTCCTCCCTGTGGGTAGGGGCGATAGAATAACACACATGGTATCCTCTGCCTATTGTAAGAGGCGACTAAACGGGGCCCCAGGGGCTGTCAACTTTGGGGTGTTGGTTGGCGACTACGGGCCCCTCAGCTGAGTCCTGGCATTGCTTCCCATTATTTGTGCAAGGCTCCTCACTTTCATCCGTCCTATCCGACCTCTCAAGGTCAATTCTTCTTCTTTTCCGACCCTAGCGGTATTAGGCTTAGGGAGTCTTTCGTTTTCACACCCTTCGTGGCCCTTTTCTTTCTTTGACCGATAAAGCAAAGCAAAGCAAAGCAATGTCACCTCCGTACAGGCCATGAAGGCCCTTGGAGGAGTGGAAGGTAAAGGCTTCCACCATTGTTAACCTCGGCACGTGATGGGGTAAAGTGGTTAGCTCTACGCCCGGCCGCCTTTGCCCACAGTAATTAACCTGGTTCTCATTTTTGGTGTAGGCTGAGTGAACCTCAGGGTCATATGCACCTCCGGAAGTGGAAATCTCCTTTCTTAAATGCTACGACTTCCTGACGGGGTTCGAACCCACGTCCTTCTGGGCGAACCGAGCACACCTTTTCTGCCTCGGCCAGGCAGCCCCTTCCTACTTTGACTGATACCTTTATTTTTCGAAGTGTCGGATCCCTTCCATTTTATTTCTAATTAGTGTTACATAGAGAATGGTTGCCTCTTCCTCTTAAACAGTAAGCACCACCACCTTCTCTATAGTCAAGAATGCGCAAGAACATAACACTCCCAATACATGAAAACGTGAGTCAACTTAGAAAATCTGGTGTTTATGGTGCATATTGTTAACACAGCTATTTTAAACCTTTTCAAATGGCAACCACGTAAGAATTCTTAAATCCTTACTGTAAGTCCTTAAATTTAGTCAGAGGACATCTGATGTGATAAAAGTAAGTGTGCATTGCGAATGTCCCTACTATGAAGAAGAGTGGTCCCGTTAACACGCCGTGTTCTCTGTGTACTGTACTCGTCTTCACCGCTCTTGTATAACTTGAATGAGCGGTAGAGGTTTCTCATGTCGGGAGCAAGGTACATCAGCTGGTGCGCATTGTTAACAAACTGGCACGTCACTCTCAAAATACGGCTGAGGTAATAGCCTGTGCATGTTATTCACCGGACAGAATTATGATGCTTGATTTGTGGGAAATAACTATCACTTCAAGATACTTCCTTCATTTATCATTCCACGACCGTACATATAACACATAAGAAATATGAGTACAAGAAAGTATCCAGTAAATGGACAGATGAGCATCGCTTCGACGACTCTGAATTAATAATAAAAATCGGGCACAAGACGCGAGGTTTCTAGGGACGGAAACGGGCGCAGTGTGAGATTTCCCCTCAACTATGAAATACATGAAGAAAAATCATCTTTGTAATTCAATTTTATATGTAATTGTTAATTAAAACTTTCTGTAATACTTTATTTTCATAATAATTTGTGTAGCCTTACAATACAGTATCTTAGTTACAAATGCACGGTATTCTACTTAACTACACCAGCCTCCTGAGGGGCAAAATATCGGCACCTAGGAGTCTTTGAAAACCGTAAAATGTAGTTAGTGAGACGTAAAGCAATTAATGATCAAAAAAATAAAAAATCCACAGCCTGTTTGACAGGGAAAACCGGAGTACCCGGAGAAAAACCTGTCCAGCCTCCGCTTTGTCCAGCACAAATCTCACATGGAGTGACCGGGATTTGAACCACGGAACCCAGCGGTGAGATGACGGTGCGCTGATGCCTGAGCCACGGAGGCTCTCAATAATAATAATAATAATAATAATAATAATAATAATAATAATAATAATAATAATAATAATAATAATAATAATAATAATAATAATTCCTATTTTTCCCCGTGTAGGCCTATATAGGTCCGTTTCGTACCACTTGGTTAGAATTTCCAACAAAAGGTTCCATTTCAATTCCCCCAAACTCACTTTCGCTATTTTGTTCATTTCCTTCACTTCTTTTAAGAATTTGTTTTACGTCGCTTTCCGGCCCTGAGGTGTAGGGGATAGCGTGCCTGCCTCATTCCCGCAGGCTGTGGGTTTGATTCCCGCCCAGGTCAGGGATTTTTACCAGGATCTGGTTCCATGTCCACTCAGCCTACGTGATTACAATTGAGGAGCTATCTGACTGTGAGACGGCGGCCCCGGTCTAGAACGCCAAGAACAACGACAGAGAGGATTTACACGACACCTCATAGGCTATGGCTCTTCGGGGCTGTTCCCTCATAGGATTTTTTACGTCGCACCGAAAGGGCTAGGAGTGGGAAGGAATCGGCCGTGGCCTTAATTAATTATAATACATGTGTAATTAATGTTCCTTTGGGGAAGATGGAAACTTATTTCAAACTAACAAGAACCATTTACAATAAACAATGTCTTTTTATGGAATAATAAAATACGACATTGCATAGTATTGAATCAAAGTCTGAAAAAACTATTATTACCGCACGCGAGTTGATATAGTGTCAACCTTTATCTCACTGTCAAAATTCTCTCAGAGAGCATTAAAAAAATTACAATTTTGTAGCTTTCTTCATTTTTGATGCATTACACCTGCCCCAGCCAAACCCGGGTAACTTTTGCGTGTAATTCCCAATCGCCACTACTGTGATCCTGTGAGAAGACTTTAGAAATGTGCTCCGTTAGTGGTGTCAACTCATCGTGGATCATCCTGTGTGTGTTCAGTACAACTGTGGAGTACAAAGACTGTAGAGGTGATAGTGGTTATCATAGAAGTCAAGGTAATGAGTTACAACCTAGTGAAGTATTCCACAGCACTGAACACTCAGTCCGTTGAAGAACGCAGCGTCTTTCACTAAGTAAGTCATATCTTCTCATATTATACTTCTGTCAATGTCGATCATATTGTAGAACGACTAGAATATCAATAGGTTGCCGCATGTAACGTATTTCTCTAAGTTCCTCCTTGACATAAATATGTCTTTTGGCTCGAGGTTATCCGATAGTTTTTGTAACGTGGCGTGACACAATGCGTGACGGAAGTATAACGCGAATTTATTGTAGCTTCTAACTGGTTTCAGTGAACAGTTCAGAAAGGACTGAGGCTGCTCATTTTCAATAAAATCCTGTTTTTAATTAGTGTTTATTTCTACCAATATTCATCTATTCATCTATATAATATAAAGAAGAGTCTTGTCTATACGTTGCTCAGAATTTAAAAAGAATTGTATTTCTGTATCGGTCGCGTCCACAGGAACAAGGAAATGCACTTTTTTATTTTCCGTAATTTCTGTCTATCTGTATGTATGTAGTAGCATTACGAGAAAGAGGCTGAAGAGAATTTAATGAAAATCAGTATGTAAAGTCGGAGAATAAGTTGCTATAACCTAGGCCATAAATAATTTTATTCACGCTGAGTGAAATGGTAGTTTAGGCGAAGGTCTAAAATTAAATTCTCAAATATTTTTGTTATTAGTGGTCCCGTCGATAAATGTTACCTAAATAAAGTTATATACTATTAAATTTCCGAACATTTATGTCTTAATAAATTTTTACCTTATCGGCTATGATAACAGAGATATTAATGAATTTGAATTTACCGAGCTCGATAGCTGCAGTCGCTTAAGTGCGGCCAGTATCCAGTATTCGGGAGATAGTAGGTTCGAACCCCACTGTCGGCAGCCCTGAGAATGGTTTTCCGTGGTTTCCCATTTTCACACCAGGAAAATGTTGGGGCTGTACCTTAATTAAGGCCACAGCCGCTTCCTTCCCACTTCTAGCCCTTCCTTGTCCCATCGTCGCCATAAGACCTATCTGTGTCGGTGCGACGTAAAGCAACTAGCTAAAAAAAAAAAAAAAAAAGAATTTGAATTTTTCACCGAGCTCGATAGCTGCAATCGCTTAAGTGCGGCCAGTATCCAGTATTTGGGAGATAGTAGGTTCGAATCCCACTGTCGGCAGACCCAGAAAATGGTTTTCCGTGGTTTTCCATTTTCACACCAGGCAAATGCTTGGGCTGTACCTTAATTAAGGCCACGGCCGCTTCCTTCCCACTCCTAACCCCTTCCTGTCCCATCGTCGCCATAAGACATATCTGTGTCGGTGCGACGTAAAGCAACTAGCAAAAAAAAAAAAAGAAAAGAATTTGAATTTTTGTTGCTAAGTCCATATCAGCGCGGAGCCACGAGAAAATGGGTAAACAGAACTTAATGAAAAATCGGTATGTAGAGTGGGGGAATAAGAAACTACAGTGTACGCTATAAATCATTTTATAAAATGCCCTAATATCACAGAGTCGGAAGGAAACTAAATGTGAAGGCCTACAGTACAGTAGGTTCGTAAAATTGATCAACAATAACATTACATTGACCATTGTTTGTTGTCATGTGCTTTGTGTCTTCTGCTGCCATCCATCTCAGATACATGGGATTATTGCTGCGTACCGAGTATAACAGGTTGAGTATTGGCGGTAAATAGCTAGAAAGTTAGATAACATTCTTCTTTAGCATGCCATTCCTCTGATTCATAAATTTTCTGATACTACGCCTTTGCTGGCGGCATGTAGTGTTTACAGAGCACTATGTCTTCTGGTATGGGCTAGAATAAATTTGTTACTTTCATTGACCTGTCTCAGTCTCATCCTTGACTTTGACAATATGAAAGTGACTGAGGTATGAACGATTCCTTATGCAGCCAGTCCCTGTTATGAATGGTGTGAAAATATCGCTGGTAATGTTGGTAGGTGCATGCATTTCAATGAACTTGGCAGACTGATATGTAATAGCAACTTCTGGACCAGTGAGGAAAGCAACAGAAAACTACCTCACTCCTCATTTCCCTAGTACGCCTATTTATGACAGCTGTTGGTGGAGCCTTCTGGCTGAATACCCAACACACGTACTACTGGTACGTACAGTAACACACTGGTCCATCATAACATTCCAGCTATTCAATTCCTACTCTAAGGCACTGATTAGACTGAGCAGTGTGCACGTTTATCGGAATATTGGCAGAGGAGTGTTCGCGGATGTCTGCGGCCTGGACATTTCACCAATGGAACTTTCGTCTGTTAGATCGGCAGCGTAGTACTGTTCGTTAAAAGTGAGAAAATGTGCGGGTTTTCTATTGATCGAGTATTTAATATGATAACATTGCTTTCAATCGCTACTTTCATACTGATGTCATTGTATTAATCTATGTTGACTTCAGTTGGGAAGACCACAAAGACAGTCTTCTGAGAATTCCGCGGCACGAGTACATCAGCTAGTTCTAAAATATGTGTTAGTTTGTACTTCCCATCGACTAGGTATTTAAAAATGCTTACTTATGCTATTTATTAGTTTTGTAATTCCACCTACGAGAAAAAACACTCGTTTCTCCCTGTCAAGTGAAGGGAACAGATGACTGCAATGGTCGAATCTTTGGGCTGTCGTTCAGCAATAAAAATGTCAAGAACAGTTCTCCGGCCATTGTTGACCGCTTAGTTTTCGGCTTTTTCTGTAAACTTTATTCCGAAGGAGTTACGAGATTTCCTTTGCCCAGCCACTGCACATATACAGTACATTATGGTTATTACTGGGGAAGAGGGTGGTGTAGCGGCTTAGCTGCTTGGCAAGCATGGCTTGATTCCTGGTGTTGATGGAGTGGGACTTTCAGTAGAAAATCTCGTGGTGTCGGGAAGGGCGTGTGAACTTCAATCCCCGGTCAAAACTCTTTCATGTCCCAGTGTGCGTAGAGACCCTGAGCAAGCGGGATAAGCTGCAACGATGATGATGATCATGATTACAGTTAATATTATTGGGCATTCACCAAGAGTCATTTATTATTTCTGGAATTGAAAAAATGAAATGGCGTGTGGCTTTTAGTGCCGGGATGTGCCCGAGGACTTCGGCTCGCCAGGTGCAGGTCTTTTAATTTGACTCCCGTAGGCGACTTGCGCTTTGAGATGAGGATGAAATGATGATGACGACACATACACCCAGTCCCGGTGCCTGGGGAATTAACCAATTTTGGTTAAAATTCCCGACCCTGCCGAAAATCGAACCCGGGACCCCTATGACCAAAGGTCAGCATGTTAACCATTTAGCCATGCAGCCGGACATTTCTGGTATTAAACGCAATGTACTCGTGTGTAGAATGGTAAGACAATTGGATTTGGGAGTACGCTAACCAAAAAGTTTGAATAACACTCATGTGAATGGATTACAGAAATTTGTAATGAAAGGAAATCCATAACTTGAAGAATTCAAAAGATGGAAACTGCTTTCAAACTAACAAGAACCATTTACAATAAACAATGTATTTTTATGGAATAATAAAAAACGACATTACAATAGAGTAGATAAACCAGAAGTCTGCCTCTGTGATGTAGTAGTTAGTGTGATTAGCTGCCACCCCCGGAAGCCCGGGTTCAATTCCCGGCTCTGTTGCGAAATTTGAAAAGTGAGACGAGGGTTGGAACGGGGTCCACTCAGCCTTGGAAGGTCAGCTGAGTAGAGGTGGGTTCAATATCCACCTCAGCCATTCTGGAAGTGGTTTTCCGTGGTACGTAACTTAAGGCCACGGCCGCTTCCTTCCCTCTTCCTTGCCTATCCCTTCCACTCTTTCCATCGCCACACAAGGCCCCTGTTCAGCATAGCAGGTGAAGCCGCCTGGGCGAGGTACTGGTCATCCTCCCCAGATGTATCCCCGACCCAGAGTCTGAAGCTCCAGGACACTGCCCTTGGGACAGTAGAGGTGGGATTCCTCGCTGAGTCCGAGGGAAAAACTGACCCTGGAGCGTAAAAAGATAAAGGAGATGAAGAAGATAAACCAGAAGCAGTCTAAGCTGTGGGAACTCTCAACCTACAACAAAAGGGATTAAAGGAACAATTAGAAATTAAAGAATGAGAAATCATGAGAAAAATCTTAGGACCGAGAATCATAAACGGAACTCATTACCCTAAACCTAATAGTAAATTTACAAAATTACAGATGCAGTTTAAATGTGACGAATTCAATTTGCAGGGCATTTGGAACGAATGGTCCCTTACAGACTTTCTCACCGAGCTCGATAGCTGCAGTCGCTTAAGTGCGGTCAGTATCCAGTATTCGGGAGGTAGTTGGTTGGAACCCTACTGTCGGCAGCCCAGAAGATGGCTTTCCGTGGTTTCCCGTTTTCACACCAGGCAAATGCTGGGGCTGTACCTTAATTAATGCCACGGCCGCTTCCTTCCCACTCCTAGCCCATCCCTGTCCCATCGTCGCGACGTAAAGCAACTTATAAAATAAAAATTAAAAAAAAAAAGACTTTCACATCAAAGTGATACAAATTATTAGAGAACGACTTCACTGAATTAGGACCGTCAAATCTACAAGATCGAAAGGAAACACAAACTGCATTTAAACACGGGGATTTGAGAAACAGGGAAGGAAACCCACAGGATCGGTATGGTCGAGGGCCGGAGAGGTGCACGATCATTGAAGATGTGAGAACTACTGGGCAAATAAAAAGGCCAAAAAATGTTGATTCCGCGTGATCCTAGGTGACCCATTCGCGAAGAAGAAGAAGAAGAAGAAGAAGAAGAAGAAGAAGAAGAAGAAGAAGAAGAAGAAGAAGAAGAAAGGTGTGGATGGATTGCTAGACAAAGTTACCTAGCAATTGTGCAGGCTATGTCTTATGGGTGGTTGCCATCTAAAATTAGCAGCCGTTGATGGATGGCCATGACTGCGAGACATATTTGTGATTATTCGACTTTCGGAAAGAGAAAAGTGGCCTTTTTTAAAAATTTCATTTTCTTTGCAATGACACAAATAGCTCTTGTGGCGACGACTGGATAGGAAAGGGAATGAAACAATCGTGGCCTTAATTAAGGTATAGCCCCATAATTTGCCTGGTGTAAGAATAGGAAACCACGGGAGACCAGCTTCAGGGCGGCCAACAGTACTGTTCGCTGTTGTTGATGATGTTTGCTGCTTAAAGGTGCCTGACAGTTAGGTCATCGGCCCAACAGTGGGGTTCGAACCGACTATCTCCCGAATGCAAACCGACAGCTAGATTACTTGAACCACGCAGCCAATCGCTGGGGTTTCTTTAGCTTAAATGGTATCGTGGTGTCCCGTCAGAATCCAGATATTAACCATCATATTAAGAATACATTTTTAATTTATTGAATTGAATTGAAAATGAAAACCTACCACCTGTTTTCCAGTCTTTGACGGGTCAGGGATGTAATCAATGAATCACACATAGGCTGTTATTACGATGGGGTCGCCACTCCCAAAGTGATTTATATTAACGAGTGATAGATGCTATGAAGTCCGCCTCTGTGGTGTAGTGGTTTGCGTGATTAGCTGCCACCCCCGGAGGTCCGGGTTCGATTCCCGGCTCTGCCACGAAATTTGAAAAGTGATACGAGGGCTGGAACGAGGTCCACTCAGCCTCGGGAGGTCAACTGAGTAGAGCTGGGTTCGACTCCCACCTCAGCCATCCTGTTAGTGGTTTTCCGTGGTTTGCCACTTCTCCTCCAGGCAAATGCCGAGATGGTACCTAACTTAAGGCCACGGCCGCTTCCTTGCCTATCCTTTCCAGTCTTCCCATCCCCCGCAAGGCCCCTGTTCACTATAGCAGGTAGAGGCCACCTGGGCGAGGTACTGGTCATTCTCCCCAGTTGTAACCCCCGAACGAATGTCTCACGCTCCTGGACGCTGCCTTTGATGCGGTAGAAGTGGGGTTCCTCACTGAGTCCGAGGGAAAAACCAACCCTGGAGTGTAAGCAAATTAAGAAAGAAAGAAAGAAAGAAAGAAAGAAAGAAAGAAAGAAAACGTTACGAATAAAATCAGAAATATTACAGTGACAGATCTTACTAGCGTCAGCCAGAATGTGGTTGCCAGATACAATAACCCAGGAAGAACGACATTCCAGCATTTTTTAAAGGTATGTTGTTTAGTTCTCAGCCCGAAGGCTGGTTGGATCCTCAACAGCTCCGCCATCAGCTGTCATAGATGGCTTAGGCATCACTGAAGAGGCGTACTAGGGAAATGAGGAGTGAGGTAGTTTCCCGTTGCTTTCCTCACCGAGCCAGAAGTTGCTATTACATATCAGTCTGCCAAGCCCACTGAAATGCATGCAACAACCGACCCTATGAGCAATATTTTCACACCATTCATAGCAGGTACTGGCTACAGAAGGAATGGCATTAGTAGCATCACTCATACCTCAGTCACTTTCATTTTGTCAAAGCCAAGGATGAAGCTGAGACAGTTCAATGAAAGTAACAAGATTGCTCTAGCCCATACCAGAAGACATAGTGCACTGTAAACACTAGGTCTCGCCAGCAAAGGCGTTTTTTTAAAGGTAACATTTCATAATTATAAGATTGTATCTACGCATAAAGCAGGGCGGCCGCACGCGACCTACAGTAAGTTGGGCAGAGGCAGCTCCTGTGAAGGGAGATTTGTATCGGAAGTCCTGTGCGTTGAAGGTGTGAGGATTGGCTTCCGTGGCTTACACTAGGAACTGTTCCAGCATTCGTCTTAGTGCAGGAGAATGGAAAACCACGGAAAACCATTCTCAGGACATTCGACGGTGGGACCAGCCCCTCTCCGTCTCTCGAATATAGTGGGGTAGAACCACGGCTGAGCCGTGGCCACCCCTCCTGTGTTCGAACACCGTGCGTTCAGTCTTAGTAATGTGAGAAACCTTCTGGTTAGTCTTCAGTTTGATTGAAGTAAATTCCGGCTCACAAACGGTAACCTATGAATAAAGGCCAGCTCTCAGTGAGATGTGAAAGGGGAGAAATAATGCAGAAGTGAACCAGAGTGGTTGGAACGGACTATCTTTGTGACTTGAATATCAATGTAGTTTATTGCAAAAACTCAAAACTTAGGCATTCAAGGCACAGTCCCAGTACTTGCCTGGGTTGAAAATGGGAAACCGCGGATAACCATATTCAGGGCTGTCGGCAGTGGGGTTCGAACCCACTATCTACCGGATGAAAGCTTACAGCTGCGCGGCCTTAACCGCACGGCCAACTCGCCGGTCGTTCAACAATGTCACTGCAACTGTCAATTGTATCATCTGAATCTTGTCCCGCTTCTTCCCTCCCGTTCATCTCCTTTTCCACTTCATCTATCCTTTGTGACACTTTCCGTGTCTCCTCGTCACCCACAGTTCAGTGTACTGTATTCACACATAGTCAATGTATTTACGGTGGAAATGAAGTGGCGTATGGCTTTTAGTGCCGGGAGTGTCCGAGGACAAGTTCGGCTCGCCAGATGCAGGTCTTCTTTGAATTGACTGCGAGTCGTGATGAGGATGAAATGATGATGAAGACGTCACATACACCCAGCCCCCCTGCCAGTGAAATTAACCAATTATGGTTAAAATTCCCGACCCTGCCGGGAATCGAACCCAGGACCCCTGTGACCAAAGGCCAGCACGCTAACCATTTAGCCATCGAGCCGGACTATATTTACAGTGTTTAACGATAAAATAATATTAACGTAACAAGGCGCTCGGTGAGGGAAAATCTCACTGAACTGTAAGGATTACAACAATGCAGCGCACATGAAAGTAATGAGCCTTTATTAAAAAACAACAGTTGGAGACTGATGCGCAAAATAATGAACTTGGAGTACCTAGGAGGATAGACACGTTCGCAAACTCACTGCGCGGAGTAATATGACGACATCAAGGAATGAGGGATTCCCTCATCACGCGGCTGAAGCCGGAATAATAATAATAATAATAATAATAATAATAATAATAATAATAATAATAATAATAATAATAATAATAATATCTAGTTTCTGTAAAATGTTGATTTCTTCAATCAACTGCATATTGCAAATATACACCTCTACCCGTTCTCGAAAACTCTTCATACAAGCTTTATGGGACCGAGAAATCATTTCCGACCTAACGCTCAGCAACAATAGGCCAGATATTATTCTAAGTGATAAATGAAAAAGATCTGCATTCCTTATAGAAATTGCTTGTCCAAACACCTCCAGTCTGCAAACAACAATAGCCACAAAGAGATCAAAATATACAGAACTGGCAATTAAAAGGCAACCCCTGTGGAAACTAGAATCAGTCATCACAGTTCCAATAGTAATATCATGTACTGGTGTTATTCCGAAAAGCTTGTACAGGTCTCTGGCCACATTAAACCTACATCATCACACACACGTTGAACTTCAGAAAGCCACTCTACTGAGCACCTGCCACATTGTGAGTTTCTAGGAATGACTTTTCCTCTGAGTTACGCCAAACAGCATTAAGTTCCAGGCCGCGGTTCCAGTAATACTGAAGAACAGATTCACAGAACGGGGAGATGAAATTTTGTTTAGCGACTTCATATGTGCATATTTATTGCATAAATGTATATGTTGTAATTATTTCTGTTGTAAATATTTGTAAATGTATGTACCTATATTTTCATAATCAAGGGGCTGACTTCTTGCTTAGGCCGAGTCAACCCACTTTGTTACCCACACAAGCCGAGCCTTCAAAACTTGGTATAATAATAATAATAATAATAATAATAATAATAATAATAATAATAATAATAATAATAATAATAATAATAATACATGATCAGAATGTTTAATATTTAACGTTGAACAAAATATGAGCAACAGGAAGTGGAAAAGAAAGAAAGCAAAATACTTCGCAAAATTTTTGGTCCCCGAAAAAAATAAAGCTATTTGATTGAAAAGAAAAACTGCAGTCTTCTACGGAAATATAGATAAAAATTACAAACATAATTAAAAGATGAGGACTACAATTTTATGGTCACCTTCACAGAAGGAACGACAGGTTAACTAAGAAGATTTTTCATTATTTGTCAAAATTAAAACACACCACCAATTTTCTAGAAGAGATACGATGGCATCTATGAAGACTCGAGCTCACAGATGATATAATAAACAAAAAGGTGGCCTTCAGGTGACAGATCACTTCTGCGGATTTTTCGCTTTTGCTGATTCGACGTCAACTTCAGAGAGTGTTATCGAAGGAAATGAGGCATGCGATCAGCCGACGTATTAAGGACTTCTGGGAAGAAATAATAAAAAAAATACTGTACTGTTATCTTAGGTTCCAAGCGGTCTATATAAGTCGCCAAATTCTTTCATAATAATAATAATAATAATAATAATAATAATAAAATGACCTCACAGAAATCGACCTTGACCCACCGGAAACTACGCGGACTGCATACAGGCAGGAAATTAATACACATAAATGCATACTCAAGAACCGAAATTAAGGAATTTGAAACTGAGAAACGCATGGACGCATGAAGAAGACAGGTCCAAAGTGAATGGATGAGGAAATTCTAGAAAGATAAGTAGGATAAGAAGAACAAGAAGACCAGTAATGGTTCTGTGTGCTTCTTAGAGGGCGAAACGTAATTTATTTAATACTAGTACACACATCCATGCTAGACACATCTTCATTGTAGACTCTTATGCCTTTCAGAGTTCAGTGTGCAAGCCTGTGTTCATTAACTTGGCGCCTCCGTAATTCTCTATTTGTAGTTAGCACTGCGTCCTCGGCTATTTCGTCACCACTTATCTTTAACTAGCTGTCATACCCGGCTTCCCTCGCTCTAACGATTACAAAGACTCCAAATATTCTGAAATCCCTCGCCTTATAACATAGCACTTATCTTGTCAAAGTAGCCTATATTGTGCAGACTTCGTAATGATAGGGTTATACGGAAATAATTAAAGTAGAAATGATCTAACAGAGAAAAGAAGAATAAAACAGACTGAGGCAATGAACTGCGACAACACAGAATAAAGCTGCTATAAAATAAATTAATGTGTATGACGGATGAATTCCTTCCATTTCTCGGCCTTGTACATAGCAGCACTTTGGTGCTATTCACAATCATTATAGTGATACGAGTATGGGAAAGTGCATCCAGTAACCGTAAATATCTCGGCGGATTAACGCTGGTTAGAAATCGGGTGGTTCCAGAAACAGTAAGCACTTCGGCTCATTGACGTTATCTATGAGTTGAAAATGTTTAAGCAAAATCTCTCCTGCATCCGGGAGATAGTAGGTTCGAATCCCACTATCGGCAGCCCTGAAAATGGTTTTCCGTTGTTTCCCATTTTCACACCAGGCAAATGCTGGGGCTGTACCTTAATTAAGGCCACGGCCGTTTCCTTCCAACTCCTAGGCCTTTCCTATCCCTTCGTTGCCATACGACCTATCTGTGTCGGTGCGACGTAAAGC